>NC_050581.1:80108079-80708079 GCF_011100635.1 Trichosurus vulpecula
CTCCTCTTTCAATGCCCTTGACAATTGATTATCTGTTTGAAGACTTGCAGAAATGGGGAACTCACTGTCTTCCAAGGATGCCCATTTCACTTTTGGTCAGCTCTGATTGCTAGGAATTTCTTCCTTATATTAATCTTCCTTAGGCTTCTATGCATCTGCCTCCATTGCTTCTAGTCTGAACATGTCTAACCCTTTCTTCCACATGCCAGCTCATTAAATGTTTGATGAGATTCCATTCCATTGGTCTTAATTCTTCTTTGCAACTTGACTATTGTGTAAATAAGTTTAATGTGAAGGTTTATGTAGAATCTATATTGGACTGCATGCCATCTTGGGGGGAAGGCGGGAGGAGAGGGAAGGGAAGAGAATTTGAAACTCAAGAACATGTAAAACTAAGTGTTGTAAACTAAAAATAAAAAAATTAAATCTAATTAAAAAATTAAAAAAATCTTGATGAGAACTATGATGTTCTCCCATCCCCCCTACTCCATCCTGCATTTTTTTCTTCTCCAGGTTAAAAATTCTAGTTCCTTCAGTTGATTCTCATGTGACATGGTCTGTCATCTTTCCATCATCCTCTCCCCCTCCCTCTACCCAAGATCCAGCTTTTTGTGTCCTTCTTTAAATTTGAAGTGACCCCAATACTCTGATGTGTACACCTGGAACCAATTCAATAGCAGACAAGATCCTGAGGATTACTATACCCTAGGATTATATAAAAACTATTGGAGGTACTTATTTTAGTCAGGGGGACCCTCCTGGTATTCTTAAATCATTCTTTGGGCCAGTCACTTCCCCTGTGGCTCTCACTGGACCCTCAAAATTTAGAACTTGGAGGGACCTTCATTTTCCTCTTCTGTAATGGGAGGAAGTATAGTGTATACCGTGGTTTCCAAGGTAGGGACTGGGACGTTGGGAAGGGTACTGTGTCATGACCCCAAAGGATTCCTGGCTTGAACCCAAGAGGTATGATCAGTCAGTCAGAAGGTTGAAAGATGGGTTGTATCCCACCATCTTTGAGATAGCCAATCATGGGGCTTATCTTCAAATAAATCACATACATACATCATCTGTTATAGGCTAACATTTCCCTACTTCACCCTTTTTTGTAGCTGTGCAAGGTGAGCTGGGCATCAGCCTCCTAGGGCAGTTATAATATTCTTCCACTGTAGCAACCGCACAGATGTCATTGGGAAATTCACCCCCACCCCATCCTCCAGCATTCCTATCTGGTAAAAAATATTGTGATGGGGGCAGTGGTGGGCTGGTAAATCTTTAATAACTAATCTCTCAAAAATATGTACCCACCACACACTTTCAAGTTTAATTTACATTATTAACACTTTCTCCATCACTTAAATCTAGACAATCAACTGAAAAATAAATCATATCTTGATTTGTAGTGATGCTGATTTCTGAGGTATAAATACTCACACTGAAAATCTAACAACTAGCTCTTGTGAGATAGTTGGAGCTGGCTCCAGTACACCCCTGGGAATAAGTGTGTGATCAAAAAAGTTTAGAGACTACTGGTATAGAAGAGAGAGTATTTGGAGACCTGGGTTCAAATTCTGCCTCAAACACTCACTAGATATGTGTCTATGGTCAAGTCACTTAACCTATCGTAGCCTCAGTGTCCTTATGTATAAAAAGGGATTTTTGTTGTTCAGTCATTTCAGTTATGTCTGACTCTTCATGACCCCATTTGAGGCTCTTCTGGCAAAGATACTGAAGTGGTTTGCCCTTTCCAGCTCATTTTACAAGTGAGGAAACTGAGGCAAACCAGGTTAAGTGACTTGCTCAGGGTCACATAACTAATAAATGTCTGAGGCCGGATTTGAACTCACAAAGATGAGTCATCTTGACTCCAGGCCCAGGCAATCTCTCCACTGAGCCACCTTGCTGCCATCAAAGGGATAATGATGTCCATAATACCTACAGTAGTACTTCAGGGCCATTGTGAGGTTTAAGTGAGGCAGTGCTTACAAAGCTCCCGGGCATGGACCAATTACTCCAGATGTGTGAGACTGTTACTTCCCATCCCATCCTACCCGTCCTTCTGCTTAAGCCCTAGGATTCAGTCCTTGCCAAGTCTCTGTTCCTGTTTCCAAGCCTCCCCGCATACACGCCAGCTGCATATTTCTTTATCTTTCTGTGTTGGCAGTAGAGATGAAAACCTGCCTGCCCACCCACTAGCCTACCAGATGAGGGCTTGCCTATCATGAAAGCCTTCTTTTCAGCCGCCTCCTAAATGATTTACTCATTCACTTACTTAAACGACCACCCTTTATGCATTTTATTATCCTGACCACCAAAGTTTTCCTCAGCACCTCATTGTGGCAGACAGATGGGTCCTAGATGATTCTGCCAGTGACACACATGCTCCAGCAGGTCTTACCAAGCTGGAGAGGTGTAAATCTTGGGTATGTGCTGCAGGTACAGCCCTGGATCGGGAGTCAGAAAGACCTGAGTTCAAATTCTGCCTCAGATGCTTAATAGCTGTAAGATCTTGGTTCAATCACTTGACCTCTTTCAGGCTCAGTGTCTTTATCTGTAGAATGAGGATAATAATAGCACCCACCAAGGTTGTTGTGGGGATCAGATGAGACAGCAAATGTAAAATCCTCTGCCGAGTGAATGCTAGTGTCATCGTGAGCCTGTATCTGTCATCCAAAGGCAGGCTGACTAAGCAGGCTCATCACCAGGTGGGCCAGAAGGCGATGGAACTTTTGGTCCTAATGCCTCCCAGAGATGGTCATTAAGGCACAGAGGGGTCATGCACCGGGCCACTGCAGGCTCTACTCAGGCCATTGGAATCACAGATCACCGAATCATTGATTTAGAGCCCCAAGGGGTCTCAGAAGTCCCCCAGTTCAGCCTCATTTTGTAGATAAGGAGACTTTTTGATAGGGCAGCTAGGTGGTGCAGTAGATAGAACTTGTAGCCTGAAGTCAGGAAGACCTGAGTTAAAATCTGGTCTTAGATACTTACTAGCTGTGTGACCTTGGGCAAGTCACTTCACCCTGTTTGCCTTAGTCTTCTCCTCTGTAAAATGAGCTGGAGAAGGAAATGGCAAACCACTCCAGTATCTTTGACAAGAAAACCCCAGATGGGGTCATGAAGAGAGAGTCACACATGACTGAAACAACGAAACAATAAACTTTTCCATTGTTGTGTTTGGTCCTGCTTCCTCATGTTTTTTCTTTCAGGTCAAATAGCACATGCTCTCTGTGGGGAAAGAGGAGTTTAAGGTGTTGAGATACTTCACTTTATTGTCTGTCTTGGATGGTCTTCCCCCACACCAAAAGGAGGGAGTGTAAAGTAACTTGCCCAAAGATATTTGGGTTGTAGGCCTTAGAAATGAGATTTGAGCCCAGATCCCTTGAATCCAGAGTTAGGGCTCTTATATTGAATTAAAACTGTGGTTCTGGAATGCCATATCAGTCTTCTTGTTGCTTGTTGATCCTCCCACAGGGAGAGTGGCAGGTTTGAAGAGGGTGGGAAGGACGGAGGAAACTTAATTTACCTCGGAGTGAATCAGATAACCATGCAGAAATTTTCCCAGGAGAGAAGTTGGTAGAACCTTAAATGCCCTGAGGAATGGGCTTCAGCTTTGAAAGAAACTTGGCATTTTGAAAGGCAGAGAGAACCTAACACAGCTGCACTGGGTGAGGGGAAAGGGGGCAGTGGAGATCATTTGGTCTCCCTAGGGGTAGGGGAAAGGGACCCTGACTCTGGACAGTTAACAGGGCAGAGCACCAGGATGATTTGGGGGCAACAGCAAGAGCTGGAGACTGACCAAGTGATTCAGCAGCTGTCTCTCTACTCGGAGCCAACTGCCTGCTCTGGAGGCGTCCAGGGAAACTGCTGACATTTATTTTTTTCCTGGGAATTTTGGTCTGGAGCCCGCAGTGGTGAGGGCAGCTAGGAGTGTAGTTGTGTGGTTTCTGCATGAGTCTCAGGGTTATGTGTGTGCTTGGTGCATCTTTGTGAGCTACATGGCTGAGGGGGGAGAGTCTCACTCTGTGTGTGTGGGGGCGGGGCACATGTTCCCGTGTATGCCTTAGTATTTGAGTGTATGAATATGTGATGTGTCTGCATTATCCCTACATGAACATGTATGTGTGTATTTGCTGTATGTTTATCTCTGAGTGTAAGTGTGGGATATGTGATTATGTATGAAGTACGTGACTGCCTCCATGTTCCCATGTGTATGAGTGCGTGTCAGGAGACAGTGTGTGTATCTCTCTGTGTACGTGGATGTTTTTGGTATGTCTCTGAGAGAAGGAGCATCTCATGGAAGGAAGAGCATCAAGCTATAGATCAGGAGACCTGGGTTCAAATCCTGTTTCTGCCATGAAATAGCTGAGTGATGTTGGGAGCATTCTCTCTGAACCTCAGTTTCTTTTTCTGTAAAATGAGGGCATTAGACCAGATGATTTTTAAACTCATTTCTAGCTCTAATGATTTATGATCTGGCATGTTCAGCAGAAGGTGGGGCGAGGGACTTAAGGACCCCAACTCTCCCACCAAGGGGGAACATTTGTAGCTCCCTCATTTCTGAATGTGCCCCCTCATACAGTGTCGCGGTCTTACTGTAACTGAACTGCTGAAGCTTAAAGCTGTTAAAAACCTTTAAGAGTTTTAAGCTTTAAGAGCTTAGAATGAATGCTGCATTCAGGCTTTTGAGATACCCTGTATGAGCATGTGATGAATGCTTAGCTCAGGCCTCAGGCTGGGGTAGTCTTGAAGCCCCTGTCAGGAATCACAGGTGCACTGAAGATGGAGTAACTGCTCATTCTCCTCCTAGAGTTCTCCATGGTGATGCTTAAAAAGTCCCCATCAGGTTTTTTCTTTTGTCTTTTTTCCCTTCCTCCCTCCCTCCCTCTCTCCCTCCCTCCCTTCCCTTCCTTCCTTCTTCCATCCCTCCCTCCTTCCCTCTCTCCTTTTGTCCTTCCTTCCATCCCTTCCTTCTCTCCCTCCTTTCCTCCCTCCCTCCCTTTCTTCCTCCCTCCCTCCCTTCCTTCCTCCCTTCCTCCCTTCCTTCCTCCCTCCCTCCCTTCCTTCCTCCCTCCCTCCTTTCCTTCCTCCCTCCCTCTCTTCCTTCCTTCCTTCCTTCCTTCCTTCCTTCCTTCTGTCCTTCCTTCCTTCCTTCCTTCCTTCCTTCCTTCCTTCCTTCCGTCTTTCTTTTTTCCCCTGATCGCAGGGCCTGACAAGTAATAGATAATTGAGAAATGTTTGTTGAATTGTGCTTCAGAGTACTTCAGAAGACTTCATCTATGTAGGTACTCCCTCCAGTGATGTAATTTGCAAACTTTGGTGCCTTGATAGATGGGATTCCAGGAGAAGCTATTGCAAACAACAACAAAACCAAAAACTCCCCACAAAACAACTCGTTAGTTGGCTGCTGCTTTTCTTGTGATGACTCTCTCCATCCCTAGCCAGGCTTACCCTCCAGATGACAGATAACAGCCTTTCTGTGGGCTCCTGCTGGAAGCCTGTCCAGCTTGGTAGAACCTGCCCCAGTTTACGCTATGCTCCCAGAGCTCAGAGTCACCTCTGTACTTGGAGGAGCCATTGCATTTGATGCCAAACATATTCTGCTCCTGACATGGAGAACCATGAGGGCAGTGGTGGGGTGGGGAGCTAACTAAGTGAAGAGTTACAGGATTATAGAATCACAAATTTAGAGCTAGAAGGGAGCTTGGTAGCTCTTTAGTGCAGCCTTTTTGTTTTGAGGGTGAGGATGTTAGACCTACAGGCTTTAAAGGAGCTGTCCAAGAACATGAAGATAGTAACAGACAGAGGCGAATCCTTTGCCTCAAAAGCTGGTGCTCTTTAAGCTCTAGCCTGCTGAATTATAAGATCTCCCTTATGAGGAGAGCAGAGCCAGATGCGCACAGCTAGGCATCATTAGCATCGCAAACATTTCTATGATCCTTTAAGGTTTCCGAAGCATTGAACACATATTGTCTCATCTGATATTCACAACGACATTGGAAGGTGGGTGCTATTACAACCCCCATTTTACAGATAAGCAAACAGAGGCCAAATGAAATCAATAACATGTCTAGTGTCACACAGACAGAATGTATCATGGGCAGGATTTGAATCGTGGACCTTCTTGACTCCCAAGTCCCACACACTATCCACTATGCCACCTAACTGCCTCATGAATGGGCCAAGTTGAACTCTTTTTCTAACTTGACCCCTTGTCTAAGCCTGGTCCTGGGCTTGCTCTTCCTCAAAGTCAGGCCTCACTGCTCCCTGTCCCTTCTTGCGTCTTGTCGTGATTTCTACTTTTGTTTCTCCTTCAGATGCCACCATCCTACAATGTTGGTTCTGTAGCTTCCAAGGCTTGTTTTCCTAGTTCATAGGATGACAGGTTTAGAGTTGGAAGGGTCCCTAGAGGTCACTAAATCCAACCCCCTCATTTGACAGATGGGGAAACTGATGCAGATTTAAGTGACTCACCCAGGTTCACATAACTAGTAAGTATCTGAAGCAGGATTTGAACTCAGGGCTTTCTAACTCTAACCCCAATGCTCTATCCTCTGTGCCACCTTGTTGCCTATCTGGCTTTTAATCTTGGCTCATTGGCTCAGTGAGTCTGAGCTCTACCTGTATAATAACTCCTTTCCTCTCTTTCCCAAACTGCACGGGATTCAATCGCCATCGTGGAGCCCCCTCAATGGTAGCCCGAACCCCAGCCTCGAGAGGCTCTGTAATAGCTTGGTAGAGGCAGAACAGCCTTTTGGGGGTAGCTGAGGACAATGTGCAAGGGCTAATAACTGAAGGCAGTCTAAAAGGATTTCTTTTTTCCTGATTTGTGAACTTATTTGCATGAAAAGTATTAAAAAAGCCAGTTAGTTATATATTTAACAAATTGTCTTTATGGGATAGAATGTAATGACACAAAAGGAAATAGAAACTTCAGCAAAACCTAGAAGAGTGAGCGCAATATTTCCATTATCATCGCCACCTTGCACCCATTGTGGAAATTGATGGGCGTGTTGTTCCACTCATCCATACCTGGAGAACTCAGCTTGTTCAATGATTAGTTATTCTTCTTTTTAAAAAAAGTATCTCTTGGCAAATGTATGAGTTTATTTGGATTATCAAAAGAGATTTTGCAAGTTCAGTCATCAGTATAGTGCAGTGAACAAAGTATTGGATTTAGAATTAGAGCACAAAGGAAAGAACATTGGATTTAACATCAGAGTGAGTCAGTCAACAAGCATTTATTAGGCACTTACTATGCTCCACTAAGTGCTGGAGACACAAAGGCAAAAAAATCCAGACCCTCCCCCGAAGGAGCTCACAGTTTAATTAATGAGGGAAGGAATTATGTACAAATGTGGAAGGAATTATGTACAAACAAGATATAAATAGAATAAACTGTAGATAGCCAATTAGTGTGGTGGACTGGTGAAGGCTCCCTGCGGGATTTTACCTGGGATTTGAAGGAAGCCAGGGAGGCCAAGAGGCAGAGATAGAGGGAGAACATTCCAGATATGAGTGACAGTCAAGCAAAAATGCATGGAATCAGAAGATGGATTGACTTGTGGAAGCAACAGCAAGGATGCCGGTGTAACTGGACCCCTGTCTATATGGGGGGTAAGGTATAGGCAGACTAGCAAGGTGGGATGGGGCAGATTATGAAGGGCTTTAAATGCCAAACAGGATTTTCTATTGGGTCCTAGAGCTGATAGAAGGTTTATTGAATAGGGACAAGACATGGACAGACTTGTGCTTATGAGGGTCAATCTGACAGTGGGTTAAAGGATGAATTGGAGTGGAGAGAGACTTGGGGTAAGGAGGCTAACCAAAAGCCTATCACAATAGTCCTGGTGTAAGGTGTTTAGGCTTACATCTGGGTAGTAGCAGAGTCAAAAGAGGGAAGGGATTGTAGACAAGATATGTTATGTAGGTAAAACTAATAGAACTTGGTGACAGATTGGATAGTGTGTGTGTGTGTGTGTGTGTGTGTGTGTGTGTGTGTGTGAGAGAGAGAGAGAGGGAGAGAGAGAGAGAGAGAGAGACAGAGAGACAGAGAGACAGAGAGACAGACAGACAGAGACAGAGAAAGACAGAGAGACAGAGAGAGAGACAGAGACAGACAGAGACAGAGAGAGAGCACGCTGAGGATCATGCCTAGATTGGCTGGGAGAATGGTGGTACCCTCAGTAGTAATAGAGAAGTTCAGAAAGGGTTTGGTGAGAAAGATAATTAGTTCAATTTTGGACATGTTGAGTTTAAGATATCTAGAGGACATCCAGCTCAATATGTCCAATAAGCAGTTGGCGATGCAAGTCTGGTGGTCAGGAAAGACATTAGGGCTGGATAAGTGGATTTGATAATCATCAGTATAGAGCTAGATGAATCCATGGAAGAAGAGAAGAGGGTGCAGGACAGAGTCCTGGGGGACACTTACCATTAGCTGGCATGACTTGGAAGAAGATCCAGCAAAGGAGACTGAGAAGGAGCAGGACAGATAAGTAGGAGAACCAGGATAGAATAGTGCAATGGAAACCCAAAGAGAAGAGAGTATAGAGGGGAAGAGGGTGATTAACAGTGTCAGAGGCTACAGAGAGATCAAAAAGGATGAGGTATGAAAAAAAGCCATTAGAGTTGGCATAAGAGATCAATTGGCAACTTTGAAGAGAGCAGAGGACCTCTGTTCAAATCCCAAATCTGTTGTTTACTATTATGTGACTTTAAGCCATTTAACTTCTCCAGGTCTCAGTTTCCTCATCTATAAAACAAAGATGACCGACTAGATCATGGAGTCATAGAGCTAGGAGGGACATTAGAGGCCATTTAGTTAAATTTTCTTATTAGAATTACTTGTCTATTAATAGACTATTAAACGGAGGCCAGTCGTAAGCTCCCTGAAGGCAAGGACTGCCTTTTGCCTCTTTTTGTATCCACACACATAGTGCATGGAATATGGTAGTAAACATTGATAAATGTTTATTGATTACTTATTGATTAAGTGAATTGTCCTAAGCATCACATAAAGCATCAGAGTAAGAATTTGATGCCAGAACCTTTGTTTGTAACAGTGGGACCTTGTGTCTGGTGGAAGTTTAATTAATATGGAACGAATGGTTATATTATGATCTGATTCTCATTTATCTCTGTATCTCCCCCAGAACTTAGTCAAGGCCTGCACAAAGTAGACATTTAGCCTATGTCTATTCGATGGGTCAATGAATAAACACTGTAGGTGTTGCTGTAATCAAAATAGGCCTGGCTTTGGAGCTAGACCTGAGTTCAAACCTTGGTTTTGTTCCATGCTAACTGTGGAACCTCGGCCATGTCATCTCTTTTATCTGGATCTCAGTTTTCTCATTTGAAAAAAAAAGGTGGGGAATGGGACTGGATTGTCTATTAATTTTCCTTCCAGCTCTGATGTTTGTCAGGAATCTGTAAGGCCTAGAAGTGAAGCACTTTGGCATGGGGGGTATGAGCAGAGGCAGAATTGGGATTATGACCCGGTGGAACAGTGGAAAGATCACCGTGTTGGGGGTCATAGCCTGACTCTGTTACTTCCTACTTGTAGGACTTTGGACAAGTAAGTCACTTAACCTCTCTATGACTCAGTTTCCTTATCTCTAAAATGAGGGGCTTGAATTTGGTGGCCTTCAAGCTGCCTTCCAGCCCTAATTCTCTTACCCTAGAATCCAGGACTTCTGACTTCTAGAACATCGCTCTGTCTACTGTACCACAGTTTTCTTTTGGGAGCAATTTAAGAACAAAACAAAAACATACTCCCACTGTGGAATTAGGCAGGGTGACTTGGGCTTAGCTTGCAAGTATGGTGTGGGACAGAAAGAGCAAGCCCCAGCCAGCAGAGATAGGGTGATGTGTTAAAGGAGCTCTTTTTGCATACACCCGCCCCTCGTTCCTGTAGTGACACAGCTCTTTAGTAATTCCATTGTAACAAGCCAGTGCCTTCCACAATAATATACTTCGCCTTTAATCTATTGCCCTGATACTTATAACAAGGCAGCAGTGATTTATATACAGCTCCTGCTCCAGTGATTGCCTTCTGATTCTTCTGATTTCTAAGAGCAAAATGCCACCTACACTTCTATTACTGTCCTAGCCCAAATGCATAGATAAAAGGTAAAAAAACACCCAGATGGGCTATTTGTGTGCTTCTCTCTTCTTTCCCTTCCCCCTCCCTCCTTTCAGCTTATGGTCCATGCCAGTTGATATACAGCAAAACGAGTTTGTGATTTAGCCGTAGAAAAGGTTAACTCTAAATAATTATCAGAAAGTTAAAATATAGAGCTGAAACGTTGCTTTAGTTTTTTATGGGTTTTAAATAATTTGGCCTCCTTCCCTGAAGGATTTAGTATAATTCAATGAGAAAATTGCATTTAAATCCTGTGGGCTGTTTTGACGTGACTGAATTGCAATGAGAGGAAGATGGGCAAAGTATTTTCCTTGCTACAAGCCCAGCTTCAGTTGGGCTTCTGAAAAGATCTCAATGCCAGAGATCCTGTGGCTGGCTGGTCCTGAGCCCTGGGGAGTGAGGAAACTGGATAAAACTGGAGGAGAAAGACCCTTTTTTACTTTCCTTAAAGCCCTGCATTCAGGGAGAACCCACATTTAAAATGGATGTCCCAAAGACAGCTTAAATGCAACATGTCGAGAACTGAAGGTACTGTTGTTCACCCAAATCTCCACTTCTTTGAACTTCCTGACTATTGAGGGAATCACCTCAACCTCCTGGTCACCTAGGTCTCAACCTAAGTCCTGGTCACCTAGGTCTCAACCTAAGTGTCATCCTCAATTCCTCACTTTCTCTCACTGCCCCATGTTCAATCTGTTGCCAAGTCCTGTTGATTCTTCCTCCCCAATATTTCTCATATATCACTCCTTCTCCCCTTCGACACTTGACACCACCCACCTTGGTGCATAACCCTATCACTTCATGTCTGGACTATTGCAATAACCTGCTGGCTAGTCTTCCCTGCCTCAAGTCCCTCCCTACTCCAGTTTTTCCTCTACCTAGATATCAAAATGATCTTCCAAAAAGGCACGTCTAACCATGTCACCACCCCTCCCCCATTCAATAAACTTCAGTGGCTCCTTAGTACCTGCAGAATTAAGTATAAAGTCATCTGACTTTTAAAACCCTGCATAACCTGGCCCCTTTCTGTTTCTCCAATCTTCTTGTACCTTACTCTCCTCCACATACTCTGAAATCCAATAACATGACCTATTATCCTGTGACACTGGCCTCTTTTCTGTTCTTTGAACAAGACACTCCATTTTGGAACTTTCTCCCTCCTCCTCTTTTCCTCCTGGCTTCTCTGGCTTCCTTCAAGTTTTAGCTAAAATTCCATCTCTATAAGACCCCATTTCCTAGTCCTCCTTAATACTAGTGCCTTCCCTCTGAGATCTCCCCCAGTTTATCTTATCTCACCTTATCTATGTGCGCAAACACATATGTTTGTACATAAATGTTTGCATGTTGTCTCCTCTTTTGGACTGTGAGCTCCCTGAAAGCAAAGGCTGTCTTTCTTTTATCTTTCTTTGTATTCCCAGTACTAAGCTCAGTGTCTGGTACTTAATAAGAGCTTAATAAATACATACTTGTTGACTTGACTTGACTATGACTTGAGTGTCTTATTCTTTGGGGTAGCTTTAATTGTTAGGGAGCTTTTCTTGTATCAAACCTAAATCGAAGTCTCTGAATCTTGCACCTATCGCTCCTAGTTCTATCTTTCGAGGCAAAAAAGATCTAATCCCTTGAGACACTTGCAGACAGCCCTCACAGTCTCCTGTCTCCCCTTTTCCAGGTTGAATATTCCCATTTCTCCAACTGTTTATCATATGGTATAACCCAAAGGGCCTTTGCTAGTCTGATCACTGCCCACTGGATGATCTGCAGCCAATAGGGATAGGAACTGGACCTGGGATTTATTGATATAGGGAACTCCTGAATGAGGAAATTCCCTCTACCAATACAAGAAACAACTTACTCTGTAATTTATAGTCTTAGGAATTCACCTAGAAAAGAATTGGAAATTGAAAGGATACTCATCAAGTGGGAAATAACTGAACAAATTATGGTATATGATCGTGATGGGATACTATTGTGCTATAATAAATGATGAGCAGGATGCTTTCAGAAAAACCTGGGAAGACTTACATGAACTGATGCAAAGTGAAGTGAGCAGAACCAGGAGAACACTGTACATAGTAACATAGTAACAGCAATATTGTATGATGATCAATTGTGAATGACTGCAGTACGATGATCTAAGACAATTCTGAAGGACTTTTAATGTAAAAAAGCTATCCACTTCCAGAGAATGGAATGCAGATTGAACGAAGCATACTACTTTTCACTTTATTATTATTGTGTTTTTAAAGGTGTATATATATATTTTCACAACATGGCTGATATGGAAATGTTTTGCATGATTGCATATGTATAATCTATATCAAATTACTTCCTTCTCAAGGAGGGTGGAAGGAAGGAAGAGAATTTGGAACTCAAAATAAAAAAAAAAGTTAAAAATGTATGTTTACATGTAATTGAGGGAAAAAATTAAAAGAATAAAAAAGAAGTTTGCCTAGAGCACTGAGTTTAAATGACTGAACTCAGGTCTTCCTGGATTCTCTCTATCCAGTCATGTCACCTCTCCAACTAATAATATAATGATAAAAAGAAGAATTTTGTGAACTCTTTGAGGACAGTCCTTTTTTTTGCTTTTTCTTTGCGTCCCCAGTGCTTAGACCAGTGTTTGAAATATAATAAAACCTTGATAAATGCTCGATTGATTCATTGATGATAATAGCAACTAACATTTATATAACAATTTAAGGTTTGCAAAGTACTTTACGTATATTATCTCATTTGAGCTTATCAATATTCATTTGTTCACATATATAATTTGAACTTAGAAATGGTTTTCCTAAAATGTGGTGCCCAGTACTGGGCATAATACTCCAGATGTGATCTGACTAGGACAGAATACAGTGGTACCTATCACTTCTCTAGTCCTGTGCTCTACTCCTCTCATAAAGTAGCCTGTGGTTGCATTAGACTTCTCTGCTGTCTTACCACACTGGTGAGCTTATAGCCCATTAAAATTTCCACAAATTTTGCAGGGGGACATAAGTCTATCTTGTACCCTATAAAGTGGATTTTGGAATCCATGGCTGTTAGCCTCCAAAAATAAATAGATCAAGACATTAAGCTGAATTTAATAAGATGAATTTTAATAAGGAGAATTGTAAAGATTTACTTTGAAGGATCAGAGATCTTTTTGGATCCTGACAGTCATCTGTTGTGTTGTTTGTGACTCTTCCTATCTTTGTATTGTCTACAGATTTGCTAAGGAGACCATCCATGTCTTTACTCAAATTGTTGATAAAATGTTCAATTAAGCCATGTTTATTAAGTTTTATATAAACTAGATATGCAAGATTGGCCTAATTTGCTAGTGTACTTTGTTGTTGTTGTTGAGTTGTTTTTCAGTTGTGTTTAACTCTTCATGATTCCATTTTGAGGGGGGCAAAGATACTGGAGTGGTTTGCCATTTCCTCCTCCAGCTCGTTTTACAGATGAGGAACTGAGACAAACAAGGTTAAGTGATTTGCCCAGGGTCACACACCTAGCAAGTGTCTGAGGCTGGATTTGAACTTATGAAAATGAATCTTCTTGATTCCAAGCCCAGTGCTCTATCCACTGTACCACTTAACTTCCTGCTAGTGTTCTTAGCTTGTTCAAAAAAAAAAAGGAAATAAGATTAGCCTGCAGGATCTGTTCTTGATGAAGTCATGCTGGTTTTGTGATAGCTGCTTTGTTTTTGAAATGTTCACTGACCATTCCTTCAATAATATTTTACTAGGAATCAAAGTCAGACTCACCGACCTAAAATTAATAAACTTCATTCTAGATTTTTTGTCCCCTCAATTGTACTATTTGTCCTTCTGCAGTCCTATAGCACTTCAGTTCTCCGTTATCTTTAAAAGATCACTGAGATTGGGCAAGTAATCTTACCTACCACTTCTTTCAGTATCTTGGGGTATAGTCCCCACCTTGGCTTGGTGACTTGAACTAATAAAGGGCAACAAAGTCTTCTTTTATTAATTCCCTACTTTACTTGGGTTCCATATTCCTACTAGTCATTTTTTATTCTGTTATTTCCACCCCAAAAATTCTTTGCTTTGGCAGAGGAAACAGAAACAAGGCAAGAGTTGAGTAGTTCTGCCTTCTCTTTGTTGTCCATTTTCATCATTCTATCCATTCCAGGGAGATACCTTTTCCCTTCTTTAACCCCTGCCTTTCCCCCTTCAGTTTAGCTAAAAATGACCAGAACTAGAAACAAACAAACAAACAAAAAACACCCAAATCCCCTTTTGTTGTCAATAGCATTCTTGGCCAGCCTCATTTTGAGCTTTGGTGCTCCTGATATGCTCTTGATACTCCGAAACTTTGAAGGTGCTGAGGTTTCATTAGTGTGGACACTGTCTGCCTTTCCGCCTTACAGCCTTGACATGCATTTAGATTATAGCCTCTCCGCGCCTTTGGTCTTTTGTGAATTTACTCTATTTTCTCAAAGAAAACAAAGGGGAGGCTTTCAAATCTCTCTCTCTCTCTCTGTCTCTCTGTCTCTGTCTCTGTCTCTCTCTCTCTCTCTCTCTCTCTCTCTCTCCCTCTCTCTCTCTCTCTCTCTCTCTCTCTCTCTCTCTCTCATTCTCTCTCTCTCTCTCTCCCTCTCTCTCTCTCTCTCCCTCTCTCTCTCTCTCTCCCCTCTACCCCCAAGGAGAGAAAGACGGTCTGGAACTGTATATGCCTTCTTTTTAAGCAGCAGGAAGATCTTTTTTCTTCCATACTCTTGAGCCAACTTCACCCCTCACACAGCATCATGTAATTATTCTTTCTACCAATGAGGAGATTTTATGAAAATGCTTCAGGCTTGAACCAGTGCTAGATTCTGATCATGGATTTAAAGCTGAAAGGGACTTCAGAGGCCATCTAGTCCAAACCTCTCATTTTTGAGTATGAAGAAATAGAAAGAGATTAAGTGACTTGCCCAAAGTAACACAGGTAGTAGGTTGCAGAACCAGGAATTGAACCCATGACTTACGATTTCAAATCTCCCACTCTTTGCACTGTCAGATTCTTTTAATATATGCTCATTGTGCCACTATGATTGTCCATCTATTTTTTTTCTCTTATTCTCACTATTTTACTGGCCTTTCTCATTTTCTGGCCACACCTAAGACCATAAAATTTAGAATTAAAAGGATAATCTTAGAGACCATCATTTTACAGGAGAGAAAACTGAGACCTATGAGGTTAAGGGACTTGTCCAAAGTCACACAACCTATGAGTCAGAATCTGAACACAGGTCATGGGATCAAAGGATCATGACACCTAGAACTGTAAGGGACCAGAGTCGTGATCTAGTGTAGCGTCCTCATTTTACAGATGAGGAAATTGAGCGTTACACAGCCTAAATTACTTCCTGAGGTCACTCCACTATCGAGGTCAGAATTTGAACCCAACATGCAATGCTCTTGCCATTGTATGGTCCTCCCTCAGTCCTTATCGTGTCTTCCATATGACTTCCAGTGAGCTGTACTCTTTTACTGTTCTCCTGTGTTTGAGTCTTCCCACATCCCTCTGCATTTCTCATATTCCTCATTTCTGAGGCCACCACTCTACCACAATTAGTGTTCCAATTAATGGACACCCATAACGATTATTTTTTTTGCTGTAATAGAAGGTGCTCCTGTGGATGTTTTGGTGTGTATTGGGTCTTTTGTTCTGCCTTTGACATCCTTAACCTCATAGGAGAACACTGCAAAATCCTTTAGGCTCCCCAGGCAGGGCAGCAGGCTTGGAAAATGATTCTTCCATCCACTTCAGCTCTGACAAGGCTTCCCCACTGAAACAAATGGTGGGTTTGACAGTTTTACTGTTCAATTGTATTGTATAGATTTTGAATAAAAATAAATTGGCTTCTTTTAAAGAGGACAAGATTCTGGAATACTGCTGGGATGTGGGTGAATAATGGGCTACTGCTTTTGACTTTTGTCCTTTAGATAGGGCCTTCCCCATCTTCAGTAGTATGGCAGTTTTTATATTGATAAATCTTTTCCTGTCCCGACATAACAAAGGAAGAACATGTGCTATTGCAAATCAATTCAATATGTTATACTCCCACTCACCTATCCCTCTTCTCTGTTCACTCTAGCATTCAGATGTACTGAATACCCAATGTGAATCTGTCTTGTGGTCCACTCTGGTCTACAGATCTTTCTGGGCTTTTCTGGTATTGGGCAGTCAGGGCTTTCATAGCATGGCATATATATATGTATACATACATGTATATACATATATAAATATTTGGACTTTCTTTACCTTCTAATAACACATTTCACATCCCTGAGAAACATTTTCCAAAACCTTCCACTTCTATAGGTATGATCCATACCCGCATCTCTAGTTGCCATACAAAACAGAGATCCAGGGAGAAAATTTCAAGATTAGCAAATCATCAAAGAGGCTCTCTGATCCATGGGGAATTATGACATATTAGATGTAGATCCAGAAGAGAAATGAGAGAACAGCTGATTCAACCCCACTTTTTTTACATAGGTAAAGAAACTAAGACTCAGAGCAGAGAAGGGACTTGCCCAAGGTCACATATAGTTAGGAGCAAATTTAGGGTTCTAACTCCAACTCTGGCCATAAATCTAGTGTTCTTTGCCCTATACAAGTGTTGGTACTAGGTAAGTGCCTGGCCCAGAGCTTGCCTCCCCTTCCCAGTTTCATTTCTAACTCCTGCATGAGTTCCATAGGGAGCAGCATTCATAGGAGGAAGGTACATCTGGGAAGAATGGAGATAATCCTGATCTCCTGCCTCTGCCAGAAGTCCCTACTGCCACATTCCTCCTCTCATGTGATACCCATCCTTCAACTTCCTATGCCCTTCTCACACCCTGCTTTTAAAAAAATGTTCAAGGAGGCAGAAGGAAAGATGCTACAGCCCTGACTGCCCTGTGGTTTACTTCCATGAACACTTATTGACTATTCTCCTTCTTTATCATGGGTCCTGGCTAAAGAACTCTCCTAACCCTCTACTCTCTCAGGCATCTTGTCTCTCAAACTCTCTTTGTATTTATATAGGACTAGTTCAATATATTTCGTGTTTAAAATATTTAATCATCGAAATGATTTAGGGACCATTCCTCCAGAGCTTTCTGCACCATCATCACTTGGAATGGCCTGAAGATCTTATGATCATAATGTCATGTAATACTGAACACTATGGCTCTCTGTGTTAGTATTTTATTCCGCCAATAGACTATGAATTCAATGAGGGCAGGGATTCTCTTTTAGAGAAAATTTTTTTTCTTAGGACTAGTATAGTGTATTTTGTGTACAGCAGGCCCTTTATAAATGTTGTATGGTATAGCATTGTAGGATTTGTAGCTGAAAAGGATCTGAGAGACCATCTTGTCCAAACTCTTTATTTTATGGAATAGGAAGATGAAGCCTAGACAGGAAAAGTAACTTACCCAAGATTATACAACTAGTAAAAGACTCCAAATCCAGTGCTATCTCTAGGATACTAAGTTGTATCCCCTGTACCATGCTGTTTTTTTGCAGGAACTATACTTATGGGGAAAATCTGAGGCATCCCTGGAACAATAGTAGCCTTTGAATGGTGAGCCCAGCTTGGGGCATTGCCACCAGATCATTGATCTTCTGACTTTTCAGAAGTGGAAATAATTTAACCCAAGGTCGATACTTTCCTTATGGTCAACTGGATTTATCCCCACCATTTCAGATCATGGGACAATATCCATGACCTCTGGCTACTTCCTCCATTTCTTTAACAATACACTAAGTACAGGCGACTCTTCTACCCCCAATAAAACCCCTTTGGAATATGCTTGGGTATTAGAACTATAGCTACCAACTCTAGAACCCAGGGCAAGAACCTAAAACCCCCCTGGGAAAATTGGGAGCACTTGCTGGGGAGGTGCCAAGGCATGCTAGGTTAAGTGATTTGCCCAGAGTCACATATCTATCTAAAGTATGTGTTCACATATATGTCTAAGGTAGAACTTGAACCCAGCTCTTCCTGACTTTAAATTTCTATTACTGTAGCACTCTCTATTTATTATTACAATCTGCCCAAGTTGAAGACTTAGTGCTTACCTACATTGGCAAGGGGATTTTCTTTACCAGGAGTTCCCAACAACAATGAAATTACAAGTGCCATAAAAAACAGCCAACCAGCCAACTAATCAAAAAGAAAAAAAAAACACCTCCAAAACAGTCAGGTTAGTTTTTTCTCCCTGTTGACAGGACACAGGTACTGAAGTGCCTCTTTCTTCCCCCCCACACCTTACCATTCAACTTCAAAAATAAAGATGGATTTGGAAAGTCTTTTCCAGATTTAAGTCCATCTGTATTTCTTCTTAATCCATTTTACTCATTCCTGTAAGATTAAAATTCCCAAGGTACTGTTTTTATCACATCACTCCCCCTGTTCATATATCTCCATTGGCTCCCCATTGCCCTAAAGGATGAAATGTGAGCTTTCATCTGGCTTTCAAGGTCTTCCACAATCTAATCCCAACCCTCCTTTTCTCCCCTCCCTCCAGTCTTATTTCCCTATGTACACCAATTCTTTGTTTCAGCCGTGTGGATCTCTTTACTATCCTAATAACATGCAATGCTCTATGCTTTTTCTCATGCTGTTTTTCCCTTCCTGGAGCATCTTGACCATCCAATCCTAACCATTCCTTCAAGGACTAGATTAGGGCCAACTCCCCAATGAAACATCTCTTGACCACCATGGGCTATCTGCTTTTCTCTATGCCTTCTGTTGTTTCACTTATAGTAAGGAGTATTGGCCTTGCCATTTAGCTTGTTATGTATGGATGTCTTACTTCCCTAAACAGATTGTAAATTCCTGAGATGTCAGGGCCTGGATTTTGTACTTCTTTTTAGTCCTCCCCATAGTATATAGAATGATTCCTGTCACATAATACGTATTCAATAAAGATTTGTTGATTGATTGAAATAATAAAGTACCTTCCATCTCCAAAATTCTATAATATAGACAATTCTATGACTAAGATTCTGTGGCTCTAATACTAAGTGTGTGGAAGGAGAACTTCTTAGTTTGCATCTGAGTTTCCATTCACATCCTGTCCAAGATCCATTCACATGCTGTCCAGGAATCTTAACAATATAATCCTTACCAAAATGGGCACCTTGGCTCAGTGTTTTGCCTCTGATTGGTTGAGGGTCTTGAAATATGGAAGTCTTGGTCTTGAAACTTCAAGGGACTTTTCCCTGGACCCAAGTATTGATCCAGTATTGATCTATTTTTTAATAACCTTAGCATTCTCCAAACCCACACTAACATGCATGGCATGATTATGGGATATTCTCTTTTCTTGGCTTCTGAGACATGAGCTCTTATGGTTCAGCATCAATCTTGCTAGTTGCCTCTCTGAATCTTTCAAGGTCCCCTCAATTTCTTTGAGACTCTTTAAGGTAAGTATTCCCCCAAGGTTTATCCCTGGTCCTTTTCATTTCTTAATCTAATAATAATTACTGGCATTCGTATATCACTTTGAAGTTTCCAAAGTGTAAATTTTATTTTACATCTCCCTAATTAACAAGCTCTTCTTTTCTCTCCCTGTCACCCCCCTCCTCATGCAATAAAAACAAAACAAATGCGCACAATAAAGCAAAACAAATTCCTGAATTGTCTATGTCCAAAAAATATATAAATCATTCTATCTATTACATCCATCAGTCTCTGGAAAGCATCTTACACATACCTTCTCATTGAAGCCTTGCAACAACCCTGGAAGGGAGGTATAACTAGTACTATCATTCTCATTTTACAAATAAGGAAACTGAGGCTCAGAGAGACTAAATTATTTGACACGGTCATGTAGCTAGTGAAGTATCAGAGGCAGCAGCTGGACATAAACCTACTTTACCCCAAATCTACTTGACCCTAACTCTACCAGTATAAACACTAGACAACAGTTTCTGTGTGTTTCCCCTTGGCAATTTCACTCATTCATGTGACTTTGACTACTGCTTCTATGCAGGTGATTACTAAATTTGTATTTCCATTCCTGAACTTTTTATTATGTCTCCAACTACCTACCAAACATTTCCATGGATACCTCAAGCTCAAGATGTCCAAAAACAAGTGCCTTATCATTCTCATTGGCCCTGATCCTCCTTTCACTTCAGGGTTTTTGACTCAGACTCCCAGGTTTTAAATCTTGGTGTTGTCTTTGAATCTTCCCTCTTCCTCATTTATCATAGATAATTAGTTACCAAAATGCTATCAATCCCACATCCTCTACATTCCCAATGGTATCAACTTAAACAAACTTCTATTACCACCTAATAATTACGATAACATTTTACAGGTCTTTTCACTGCCACTCTCCCACTGCAAAGTTATCTTTTATACACACACACACACACACATACACACACACACATATATATATTTAGTGTGTGAACATAATTATCTGTATATGTACATAATTATAATTTTATATATTATACATACACATAATTATAATTTTCCTTCTGCATGGATCTAGTTGGGTCATTCCTCTGCTCAAAGATCTCCTGGGGATTGCTGTTGCCTACCAAGTATAGTTTGAATTCCTTTTCTTGGAATTCAGGGTCCTTAATAATCAGTCTAGTTCAACTCTGATTTTCCAAGTTTATTTCATATTAATTCCTTACACTCATTCTTCACTTGGGCAAACAGAAGTACTCTCTTTCTCTGAAATATTCTACATACTCTCCTGCCCTTGCCTTTGCTTATGCTATTTCCTATAACTAGAATGCTTTCCTTCTCTGCTTTGTCTCTTGAATTCTTTTTTTCTTTTTCTTTTCTTTTTTTATTAAGATTTTTTATTTTTAGTTTACAACACTCAGTTCCACATGATCCTGAGTTCCAGATTTTCTTCCTCCCCTCCTCCACCTCCCTCCCCAAGATGACATGGAATCTGATATATCTTCTACATATAACTTCACATTGAACTTATTTACACAATAGCCAAGTTGTAAAGAAGAATTATTACCAAAGGAATGAATCATTGTCTCTTGAATTCTTGCCCATGATTTCAATACTAACTCCATTACTACCTTTACCATGAAGTCTTCCCTGATTCCTCTTATTACAACCATCCCCCTCAGGCCTTATATAGAGCATGCATGGGCTCTAACACTTTCTTCATTTAACCCTGTGTATTCTAACTGTTAGCAGTCGTATCTTGTTTCCCTCTTTGACTGTGAGCTCCAAGAGAACAGGGACTATGTATTATCTAAACCATTGATCTCCCCTAGCATTAGCACAGGGCTAAAGTGAACTGAATTAGATTGAATGACATCAAGAATAAAGTGGAGAGGAGACTGGCTAAGGAATGAATACTTTTCTTCTTTAAATCCTCAGTGCCACCATAGGGTTAAAGACTAAACTTTCCTACGTAATTAAAGGAGATGTACACTTGAACTAACTGAAGGTATCATGGTCATTTCTGAAGGGTAGATTTGTTCTCTTCTTGGGCTCTGTCCCCATCCAGTAAGCTTGGCTATGAATTCAGCTACAGGCTGTCCTAGGGTGGCTTATAGGTCACAAAACTTAACATCTCACAGATGCCTACTCTGGACTCGACATAGGGCATTTTCTTTGAGTTTATTCAGTTTTGTTCAATTCTTTGTGACTTAGGGGTTTTTTTGGGCAAAGATAGTGGAGTGGTTTGCCATTTCCTTCTCCAGCTCATTTTACAGATGAGGAAACTGAGGCAAACAGGGTTCAGTGACTTGCCCAGGGTTGCACAGCTAGTAAGTGTCTGGGGCTGGATTTGAACTTGGGAAGATGAGTCTTCCTGACTTCAGGCTCAGCACTCTATCTACTTCACCACCTAGCTACCCTTTCGTTGAGTAGTATCTGAATAACAGACCAGCCAGGGAGCTGGGGAGATGCTGCATCACATTAGCCTCAGGGATCTTCCATTTCAATGCTGCTCTCTTAAAATCAATAAAATCATTGAAACCTACCTTTACTAACCCATTATGGACAAAGCATTGAGCTACACACTGGGGATACAAAGATAAAAGTGCACAAGTTTTGTCTTCAAGGAGCTTACACTTTCATGGTGGGGGGGTAGTTATCTTATTCACAGATAAATGTAATACAGTAATAGAGGAAAAAAAGGTTTGAAATCAAGTGCTCTAGGAACATATGAGGAAAGCAAGAGCACTTTCAACCTCTAAGATCCCATAGCCAGAATTGCTTTTCAATATCCATGGTGACATATTTAGGCAGAACCTGTAGATCTTCTTTCATGTCTGTCCTGAACCTTAGCCTTTTCCATTTTCTATAGTTTGTGGAACTGGTAGCAGTGGGGATGCTACCCTGATTGACCTGGGGTTTGGACCTTTTGGAGAGTGAGGAAATGCTCATAGAGTAAGGAAAGCCTTCTAGAAAAGGATCTGGACATCTGATGATCAAGCAACCTCCCTTCCCACTTAGAGCCTTTTTTTTGCCACACCCTGGTCTCAACTTTTCAAGTTAATCTGATAAATGGCAAGGTGAATGTATGACTCCTTCCTAGTAATAAATTCACAATTTAACAGGTGCCTTCTGGAGACACAATGCCTTAATGTAAAGATAACTTGTAGATCATGGATGGAAAAAATTTCAGAGCTGAAAGAGACTTTAGGGCATAGGTTATCAGAACTAAAAGTGGACCCAGAGATCATCTAGTTAAACTCCCCTCATTTTACAAATGAGACAACTGAGGCACAGAACAGGTAGTGACTTGCTTGAGGTTTCACGTTGGAGTTGATGGCAGTTGGATTATTGTGTTACCCCATTTCCTAGCAAGAGATTTGCATTTTATTGGAACCCTTTTGAAGACACAATGCTTTAATCTCAAGGTGACTTAGATCATGGACAGGAGAACTTTAGCGCTGAAAGATACCTTAGAACATAGACTGTCAGAGGTAAAAATGGTCTTAGAGATTGTTTAGTCAAACTCCTTCATTTTGCAGATGAGGAAACCAAAGTATTGAGCAAGAAAGAGTCTTGTTCAAAGTCACACACTGAAGTTAATGGCAGAATGGGAACTATTGTAGAATCCAGGACTCTTAAATCTGGAATTCCAGGCCCTGGGCCAGGCTAATGGTAGAGACTTGGGGGAGAGGAAGGGGCAGGAAAAAGTTCAGTCTTGCTTCATCAAGCCGTACAGGTGGCTACCACCTTGGCCTGACTTTAGAACAATCCTGGGGGAAGGATTGTGATTCTGTGGAAAGAATACTGGGTTAGAAGTCCTAGACCTGATTTGGTCATTTTATAGTTGAGTGATCCTCACATTGCAGATCAAATGAGATAATATTTGTAAAGCTCTTAACACATTGCCCAAAACATAGTAGGTGCTATATAAATACTTACTCCCTTTCTCCTTTATACATTTACAGATACTTTATAGATAAAGGAACTGTAGTCCAAAGTGGTTGTCACTCACCTGATGTCCCACAGTCACTAAATAGCAATCTCATTCAATTTTGAAAATGTTTACTAAAGTACCTACTATGTGAAGGTGTCAGGTGTTATGTACTAGGTATTAGAGATGCAAAGATCAGAGCTTACTTTCAGGGAGTTTCTATTCTACAGGCAGAGCTGGATTGAGAGGAGATAACATGAAAAGTGTCAGGCACAAAGAGCCCATAAAAATGCATCTGACTCCCATGAAATGAGAAATAGGATTGCGTGTATTTTGGGAAGAGAGATGGTGGTTGGGATTGGGCACTATTAAGATCCTGGACAGAGTGAAGGCAGGATGGAATGATATCTAATTATGACTGAGCTCAGGATAGGAAGAAAGCTCCCTGGGGTTCCGGGCAGGATGCTGGTGGGGGGGTGGTTCCTCAGCTCACAGCTCATTTTAGATGCTCTCCAGATAAATGTAACCTTCCCGGGTCACATCTTTATGCTGGCCTCAGGCAAGCATAGAGCTGCATTCATTCTGGCTGCAACATAAAAGCCCTGCACCATTGATGAGCTCCTGTTCGGTTTAAGAGCAGGGCATTTACCGACAAGGTTTTATCTCTTGGATGTCATACATTATTGACGCTGTTGAAGCTTCCTGCCTGCCCACAGATGACCGCAGGCTGGTGAAGGGCAAAATGAGAGCGATCTGCTTAGGTTGGTATGGGCGAGGCAGGCCCAGGGGGCCAGGGCTTATATTCAGTCCTAGGTTAAATTATTGCCCTAGAAGATTTGGTATATGGTAAGGTGGGTGTGGGTGGGTGGATGGGAGGATAGGAGCCGGTACTCTGTCTAGCGGCTCTGGGTGCCTGAATCTAGTAAAGATGCCAGGGGTTGGGACATCTTGTGGTACCAAAGTTTGGTCAGTTTAGGATCATTAGCCCAAGAAAAAGAGATTGAAAGGAGCAAGCTGTCTTCCTTCCCACTTAGAGCTATTTGTTTTGGTGGGCACCAATGCCACGAGTTCCACAAATAATAGAAACTGGAAGAGGGCCTGAGCTGAGGATGTTGCAAGGAGTTTTGGAAACCTTGAATTGGCTCCAGCAGAGAACTAAGCTCCCCACCCACCCCCTGCTGCCTTTTCCCACCATTCTAGTCCTCTTATATTAAAAGACCCAGAGGTGAGTCTACAGTACGTTGGATGCATTCATTTCCTGTGGGGCCTTGATGGGAGACCATGGGCAAGACATGTTCAGGATGAGAAGGCATGGAAGGTGGAAATAGGAACCTGGAGCCACCATCTAAGTATAAAAGTGGGTTCTGTGGTGCAGAGGTACAAATGTTGGATTTGTAGTCAGAAATCCTGGGTTTGAATTCAATTTCTGCCATGAAACAGCTGTGAAAGTCACTTAAAATGTCCTCCTCATCTTCAAAAGGAGGAAATTAGACTGCATGAACTCTTGGTTCTCTTTCAACTCTAATACTATTATCCTCTGAATTCCTCAGCGATGCTTTTTCCTTCCTTCCTTCCTTTCTTCCTTCTTTCTTTCCTTCCTTTCCTCCTTCCTTCCTTCCCTCCCTCCTTCCCCCCTTCCCTCCCTTCCTTCCTTCCTTCATCCCTTCCTTTCTTCCTTCCTTCCTTCCTTCCTTCCTTCCTTCCTTCCTTCCTTCCTTCCCTTACCCTTCCTCTCACCATCTATCTGGGTGACTGAAGACAAAATTTCTGGGGGTAGGGAGAAGGAAGGTCCTGAATGATACTGATTGGCCTTAACCTTCCTGTGATCCTGGGCTCTCTGGGCTAGAGTTGAGGGTGGTGGTGTCAGAAATCAATTCCTTTATACTAATAAGGGATATATTTTCTTTGCTTTGTCTAAACATGTGATTTCATCAGTATAGGGCAACTTCTGATGTGAAAACTCTTTCTACAGTTGCAATCAGCAGCTCATCTGTAACTTATAGTCTTAGGAGAATTTCCCAGGGCACTGAGAAGTTATGAGATTTCCCCATGGGCAGTGTGCTCACGTTAAAGTATTAGCCCCATGTTATCACAAGCTCTGAATTTCATCCAATCCCCAGCTCCCCTTGATGTGGTTATTGTTTCTCTCCTTTGGTCTTCTTCAGATGTGCCACCTTATGGCAGAGGTATGACGTAGGGTTCTTGCTGGCTTTGTCAGTGGTGTACAAGCAGGTACTACCAAAGGTATCCAGGGCCTGCTAACGAGCGTTGAGTCTCTTCTGAGGCCCAACTTAGCTAACCAGGGATGAGTTCATCACTGGAGGATGGGCCAACAGGTGGCAAACTTTGTTGGCTTCAGGAATTAATGAACTTGTGTACTGAAGAGTCAAAATCTATATCAGTGGAGGGAGGGGTTGACTAAACCAGGGAAGTCACAGGTCTTTTGGTATATTAAAGTGCTCTTACTGTGAGTCACTAATAAAATGGTTCTGAAAAACCCAGTCTCTGTTTCTAGTCCACTAAAGGGAAAGAGAAGAAAGAATATTTGATTTGCAGTTGTAGAGCCTGAGCCTCTATGCTACTTAGTCTTTTTGTGACCCTTGGTGAGTGGAAAGAATGCTGAATTAGAGTCAGAAGAACTGGGTTCAAATTCTAACCCTATTACTTGTTACCTCAGTGACCATGAGCAAGTCCCTTAACTGCTATGGACTTCAGTATCCTAAATAAAGGGGTGGTTGGCCTAGATGACTGCTAAGGCAGACTGACTTATAGGCAGCTGCTAGCACCTTAGGTAAGACACTGGGCCTAGAGTCAGGAAGACCTGAGTTCAAATCCAGGTTCGGACACTTGTTGTGTGACCCTGGGCAAGTCACTTGACATCTGTTTGCTTGGGTTTCCCCAACTGAAAAATGAGGATAATAATAGTGCCTACCTAGAAGAGTTGTTGTGAGGATCAATGGGATAATATTTAGGTAAGTAATGCTTAGGTAAGTGCCTGGCACACATAAGGTACTTCCCATCCTTCCTCCTTCCCCCTTCCCCACCCAGGTCCCTTCCAGTTCTAAATCTATGATCCCATGAGCTTCCCCTCTTTGTGCCTCAGCATCCTGATCTATCAAATGAGAGGTTTAACTACATGCTTTCTAAAATCCTTTTCAGCTCTAAATCGATGACCCTAAAAGGATATTCAGTGAGTGGCTTTGAATTTGGTCTGTGGTCAAGAGAGGCAAAGAAAGGGTTTCTTTCTTTCCTCCGCACTTGAGATTCTCCATTTAGTCCCAGGTGAGATTGGCTTCAAGCCCTGTTTCAGAACATTTCCTTTGTATGAAAGTCTTACCTCTGCTTCTGGTTGGATCCTGATGTCCCGATGTCCTGTGTTCTATTCTGGTGGGGAGGTAGGAGGGGGTGAGGGGGAGAGCTCCAGTACTCAGGAGAGAAAGCTCCTATTTACAACAACAATAGTGGAATAATTACTTTAGAAAACCGCTGTTTCCTCTGCTGTGCTTTTCAATCTGAAACAATTTTCTAACTTGTCACACCACCTCCAGCCCTGTTAGTCATGTTGCAGTAGGGGAACACAGTGTGGTGGATGCAATTACGTTTGACATTGGCACACTGTTCTATGCAGCACCTGCCACCAGAGGCCATCAGGTGTCAACAGCCCCACACATCACCAGAGCTTTGCCCATTTCTCTTGTGTAGGAGGCAGGAGAAGGGTTGGGAACCTGACCAAAACCTGAGTATTTTTATCCTAGCTAAAAAGGAGGGTTATACCTTTTCTGAGTCACTAGGGGCAGTGTTGAACCATCATCCGTGGAGATGGCCTGTCCCCGTTCTAGAGTCTAATGCTAACGTTTTAGAATCTTCTAAAATCTAAGAAGCCTTTCACCTTACATTTCTAAACACAATAATTTTGGAATCCTAATTCTTAGAGCCTTAGTATCTTAAAGTTGCAGAATGTTAGTATCATAGAACCCTAAAATTGGAGACTTCTATTGCTTATAAAATCCTAACTTTTTAGAAACTTCTTTGACCTCTCCTCAACTTCTATCCCTCTAGACCCTTCTCTCGTCTTCTTGTCCCTTGGCTTCTGGGCTATGTCATTTGTTTGTTCCCCATCTAACTGTTTAACCCATTGCTCTGTCTTGCTTTGCTGAATCATCATCACCCATCTCCCCACCTCCTCCTCTGCCCTTAATGGGGGGTGTGCCCTACAGTGTGGTGGGCCCACCACTTTGCTCCTCCCTCGACTCTCTGGGTGATTTACCTATTTCCATGGGTTTGAGTATCGTCTCAATGCAGATGATTCCTAAATTTATATATTCAGCCTTACTCTTTCTCCCAAATTGAGTCCCGTTTCACCAGCTGCCCGCTGGACATCTCTACTCGTCTGTTCTGCTGACATCTCAAACTCAATGTACTCAAAAGATAACTTATCTTTTCTCCTAACCCTGCCCATCCTCCCAACTTCCCCATTTCTTCTGTGTGTGTGTGAGTGTGTGCGCTCGGGCACACACACAAATGCATACACTATTACTCTTCCAGTCATGTGCAACACAAGAGTTAATCTGAATTCTACCCTCACTCCCCCCTTCCCATCCTACATTTGGTGAGTTGCTGAGTTTTGTGAATTCTGCTTGTACATCTCTTGTATCTGTTTCCTTCCTTCTATTCCCTCAGTCACCACTCTAGTTGGGGTCCTCTTATCTTTAATGTAATAACCACTTCTACTCTTCTCTCTCTAATTTATCCTCCACATAATTGCCCCCCCCATTTTTTCTCAAGGTTGATGTTTGTCCATATCATTTCCCCATTACAAAAATTTTTCAGTTCTTATCCATTACCTCTCATATAAAATAAAAACTCTTTACATATGCCATGTCCCTTCAGTAGAATGTAAACTCCTTGAGAGCAGGGGCTGTCTTTTATCTCTCATATCTTACACAGGGTAGACGTCTAATAATGTTTTTTAATTGTTACAGTTAAATCTTCGAATTCTAAAGTCTTTGATTTTTTTCAGATGTGGTATTTTT
Organism: Trichosurus vulpecula; assembly: GCF_011100635.1. NCBI lineage: Eukaryota > Metazoa > Chordata > Mammalia > Diprotodontia > Phalangeridae > Trichosurus > Trichosurus vulpecula. The sequence goes on from NC_050581.1 coordinate 80,136,603, forward strand.
TTTTTGGTAGCACCTACCTCCCAGGGCTATTTTAAGGATTATATGAGAAAATATTTGCAAAGTGCTTTGTAAACTTTAAAAACTCTATGCATCCTAGTTATTATTATTATTATTGTGATAATTTCATTGGTGTGGGGAATTTTCCTACTCTGGAAAGTCCTTTCTTGTATGAAGCAGCTCCCATCAATACTTTGTAATGAAGCAGCTTGTTTTCTTATTTTTTAGGGACAGTGAGAAATTAATTGACTTCCAATAGTCACATAATCAGTATGTCAGAGGCAGGATAGGAACCCAGGTTTCCTTATCTCCCAGATCAGTTCTTATCCAGTATACCATGCTGTCTTTCTAGTTAATTGTTAAATCTGGAGACTCACTGCATAACGTTCTGTCTCCTTGTTGGCTCAGCTGCCTTCCAGCTTCTCTACTGGTCACCTTTCATTTCTGATGAGGACCTATTTGATTGTGTCTTTCCACTGTTGACTTCAGTCCATTTACTAATAATGATGATGTGTAGTCCTTTCACAATGGATTTCTATAGCCCACAGGAAAAAGTTGAAGCAGTTGTTAATTCAATTTAATTCAACAAACATTTCGTAAGTAACTGCTTTGTGCTAGTTCATGTGGAAAACACACACACACATCACCACCACTATATAGCCAACATAGGTATTTGCCCTGTTTTTGATTTTCTTTGAGCTGAGTTAGACAGACAGTGGATTCTGATTCACCTATTTCGATTAATGGATCAGTCATGTATAAGGGTTCATTCTATTCCTTCTTCAAGTATATACCTATCTTTAAACAGGATTTTAATGCCTTTGTCCAAAGCAGGAATTCTAATGGTAGGATGCTTTCAGGCACCATGGAAGTAAGGAGGGGAGGGTGAAAATATTTTTAAGACCAGGTCATGGTCCTAGGACAAAAACCAAATTTATTGAAGTCTTAAGCCTGTTCCTAAAACAGGAAAAGAAAATGGGGCATTGAGATTCCCAGCTTACAAAGCAGAGTGGAGCAGCGGAAAGATCCCTGGACTGAACATCCAGAAATCTGGGTTCTAGTTCCACTTTGTATTGGCTGCTCTGCCTGGTTTCATGAAACAAGACGCCCCTTGAAGGACATTCTGGTGTCCTGCCTCTCTTTGTGTGTTCTCTCCCCCTTGCCTCCATTAGATTGTAAGCTCCTTGAAGGCAGGGTTGTCTTTAGTTTAATTAATATGCATAGTGCATGGCACGTAGTCAGTGCTTACCTTTCAACTCAAATCATTGAAATTCAGCGTAGCATAGGGCATAGAGCAGGCCTGTACAACCTGCAGCCCACAGGCCACTTATGGCCCTCTGGCCACTTGCCATACGCCAAAGGATTTCCCCTATGTACAAAGGCCATCCCCTACATATATAGGCCCTCAAAATCTGCGGTGAGTGGCCTGGTGGTTGCAGGTTGTGCAGACCTGGCATAGGTGATAGAGTTGGAGTCAGGAAGACGTTGGCTCAGATCCTTCCTCTGAAAGTCATCATGTATGTGATTGTGGGCATATCACTTAACCCTTTTGTGTCTCAGTTTCCTCATCTATAAAAAGGGTTAATAATAACAATAACATAAAAGCTTCTTTATAGAGTTGTTGTAAGACTCAGATGGGTCTCTTTACTCTTATGGAAAGCATTCTGGAGAGCTGAGAGTGCTATGTAGTCATTAGTATGTGTTTTTGTTTGCACATGAACTCTTTGGATATGACCTGGTAGACAATGAGGAACAAGTTAGGAACATCATCTTCATAATCAAAGAGCAGCTTTTCTATGTTCTAAAATCTCTTGGAGGATCCAAGTTCTATGTTCTAGATCAGTGGTGTCAAACTCAAATAGAAATATATTCATGGAAGTTGCATATTGACTTAGAAAAGCACCAATTAACGCCATCTGTGTTGTATTATATTTTTATCATTTTGTTAAAAACATTTCCCAATTACATTTTAATCAGGTTCTGGAAGCCCTTGGGAGGTCCACTTCCAGTGAGTTTGAGTTACTGTTCTAGAGTACTGGATTTAGGTTCTAGAGTATTCTTCTAGAGTACTGGATTTAGGTTCAGAAGAACTGAGTTCAAAGCTTGGCCTTATATATTTGTGATTTTGGGGAAAATATATATAAGCTCTCTGGACCTCAGTTTTCTCATCTGTAAAATGAGAGGATTGGAGCAGCTGATCTCTGAGGTTTTGTCAGCCTTAGATACCATGACCTAGAGAATTTCTTTTCTTAAGGATAGTGGGTAGATGGTTCAAGTGTCCCTCTAGGACTTCACCCTAGTTTGTAAACTTCATTGACATGGTAACAGCAACTTCTTCCCCTTCCTCCTCCTCCCTTGGTGTGGTAGATAGAGAACTGCCAGGTACTATGTGTGTGACCCTGGGACAAGTCACTTAACTCAATCTTCTAGGACAAATCCACTCCCTCTTCTCTGCCTGTTGGAATCCCTGGTTTTCTGGTTAAGACTCAGTTCAAGCATCATCTTCTTCCTGAGACCTTTTCTGGACTTCCCTCCTCATAGCTGCTATGTGTCATATATCGATATCTCTATTTTTTTATCTATCTAGATATTTTATGTATAGTTATATATTGAATGGGCACGTTGTCTGTCCCGTTACAATGTAAGAAGAGAGGGCCTATTTCTTTTTTTTTCTTTTTTTGGAGGGAAAAATGCAGAGTAATTGGGGTTAAGTGACTTGCCCAAGGTCACACAGCTGGTAAGTGTGTCAAGTATCTGAGGCTGGATTTGAACTCAGGTCCTCCTGCCTCCAGGGCTGGTGCTCTACTCACTCTACCACCTAGCTACCCCGGCAGGGACTACTTCACTTTTGGCTTCGTATTTATCCCTAGTGTCTAGCACAGCACTTGGAGCTTAATAAAAGCATATTGATTGATTGATTCGTTTAAAGAGGTAGCAACCTGCATTAGTGGAGAGAGTTCCCACACTGGTGGGATTGCAGACCTTTAATATGTTGACACGATTATAACAAGCATCAAATTAGAGGTGAAGCTTGGCATGGGGTTTTCCTCACAATGACTTTGAGTTACTGTCCTAGCAACTCCACCTTCCCTACCCTGTCCTCCATTGCACTAGAAGAGGATGGGAGAAAGCAATCTGTCTCAGGTGCCAGCAGCATCAGGCAGCATGCTAGGAGGGATGGGTGTCCATAAGGAATTCAGACAAGGCCTGATCCCTGATAGCTGGGGCAGACCCGGGGCCTCCCCTGGGCCAAGCCCCTGTTGCTTTGTCTCTGTTCCCTGAACCGAGCTGGCCATCTTCCCCAGGCCACGTACGATGATCAGATATGGTTTATTGCTTGTCAATACTTTACCCTTTCTGCCACATCCTTCCCCGGGGACAAGTGAGTCACGTAAATAATAAAGTCAATAATTATCATCCAGATGAATAAAGTTATCACAGGGGTCCAGCCTGTGTAAATCAAAGTGGAGGGATGACAGACTTCCCAGGTCAGGCAGACCCAAGTGGTAGAGTCACTATTGATGACAGCTTCTTAGAATGAGTCGTTTCTTCAACCCACCCAGTCATTCCCTAAGAGGGGCAGGGATTCTCAGCCCTGCTGTTGTCTGTGTCTAATAGAAGATAAATGTCAGATTAGGAAGAAGACTTGAAATTTCTATTAAAAATATTTGAAAATGTCATTAAATACCAGACGCTTCACTTCCCATCGTGACTGAGGGGATCTTAATTACTCACCCCGAGAAACTGGAAGGCTCACAGGGGTGGGGGGTGGAAGGTGCCGGATGGGGGTGGATATTGTCCCAGCATTGGCTTCTTTTTCCAGTTCAAGTTTGTGTTGGCATGATGTCAGAAAGCCTGACTGAGATACAGTGGGGAATGGTGGTAAGAATAGTGGCTGCTCAGGGAATAGGGAGACTCAGGTTCAAATCCTGACAGGGTCTCTTATTAATTGTATGTTCAAGAAATATTTTGTTAGAAGTGCCCACTTAATGTAGAGCCCTGTCCTTAGCTGCTCATGAAATTTATGGGAAATTCATGGGATTTAGAGCTGTTGGGGACCTTAGAGATCCCTTAGTCCTTCTCCCTCCTTCTACTAGTGAGGAGATGAGTAATAGGTAACTAGCATTTGTATAGCACATTAGGGTTTGCAAAGTGCTTTACAAATATTGCCTCACTTTATCCTCACGACAACCCTGGGAGGTGGGTGCTTTTATTCTCACCAGATTATGTCCCCTTTCCTTCAGGCCTGGTGGAGCCCACCCACTCTTTCCCTTCCCACCCCTCCCCAGTACTCTGTTCCAGTTCCCTCTGTTGAATTCTGTGGCTGAGACCTTCTGCAGCACAGTGTGCTTGCTGCCACCCCAGGCTGAGCAAGGATGACTTTGGTGGGCGTGGGGGTGGGGCAGAGTTGCATTCTGTTGCTTGTTACCAGAGAATTATGGGGTGAAGCCAGGGGCAGGGGCAGGGGCTGTTCTGGCAGAGGCAGCAGCAGCAAGGGAATTTTCAAGCGGCTTATCATCCTTCTCATAATTCTTCCTTGGAAGAGTTTTGAGAGGTCCTGGAAATCAGAGAAAAACGTCTAGTCCTCCATGTTGTTGCTCATGTCTCAATGGCACGATCTTAATAATAGTAACTATGAATAATTCACATCTACACAGCCCTCTAAGACTTACAAAACTTCCTCTCACAAACTCCCTGCCAGGGAGACGGTGCAAGTGTGAGCATTCCCATTTTAGATAGGAGAAGTGCAGGGCTCAGAAAGGTCAGGGGGCTTGCTCAAGTGCACACAGCTTGGAAATGATGGAGCTGAGACTCCAGCCCCGGTCTTCTGAAGCCAAGTCCTCTGTCCCCTCCTCTCAGTGCTTCAGCCCATGTGCAGAGGGACGGAGGAAACTGTCCAAATGAGGATGAAGGGTATTTTAAAGAATAAGGAAATATTAAAGAGACCACTGTTGAACCTGACAATAAGAATCACATAAGAACAAAGTTAACTTAGCAATATCTGTTTCTTGAGTTCAGTAAGCATACCTAAAAAATTAATTTTATTTTAAAAAAATAGTAAACTCAGTTGGTGGCAGACAGGCATCGGGACTAGAAACCCAGCCTTAGGGTCAAGAAGACCTGAATTCAAGGCCTGCCTCTGACATACCTTGGCTGTGTGACCCTGTATAAGTCATTTACATCACCATGCTCTAGGCAACTCCTTAAGGTGGTGAGCTGCAGAGCAGTTGTTGATCTGCCTTGGTAGAGGGATTATCCTTTTTGGGAGTTCCCTATAGCAGTGAAATTACAGGTCACCCCATCTCAGTATGAAGGTGCGTGTGTTAATACTGATATTAATTTATTCATCTTGCCTTTGTTTACTAGCCTCTTTGGGTTTATTTTTTCTGGTTCCTAGGTGCAAGCTGATTGAGATGGAATGGACCAAGCTGTGACCTTCTGAGTCGCCAGAGGTCCAGCGATGGGAGCCCATGGCTGAGATTAGCATAGCTGCCATAGCTAATGTGGGGAGAAGGCAGCACAGTGAAACAAGGAGTGACTTGTGTGACCCAGCCTGACAGTTGCAGATGTCCACCACAGAGGACACTGTGTCCTATATGCAGAGGAGTAGTTATTTGGAGTTATGTCCAGAAGAGAACTAGTTGGAGCAAATGTCTAGTAGAAAGCATTATAATTTGAGCCTATTATCCCCAGGGACCGGTATGGTAAAGGGGTGAATGTGCCCCAGTTCAAAGGGATTCATTTGTACTTTTGTTCATGCTGTATCTTCTCAGAAAACACCCCTTTGTAAAAGAGAATTGGTGTTAATTGCTTATCAGTGATATTGAGGAGGTATCAGCTGGTTAAATCAGCTGGGGAGATACTGGCATTGGCACAGATTATCAGGCGATAATCACTGAGGACTGATGTTGAGTAGATCACTCTGAGTAACAGCATTAGAAGAATGACGCCATCCCCTCAGGGTTATACCTAGAACCTTGGAAGGGAGGGGACATGCGGCAACTACCTTCTGGGGGCCCGGTTTGACAGTGGGAGTGGATTTTGGAATAAAGGCTACGTCTACATGTCCTGTGACCTTAATTAGATTGTAAGCTTCTTGAAACCAGGGACTTACATTTCCCTGAACAACAGGGTGAATATTGGTAGTCTTTTGGTAAATGTTCCCATTCCATCTTTTCACATAAGAGGAAATGTGCTCAGGGAAGGAGGAATGATGGATCCAATGTTATTTGGCCCTTTAGAAACAGAGCCTGGGCAAGGACCCAGGCTTCTTTAGGCCTGTTCCAAGGTTTGTCCCCCTCCCCCATGATTTGTCTTCCTGGCTCAGATTCTCAGCTGCCTGGATGAGTTGCTGTGTCCCCTCAGTCTCTTTTGTATTTGTGTGTGTTTGCGTGTGTGTGTGTGTGTGTGTGTGTGTGTGTGTGTGTGTGTATGTGTGTGTGTGTTGGAGCAGTCGCATCTGCTTACAGCTGTATTTAACTCCCCTGTCCATGTGATTTCTGGTGCTTTAACTAAACATGTACTTTGAGGCATGAATACCAGTGTCTCTAATCCATTAAGATTTATTGATTTGGGCCTGGCATTTTCTTCTCCTTGCTCCTGCATGACAACAGATGGGCAAATAGCCTTTGGCTTTGTGGGATGCTCAGGGGCTCTATTGTTGAAGGAACATTGGTGGCAGTGTTACTGGGGAGGGCAGTGGAGAGGCCAAGCAGCTACATCCCCCAGGGAGGCTGAGGAAGGAGTGCAGATTCTTCGGAGGCTGTGGGGCACTGACCCTTCCCTAGAATGACTTCAGTAACCTAAAGAGAAGCATATATCAATGCCCTGCATATTTTTAAAGTAACCACTACAGAAACAGAATGCTGATCCTCTTCTAGCCCAGCCCCTTTATTTTATAAACATAGCTCCCAAATAAGCTCAAAGAGGAAGGGGAAATTATTTGCCCAGTAATTATACCACCAGGGAACAGCTGAGCTAAGACTTGAATTCAAGTCTTGTCTCCAAGTCTAGCACTCATCACTATATTGCCTCTCTTCTGTCAATAGAAATGTTGCTGCTGACTCGGGTAACTCTGGATAGAGGGGTCAAGGCTACAGCTTAAGACAGCTGGGAAGTACAGCTAGAACACCCACCCATTCGCCACCATCCCTTCCTTGAAACAACCTAAGTTTGTCTGTTTCAACCAGCATCATGGCAGGGGCTGAAGGTGGTGATATGATTGGCCTCTTCCTTTCCCACAGTGTGCTATAAGGGGCATTTTTCAGATTAATGAATTTGTGTGATTCTGGAGCTCATGTGCTTGTGAAAGAGCTTCGGATCCTCCAGAATTCTGCCTTCCTTAACTGACACTAAATGCAAATTTAACTTATCTTGCTGGCATTGACAGAGGTTTTTGAATTCTAGGCCAAGAAATTTGGACTTAATCGTAGGCAATAGGGAACAATGAAAGTTTTCGAAGTAGGAGAATGATGGATTGAAACCTGTACTGTAGGAAGATTACTCAAGACAGTATGTATGGGAGGGGAAAGAAAGGGAAGAGACTGGAGTTAGGGAGAACAACAAGGTGGTACACCATTTCCAAAAGAAATCATGAAGACCTTGAGGGCAACAGTCCAGCCAGAGCCCTGAAATCACTATCTCTGTTAATTGTAGTGTTATCCTGAGACAAAGGATCTCCCAGTTGTGGCTTCATTGCTCACTGGCAGTGAGCAGTTTATTCTGGGGATGCCTGAGTCAGCAGAGGTCAGTCTACAGCATGGTGAATGCAAGCATTGCCCTGAAAGTCAGCAGGAAGGAAATGCCCAATTACTTCATTAATTAAATGAGCCACTCCTCCAGCAGCTGGAAAAAGCTATGCGCTGCATGGAAGATTACAAAAAGGAGGTTAATTGAAACTCCTCTCACCATCATTCCTCCTGCCCATAATGTTTACTTCCACTTTGTTTTGGGATCTGTCTCACATTAAGAGAAGTAAAATCTGACACCAATTGCTTTGCTTTAAAAAAAAAAAACAAAACTCTTCAGATTCTTAAGCTGCATGGAGCACATGGCCATGGAGCACATGGATCCTGCTGAAAGAGCCTAGAGAAAGTAAAGGACCTAGAAGATTGTTTTTCTTAGTCTTGGGTTCAACAACACCCAGCCCAAACCCTCCCACAAAATCCCTACCCTAATCCCAGACACTCCCTGCCCCCAGAGGAGGAAGGAAATGGGAAATAGAATAGGGAGAAGGAAGATTCAAGAGACGATCTTTGGAAGAAATGATTCAGAATGTCTTAGCCCAACAGGTACTACTGAAGCCAACTAGCAGCTTCATGTGCTCCATGGAGAAATGAAATGACACGAGTCGGGTGGAGTCTGAATCAGAACTCAACTTTATCCAGGCAAGCAACAGACTTTTATACTGTTTCTGAGCCATTACCTGGTGCATTGCTTTGTTACTTTACTGGAACATCTTTGATACTTTTACCGGGACATCCTGCCACGTGTCTCACGTAGCCCATGTAGCTCCGATACATTGATGCTGGCTATATTGCAACATTCCAGATCATTCCCATGCAGATACCCGTACTGAAACATTTCTGCTCTTTCCCATGTGGATCACAGCTGTGAGGGCGGTTCCTTGCCAAGTCCTCTTATCTTTGTATGGTCTTGCCTTGCACAGACCTTGCCTCAGATGGCCTTGCCTTGCACAGGCCTAGGAGGCTTAGCAAGATATAGCTGGATCTCCACATGCTGTTCTGCATGTTCTCAAGGGTAGCTAGACCACCTTGAGGTCTGACAGGTACTACAGACTGTGATTAATCATACAACAGGCCCATAGATCTTGAGTTGGCAAGAGCCAAAGAGGCCATCTATTCCAATCCCCTCATTTTGCAGATAAGGAAACTGATGTCTTTAGAGCGTAAGTGACTTGCCCAAGGTCACACAGATAATGAGTGCCAGTGGCAGAATTTGAACCTAGGTTGTCTGACTCCAGAGCTAGTGCTCTTGCTGCCTCCTAAACTCTGCAAGTGTTGGGTCTGCCTGCTCTAACCCCAGAACGCAGTCTTAGAGTGGTGTTAGACCTCAGTGGCCATCTAGTCTAACATATCCCTGAAAAAGAATTCTTCCCATGACCTATGAGATAAATAATCATGGAGCTTTTACTTAAAGGCCCCCAGTGAAGGGGAACCCACTACCTCCTAAACCAACCACTTCACTTTTCCTCAGACCTGATTGTTAGATCCTTTTTGTTTACATTGAATGAAAATCTGTCTCTTTGCTGCTTCTACCCATTACTTTTAATTCTCTGGGGCCATGAAGAATTGAATATAATTCCATTTCCCTATTGCAGCTCTTCAAATACTTTAAGATAGCTAACATGTAATTCCCTATCTTTGTTTAAATTCTTCACATCATTTTCTAGGCAAAACATTTCTAATTCCCTCAGCTGGTCCTCACATGCCATGACTTTCAAGTCCTTCCCTTTCCTGGTCATTGTCCTCTGTGTCCTCTGCAGTTTATCAATCTGTTTCCTAAAATGTGATGTCTAGAACCAAACACCTTTTAGATATGGTCTAACCAGGGTGGAACTACCACTCCCTAGTCCTAGACAGTCTCTGCTTCTTTTAATGCACTAATATTTCACTAGTTTTTTTTTTGCAGCTACTTTGCACCTGTTAACTCATATTGAGTTTGCAGCCATGGAGACCCCCAGATCCTTTACAGCTGAACTATTCTGCTATCACCCTTCCCCTATATTTTATGTGTTCACTTTTAAACCTATGTGCTTATACTTACCCTTCTTCAATTTCATCTTATTAGATTTGCTCCAGTGCTTTAGCTTGTCAAGATCTTTCCCCCTCCTGCCTCTGTCATCCAACATGTGAGCTATCTCTCCTAGGTATGAGTCATTTGCAAATTTGCTAATCATGACATCTATGTGTTTATCTGGGCCATTGGCAAAAATGTTAAATTGCCCAGGGCAAAAAGAGCAGAATCATGTACACATATTATTATATACACATCATTTATACATGAATATATACATAAGTGGATATACCTATAAGTGTTTATATATACATAATAATAGCTAACATTTATATAGAGCTTACTTTGTGCCAGACTCTGGGCTAAGCATTTAACAATTATTACCTCATTCCATCCTCACAACAGCCTGGGAAATAGGTGCTATTATTCTTCCCATTTTACGGATAAGGAAACTGAGGCAAGTTGAGGTTAAATGACTTGTCCAGGGTCATAGTAAGTAAGTGTCTGAGTCTACATTTGAACCCAGGTCTTTCTGACTCTGGGTCCAGTGCTCCATCCATCGTGCCACTATATCACAGCAATATTGGGGAAAAGAGGAATTTCAAACAAGTTATATAATATATAATTTTAAAATATGTAAAGGGATTTGTAAAACTCTTAAGCACTCTATAAATTCTACTTGTTATTGTTATTAAAATTATTATATATTATATAAATTATTATATAAAATTATTATTATTTCAAAGCAAGGATAGGCCTACTGGTAGGAATTTTTGCAATGATGACATGGATACAAGAACAGACAAAGTTTCTCAAAACTATATTTTGCTTTTAAAAAATTTTTTTCCCAAGTAAAAAGACCTTCATTTTGGAAAAGACAGCCAACAATGGCAAATAGGGATTTGAAACTGAAGATAAGTAGGGAGATAGAAAATGAGAACTTCCTTGCCCTTAATGAGTTCAAGTCAACCAGGCCCCGATGAACTACATACATCCTAGGATTCTGAAAGACCTGGTGGATATAATTGCTTAGATCCATTAATGCTCAACTCCTATTGATTAGCACATATGATATGTGACTACTTATAGAGAAGCTAGTGAGGTAAAAAGAATAGCTGTTGTAGAACCAAAGATGAACAAAAGTTGTCCCAATTAAAAAAAAAGGAAGGGAAAAGAGTGATGTCTACAAACTAATGACCCTTGAGCTTGACTTTGATTTCTGGGAACATTTTCATTCCTCCTCATACCTCCCAATGCACTCCCTCCTTTTACCCTCTCATCTGAGAACCTTGTCTTATATTTCCCTGAAAAAATGAGGCCATTCACTGAGAGCTCCTTCTTCTTCCCTCCTTCCTATCCCACACTACTCTAATGTCTTTCCTCATTATCTCCTCTTCCCCTCCCTGTACACTACCTTGACCCATCTCACGTGAAGAGGTGGCCCTTCTTTTTGCCAAGGCTAACCCTTCTGCATGCACAAGTGATCCTTGTTGATCTTGCCTTTTCCAGCAGATTGCCCTTCTAATATCTCCTTTCTCTCATTTATCTTCAATTTCTCTCTGTCTACAGGCAGCATTCTTTTTTTTATTTTTTTTGTAGGAGGAAGGCAGGGCAATTGGGGTTAAGTGACTTGCCAGAGGTCACAGAGCTAATAAGCATGTCAAGTGTCTGAGGATGGATTTGAACTCAAGTCTTCCTGACTCCAGGGCCAGTGCTCACTGCACCACCTAGCTACCCCCTACGGGCAGCATTCTTACTGCCTACAAACATGCCCGGGTCTCCCTCATCCTTAAAAATCCCTTACTTTATCCATCCATCCTTCCATCTTTGCTAGCTGTCGTCTTAAATCTCTCCTACTCTCTATACTCAGTACCTCCACTTCCTCTCATCTCACTCTTTTCTAAACTTTCTGCAGCCTGATTTTTGACCTTATCAGAACTTTGTCTCCAGAGTTACCAGCGATCGCCAAATCTAATAAATGGCCTTTCCTTAGCCTCCTTGACCTCTCTGCCGCTTTTGACACTGTAGATTAACCTCTTCTTCTTGACACTCTCTTCCCCCTAGCTTTTCCTTGCATTAATCTGTCTTGGTCTTGGGCAGTCTGTCTGACCACTCTTCAGTTTCTTTGCTGGATCTTCATCTGGCTCATGCTTTTTAACCACTAATATCCCCTAAGACTCTATCCTGGGCTCTTTTCTCCCCTCTATACTATCTCATTTGGTGATCTCAGGTCTCATCAGATACTCCTTCATTTTCATAAACATGGACACGTGCAAGAGCTAATTGAAGTCGGATTTATCTGTTCTTCCTAAGTAAGCACCCTGTTTTCCCGTTTTTGCCATCAAACCTCACCTGTCCCAGGTTCAGTTCCTTCAGTGCCCTGCTCTTGGATCAGCATGGCATAGGGGAAGGAACATTAAGTTTAGTGCAAGAAAGACTTGGGCTTGAGGCCTATGGTTTTTCCTTTCTAGCTGTGTGACCATGGGTTAGGTCCTTAACTTCTCCAAGCAGCAATCTCCTTATCTATAACACAGGGATATTAACACTTATACTACCTACTTCAGAGAACATTTATGGTAGAAATGTAAAATTTTCAAGGTGATATCCAGTGAACCTTTAACATATTTATATTATTGTCTTTTGTTTTTACACCACCTTCATTTCCCAATATATTTTCCCTCTAATACTTCACCTAGGGGGCCATCTTTTATAACAATAAAGAATTAAAAAGAAAGAGAAAAAAGGCAGGCCATCAAAAGTAACCAATGGATTGATCAAATCTGAAAGTATATTCTGTATTCCACCTTTATTGTCCCCCATCTCTTCAAAGAAGGGAGGGAGATAACTTCCTATATCTCTTCTTTTGGACCATGCTTGGTTATTATAATTACACAGTCTTTAATATATGCTTAAGCTTAACCCTATTTGGGTTGCTAGGTCACCTGGTATCTATGGTTTAATGCATCTCCCTCCCTGGTAACATCTCTGTCCCTTAAAGAGAAGCAGAATGGTAGTCGATGGCAGTGGACATAGTGCTGAACCTAGACTCACTAAGATCTGAGTTCAAATGTAGCTTCAGACACTTCCTGGTTGTGTGGTCTTGGGCAATTCATGCAATATCTCTGAGCCTTGCTTTCCCTTGGGGATACTAACAGCAACTGCCTCCATGGATTATTGTGAGAATCAAATAGCCAAGATGTAGAAATCACTTGACAAATTTTAAAACACTGTAGAAATGTTAGCTATTCTTATTGTTCTCAGGCATTATGGCAGATTGGAAGGACAGGATGGTTTTTACTTGGGGAGGGCTTCTGGTTCTTTTAACTCCCCCCCCAGGCAGGTAGCCACAGAGAACTGTACTTGGGATGATCAGGGCTGAGGGGAGATTGGGGATTTTTGGAGGTCTGAGTTGTTAGGAACATATGCTAAAATGTGAGATGAGCAATGCGCTGATCTAGGCTGGTGACTGGGCTCACTGGTACCCAGGGATGCTGGCCCCCACCACAGCCCCTGGAGGGGGTGGGGTGAGGGGATTCATTCATTGCAGCAACAGCCAGCAGGGATTTACAGCCCTTCTGCGGGGGAAATAAAACAGCTGCCTGCAGAGGCTTCCTCCCCAGCCCTGGTACTCTCCTCCCCCTCACTCCTAGAGAGACAGAAACATGACTGATGAGCCAGGAAGAGTGGGAGGGGGGAGGGAGAGAGGAGAAGGGGGGGAGAGGAAGAAATGAGGAGAAAAGGGGCAGTGGGCGGAGGGATGGGGAGGAAGAGGAGAGACAGGGGGAGAGGAGAAAGATGAACAGGGAGAAAGAGGGAATGGCTGAGAGGGAGGTAGAGAGAAATTAGGAGAAACTGGGTGGGAAAGGAATAAGAAGACAGAAGGAGAAAGAGGGATGTATAGGGAAGAAAAGGGAGAGGGAGATAAAGAGAAAGAAAGAAAAAAGCCAGAGGTGGGAGAGAGAGAGACAGAAAGAAAAAAAATAAACAGAATGAGAGAGTTCAGAGTTGGAGAGGAAGAGGCAGAGACATGGGGAGGGAAGGGATAGGCAGAGAGACACAGAGAAAGAAAGAAAAAAAATGAAAGCCTTGCTGGAATCAAGTGATTTTGGTTTTCCTGCCTTGTTGGAACTGTTCTCCAAGAGCTCTTCCTCTGGGGTTGGAAAATAGGTCCAGTGCTGGTGGACATCTCTTTGATTAGATTTCTGTTTATTTGTAGTGGAAGCTTAGGGGGTGGTTGAATAACTAATATTCCATTCTATTCTCTTCCAATCCCCATCTCTGCTCACCTGTCCTTTCTTTTCCTCTTCCCTGGAGAGTGAGAGAGGGCAAAATAAAGTGGCTCACACTGGTAGAGACAGACCCTACTACCCTCAAGATCAGAGCTGTCCTTTGGCTCAGGGAGGCACTGGGATTGGCTTGTCTGGGGAAGAGAAGGCTGAGAAGTCTTTAACAGAGAAGAGGAGGGTGATCAGTGACTCTTCCTTGCTCCTGAAATGGGGGGGCAGCATTTAAAATAACAATGGTTAAAATAGTTGTGGGGGTGGAGGAGATGGAAGCTGAATTTAAGTCAAAGCTTGCTGATGATCCAAGGAACAAACTCAGGAAAGGCCGGGGGAGATTATGAATTAGAATGTTGATGGAGTCTTTCCCACAGCCCTGCCTGGTTTAGTTCAACAATTCAGTTAAAGGACTTCTTATTAAGCACCTGTCATGTACAAGGTGGTATCCAACATATGCAAAGATCAAATAGAAAATTCAGTCCCTGCTCTTAAGGAGTATTCTCTCTCTTGGTTGCAAAAAGGGTGGAGTGCAGGAATCTTCTAGGCTTTGACCACACTCAGAATGGTGTAAGGTAGCCAGCTTTCATAGAAATCAACAGGACTTCTCTGTATGGTGTTGACAGTTTGCAAGTGCTTTCTCCCCAACAGCTCTAAGAGGTAGGAAGTACAGGAGTCTTCGTGCCAGTTTCGTCATAGGTGAGGAAGTTGAAGAAAAAAGCAACTTATCCAATTCATATGTGCAGCTAGGTGGTATCATAGTGCATAGAGGTCTTGGGCCTGGAGTCAGTAAGTCACTTAACTCTGTTTGCCTCAGTTTCCTCATCTATAAAATGAGCTGGAGAAGGAAATGGCAAAACCCTACAGGATGTTTGCCAAGAAAACCCCAAATGGGGTCAGGATGAGTTGGACATGACTGAACAACAACAATAACTAATTCATATAGTAGTAAGTGGGGAACCAGGACTAGAACACAGCTGTACTGGCTCTAGCACTGTTCTTCTTTCAATTGGGTCATAGCAGGTGTGGAATTGGGGGAAATTTCAGGCTATCCAGTTCATCTGCCATTTCCACTTTCACCATGATATACCCTGATGAGTCCTCACTGGGCTGCAACGTGAGAGCTCACAGCTGTTATATCTGCTAGAGTTCGTTCTTGGTGGCAGTTCAGTTTTTTATGGCCATTCATCTCCAGGTCAAAAAGAACACTGCACAACTGAGGTACAAGGGTTCCCCAAGTACAGGCTCTTTCAGGGTAGTAGTAGTAGTAGTAGTAGTGGTAGTGGTAGTGGTAGTGGTAGTGGTAGTAGTAATAGTACTAGTAGTAGTAGTAGTAGTGGTAGTAGCTACTGCTAACATTTATATAGCACCTACTATGTGTCAGGTACTGTGCTAAGCACTTCACAATTATTGTCTCATTTGGTCCTCACAACAGCTCTGAGCGGTAAGTGCTATTATTATTATCCCCATTTTATAGAGGAGGAAATTGAGGCAAACAGAGGTTAAGTGACTTGCCCAGGGTCACACAGCTAGTAAGTGTCTAAAACTGTATTTGAGCTCAGGTCTTCCTGACTCCAGGTCTAGTGCTCTATCTAGTGTGTCACCTAGCTGCCCCTGCCATAGGCAATTACAGGTACATGCAGTGGTTAGTATGTAAACCTTTATTAGGCACCTACTATGGGCCAGGCACCAGGCCAAACACTGAGGAGAGAAAAAAAGGTTAAAGAAGAACAATCCCTGCTCTCAAAAAAGTTGCAGTCTAATGGGGTTATATTCAAATAAATTATATCCAAATAAGCCGTACACAGGATAAATTGAAAATAATCAACAAACTAATTAACTAATGTTAAGGGGGATTGGGAAAGGCTTCTTATAGTAGGAGTCATTTCAGCTGGGACTCGGGAGCCAGGAAAGCCAGGAGCAGATGAGGGAGAGCATTTCAGGCTTGGAGGAAGGCCAGGAAAAATGTCTGAGGTTGGAAATAGAGTGTAAGGTATGAGGAACAGCGGGGAGGTCAGTGTCCCTGGACTTCCAAGCATATGGAGGATGTAAGAGGACTAGAAAGAGTGGGAAGGGTAGGTTAGGAAAGGTTTTAAAAGCCAAACAGAGGATTTTATATTTGATGCTGGAGGTGAAAAGGAGCCACCGGAATTTATGGTTAGATTTGCTCTTTAGGAAGATCACTTTGGATGGGCTAGAGTGGGGAGAAACTTATGGCAGGGAGACCAACCGGAAGGCCATTGCAATAGTTGAGGTATGAAGTAAAGGGTTTGCACAAAGGTAGGAGCAGTGTCAGAGGAGACAAAGGGGGGTGTGCAGGAAATATTCTGAAGGTCAATTAGACAGACCTTGGCGACAGATGAGATAAAACGGAATGGGCTGAGAGAATGAAGAATCAAGGATGACACCTAGGTCAGCTTGGTCCAGCCTAGGGCTTTCTAACCAGTTACTTGAGCTCAGTTCTTGGTTTTGAGCAAACTCTGTGCCCAGTCACCTGAAGAGTCCATCTGGCTTTCCTGATTTTCTCTCCTCTACCACAATTGCCCCCAAGCTCCCCCAGCCACTGAGGAAGTAGCATCCCTTTTGTTCCAGGCTAACTTAAATCCTACTCTCAACTCAGACCAATTTGTCACGCCGTTCTGCCATCATTGCCCAACCCCTACCAGTTGGTGACAGTTACTCCCTTTATATAGCCACTTAGCACAACCCTCGCAAGTTGATGAGGTCGGTAATGAAAGTATTTTATCCCAGTATTACAGATGAGAAAATCAAGGCTCAGAGAGTTGAAGAATCTTGCCTGTGGTCCTATAACTTTGTAAGTGGGAGGGTCAGCTTTTGAACTTGTCCCTGTGATTTCAAATCCAGCATTTTGTCTAGGATAAGAAGCTGCCCTAAGCAGTCTCCTTCCCCCTAAGCCTTCCACTCCCAGACTCCTCACTCCTCTCCTATTACTTGATGTAATCAATAGCTCCCAGAATCCTATCCCCTACCCAGATTTGGTGAAGATCCATTACCACTCAACTCTCATCAATTGGCACATACAATATGTGGCCACTTATAGAGAAGCTAATGAGTTAAACAAAACAAATAGAGAATGAAGAGAAGCTAGTGAGGAAAAATGAAAACAGTAATACTTATCATTATAATACTTAGAGTTCCTTTACAATATGTATTTGACCTCCCTTATCTCATTGACTCACACACCCCACGAATAACTCTCACAGTAGCTGTCTGGCCATTTCTTCTTTACTCAAAACTTTTTAGTGATCTCCTAGTCTCTGTAAAGCAAAATTCAGACTTTTCGGTCTGGCATTCAGGGGCTTTCACGACCCTGCATTCTAACCTTATCTTTCTCCTCCACTAATGCTGTACTTCTGAAAAAATAGAATACATTCTGCCCTAGATACTCACTGTGCTCCTCCAGCTCTTTACTTTTGCTCCTGTTATTCACTGTGCCAAAATGCTTTCCCCTCCTCCTCTCTTTTTCTGTGCAATTCCTACTCGTTCTGTAAACTCCAACTTCAATGCCATGTCCTCTATGATCTCTCTGGCACTTGGAAATCATAGATTTAAAGCTATAAAGGACCTCATAGGACAAATTTCATATTAGAGATGAAGAAACAGAGGGATTAAGTAACTTGCCCAGGGTTGTACAGTAAGTGTCTGAGGGAGGATTTGAACTCAGGTCTTCCTGGTTCCAAGCTGTGCATATGCTGCCTTTCCTCTTAGACCTCATTTAGCAGTTTGCTTTTGCTCTCTCTAATACACTTACTGTAGACTATTATATATTACAGTCATTTATGTTTATGGCTTATGCCTTTACTAGATTGTACTCTGTTCTCCGAAGGTAGGGACTGAACTTTGTTATCTCCTCAACACTCAGCATGGTGCTGATATAATGCAGTTATTGAATTTATGAATGTTTAACAATCCTGCAGAAATTAAGTCTTCTGCTCCTTTCAGAGGAGGACCCTGAGGCTCAGAGAGCTACAGTGATTTGCTTTAAGCTACAACGGTTAGTGAGCAGATGGATGGATACTAGAACTGGGGGAGAGAAGGGATGGGTGCAGAAGAAAGTGTTCTGGCTGAATACAGGGGAAGAGGATGTTGATTTCAGCAGCAACACGAAGGATTTGCATTGGCTCTAAGGACAAACTTGAGGGAAGTCTTAAAGCAATTTGCAAATCTAAGGGCTCTATATAAATGTGAGCTCTTCTTATTCCCCAGGAGTCCCCATCCCCTGATAGGATCTCTTTTGAGTTGCCTGTGATGGTTGGTTTGGGGAAAGGGGACCCCAAAGACAGAGGGATGCATTAGATGACCCCTTCCGGGTTTCCTCTAGCCATGTAAGCAAAAGATACTTGAATAAATGGTTTCTCTTCCTCAGACACTGTTTATCCTTGACGGGGCAGGCTCCTGGTTGGAGGCAGCATTTTCGCCGTGCTCCTGAGGAGGCACCTGCTCCCGGGTACTTGGCAGAGCCGGGAGATGGTGCTATTCTTCCGGATGATCCTCCCGCTGAGCAAGAAGCGTTTCAACCTCAGGTCAATATTGATGTTCGTGGAAATTGCATCCGAGCATATTTATTTATCTGAGAGTGAAGAGGTTGAAAAACACAGCTGCTGTCACAGCCAAATTCCCTTCCACTTCAGCTGGGTTTGCAGCTGCTTCAAGAAACCCATGAAAATAGAGGCTGTGTCTCCTCTGTCCTGTTTATCATACGTCAGAATGCTGCCCTACCCCTCCCAGGGGCTCCTGGCAGGGGAGGGGAAGAAGCCAAGGACACTAGGGATAGAATGTTGGTGTAGAGGCAGCCCTCGTGCCTCAGGCAGGGCAGGGGAGTGGAAAAATCTCTCCAGCTGGAGTCAGAAGACCTGCGTTCAAATCCTCGTTCAGCTAATTGCTCTTTCCAGAGGCATTTACTTTACCTTTCAATAAAATAGGGGTAGTGATGGTCTTTATGTCCTCCCTTCCTCACAGGACTATAGTGGTGATTAAAGGAGATAAAACATGTAAAGTGCTTTGTAACAAATAAAGCGCTATATAAATGTCAGTCACGATATATGTGTGTGTGTGTGTGTGTATTCTTTTATCATTGACAACAATATCTGGTGGAATTCAATCTAGTTCAGTTCAGTAGACATTTAAGCGCCTACTGTGTGCAAAACATCCTGCTACATGTTGGGAGAGATACAAAGTTATAAAAAATGATTCCTTCCTTCATGGATCTAGCAAAGAAAAAGACACAGACACAGTCCATTGTAATACACAGCAGAACAAAGTACTATGCGAGGGGTGTGTGTGTGTGTGTGTGTGTGTGTGTGTGTGTAGGGAAAAAAAATATTACTGATTGGGGTGATCAAGGAAGGCTTCCTGTAGGACACAGTATTTGAGTTGGACTTTAAAGGCTATGTAGGAATTCAATAGAAGAGGGAAGAAGAAAGATAAGCCAGACATAGAGTTTCCTATTTTAACTAATTATGCTTGCTAACTAGTGTATCCCCTTCCTTGGTGTCTTGGGTCATGTGGGTCTATAGATATGTTTATTAAATCTACTGCAAGGCAAAATGTCACTATATTAATTATCCACGGAGGGAGTACAATGTCTGAGTAGTATTCTTTTTTGAGCCATCAGCCTAGTGGTGTTGTCAGAGTCTCACTGGGGCCTGCATGGGATTTTTGTTGTTATTTTTCAGTCATGTGTGACTCTTCATGACTCCATTTGGGGTTTTTCTGGCAAAGATACTGGAGTGGTTTGCCATTTCCTTTTCCAGCTCATTTGACAGATGAGGAAACTGAAACAAAAAGGGTTGAGTGACTTGACCAGGGTCATACAGCTAGTGTCTGAGGCTGGATTTGAACTAAGGGAGTTGAGTCTTCCTCACTTCAAGTCTGGCACTCTATCTACTGTACTACCTAGTTGTTCCTACATAGGACAGCTTTCCTAAAAGACTGCAGCAATCTATCTGACTGGTGACCAAAGGCTGATGAGTTTGCAGATACTTAGATTACTCCCCTCGCAACTGAGCTGGTGGCTTTAAGCAATGGTTCTGTTCAGGTCCAGAATTCATCTAAGGGATGAAATGGAATGTTACTCAAATATGTAATAAGAAATCTCTGTTCTATATCAGACAGTTCATGAGCCCCCACCCTTCCTTCCCCCATTCCATCCATCTGGGCTCTCCTCTCTTGGTCTTGGACTCCTTCATCCATAGACTCAGAATCTCAGTGTGCTTTGATTACATTGTTTGTGGAACATGGTAAAAAGAGAAATAGGTTCAGAGCTCCTATGGAGAGCCCCTTGCCTCCAGCCATCTCCTAAATCCCCTCTTGCTTGCTCTCCTAGATCTTTGGGTGTGTCAGAGGGCATTAAGGGGGAAATCTCTGAACCACCAATACTTACAGATAATGGAAAAGAATATGGGAAGATGTGCCTAAGACCCCATTTCAGGATCACAGATGGGGGAAAACTGCTGAGAGAAGTTAAAGTTCTCTTCCAGCTCACCAATCCAATAGGAGTCACAATTGTTGTCAGTCCCTGGACTCTTGGCTCTCCTTTCTCATGCTTCAGTCTGTATCCATACTCCAGGAGGTGGGTTGCTGCTTTAGTACGGATCCCTAGTATCTCCAACCCCAGCCTCTCTGGTCTACCCCACAGAAGCCCAGAAGACTGAAATTAAGGGTACCAGCCTCTCATTCCTTCCCACCCCATGCTGATAAGTGAGTCCAGATCTCAAGGGTAGCAGAAGGCAAAAGAAGCAGTAAATCCTGGATGCTAGTGTAAAGGTCTCTATCCAATTATATGGCTCCTGGCTTGTTGTAAGCCTGTGTTCCCTGTGACTCCCAGTTAGCTGGAAAAGGCGATCAATCATCCTTCTCATGTGTGCCAGGATCAAGAGAAAATGCTTTGCCAGACTCTTTCTCCCTTTCCAAATCATCATCACTCTGGGCCCAGAGGAAAATAATGATAAAGAAATAGATGGTATGCTCATCAAATTTGCAGCTGACAAAAAACTAAGAGAGAGAGAGCTAGTACACTGGATGACAGAATCAGGAACCTAAAAGATCTTGACAGGTTGGAGCATTGGTCTGAATCTAGTAATCTGGAATTCAATGGGGAGAAATATAAAGTTTTACCCATGGGGACCAAAAAGAATCAACTTACAAGTTTAAAATGAGAGAGGCAACTGTTATGAAAATGATCTGAAGGTTTTAGTGGACTGCAAGCTCATTATGAGTAGTAGTATGACATGGCAGCTGAAAAAGCCAATCCTATTTTGGGTTGCATTGAGAGAGTCATAACTTCCAGGAAGAAAGTGATGGTTCCTCAAGATTCAGCCCTAACAAGACCATACATGGAATACTGTGTTTAGTTCTGGGCAATATGCTTTGAGAAGAGAATTCATAAACTGGAGTCCAGGTAGAAGAGGGCAACCAGGATAATTCCAAAAGGTAAGAGGGCAAAACATGGTCACAGGTTATGCTAGGTGTTCATTTCTATTGTTTCTATGCTGCTGAAGAACTATGCAGATATGTCAAAGCCTCAGTCAACCTGTCTGGGTTATAGCTTTGATAGGTGAATGCATGGAAGTGTGCTTTGGGAGTTGGGGCAGGAAGATCCTGGGATTTGGTTGAAGCTTCACATATTTGGAAGGGAATGTGGTCAGCTAGACTGGGAAGGTCAGGTAGTACCAGACTATGGAGCACCTCAAATGCCAAGAAGAGTTTTAGTTTTATTCAGTAGGCAGTAGGGGACCTATTGAAGGTTTTCAAGCAGAGGAGCAAGATGAAAAGATTGGTGCTTAAGGAAGATTCATCTGGCAGGGGTAATGAAGGATGGGTTAGAAGTGGGAGAGAGTGGAAGTGGGAAAGCCCACTGAGAGGCTGATGTAATACTTTCAGTCAGGTGGTGAGGAGGACTTGTATTAGTGTGGTTCTAGTGGGAAAAGAGAGAGGGGAGGGAATGAATGTGGAAGATGTTACAGAAATGGGATTTACAAGACTTAAGTGGTTGAATATGAGAAGTGAGGGGGAAGACTTGCAGACATAAGAAGCCTAAGCAAACTAGGGAGCCTACCCAAGGAAATGGTGAATTTCCATTTTTCCAATTGCTGGAGAAATTGGAATATGATGTTTTAAATAATAAGGAAAATTGGTGAGCATACAGTCATATCTTACATAAGGGGACCTAGCAGTACTAGATTTAGGCAGCTAGGTAGTGCAGCGGATAGAGGGCTGAGCCTGGAGTCAGGAAGACCTGAGTTCAAATCCAACCTCAAACTCTTACTATGTGTGTGACCTTAGGTAAGTTATTTAACTTCTGGATAATAGCACCTAATTCCCAGGGTTGTTTGTGGTTCAAATGAGAAAATAATTGTAAAGCCCTTAGCACGGTGCCTGGCACTATGCTAGGAGGAACTATATAAATGCTAGCTATTATTGTAAGTATTATCTGTCTTGAGTGGCATGGAAGTCAAGTAAGGAGGCAGACCTTTGTCAGATAAAGTAAGGACAAAATGAAGAGCTTTGAACTCAGGTATTATGCAATAGGAAAGGGCAATGAACAACAAGAGAAAGGGTGGGAAGTTTGTGAATTGGATCAGTGAATAAGACACTAGTAGCATCAGAGTGCAATATCTGGGGGTAAGGGCCAGAACAGCCATTTGGGGAGTCAAGGGGCAGCCTAGAGAGGGAGCTTTTTATCATGGTCAAAATGCCTGGTGGCTGGCTGCTCCTTATATGTGATCTTTCACTTCCTGTCTCCATCCATGACTTTGGGCAGATTGTCCCCCTTTCCTGGAAGGCATTTTCTCCTTACCCACATCATCTAGCTTACACCTGATCACCCTTCCCCTGAAATTACTTTAATTTAATTTTCTATATGCTTTTCTTCTTAACAGAATGTAATTTCTTTGAAGTTATCTCTAGTTTCTTTGTCTTTCTATCTCCAGTGTCTAGAGCAGTGGCTGGAACATAGTAGGCACTTAACAAATGTTTATGGATTGATTTTTACAGAGAAGGAAAATGAGACTGGGAAATGACTTAAGCAGTATCTCACAGTTAATATAGGAGCAATGGATCTAAGGTACTCTGATCCCCAGGCCAGGGCTCTTCCTTCATTACATCATGCAAAAAAGACTTGACAATGCCCGAGCCTCTTTCTTTTTATACTTGGGCTCCTACTAAGTTGCTGATTGCACTCCTTTGAAGTGAAACATCAGAAGCCTGAGAGGGAAATAGCAGTAGCTCAAGAACTGAGAGACTCAGGAGAGAGTTATATTGGCCTTGGGATGCTGACCCAAAGGAGGGTCTCCATGCATGCTCAGTCATTCCCCCACCACACACTTTAACCTAGTGTTCTTTCCAGCAGCATCTTTGAGCCTTAAAGGATAATAGACCTCAGGCAAATCATGAAGCTTCTCTTGGCCTCATCTGAAAAATGATGGTGTCGTACTAGGCAGCCTCTAAAATTCCTTCCAGCTCTAAATCTGCAATCCTCTGGTCATGGTGGAACCAGTTCATAGGGTCATTGATTATTTAGAACCTTAAAGTCTACTAATTTCCCCCTTCCCCTTCCATTTTATAGATAAGGAAAATGAGATGTTGTCCAGGGTCATACACCTAGGATTTGAACCAGGTCTTCCCGATTCCAAATCCAGTGTCCTATTCATTATACCATGTATCTACCCTGATCCACAGATCCTCAGTATCCATGGTGGCTATGTTCTGGGGGTCCTATATATAGGGACATCCTGGAAACATACAGAACATCACTGATAATGAAGGGTATAGTGGTATATGTCCATATCAGCCTTGTGTAGTGAAAGCACATGTCTTAGAGCCAGAAAAATCTGAGTTCTCATATTCTTGGCTCTCATGCTTATTTGCTATGTGATCCTAGGAAAGGCTTTTTAGCATCTCTGATTTCTCAGTTTCCTAATCTCTAGAATAGGGATAAAAAGACTTCTACTGCTTACCTTTCAGGGCTGTTGTGGGGAAAGTGTTTTGTAAACCTTGATGAGCTTTAGTTAAATGGGAGCTATGAGCGTATCTTTTCCTCCTCCTTCCTTTGCAACTGCTGTAGGATCGAGTTTATGAGTCACGCAAGAAATCCATCTTCCTACTTTATAGCCACACGTAGGTTTTGACCCAAAATGATATTACCCAGTTTGACACCCACCTCCTTCACTAGAATTGTCTCTGAATGACTCTTGGATGTTTCTAGAAATTAAATGTAACCTCAAATGCCAAAGATTTGCTACCATTGAGGAGATTTAAAAGATTGTGCCTCAGATGTAATATTGGTTGAAGGAACTGGGGATGTTTTAATGTGAAGAAGAGAAGCTTTAAGGGATTCCATCATTGCTGCCTTCAAGGATCTGAAGGGCTGTTATGTGGAAGACTTGTTTCTGCTTGGCTCCAGGAGGCACAATTAGGGAAAAAAGATGAAAATTATAGGGAGGCTGATTGTGGCTAACTAGGTGGGACCTAGTCAGGTCCCCCTCCTCACTTTTCAGATGAAGAACCTGAAGCCCAAAGAATTTATGTAATCTGCCTAAGGTAACATAAGGATAAATGGTAGGGGTAGGGTTTGACTTCAGATCCATTCCTCTTTTTATTTGGAGCTGTCCAAAAGTATAACAGGATGCTTTGGGAAAGAGAATTTCACATCATTAAGGTCTTCAATTGGAGCCTGGAAGACCACTTGTCAGGAATGCCTTCATAGGTAAAGTTCAAGCTAAATGATTTCTGAGATCCTTTTTTTTGAAGTATTTTATTTTTCCCTGGTTACATGTAAAAACAATTAACATTTGTTTTTAAAGCTTTGAGTTCCAAATTCTCTCCTTCCCTTCTCCCATTGAGAAGGCAAGCAATTTGATATAGGTTATACATGTGTAAACGACATGTGAGTGACATGATTTTGACAGGTGAGTGACATGTGAATGACAGGTGAGTGATATGTAGATGACATGTGAATGATGCGATTTTGACAGGTGAGTGACATGTGAATGACAGCTGAATGACATCACTTTGACATGTGAGCTGTATGCAAGTGACATGTCTCTGACAGGTGAGTGACATGTGAACAACATGTAAATGACATGTGATTGACGTTGAGAGACATGAGAGTGACATGTGAATGACAGGTGAGTGCTGTGTAAATGACATGCAAGTGACATGATTTTGACAGGTGAGTGATGCGCGCATGACACTAGAGTGACATGACACTAGAGTGACATGTGAATGATATATGAGTGACATGATTTTGACAGGTGAGTGACATGTGATTGATATGTGAGTGACATGTGACATGTGAATGAAATGTGAGTGACATCTGAATGAGAGAGGATGGACAGCAGAGTTGATTTTGTTGTTTGCTTGTGGCTCTGCTTTGCAGCTTGGACAGAGCATAGTGGCCAGTGGGGGGGGCAGTAGTTAGTGAGTGAGCATATTAGGGGTTAGGGATTTGTTTACTGGGTTTAAAAAAATCTCATTTGGGCCCTTGGTGTCTGGAAAAAATGTTGTATCTCTTGCATATAATTCCTATTTTAGAGAAGTTCTAGAGATTGTAAGGGTTGGAGAAAGTGTGTAGGCCTCCATGTTGTTGGTCAGTTTTCATTTGGATGGATAAATCCCGATTTGTTGCTTAATGATAGGCTCATAGACTTAAAGCTACAAAGGACAACAGAGGTCTTTGAGTCGGAGCTTGGTATTTTACAGATGAGGAAATTGGGGTTCAGAGAGGTTGTGGGCTCACTCAGGGTGACATAGCTAGTGTTTGAGGCAAGATTCCTGACTCCAAGTCCAGCAGTTTATCCATTATGCCATACTGCTTCCTTGTCAGACACTGATCATCAGAAGCACACTTCCTTCTGGTGCTTTGAGCTCTCCAAGGGCTGGAACTCTGCTTTCTTCGCTTTTGTATCTCCCAAAGCGCCTAGCACAGCCCTGGGCACACAATAAACTCTGGGTGAAATGAGTTGGTTTGCCTTACCCTCATCTTCTGAGGCCAGCCATACAAAGAATTTTTTAATTGATTGACATAAAAATCGAGCTGAGAGGAAACGGCCTGAATTGTGACAGGAATAATTATGTGTCAGTCATGAAAGATCAAGAATGGTGAGATGGCTCAAGGACCCTAGACAAGTCCCTCCCCCCACCCCTATAACTTCTCCAGACTCTCAACATCATGAAGGACCTCAGACATTATCTAGCCCAAGCTGTACCTGAAAAGAAACCTTCTTTATAGAATCCCTTGTAAGTAGTCACAGAGCTTCTGTTTGAAGATTTCTTGTGAAGGAGAACACCTCGATCTCCTCAAACAGCTCAATGTACTTTTGGACTGCATTCACTGTTTGACAGTTTTCTGTGTGTCCCACTGAGTCTGACTCTGTCCCTTCTGCCCTCTGGAGGTAAGTAGAACAAACAAATCTAATCCCTCTTTTATGTGAGAGGCCTTTGAGATACTTGAGGACTTGCACCACTTTGGTGGTGGTGAAATAAAAAAAAATCAATTGATAAGCATTTATTATTCACCTATTTTGCACCATGCACCCTGCTGGCCAGTGTAAATATTAAGGTGAAAGTGAAGGCCCCAAGATATTTCAGAGAAAGCAGTTAGGTGGTGTTGTGGATAGAAAGCTGCACTTGGAGTCAGGAGCAACTGAGTTTGAATCCCACCTCAGACATCTGGTCACTAGATGATCCTGGACAAATCACTTAACCTTGCTCAGTCTCAGCTTTCATCACATGTAATGGAGATAGTGATGGCATCTACCTCATGGGGTTGTTGTAAGGATCAAGTGAGATAATATTTGGAAAATGCTTAGCACAGTGCCTGGCACATAGTAAGCTCTTAATAAATCATTCCCTTGCTCTTCCCTTCCCTACCATCCCAGGCCCAAGAGGTCTGTCTCAATATTTTTATCTTTAGAAGAGTTGAAAATTTGCAGAAAACACACATTAATATTACAATGGTGCTTGCTTCTAGAAAGGGCCTCACTTAGATACACTCTGCTTTGAGGAGAGGGGTTTTTATCAGAGTAACATGTTTGAATCCCAGTTCTCTAGCCCACTACCTGTGTGACAATAAGCAAATTACTTGGCCTCTCTGGGCCTCAGTTTGGCTAGATGACCTCTGTGTTCCTTGACCCCAAAAAGGAGGGAGAATTCAAACAAGATTAGAGCAGAAGGGCCTAGGAAATGGGCTTTGGGACATTGAGGGGTGGGGGGTAGGCTATGAGGAGAAAGGTCCTGGAATGTGGGGGTGGGTGGGTACAACTGCTCTGGTACTCCCATAGTGAGGTAATCCCTACTAAAGGCTCAGTTCCTCCCCCTTTAGTCTCTTCCTTCCCTTCTTTACTCTATTGGTTTAAATACAATGTCAGCTTAGATCAGGAAGCAGAGCTAGTCTTAGGTGCTGGAGACTTTAGCTGAACAAGTCAACTGATTATCATTTCCTTCTTTCTCCTCCCAGCTGTATCTTTTCCGAAGGCCTTGTGAGCAACTCATCTGAGTGCTTTCCCTTGATTCAGTGTTAATATTTGGCATGCACAGCAGGAGATGGTATTGATTGGAGATCCAATGGCAGCTCTAGCAATATTGGTCTTGGGGATGTGGCCTTACCGCAGCTTCTGAATTAATTCTGTATTGAAAAGGGTCACACCGAGCCCCTTCAGATCTATCACCCTCAACTTCAACCTTCTCTTCAGCCCCTTGCCTCTTTCCCTTCCCATGCATCCTGTTTTTCCTTTCTTTTCTTTCCCTTTGTTTCATAAGATTATGGAGAAGGAGGAAGTATCCTAGGACAAGGTCATTGGCATCCATTGCCATTATCATAGGAAGGGCTTCTTGCCTTCCCTCCTTCAAGGCACTGTTCAGATGCCACCTTCCTAGGAGGACCCAAAGGGCATAGCCCCAGGAAGGAAAAGAGAAGTGGAGGGCATGAGAGGAGAGAGAAAGAACCAACTAGTGATTTCCCTGTTCTCTCTCTACCCCCAAGTTTAAACAGTCTCTCCTTCCTAAATGTTCTTTCTTTATTTTTCATGGTGGAGAGACAACAATGTGGTGCAGTGGATTAAGTATTTGGGGCTGGAATCAGGAGGACCTGAGTTCAAATGTGACTTCAGACAACATGATAACATCTCCTACCCCTTTCAGGGTTGTTGTGAGGATCAAATGAGACAATATTTGTAAAGTGCTTAGCACATTACTTGACACTTAGGGGGTGCTTAATAAATGCTTATTTACTTCCTCCTCCAATAAAACTTCTTGACAGTGGACTTTAAATTTTATCTATCTTTTTGTGCTTTGGAAAACGAGGAGGCTGAAGATAGACAGCCTCTTTCAACTCTAGAACTAGGTCAAGTTTGCCCGGACCATCATTGAGTGCAATATTAGTTTACTGCATTTGTTGAAGGAGAGCCCAAGAGTGCCAACATCCAGTTCCTGGTAAAGTACGCCCTGTGGGGGAAGAGCACTAGACTGGAGATCAGCCGTAGTCCTAGCTCTGTGACTTTGATTAAGTTACCAAATCTTTCTGGTCCTGGTTTCCTCACCTATAAAATGATTAGATTTGGATTAAGATGCCTCAGGTCTTTTCCAACCTTGAGATTCTATGTCCTAAGGCTCTTTTGCAATCCAACATTTTATGTTCTGTGGTGGAGTGGAGCAACCACTGATTTTTGAAGCCAGAGGATGTGTGTTCAAATGCGACTCATTGCTTCCTATTTGTGTGATGACCAAGAATCTCAATTTTCTCATCTGTAAAATGAATGAATTGAACTAAGCTGGGGCTCCTCCACCTGGGGTCTGTGGACTGGTTTTTTTAAATTGATAACTATATTTGAATAAGATCGATTTCCTTTGTGATCTCAGATATTTTATTTTATGTATTTAAAAACATTATTCTAGGAAGGGATCCACAGGATTCACCAGCCCACCAAAATGTCCATAAGACAAAAAAAGCGAAGAACTTCTGGAATAGGAGATTGATGAAGTATCCTCCAGTTCTAAAACTATGGATCTGTAACACCATTGGGCATAGCCGTAGATTGTAGAGTTGACCAACTGCTACTCAATCCTTTTCCCTGCTTCCTCCCTTCTAGTTGGGGCAGGACTGAATCCTTCCCAGGGGCTTGCCTGTCTCCTTCCAAGGAGGGTAGTTTAGGTTGTGAGCTTTTCTTTAGCCGCCACTACTCTTCCTTTCTTTAGTGATCAGCCAAGTCCTTTTACAACAATCAGCTCACTTTTTTTAGCTTAGGGGGCAGATGTTGCTTCACCGACATCCCTCCTCCTGTTTTATGAAGTTAATGACAAATATAAAGTTGATAGTATAATGACAAAAGCTTAGATATACCAGTGAGGAAGATTTCCAATATTTAGACAGAGGATGGACCCTCTGCTCTAATTGAATTTTATGTATATCTCTAGCTCTCCCTTGGCTCTTCTTTAAGGTAAGAAGTAAAAGAAGTGAACTGGGCATATTACAGTCTTTTACTGAGCAGTCATGGGAAAAGGATATTGGGGAAAGAGTTGAGCTGTTCTTGGAACTTCCTTCAATCCCAGAAGGGAGTAGTAAATATGGTAACTTCAGTCGGAGCCCTCTGCTTTGAGAGGCTTATAGAGTTCTAATGACCCACCTCAATTTCTCCTTCCTCTGTGGCTTCACTCTTCTTTAGGTTTCTGCTTTCAATTTCTTCTGTTGGTAGTTGTCCCTGTGCACAAAGATGTTTTCCAATGTGGCTTGTTAAGTCCTGGCTGGGGCTGGGAAAGCTGCTTCCTTCTACTTCTTTCTCTCAGGCTGCTGCTCTCTTAGAGTAGATGGGCATAACTCAAGCCTTTCTTTTGGTTCAAGGATAACAATAGTCCAAATCACTCTGAGGGCTATGAGAGAAGGCTTGTCCCCTCTGAACTACAAATCCCAGAATTACAACTGATTCTTAGCCCCATATTATAATTCTACAAGGACCTCTTGCAGCTTAACATGCTTTGTTTCTATGAGCTCTTTCCCCAAGAGGAGGGATCCTTTCCTGTTCTATTCCTTGGATGTGCTGTTTCCTCAGATGAAGGGAAAAATGGAACTTAGCATTTCAGTCTTGATTCTTTGACTTCCTAGCTATATTACCTTGGGTAAGTTGTTACCTTTCTGAGCTTCTGTTTTCTCTTCTGTAAAATAGGATAATAATCCTTGACCTATTTGTGAGGAATGTGCTTTGTAAATGACAAAAGGAGAAGTTAGCTAAAGTTACCTTTAGTATTTACACCATGTACAGATGTAATAATACATTGCTCAGGTATGTCAGGGACTAGTAAGTCGGTAGACACAAAAGCATTGAAATATGTTTTTACAAAGAGCGTGACACACCTGTAGATTCACACACTTTGTTGAGAAGACAGGATCTATGAGGTGCTTTCTCAGCTGGGCCTTGCCAGACAACAACTGTAAAACATTCCTCCTAGATGTGTGAAGAGTAGCAATACTTTCCATGCTGCTCCATTTTTCGGGGAGAGCAACTTCTGAATTTCCTGGTGGTTCCAATTTGGAAGGATGTAACAGCTTGAATATAGAAGACTTTCTATCTTTTGGTGTTGAGGTACCTGGAGAATTCAACCCCCAGGCTCTATCTATTCCAGGATTAAAAAAAAAAAGCTTAGTCCTTCTTCTGAATTTTATCTAAAAAAGATACAGATGCACTTTGAGGAAACGATTGGATAATTGTGCATTTAAATTTTCATTTGTGTTCTGAAACGAAAAAAGAAGCAGATTGTAAAATTTCAGGATACAAAAACAACCACAACAAATTATAGGATCATCGCTCCAGAGATGGGAGGAAAAACTTTAGAAGTCATCTTTCATTTTACAGATAAGGAAATCGAGGTACAGAGAATTGTTCGAGACCATCAAAATAGTAAATGGCAGAATCAGACTTCCAACTCAGGTCTAGTGACTAGACCTTAATTTAGAAAGGCCAACGTCACCCGCTACATTCTGGGCCATCACCATTCATCTTGACTTACATCTTGCCACTGAACTTCATGATGACTCTGGAGGAAAGAGTGAGGCTGATGACTTTTGCTCAGCCCTGGCCTCACTTAAATCCAATTCATGCCCAAGTCATCACCCTTGTGATGTCAATGGTTTTTGAGAATGAAGGACAAACAAGTGACTCCAAAGTTCAGCCCTCTTTGCACAGCACCAGAGAGCATTAATAACTCACATTTCCTAGTAAAAGAACAATAGAGTGATGAGGAAGAAAACAAGGCTGATAAAATAAACAAAACATCTTCATTTGAATTACAAAAAGTTTCAAAAACCCTTCCAAAGTAAATAAACATATTTTATTATATTAATTTAGTTATTTTTCTGTGCATACTTTCATTTTTTTCCTTTCAAAGAAAATCTATTTTAGAGGTTTATTACATTTATTTTCAACATTTAGACAGCATTTATTAGTTCTACATGGGCCTGACAATAGCATAGCAGCTTAGAAAATAGCAATGCAATCTGAAGAGTGCCTGTGTTGAACAATCTGGCCTCTACAAATATTTGTTGAATAATATTATGTAGCATTTTAATGATTTATGGTTTCCAAAGTGCTTTTCTCCTCTCCTATCAACCTTGTGAGGTAGAGAGTACAAATATTACCATCTTGATTTTGCAAATGAACAAACTGAGACAGGAGCTGGGAGTTACTTGGCTAGGATCACATCACT
Source organism: Trichosurus vulpecula (assembly GCF_011100635.1). Classification (NCBI taxonomy): domain Eukaryota; kingdom Metazoa; phylum Chordata; class Mammalia; order Diprotodontia; family Phalangeridae; genus Trichosurus; species Trichosurus vulpecula. The sequence continues at coordinate 80,168,348 of NC_050581.1, forward strand.
AGTGGGTGATAGACCTGGGGCTCTACCTATTTCCTCAGAGGTGCTTTCTCCAATGGCTTCTAGGTAGTGCAGTGGATAGAATGTCAGGCCTTCAGTTTCTGAATTTAAATCTGGCATCAGATTGGCTATGTGACCCTGGGCAAGTCACTTTAACCCTGTTTGCCTCAGTTCCTCATCTGTAGGATGAGCTGGAGAAGGAAACAGCAAATCATTACAGTATCTCTACCAAGAAAATCCCCCATGGGGTCATGACTAAGCAACAACATTTTCCAATATACAGATATAAGCTGGGGCAGCCTGTATTTGAACAAAAAGGGTTATTTTAGAAAATGAAAGCATTATCAGGGACCACTAGTAATTTTGTAAACAATCCCATTTTATAGGAAAACATAATTGACCAAATATGTGTTATTTCTGTTTCTTTCCATTTTCCATGTCTATATAATAAATGGCAGAACCCGACTTCCAACTTAAGTGACTCCAAAGTTCAGGCCTCTTTGCACAGCATCAAGCAGCATTAATAGGTCACATTTCATAGTAGAAGAATAATAGACTGATGATGAAGAGAACAATGATGATAAAAATAAATATCTTCAGTTGAATTACAAAAGGTTTCGAAAGCTATTTCAAAGTAAATATATATTATTTTCCATCAGCCCTATGTTCTCATTAACAGGTGTCACCATTCACTAGGTGACAGCTCCCCAAATTAAGGTGTGATCCTTAGGAAGAAATTATTATGCTCTGTAATGGTGGCATTTTAACATCCTTAGTTCCAAATTAGTCATACCCACTGGAGACACAGACTTTTCCTAATTAGGGAGAGGTTACCTAAGAAAAGGAAACGAGGTAGAAGAGGATGCTTTAAATTTATAGTCATAAAACTCTGGTTCCTATCCTGGCTCTGTTACTCATAACTGACATGATCTTGAATGAATCTACTCTTTCTTGGCCTCAGTTTCCTCATCTGTAAAACGAGGGAGCTGGAATGTTTGATTTCTAAGGTTACTTCTTGTTCTAAATCCTCTGATTTTATGAGGTTGTATTAAGGTCAGGAGTGAAGAGGGATTGGCAGATGTTTTGTGCCGGGGAAAGGAGGTGCTGGGTGGGGTGCTCAAATGATCACTCATCTGTCATTTTAGACTGTCAACTCTATCCTGAGACAGTCATGATCCATGTCAGAGAAGTAGGGTTATTGGGGTTAGGAGTGGATAAGGTAGAAGGACAAAATGCTTTTCTTCTTTGTGGCTTTCCAAAGTAATTTAAAAAAATCTCTTCCGCTTTGGGCCTTTGTCCTTTACTAGCATATCTTGGTTCCACATTTAGACAGTATTCTCAGGTCTGTAATGTTTTGGCCCCAATTAGGCTGCCCAGAGGCTCAGGTAGGGGGAGGAAATGTTATCTTTGCTGCATAGTAGGCTTCTATAAAAAATTTGGTTGACTAAGAATATCTGATATTTTTATAGTGATATATAGTTCCCCAAATGCTCACAAAAGCCATGTGAGATAGATAGTACAAATATTACCACCCCATTTTACAAATACAGAAACTGAGTTTGGTCCAGAGAGAATCAATCACTTGCCTAGGCTCACGTAGCCTGTGAGTGTTGGAGTTAGGGATCAGCACAATTCTTCATGCTTAAAGTAAGGTTTTGGTACTTTTTTTTTAAAAAAAAGACTATATCTCCTTTTCTCATGGAGGCTGGAAGGGCAGGGGCTACTCATGGCGATTCCATGGAAATACCAAGGTGATACCAAGGAAGATCTTGAGCAGCTCTTTTTCCAATGTTGGCTGGTTTGTCTTTCCCTAGACAACCTGGTTTTCCTCCTCTCTTCCACCCCAGTCTCCCTAGGGCTCACCATATTGATGCCAAATTTGGTATAGCCTATTGTAGCTCAGAACTCATGGGCCTTCTCACTAGCTGAGATCACAGGTAAGAACTATCAAGCTTGGCAATTAAGGTGCTTTTTCCAGTATACAGTGTTGCTTCCACATTGAAAGACAATTTTATCCCAAGTTTCCCACTCAGATGATTGCCATTGACCCTGAGATTCTTTTCTTTTTTTCTCTCACTTAATAGTATTTTATTTTTTCTAATTACATGTAAAGATAATTTCCAACATTCATTTCTATATGATTTAAAAAAAATAACTTATTTTAAACTTATACAATAAGAAAAGAAAAGGAAACATTATAAACTTAAATACAAAGTGCATTTCATAAGATTTTTCATTCCAAATTTTTCTCCCTCTCTCTCTCTCTCCTACCCCCTCCCCAAGACAGCAAGCAATCTGATATAGATTATACATGTACAATCATGTTAAACATGTCCACGTTAGACATGTTGTGAAAGAAGAATCAGAACAAAAGGGAAAAACCACAAGAATGAAAAACCAAAAAACCAAAAAAATGAAAATAGTATGCTTCCATCTGTGTTCAGACTCTGTAGTTCTTTTTCTAGATGTGGCTGGCATTTTCCATCATGATCTTTTGGAGTTGTATTGGATCTTTGCATTGCTGAGAAGAGCTAAGTCTGTCATAGGTAATCATCATACAGTGTTGCTGTTACTGTGCTACTATGTGTGATGTGGTAACTCAGAGATGTTTTAATTTGTGTCTCTTATCAGTAGTGATTTAGAGCATTTTTTTAATATGACTATAGGTAGCTTTCATTTCTTCATCTGAAAAGTGCCTGTTAAAATCTTTTGACCATTTATCAATTGGGGAATGACTTATATTCTTATAAATTTGACTCAGCTCTCTATATATTTGAGAAATGAGGCCTTTATCAGAAACACTAGCTGTAAAAATTGTTTCCCAGTTTTCCGTTTTCCTTCTAATTTTGGTTGCATTGGTTTTGTTTGTGCAAGACCTTTTCAATTTAATGTAATTAAAATTATCCATTTTGCATTTCATAATGTTCACTTTCTCTTGTTTGGTCATAAATTCTTCCCTTTCAACATAGATCTGACAGATAAGCTATTCCTTGGTCTCTTAATTTGCTTGTGGTATCACCTTTTATGTCTAATTTATGTCTATTTTGACCTTATCTTGGTATACAGTGTGAGATGTTGATCTATATCTAGTTTATGCCATAGTATTTTCAAGTTTTCCTAGCAGTTTTTGTCAAATAGTGAGTTTTTATCCTTAAAGCTAGAGTCTTTGGGTTTATCAAACAGTAGATTACTATAGTCATTTGCTACTGTGTCTTGTGTACCTAACCTATTCCACTTATTTACCACTCTGTTTCTAAGCCAGTACCAAATAGTTTTGATGACTGCTGCTTTATAATATAGTTTTAGATCAGGTACAGCTAGGCCACCTTCCCTAGCATTTCTTTTCATGAATTCCCTTGATGTTCTTGACCTTTTGTTCTTCTAGATGAATTTTGTTATTATTTTTTCTAGCTCTATAAAATAACTTTTTGGTAGTCTGATTGGCATGGCACTGAATAAGTAAATTAATTTAGGTAGAGTTGTCATTTTTATTATTTTAGCTCAGCTTACCGATGAGTAATTGATATTTTCCCAATTGTTTAGATCCGACTTTATTTGTGTGAAAACTGTTTTGTAATTGTATGCATGCGGTCCCTGGTTTTATCTTCTCAGATAGACTCCTAAATATTTTAGATTGTCTACAATCATTTTAAATGGAATTTCTCTTACTATCTCTTGCTGCTGGGCTTTGTTGGTAATATATAGAAATGCTGATGATTTATATGGGTTTATTTTATATCCTGCAGCTTTGCTAAAGTTATTTCAAGTAGTTTTTTAGTTGATTCTCTACATCATTTGCATCATATCATCTGCAAAGAGTGTTAGTTTTGTTTCCTCATTGCTTATTCTTTTTCTTCTCATTGCTAAAGCTAACATTTCTAGTACAATATTGAATAATAGTGGTGATAATAGGCATCCTTGTTTCACCCCTGATCTTACTGGGAGAGCTTCTAGCTTATCCCCATTACATATAATGCTTGCTGATGGTTTTAGATAGATACTACTTATTTTAAGGAAAATTCCATTCATTCCTATGCTCTTTAGAGTTTTTTTTTAATAGGAATGGGTGCTGTATTATGCAAAAAGATTTTTCTGCAATTATTGAGATAATGATATGATTTCTGTTGGTGTTGTTATTGATGCAGTAAATTATGCTGATAGTTTTTCTAATGTTGAACCAGCCCTGAATTGCTGGTATAAATCCCACCTGGTCATAGTGTATTATCCTGGTGATAAATTGCTATAATCTCTTTGGTAGTATTTTATTTAAAATTTTTGCATCAATATTCATTAGGGAAATTGGTCTATAATTTTCTTTCTCTGTTTTAGCTTTTCCTGGCTTATGTATCAATACCATATGTGTAGTGCAAAATGGACAATTTTGATTATGTTAAACTGAAAAGTTTTTGTATAAACAAAGTCAATACAACAAAGATTAGGAAGGAAGCAGAAAATTGGGAGAGGATTTTTACAACCAGTTTCTCAGATAAAGGCCTCATCTCTAAAATATACAGGTAACTGAGTCAAATTTATAGGAATACAAGTCATTCCCCAATTGATAAATGGTCAAAGTATGTGAACAGGCAATTTTAAGAGGAAGAAATTAAAGATATCTATAGTCATATGAAAAAAGCTCTAAATCACTGTTGATTAGAGAAACTCTTAGGTACCACATTTCTCCAGGCAGATTGGCTAACATGACAAAACAGGAAAATGATAAATGCTGGAGAAGATGCAGGAAAATAAGAACACCATTACATTGTTGGTGGAGTTGTGAACTGATCCAGCCATTCTGGAGAGCAATTTGGAACTATGCCCAAAGGGCTATAAAAATGTGCATACCCTTTGACTCAGCAATACCACTTCTAGGGCTATATCCCAAAGATATCTCACAAGTGAGAAATGGACCTGAATATACAAAAATATTCAGAAGCAGCTTTTTTTTTTTGTGGTGGCAAAGAATTGGAAATCAAGGAGATGCCCATCAATTGGGACACAAGTTGTGGTATATGAATGTAAGGGAATATTATTGTGCTATAAGAAATGAGGAGCAGATGGACTTCATATTAACCTGGAAAGACTTACGTGATCTGTTGCTGAGTGAGGGGAGCAGGAGAACACTATACACAATTACAGACACACGGTATCTGTGATGACTAGCTTTGGTAGACTTGACTTTTCACAGTAATATAAGGTTCAAAGACAGCTCCTAAAGGCTCATGATGGAAAAAGCTATTCACATCCAGAGAAAGAATTTTGGAGTCTGAATGCGAATTGAGGCAAACTATTTGCTCTCTTTTTTCCTCTCCTTTTTTGGTTTTGTTTCTTCTTTCTCATAATCCATTCCATTGGTTATAGTTTTTCTTTACAACTTGACCATTGTGTAAATAAGTTTGAGATGAAGGTATATGTAAAACCTATATCAGATTACATGCCATCTTGGGGGGAAGGGGGGAGGAGGGGGAGAGGTAGAAAATTTGGAACTCAAAAACTTATGGAACAAAGTGTTGTAAACTAAAAATAAAAAATAAACCACAAAACCACCATATATGTGTCATAAAAGGAATTTAGTAGGACTCCTTCTTTACCTATTTTTTCAAATAGTTTACATGGTATTGGAATTAATTGTTCTTTAAATGTTTGATAGAATTCACTTGTAAATCTATCTGGCCCAGGAGATTTTTTCTTAGGGAGTTCATTGATGGCTTATTTAATTTCTTTTTCTGAAATGGGGTAATTTAAGTATTTTATTTCCTCTTCTGTTAATCTGGGAAATTTATATTTTTGTAAACATTCCTCTTTTCACTTAGATTGGCAGATTTGCTGTCATGCAGTTGGACAAAATCGCTCCTGATTATTGCTTTAATCTCCTCTTCATTGGTGGTGAATTCACCCTTTCGTATTTGACAATAGGAATTTGGTTTTCTTCTTTTAATTAGATTATCCAAAGGTTTATGTATTTTATTATTTTTTCATAAAGCCAGCTCTTAGTTTTATTTATTAGTTCAACAGTTTTCTTACTTTCAATTTTATTAATCTCTCCTTTGATTTTTAAAATGTCTAATTTGGTATATAATTGGGGATTTTTAATTTGTTCTTTTTCTACCTTTTTTTAGTTGAATGCCCAGTTCATTGATCTGCTCTTTATTTTATTCATTTAGCAAGCATTTAGAGATATAAAATTTCCCCTAAGAACCACTTTGGCTGCATCCCATAAATTCTGGTATGTTTTCTCATTATTTGTCTTTCTCTTTGATGAAATCATTGATTGTTTCTAGGTGTTTGACCCACTCATTCTTTAGGATCAGCTAATTTAGTTCCCATTTAATTTTTAATCTATCTTTCTATGGCATCTTATTACATGTAATTTTTATTCTTAAATGGATGCATTTAATATTTCTCCCTTTCTGCATTTGATTGTGAGGTTTTCAATGCCTTAATACATGGTCAGTTTTTGTGTAGGTGCCATGTACTGCTGAGAAAAAGGTATATTCCTCTCTATCCCCATTCAGTTTTCTCCAGAGGTATACCATATCTAACTTTTCTAAAATTTATTCACCTCCTTCCTTAACTTCTTTCTTGTTTATTTTGTGGTTAGATTTATCTAGTTCTGAGAGGGGGAGGTTGAAGTCCCTCACCAGTGTATTTTTGCTGTCTATTTCTTCCTGTAACTCCCTTAACTTCTCCTCTAAGAATTTGGATGCTGTACTACTTGGTGCATATATGTTTATTACTTCATTGTCTATGGTACCTTTTAGCAAGATGTAGTCTCCTTCCTTATCTCTTTTAGTTAGAACTATTTTAGCTTTTGCTTTGTCTGAGATCAGGAATGCTACTCCTGCTTTAAATATATATATATATGTATATATATATATATGTATATATATATATATTTTTTTTTTTTTTACTTCAGCTGAAGCGTGATATATTCTGCTCTAGTTGTTTTTTACCTTTACTCTGTGTGTATCTCTCTGCTTTAGATGGATTTCTTGTAAACGACCTATTGTAGGATTCTGGTTTTTGATCCACTCTGCTATCTGCTTCCATTTTGTGAGAGAGTTCATCCCATTCACAGTTACAGTTATAATTACTAACAATGTCTTTCCCTCTGTCCTATATTCCACCTATTTATACTTTTCTCTCTCACCCTGTCCTTCCTCACCGGTATTTTTCTTTTGACCACTGCCTCCCTCAATCTGCCCTCCCTTCTACCAGCCCCTTCTTTCTTTCCCCTTTCCCCTCCTACTTCCCTATAGGGTAAGCTAAATTTCTATATTAAACTGTGTGCATGTTATTTCCTCTTTGAGCCAAATCTGATGATAGTAAGGTTCAAACAATGCTCACACCCTCCCTTTTCCCCTCTACTGTAATAGGTCTTTTGTGCTTCTTCATGTGATATAAGTTACCCTGTCTTGCTGCCCCCTTTCCTCTTCTCCCAGTATTATCCCTTTTTTCCCCTTAATTTTTAAATATGTTTTTTCTTTTCTTTACAGACCTTTCTTGAAGTCCTTCTATGTTATTGTAAGCTAAAATTGTTTCATTCTGTCTTTTTGTAGTTTCTGTTGCTCCAGAATCCATTTAGAGGCTTGATTTAATGTTGTTTTTGAGGGAAATTGGGGAGAGCTCAGTCAACTTCCTGGCTTTTCTCCACCATCTTGGCTCCGTCCCTCCAGAGTCTCTTCTTATTATATAAATACATGACACAGCAAAGAAATCTATTTTTTTCAGTGATGAATACCTTAGCTGCAAATATTGTACTAGCTTATATGGAGTACATAGAACCTGAGAGGATGGAATAAGAAACACCAAATTGTAGAATTTCAGAGCTTGAGGCTCTATGGGCAGGTGTAACCTGTGACTGAACATGGACCTATTTTTCATAATCCACTCAAAGCTCATCGTTTTATAATATTGTAAGGTTTAAAAAGTCTTTACATACCATATCTCATTTGTTCCTCGGAACAATACTGGAAGGTGATGTTCCACCTCATTGCCCACCTCTGATTGGAGGGCAGAGCCATGAAATCCAAAATTCTCCATTTCATCAGGGAGTTCAGCTCAGACATCTCATTTCTTACCTGGTTGAACTATCCTGGGCCTTCTCCTATTTCTCTGCCATGCCCCCAGCTTCCTTCCGCATGTTGTTTTCCCCCATTAGTTTGTCAGCTCCTCAAGGGCAGACACTCTCCTTTTTGTATTTGTATCTGTGGCACTAAGCACAATGCCTGGCACATGACAAATGTTTATCGACTGACTGGTGCTTTTATTACTTTCATTTTATAGCTGAGGAAATTGCAGCTCAGAGTAGTTAGTAGACTCCTCCAAGATCATACAACTAGTAAGCACCTGAGACAGATCTTAAACCCTGAGCCCAGAATGCTATCCGCTATACCGCACTGTCTTTATCCCATTCCTGACAAATGGGCTTCTAGCTTCCACTCGAAGATCTTCAGTGATGGAAGACCTACCATACACTGAGGAAGGTCATTCTATTTTTGAACTAGGTCTAAGTTTTAGAAAACTTTCCCTTCTAAAGAGCTTAAATCTGCTTCTCTGAAATTTCCACCTGTTGCTACACCTTCTGGCAGAGATGTCTGAAGTAAGGGGCAGAAAACATTTTGAATACCTATAATATGTAAGGACATGTTCTGGCACCTACAGGAGTTACAAAGAAGATGACTGAATTCTTTCCATCAGTTTTTAGTCTAATGGGAGGTGGAGGGGGGGAGGGGAGATAAGATATTACACTTAGCCACAGTTCAGACAGAATCTCAGAAGTAACAGGCAGAGTACAAACAATATGTCTCAGTATTGAAGAGATCGCCCTGTTTTCTACACCCGTGTTTTTGGGATAATTTTTATTGATGTCTTTTGCATTTACATCAAAGTCATTTCTAGATCTGCAATACCCCCTCGCCCTTACCAATGAATCATGCTTTGTAACTGACAAGAACAACTAAGGAAATAAACTCTCAAGCAATTGTATCTAACAGTTTTTGGACCATCCTGTGCCAAAGGTATTCCCCCCCTCAAATCTCCTAACTCTATAATGAAAGTAAAAATTCATTTCCTCATTTCTTCCTTCGCGCCAAGATTGATCATTATACTTGTATAGCATTTGATTTCGTTTTGGTGTTTATTTCCATTGCCGTTGTTAATTATTGTATATATAGTGTTATTTTCTCTGATTTCCATATTTTCCTAAATTTCTAAACTGGATTCTCTAAATTAAATTCCTCTGAATTCATTATTTCTTATGGCATGGTCGTATTTGATTACATTCACATCCCAACCTTTCCCCAGATGATGGGCAGACACTTTGCTTTCTGCCTTTTTTTGTGCTGCATCTCCAAGGAGTCTCCTGACTATTTTGACACCTATAGGGATCTTCTTCCTTTGTGCTGGTTGCTTCTCCACTGAATAGATGTGGAGAAGAGTGTTTCTACCCATCACTGGAGCTCCTAGGAAGGCTTCTCACACAGAAGAACCACACCATTCTTGCTGCCTTATTTTCCAGGAGAAGAGCAAGCTAACCCAGAAGCTGTGCTCACAGAAGAATTTCCTTAATTTCTTCTCACCATTTCTACTTTAGTTTCTCTCAAGGCTGGCTCAGTTTGTTTGCTGAGACTTGGAGGTAACATTGCACTCTAAATTGTATGCTAAACATAGGCCAGTGAGTATCTTCTCATGCCCCTCTCCAATTTTATCCTTTGCAAAGGACATGATAGTTTTAAATCAAGGCAGTGCTGTTCTATTAACAGCATGTTAATTGAGAACAGAACTAAGTTGTACATCCTCAGCTCAGGAACATGGTTCATGGATGTTCATTCATTCTAGCAAGAGCTGTCATCGCAGATGGTATCATCTTTTCTTGAGGGACAGGTCAGTTGTGAATCAAGGAAGTCTAACCCTTTTTATAAAAGAAAGTCGGACATCACCTAGGTGGTGCGGTATATACAGCACCAGCCCCGGAGTCAGTTATACATATTACTCATAAGTACTAAAGACTTTATATCAATGATTAAAGAATACAAATGTATTATACAACACATATATATGTATATAGTACATTAATATATTTACCTCTAGCATATAAGCATGTACATAAAATTCAAACTTACTAAATACATTAAATTAAGACATTACTATTTAATTATCTAAATAATATCATATCTTAAATACATTAAACTATAATATTACATAATCAATAATAACTATATAATTACATAATACATTTATATCATAATCTTGCATAATACATATATTGTTGAGTTACATAGACATTCCAGTCAATGATTCATGAATCTACATGACTAATCCACTAGCATGTCATCACCATTGTTTGATCCCTTTATCCCCACCTTACGAGAGATCACCATCCCACCATCTTAAGGCTTCACATCCTTCAGAGCAGGCCCATTAACTGTGGTCATACCTAAACAGCTTTTACTGGCTACTGGTTGCTACTTCAGGTCCATTGAATCCTATTCAGCTAATCTATGCATTTCGTCGAGGAGGACCTGAGTTCAAATCTGGCCTCAGACACTTGACACTTAATTAGCTGTGTGACCTTGGGCAAGTCATTTAATCCTGATTGCCTCATGACCCCCTCCCAAAAAGTCAAGGTCTCAATTCAGTCACATGACTCCTGGAGCCTACTTTCCTGAGACCTACCGCTCTGGTCAGAGCCAAATTGGGGAGGGATGAGTTTTATAGCTACCATTCTAAAAAGTTGAAGATAACATAACTATAATATTGCCAAAGATGGTTAGGTGGTCAGGACCTGACCATGGAGGTTCTAAACAAATTAATATGGTGGAAGGGGAGGATATTCCAGGTGGAGGAAATGAAATGAATAAAATCCTGATAATGGAAAAGCATGGGGCATGTTTGGGAGGATAATCAGGTTTGGCTGGACCTTTATTAGTGGGAATAACTGGTGCCATTACACCTGATCAGATAGACTGAGATTAGAATATGGAGGCCCTTGAAATCAGGTTAAGGTTAATAAGGTTGTCTTCTAGCCAGTAGGGAATGGGAAGACACTGAAGGGTTTTGGCAGGGGAGTGAAGTGATCAGACCTGTTTATTAGAAAGATAACTTTGGCAGCAATATCAAAGGCAGATTGAAGGACAAGTGAGATTACACAGGGATGCCTATTAGGAGGTTTTTAAGATAGTCCAGAGGAGAGGTTATAAGAGCCTAGAATAGGGCAATGCCAATCCAATCCAATAAACATTTATTAATTTCTTACTATATGCAAGGTATTAATAATACAAAGACAAAATGGTATAATCTCTGCCCTCGAGGAGCTTATTCTATTAGGATCAAAAAGAGGGGCCACTGAGAAGGGTATAGAAAAGAGGGAGAAGGACATTAGTTATTTCTTCCTTCCTGTCCCTGGTGCTTCTGACCCCACCATCCAAAGGATCAGTTAGAGTGTGGAACTAATGAAAACAAGATGTAATTTTCCCATCTAAGTTTACTGAGCCTGTGTATATTTGGGGAAGTGGACTGTGCTTGAGGACCTAGTGAGAACATCCCAAAAGTAAGAGCTGAATCACCTAGTCCAGCTTCTATTTATAAAGAAGGAGGAGACTGAGAATTAGAGAAAGGAAAATATTTGTTCATGGCAAAGTGTGTAGTTAGGTAGGAGAGATGGGATTCAGACTCAGGTTCTTCTGACTCCAGACCCAGCGTGCCTTGTTCCCCTCCACCTCCAGTGAACCTTGTTCCCCTCCACCTCCAGCATGCCTTGTTCCCCTTTACCTCCCCCAACTTGGAGACTACTTGGGCTATGGAGACTGTGGGGCAAGTAGGGTCTGAGGGGTAGACGTTGCAGAATGATCAATGATTTTTGAAATTAGGAGACCAGAATCCTGACTTTCACGCTTATTAGTACTATGACTGTAGGAGACAAATATTTTGCAGATTTTATAAAGAAATATAGAGCAAGCAGAAGGACTCACTCATTTTCAATTATAATGATGAACCACCTCTTAGTCCTTCCAGTAGAACTATTAACACGTGCTCAGCCAGCTAGTGACTATGGCTTGAACCCAGTGGGACAGCAGAGCCTCTTATCTGCAATAACTGCATGGACACCTACTTGACTGCTTGGGTTATATACCCACTGGCGATCAGAGTAAAAGAGACTTCTATCTTAATGAGGCTCCCTGAAGCTTCTATGCAGATGGAGCCAGTGGGACCATAAGGCTCCTCTAGGGCAGAGATTCTTAACCTTTTTGTGTGCTGTCATGGACCCCATTGGCAGTCTGGTGAAACCCATAGAGTCTGAGCAGTGTTTTTAAAAGTATAAAATAAATACCTAGGATTACAAAGGAAACCAATTACATTGAAATAAAGATGTAATATTTTTCCCATCTAAGTTTTCTGACTCTCTGAAACCTATCCATGCATCCCTTAGAGGTCTGATAGAATTAGAGATCCACAAATGCAGGTTGAGAACCCCAGTCCTAGGGGCAGCCCTTTGTAGGGGCTTTCTGGAAACATGAGCTTATGTAATTCAATTAAAGTTCTTTTTGCTGTCATGTTGTGTTTCTCACTGTTCTGGAGCTCCCACTTCAGAGGGCTTAGGGGATCCTAGGGCAAGATGCTTTACTATCCAAAGCCTCAGTCTTCTGATCTTTAAAAGGAGTACAATAATACTTGCCTTACCTATCTCAAAGAATTGCTGGGAAGAAAATATGTTGCAAAGCTTAAAATATTATATAAATTTGAGTTATTAATATTAGAAATTGAAGGCTGGTGCCCTTCTTTTGGCAGACTTCTCCTCCACACCCACAAGGGGGCAGGTATGGCTACCATAGGCTGGCACCCTTCTGGTCCCCAGGAGGCAAACAAAGCTGAATGTTAAACAAACACCCGCTAATTACCCAGAGAATATTTATCGAGGTTTACTGAGGCCATAATAAGAAATTATTGAAACATATATCACCTGCCGAGTTGTTAATCATTGGCAAATATATTTTAAATACAGCAGTCCATTAGTATTTTAATTTAGGCTGTCTCCTCTAGAATATGTGCTGGAGCAGACAAATGTTCAGTGCTTTAGAGCCAAGGGAAAAATTTTCCCACCTAGTTAATCTTTATGTTCTTTTCTCATGGTAGAAATTCCTCATGCACTGGCAAGAGAAATGGGCCCCCTAGGACTGGCATCAATGATGATCACCCTCAAGGAGTTACTGGGTGAGCCAGAGAGAGTGGATGGCCAGGCAATTGAGGTCATGCTCTGAAGACAACATGGTTTAGAGGGAGGGTCTTGCATCTGAAATACGTGACTTCCAAGAGAAATTCACTTGCCCAAGGTCATACAAGGATTACATAGAAGAGTCAAGATTTGAACCTAAGTCCTCTGATGCTAACTTCAGTTCTATTTCCATTATATCATGCTGTGTCTCATGGGAATATAATGATATAAGATGGGGAAGATAGGATGGCACTAAATTTTTGAAGACCCTGAATGCCAGACTAAAAAAAATAGACTTTATTCAGCAGGTAATAAGATTTTGGGAAAAGGAGTTAAACGATCGGATCTATATATAAAAGGTAGATTACTCTGGTAGTTGGGTGAAGGATGGATGAGAGAATAAGTAAAAGCAGGAAGACTCCCCAAGTTCTAAGCACTGTGCTAAGCATTGGGAATACAAAGAAAGGCAAAAACACAGTTCCCGTCCTTCAAGGAGCTCAGATTCTACTAAGGGAGATGATATACAAAAAACCATGTGTTCATGTACCAGATGTATTCAGCATAAATGGAAAGTAATCTCAGAAGCAAGGCATAGTGAAGGGCATGAGGTAGGAGAGGACCAGCAAAGGCCAACAGAAGATGAGATTTGAACAGAGTCTTGAAGAAAGTCAAATGGATAAGATGAGGAGGGAGAGAATTCCAGGTATGGGGTACAATCAGTAGAAAGGCACAGAGTTTGGAGATGGAGCATTGTGTGTGAACAAATACAAGTTGGTTAGTGTCAATAGACTGCAGAATCTATGGAGAGGAGTGAAATGTAAGAAGATAGGAAAGGTAGAAAGGAGCCAGTCGGTGAAGGTCTTTAAATGCCAGACTGAAGATATAATATTCGATCCTCAAAGTGATAGAGAGTTACTGGATTTTATTGAGTAGGAAGGGGATGTGGTTGGACCTGCAAATCATTATACCAGTGGATAGTAGACTGGAATGGGGAGAGACTTGAGGTGGGAGACCAACTAATGGCCATTGTCCAGGTGTGGGGTGATGAGAATCTGCACCAGGGTGATGGTTGTGTCAGTGGAGAATAGAAAATGAGAGGTGCTATGATTGTAGAAAAGACAAACCTTGGTAACAGATTGGATATTTGGGGAGAATGGAAGTGAACAGTCAGAGGTGACAGTGAAATTGTACACCTGGGTTACTGGGAGGTTGTCAGGATGACAGGATGACAGGAATATTAAGAAGAGGAGAGGGCTTGGGGGTGATGTTGGTTTAGAGAATGAGATCTGTTTTGGACATCCAGTTTGAAATGTCCAAAAGGTGTAGGTGAGGTAGGACTGGAGCTCAAGGGAGAGGTTAGGACTAGATATGTGAATCTTCTGCAGAGACAAAACGTGAATAATGATAACTGATGAGCTCACTAAGTTAGACAGTATAAAGGGCAAAGAGAAGAGGGCCCAGAACAGAGACCGGAGGTGACACCTATAGTTTTGGGGTGTTACCTGGATGAAGGTCTAGAAAAGGAGTTTAAAGTAATGGTTAGAGGCAGGAACCCTTTTGATGTGCCAAGTACCAGAGAAACAAATACATACAAATTCAAGGCAGCCCTTGCTTAATTACAGGGGCTTACATTCTAATGTGAGCAGCAACACGTGTAGGCAAGTATAGGCAACCAGGAAAGGATGTCTCGGTCTGGGAATTCAAGGACAGGGATGGTGAGTAGAGCCCCAAAAGTGTCAGTTGATGTGCCTTTTATAAATGAAATGATAATATTGATTTGACTTTGGTTCCCAGAGCAAAAGGACAAAATGGATGTGGGTCCTGGGTGGGGAGGAGGGAGTGGATGACAAGAAGGTAGCCTGGATAGACAGCAGGATGGGATGTGAAACACAGTCTGGGTCAGGGTTGGCTGGAAGCAGTTTGCCCTCATTCACTGATCAATTAGACAGCTCAGCCCCAGAGCAGGGGTTGAGATGGCTGAGTATGTAGAGATAGAAGGGAACTGGGCTAAGGATGGAACTTTGAGGAGTACCCACCTTATGGGGAACAAGAAAAGGATGAAGAGCCAGTGACAGAGACAAGAAAAAGAGCAGTTAGAGATATGAGGTTGTACTAGGAGAGTGTGGTGTCTCAGAAGCCAAGGGAGAAGAAAGCAAAATGATTGGCTGTGCCAAGTGCTACAGGTTTGGTGACTAGGTGGTCACTGGTGAACTTTGGCGGATGTGGGGGTAGGAAGAAAGAGAGAGAGAGAGAGAGAGAGAGAGAGAGAGAGAGAGAGAGAGAGGGAGAGAGAGAGAGAGAGAGAGAGAGAGAGAGAGAGAGAGAGACAGAGAGAGAGAGGGAGAGAGAGAGAGAGAGAGAGAGAGGAGAGAGAGAGAGACAGAGAGAGAGAGAGACAGAGAGAGAGAGCAGTCTTAGTAGAGTAAAGGTATCAGAAACTTGACTACTATAGGCTTAGGAGAAGCCAGAGAATAAAGAAGGGAGGCAGTGGGTTTAGATTTTTTCCCCAAACAAACTTGGACATGAAGGGAGGAGATATGTGAGGTAGTAGGGGGTTGGGCTAGAAGGGCCAAGGGGAGACTTGAAGAAGAGGGTATGTCTACTGGAATAAGGTCCTAGAGCAGGTGTGAAGAAATAGAATCCTAAGTAGGAGGGTTTGCCTTCTACAGGAGGGGTGGTACCTCTTTCCCTGAGAATGGAGGGAATTTTGAGGAGGTATTTTGAGTCGTTGAGGTGGGAGATTGAAAGTGATCCTGTCTAATTAACTTTTTATTCTCAGTAAAATAGGAATCTAAGTGGTCTGCTATAAGTTTTGGGGCTTGAGACTAGAAAGGACAATGTTGGCACCACTTACTTTGGGAAAGTAGGTAGTAATGACTGGCATTTATATATACTTTAAGGTTTACAAAGTGTGGTAGGTAGTTTATTCTACAGATGAGGAAGAGAGAACTCAAAGAAATGATCTGACTTTTTTTTTAAGACTCCTTGGGCACACAGCCAGGATTTGGTGGATATGGGTGTTCTCCACCCCAGGGAGTCTATCAGAATAGATGCTCATTAAAGGCTACTGCATAAGATCACCAGGCCAGGCATTCAGACTTTGCTGATTGTCAGAACTCCTTTCTTGATCTTGCTTCTCTGGCTTTTCACAATTTTCATTCTGATCCCAGTGAATCCTTAGCTCTTTACGCTCATTCATCCAAATCTTGTCCCTGTCTGCTTCTCTGCACACACAGACCCAGCCTCCCCTGATGCTGACCCCCTTTTGTATGAAGACTCTTTTACAGACCCCAATTAACTGGATAGTGGTTCTGTATATGAACTGTTATTTCTTATTCCTGTTCTTGGCTTTAACCCTTAGCTTCTCACCAAGGACCCTGACCATCGATGGACCATGACAATCCCTCCATCCTTTTCTGCTGTGAATTGTTTGATACACAGTGATCCGAGCACCATGGGGCCTTACCTGGGCTCTCTGAAAGCAGTGACTGCATTGTTTTTCATCGGCATGTCAGGAACAAAGCTACGGATGACATAGCCCCAGTGTGAACACCCCATTCAGATAAGCTCATGAACTCACCAGTTTCAAAAAGCCTGGTGGAGGTCTTACAGAGAAAGGATGGAAGCAAGGGTAATAAAGGCATGGGAAGTTTCTGGGACTTGAGGGACTTGACTATGCCTCCTCCTCTCCTGCCAAGATTGGACATCGGGTTCTGGTGGGGCAGTTCTGATGTAGGGTTGGGGGCTTCATCATGCCTGAAGATGCAGAACTTACCGTCTTGTTCTTGGTCTAAACTCTTCTAAACTCGAGGCTGATGTCACCTCCCTCACAAAAACATATTCCTGTGTTAAGCAGCAGTGGTTTCCAGATCCTGAGGGTGCAGTGTTGCTGTGGGAATAGATGAGTTGTCATGCCAACATTTCTGGCATCCCTTGATTGACCTCAGGGTCAGGGTTGGACTCACTATCTTCTATCCTTGAGTGGTTGAGAAGCGATGAGGTGGCTTGCTTAGGGTAATGGGCTTGCTGGTGTTCATTTTTTAATATCACAATGCTTGATATTTCAAATCAATCAAATTTTCTTTTTTTTTTTATAAGATTAAGTCTAAGAAATTTTTGATGGATGGATCTAAATAGAAAGAAATTTCAGTGGGTAGGGATTAAACTATGTGTTTGAATTCAATGCCCACATAGACTTTCAGGGATTAAGAAGATAGTTTTTTGGGGACAGCTACCCCTACCCACAAACATATATCACGTGTTGAGTTTCTACCTCCTACAGCATAGGGTCTACACCTAACCAAGTGCCTCCTTCCCAAATGGCAGGTGATTAAGAAATGGTTATTGAAGTGTTCACTTTTGGATTTAGAGCTGTTTTCTCCTTCCTTAAAATGAACCGCCCATTCATTAAGGCTACCTGTTAGAAGTAATTTTTCCCTCCTCTGAGCGTCCACAGCAGTCTCTTTAGACCCCTCTAGGGGTACTGATAAAATTCTACCTTATATGATATTTGTCTTATCTCCCCCAAATAATAATTGTAGTTCATGTTTATATTATAACAACAGTAATGATAGCTAGTGTTTAGATAGCACTTCTTATGTGTCGAGGACTATGCCAAGCGCTTTACAATCATTATTTCATTTGATCATCGCAATGATCTGGAAAGGTAGGTGCTAATATTATCCCCATTTTACAGATTAAGAAACAGAAGTAAACAGAGGTTATATGACTTACTCAGGGTCACACAACTAGTAGCAATCTGAGGCTGTATTTGGACTTGTCTTCCTGACTCCAGGCCCAGTGTTCTATCCATTTCACCACCTAGCTAACAACCCCAACCACAGCCACAACCACAACGACTTGCATTTACCTAGTTCTTACAGTATGCCAGGTCCTGGGCTAAGCATTTTACAATCATTATCTCATCTGATCCTCACGATAACCTGGCAGGTAGGGGCTAATGTTGCCCCCTTTTAGAGATGAGGAAACTGAGACAAACAGAGGTTAGGTGACTTGCTCAGGGTCACACAGCTGGAAAGTATCTAAGGCCAACTTTGAATTTAAGTCTTCCTGACTCCAGCATCAGGACTTCATCCACTAGGTCAACTAGTTGCTTTAAGGTTCATACGGTGTTTGACTTGCAAACCTCCTGTGGAAATAAGGAATTCCTGTATTTATCCCAATTTTATAGATAATGAAACTCAGGCCCAGAGAGGTTACTACTTACCCAGTCACACAACTCATTAGTATCAGAGCCAGGATTCAAACTCAGATGTCCTGATTACAAGCCTATTGCCCTTTTAACTCCCCTACGTTCTCTCTACCCTAGTAGACTGTAATCTCCTTGAAGACAGGGCAAGCCCATAACGCAGGGACTTTACCAAACTTACCCTCAGTATTTTGGAATAAAGGGTTGGAGGATGTGGGGTTGCTTTTCAAAGAAGCCTGGTTCTGGACATCTCTCTCTATGGGTTTCCAAGGGCTTTGTAATTCCATCAATTGAGTCAGCTTCTTAGGGGGTAAGTCAGTTTATCTCCAGAAATTCTGCTGAAATGTATATGTCGCCTGGATGGTATTAAGTCGTTTTCAGCCATAACAATGTGTCTGAGAACTGAAAACAATACTCCAGATGTGACAACTGGGTAAAAGCATGCTGGGACTATTACCTCCCTTGTTTGAGGTGTTATGTTTCTATTAGCGAAATCTAAGATCAGATTCACTTTCCAGGCGGCCACAAACAAAACTGATTCATGCTGACCTTGTCGACCGTGAATTTGATGGTGTTGAGAGGCCTTGATGGGTGGCCAGAGTAGAATATCACAGAGAGAGATCAAGGATGGAGACACAATGAGGTTTCAGGGAAAGGGAGCTGAACTGCAAGTCAGGAAACCTGGGTTCTAGACCTGGCTCAGTCACTTATTAGCTGCGTGACCTTGGAAAATCCACTTTCCTTCTCTGAGGCTCAATTTCCCCATTTGTAAGCAGATAATAACACATGAGCTATTTATCTCCTGGAGTTGTTGTGAGGAAAGTGTGACTAGGTACTTAAAGAATTGTGCTAGGGAAATAGTATTTCATTAAGAATATAGTATATATTATATCATTAAGAATTCAGAGAGAATGACAACAGCTAACATTTTTACAAAGGTTATCTCATCTGATCCTCATTACAACCCTGGGGGATGTGTTATTATTGTCATCCCCATTTTACAGATGAGGAAGCTGAGGTAGACAGAGGTTGAAGTGACTTGCCCAGGGTCACACAGCTAGTAGGGATCTGAGGCTGGATTTTGAGCTCAGGTCTTCCTGACTCCAGGCTCAGCCCTCTATCTACTGTGCTACCTAGCTGCCTCTGAGAATAGAGCAAGATGGATCCTTAGTCTTGAAGGCAAGGAACCAAGGCAGGACTCAGGAACCTGGGGATGACTGGGTCTCAGCTATGAGATGCGGGCTTCATGATAAAATAATTCAACAAACATTTATTAAGTACATGATAAGCACATTAAAATTCAACAAAATAAAGGTTTTACAAAGGTAGCTAGGTGGCTGCAGTGGATAGAGTACTAGACCTGGAGTCAGGAAGACCTGAGTTCAAATTCAGGATCAGATACTTAATAGCTGTTTGGACAAGTGATTTAATTGCTGTATGCCTCAGTTTCCTTATATGTAAAATGGGGGTCATAATGGTACCATCTACCTTTCACGGTTGACCAGAGATGTCAAACATATGGCTTCTGGGTTGCATGCAACCTTCAACCTTCACAAGTGTGGGCTAAACCAGATTAAAATCTAGCCGCTATCTGACTTTAATGTGTTTCTGTGTTAATAATGGGCAGCTAGGTGGTGCAGTGAACAGAGCACTGGGCTTGGAGTCAGAGAGACTCATCTTCCTGAGTTCACATCTGGCCTCCAACACTTACTCGCTGTATCACCCTGGGCAAGTCACTTAATCCTGTTTGCCCCAGTTTCTCATCTGTAAAATGAGCTGGAGAAGGCAATGGCAAACCACTCCAGTATCTCTGCCAAGAAAACCCTAAATGGGGTAATGGAGAATTGGATATGACCAAAAAATGACTTAAGAACATTATTAATAGTAAAAGTATATATAAATAGGTATGGTTGTCTATGTCAGTGTGCAGGCTGCAGGGATCCTCATGTAGTGGAACCTGCTTTCTGATCTGGATAATCTTTGAGTCCTCTTCTAACACTAGAATTCTGTGATTTAATGAAAGCTGCTGAATTTCTAACATAGTGTTTCTTATGCTCATCATGCTTAGTCTGAGATAGTCAAAAGATAGGGGTCACATGGCTTAAAAGGTTAAAGAACAATAGAGACAGGAAGCATCTAGTGGGCAATAGGAGAAGATCCACCCTTTGATTGGTCTAGTCTCCCTCTTGGAGATGGTTCAGTCAGTCACCATGGGGGACTCAGGAGTCAGGGAAGAGGTAAGAGTACCAGACTTCAGTCGTACTTGGTTCAATTCTTGCTTTTGCTAATTACTAGGCTGCTATTTTCCCTCTCTAACATCTTCATCATTTCCCAAAACCATGACTAGGACCATGACTAGGATGGGGGTGATTAAAGCTTTGCCCCACACTAGGGAAATTTAGATGAAACAGATTTTACCACCCCAAAGGTGCTTCCTTTCCTGCTCCATGGCCATGAATTCCAGTTACTTTGTTCTGGTGATAATTCCTCCCCTTTCATAGTCTTAGATATCTCATGGTGACCCAGAAGTACTTCCTTTTCTTGAGGTCACACTGCTATGAGCTTTTCTCCCTCTGCCACTTATTACCCTAGGTGCAAATGTTTCTAGTTATGGGTTTAGCATTTCCTAGTTTGTCAAATCTACAAAATAGGGGAGGGGGAAGGTTAGATTTTCTCTAAGGTCCTATCTAGCTCTGACATTCTATAGTCTTTGTTCCAAGGACTCTTTCAGGTTTGATAGTCAACATTATTTGTTCTAGGGGCCTTTTACTGCTACTAACTTTTCAAAGTCCTCTAAGCAGGCTCCTTAGAGATAGAAGCCCATGCTTACTTGATGATAAGACCAGGGTGCTCCACCAGTTAATGAATTAATGAGCATTTGTTAAGAGCTTACCATAGCGCCAGGAACCATGTTAGGCTCTAGCTTTGCCCACTTGTGGCACATCCTAGGATTTCAAGTGGCCTGTGAAAAATGTAGAGGAAAACATCGTTTGTATGTAGAGGAGATCTTTTGGCGTGCTGCAGGTTGTACAGGCCTGCTCTGTAGACACAAAGATGAAAACAAGGATTCTGAAAGATGGAGTTAAAGAAGCAGAGAATTTTAGGCTTGGGGGCAGCCCATGCAAAGACACAAACAAAGGACATGGAGAGTTGTTGGTGAGGAGAAACACGAAGGCCATTTTTATTGGACTGCTTCTGTATGGAGGCGAGTAATGTATAATAAGGCTGGTAATGTAGGCAAGAGTCAGATTGTTTAGGTCTTTAAATTCCGAACAGAGAAATTTATATTTTACTCTGGAGATAATAGAGAATAACTTGAATTTAGTGAAAAGGAGAATGGCATGGTCAGATTTGCATTTTAGGAAAATCAGTTTGGCAGCTATGTGAAAGGTGATTTGGAGAGTGGACACACTGGAGGCAGGGAGACCAATTAGGAGGCTGTTGCAGTAATCCAGATGAGAGATGAGGAGGGCCTGAGAGACAGTGTTGGTGGTGTGTGCGGACAAAAGGGGAGTCACACATTAGAGCTGATGTGGAGATAGAAGTCACAAGAAAGGTAGAAATTCCTTAAGAACAAAGAGCTCACCCTACATGTGAGAGCGTGATGAGTAATCAATTTGTGATTAGTGTTTAACATCTGCTTAATGAATTATCCATTGCAACCTGGGTCCCTTCCTGACACCCAGCTGGGCCATTAATAATCACAGCTTGCATTTGTGAAGCACTTTATGGTCTAACAAAATGTTAGCACATCCACTGGAAGTCGCACTAGAAGTGAGAAATAGGCTGGGCAAATGTTATCATCTCCGTTTTACAGATGAGAAAGCCGTAGTGGGGCGAAGGCACTTGAGATAGTCAATAAACATTTCTTAAGTGCCTACTACGTGTCAGGCAGTATGCTAAGGGCTGAGGAGGCAAAGAAAGACAAAGGACAGTCCTCTGCCTTCAAGGAGCTCTCGGTCTAAAGGGGGAGACAACATGCAAACAAAATAAGACGTATACAGAATCAATTAGAGATAATCAACAGGGGCAAGGTGATAGAGTTAAGGAGGAAACACCAGGATAAAGTGTGGTGATTCCCAATGTTTAACCCCTTTCAACAACAACAACAAAGATGTTATGAACCTTCAGGGTAATTTAGTATATTACTTATAATGTAACAATTATTTACTGCCTAAGGAGTCATTAAAATAATTTTTAGCTCGGACTCCTTGGACCATCCTTGTGAATCTCCTTGGGAATCACTGATACAGTAGAAAGAATGTTGAATTTGGAACGAGGGGAGATCTCATTTGGAATCCTGCCACTTACTAGCTGTGTGACTTGAGGTAAGTTATTTAATTTCTCTGAGCCTCAAACTCTCCCTCTGTAAAAACAAGATAATAATGCCTGTAGGTCCTGTCTTACAGCTTGTTAGAGAATCCAATGAACTTTCAAGAAGTATAGGTAAATGTCAGTCACATGAAATCAACCCTGGTCTTCTGACTCCCAAGTCCAGGGCACTTTTCACTGTGTGTGATGAGGGAAGGACCATGGGGCTTTTCATCAAAAGCTTCAGAAGGTCTGGGTTGAAGTCCTGACTTGACCCTTTGCTATTACTGTGGTGTTGGGTAAATCCCTTCCCCAATCTGGTCCTCAGTTTCTTTACCTGGAAAATGAAGATAAGATTTTCGTTGCCTGTATCAGGAGATAGTTGTGAGCCAGGCACTCTGTAAGCCTTCTAGTGTCATATTAATGTAGCATGGTTTTTGTTATTTTCCCCCCAGACCTGTGATTTCATCACAGTAGGGAATTCTCAGTGAAGACACTTTTCCCTACCAGCAATGATGCTGTTGCTAGCTGTTGGATCCCGAGCAAGTGACAACCACCTTGGGCCTCAGTTTCCTCACCTAGAATAAAAGGCAATTGTACCAGATAATTTCTAAGCTTCAACATTCTGTCATCGTGGGAAGCTATGCACATCGTCTTATTTATTCCTAACTCAGCCTCTCCTTCCCCTCGCTTATCCCAGAGAGGCGACAGGAGAGGAGAGAAGGGTCAAAGCTTCTGGAAGAACAGTGAAACCATCTTGTCTCTCAAATTGTCTTCCTGAGGCTCACCTCCAGTCAGATCCTGATCCCTGAAGCTAAGCTTACCAAAGTTGTCTGCATGCAGCTCCAGGCCTGGAGAGGAAGGAAATGAGGATAAAGTGGTAACATGATGACAGGAATGAAATTTTGCTCCTCTGATCTGGAAATCCCAAACACTGAATTATCAGAAGTCAGAAGCCCCTAATAGGATGTTTTGACATATATAGTTCAGGCTTCAGACAACAGCTTCCCAATGGAAATCTGAGCTGTGCAAAGAGAAAGAAGGTTTAGGAAAGTTGAAACTGCAGGGGAAAAAATCAATTGGGCAAGTTGGCCTTCAAAGACTTGGCATTCCAGTTAATTGTGCTGAAATGGCAGTTCTTCCAAACATTTTTTTCTCTTTGTAAATTTGAGACCGCCCTGAACTTCATGGTTCTACTGAGTAAAGGGGAATAGTTTCACAAAGGGTCTTCTGATCATCACCAGGGCTCAGGTGGTAGTGGATTGGATCATAATGGAGATAGCTGGGACTTGGGTGTGAGACGGTGTCAATGACATTGATGAAAGAACAGTAGATTTGGAGCTGACATGCATTCAAATTGTAGCTCTGGGACTTATTAGCTAGGCAGCCTTGGGCTAATCCTTTTACTTCCCCAGCCTCAATTTTCTTAGTCACCACCTGCTCTAGCATTCTAAATCCTAAGGTTCCATCAAGTTTTGAAGTTAGCTATTCTGTGTTCTAACCCTCCTTCCAGAACTGGGGCAATTTTAAAAAAAATAATATACTTCAATATTTACTTTGAGTTTATCAGATCCCCGTCTGAATCAGCTAGATGGCACAGGCGGTAGAGCAGTAGTGGAGAACCTGTGGCCTCGAGGCCACATATGGCCTTCTAGGTCCTTGGGTGCATCCTTTTGACTGAGTCCAAGTTTTACAGAACAAACCCTTTTATTAAGGGAATTTGTTCTGTGAAGTTTGGATTCAGTCAAAGGGCCACATTTGAGTACCTAGAGGGCCACATGTGGTCTCAAGGTTATAGGTTCCCCACACCTGGGTTAGAGAATTGGACCTGGAGTCAGGAAGACCTGAGTTCAAATCCAACCTTTTGCTAACTGTGACTTTTTCCTCAACTGGGGATAAAAAATGTACTTATCTCACAGGGTTATCACATGGATAATTGTAAAGTGCTTAGCATAGCACAGCACAGGTATGTGTGTGTATATATATATATATGTATATAATGTGTGTATACATACATATGCGTATGTATATATTAATATGTTTATTCACTTCCCTATTTGGAGGTGGATAACATGTTTCATCATTTGATCATGATTCTGTTGGAATTGTTGTTGGTCATTGTATTGATCAGAGTTCCTAAGTTTTTAAAAGTTAATTGTCTTTATAATATTGCTGTTATTGTATAAATTGTTCACCTGGTTCTACTCACTTCGCTTTGTATCAGTTCATACAAATCTTCCCAAGTTTTTTTTTTTCTGAAACTGTTCCCTTCATTTCTTATAGCACAAACATATTCCATCACATTCATATACCATAGCTTGTTTATCCATTCCCCGGTTGATGGACACCCCCTTCAGTTTCCAATTCTTTGACACCACAAAAAGAGCTGCTATAAATATTTTTGTACACAGAGGGTCTGTTTTCTTTTTCTTTCATCTCTTCGGGATATAGACCTAGTGGTAATATTGCTAGATCAAAGGGTATGGATAATTTAATAGGTTTTTAAACATAATTCCAAATTGTTTTCCAGAATGGTTGGACCAATTCACAACTCCTCCACCAACAGTGCCGCCTGATGTTATGAGATCCCTTCTCAATCCCACATCCTGTGTTCTATGGTTACTTCTAGCTCTAATGTTCCATTTTCTAACAGTTCTGACATTCTCTTCCCTGTGTTTTAAGGTCCTTTCCAGCTCCATTTCACACTCTCTCTTTCTTTTCCAGGACTGATGATAAGGAATCACACCACCTTAAAAGTAAGACACACTTCCAATCCCCATTCACCTCAGTCCAAACCCTGTAATACCCCACTCTAGCACTTGCTGCACCTTCCACTGTGGTCTCTTTTTATACCTCTTCTCTTGGACTTTTTCCATCTTTTCACTTTCCTAGAGACATTCCTCCCCTGAGAAAGCATCATATCCCTGGCTATCCTCTCCAGCACTGGCAGTATTTTCACTCATACCTTCTAATACTAGTCCTGAAAGAGGGGTCCAAACAGTCTTTGCTTCCCATTGCTACTTCCAGATCGGGCCTTTGCCATCCTTTTCTTCTTTGGGGCTCACCCTATTCAAATTTATTATCCATTCCTGATCCTTGTAGCACTTATTTATCAGCAACCAAGCTGTTCTTCTTCTTTTCTCATGGAGTTGAATACCTGCCTCGCGATCTTCCTCTCTATCTCAGCCTAGATACTAAAAGATGTGAATATTCATGCAGATAACTCCTTAAAATCCTAACCTCTCATTTTCTCATTCTCCTCAGCTTCTAGGACTTACTCTTCTACCTCACCTCAGTTACACTCAGGGATGGTCATACACTTGATCTTGCCAAAAGTTTTACATTTCAATGACAAAAACTGAAATAGTTTTATTAGATAATAACCTCCATTTGTTCCATATCTTCATATACACAACCAAGAAAAATTGCTGGCCTCCAGTCCCATGTGTGGCAATGAATCCGGTGGAAAATCCCTTCAGAAGAGGTAATCACTAACACATTGGAAAACCATAGACCATTTGAAAAGATGCCCCACATGGATGAAGAGTTGATCTCATTGCTGTCCGGAACACTGGTTGGCTCTAGGGTACCAAGACTGTACAGGAGAAGGAGAACTAAGGTACAGAATCCTTACAATAAAAATTATTTTGGAAATTGTACAAATCAAAATAAAACAAAACTTACACCTATTCTTTGTTCTCATTGGGACTTCTAATCCTTCCATCCCTTGTACTTTCCCAGACCATCTCCCCTGCTCTAATCTCACTTACCTCCCTTTCCAATCTTGACAAACTCAACTCTACATTGCCCTCTACTTTTGAATACTTGCCCCCCTATCCTATTGACTCTTCCACCAACCCTGGGTTAATTCCACTATTTGCCTACTCTGTTCCTATTCACATGCTAAGGAATAGAGCTGGGGGGAAGTCAGGCAACAAACTACATTGGGTCTAAATATAATCTCAGTAATAATTACTACTAATAATAATTACATAATTAACTATAATTTTATTATTTTATTGCAGTAAAACGTTCTTCTCACTCCTTCTTACTTGATCCTATATCTCACTCTGCACAATGGCTGTTTTAAACCTTCTCTTCTTTCTTCAAGCTTCCCTCATTGTCCCTTTCCACAACCCTCTGAGATGAAGAGCTCACCTTGTACATTACTGAGAAAAGAGACAATTGTCCATTAACATCCTCTTGTCCCCATTCTGTGATTCTCAAAGCCCCTCATTCACTCTTCCTTTGTTCCAGTCTCTGATGAAGAAGTGACCTTTCTTCTCCCCAAAGCCAACCCCTCTATTTATATCTTTGATCCCCATCCCTACGAGACATTGCTTCCTTCATTCATCCCTTCTATCTTTCTAATCTTCAGTCTCTCCCTTTGTAGTGGCTTCTTTTTCCTGCCTTCCGTCTTGAATGATCCTCCCTAAAACCTATCATCCCTTCAAGTTTTCAGCCTATATCTTACCTCCTCTTTCACAAACTCCTTTTTACTCAGGTAGATCAACATCTTTTCTGCAATACTTTGTCTTAGAGTGTTGTGTGGAGCACTGTGAGTTTAAGTCACTTGCCAAGGGTCACTTAGCTAGGGAGTGTAAGGGGTGGTATGTGAGACCAGGTCTTCCTGGTTCCAAGGAGGTTGGAAGTTCTCTATCCATTATGCTATACTACCTCTCATAGGAGGAATGGATAAAGAGGATCGTATATATGTATATAGATATATATAATCCTTCTTTATATTCATATATACACACATATAGATCTATAACTGTGTACTTCTATTATAGATTCTAAAGTATATATTAAACTTAGTACTATAGTAACAAAACTACTGTGCTTTATTCACTTTTTTATTCACTCACTTCTCAACCTCTTGCAGTTTGGCTTCCTACTTCACTACTCAAGTGAAACTGCTGTTTTCAGTTATTTTTCTTAATTGCCGGATCTGATGGTCCTTTCTCAATCCTTATCCTTCATGACCTCTTTGCAGCCTTTGACACTGTTGAACATTCTCTCTTCCTATATACTTGCTACTCTCTAGATTTTCATGATCCTTCTCTATCCTGGTTTTCCTACCTGTTTGGCTGCTCTGTTTTCATCTCTTTTGCTGGTTCATCATTCATATAATACCCCCAGTTGTGGGTATTCCCCAAGGATATGTCCTGGGCCCTCTTTTCTTTCTTTAATCTCTCACTTGCTGACCTCATCTGCTCCCATGGATTTTCAAGGTCATCCAATGATGCCCAATAAGCATTGTGATGCAGATGACTCCTAAGTCTCTGTATTCACCCTCAGTGCTTCTCCAGAGATCTAGTTGAACATTTCAAGCTGCCTATTGAATATTTCAAACTAGATGCCCAAGAGACATATCAAACGCAACAGGTACAAAATAGAGCCCACTTCCCCCAAAATCCACTCCATCAAACTTCAGTATTTTTTTCAAGAGTACCACCATCCTTCTAGTCACCCAAGTTCACCATCTTGGTATTATCCTTGACCCTTCATTTGTCACCCCATACATCTAATCAATTGTTCAATCTTGTTTTCTATTGCCACAATATCTCTTGCATCAGTCCACTTCTCTTTACCCGACTGACTACAACCCTAATTCAGTCAGTCCCTCATTAATTTTTCCTGGACTAGTGTTATATCTACTAATTTATATTTATATAATATTTTATTTTCCCCAATTACATGTAAAAACAATGTTTAACTTTAATTTTAAAAAAAATTCTGATTTCCAAATTTTCTCTCTTCTTCCCTCCCCAACCCTCTCACTGAGAAGGCAAGCGATTTGATATAGGTTATACACATGTGGTCATGCAAAACGTATTTCCATATGGCCTCGTCACCTCAGGGCTCTCCCCAATCCATCTGCCATGCAGTTGCCACTGTTACTTTCCTTAAGTATGGATTGCAGTGCCACTCACCTATTCAATAAGTTTCAAAAGCTGCTTATTTCCTTTAGGGTCAAATAGAAAACCCCTCACAACCTAGTCCCAACTTTCCTTTTCAGTCTTATTGTACATGAATCCCCTTTCCTGTCATTTACAATCCAGCCAAACTAGTCTTCACACATGGCACAGCATCTCCCACCTCCATATTTTTACAGTGTCTCTTTTGCCTGGGATGCACTCTCTTCTCTCCTCCAACTCTTAGAATTAGTTTCTTGGGGCAGCTAGGTGGCACAGTGGATAGATAGAGCACCAGCCCTGGAGTCGAGAAGACCCAAATTCAAATGCAGCCTTAGATACTTACTGACTGTGTGACCCTGGGCAAGTCATTTAACCCCTATTGCCTCAAAAATGTAAAGAATAACTCTCCTTTAAAAGTTTCCTCAAGTGCCATCCTCTACATGGAGCCTTTCACGTTTCTTTCAAATGCTCATCCCCCAAAATGTCATCTATTTATGCTTTGTAATACTTAGTCATATATATTTTGTCAACCTGATAGATTGTAAGTTCCTTGTGGGGAGGACCTTGTTTCATTTTTGTCATTGTATTCCCAACACCAAGCACAGTGCCTGGCATTTCATAGTAGGCATTTCATAAATGCTTGCTGACTGATAGATTGATTCAGATGCTATATGTCCTGAGATCTCTTCCAGCTCTGATATTTTGTAATAATAGGTCACATTTCTGTAGCACTTTAAGGATTCTAGTAACACACAGCTACTATGCAACATGAATAGAGTCTGTGAAATTAACTGCTAAGAATAGAGAACAGCATTACATTTTGTATAGTCTAAGCAGATAATAGGAAAACTAGGATGGAGGCAGGTGGCCAATCAGCATTAATGAGGTTAATCAGTAGGCAATAGGCAAAGGTTTCATTCAGTATGTAGACTGGTTAGTAGGAACCCATCCATGGGGCCTGGAGTTTCAGGGGCAAGAAAAATGGAAACTCCTTTGTCTGGCATTTGAAACCTTCCACCATCTGTCATCACCCTAACATATTTGCTCTCTGTCTCTCTCTGCCTTTCTGTCTCTCTGTCTCTGTCTCTGTCTGTCTATCTCTCTCTGCCTCTCTCTGTCTCTGTCTTCTCTCTCTGTCTCTGTCTTCTCTCTCTCTCTCTCTCTCTCTCTCTCTCTCTCTCTCTCTCTCTCTTTTTCGCTCTCTTTCTCTCTCTCTTTCTGTCTCTCTGTCTCTATCTCTCTGCCTCTCTCTGTCTACCTGTCTCTCTGTTTCTGTATGTCTCTCTGTCTGTACCTCTCTCTCTCTCTCTCTCTCTCTCTCTCTCTCTCTCTCTCTCTCTTTCATCTTTCTAGCTTCATTCTATACTACTCCCATGCAGGCCATGTGAATTTGAAATTTAACAGCTAGGCAAATAGACTGGCACTGAAGACTTTTGAGGACAGGCAGGACATGATAAGACCTATGCATAGGGAGGATTAGCTTTGCAGCAATGTGAAGGATAGAATGGAAGGGAGAAAGGAAATACAACAGTGAGCTATTAGGAGACTGTGCCAGTAATCCAGGCCTGTGGTGATGAGAGCATACTAGGATAGTACCAACGGGAGTAGAGACAAAGGGCTGGGTAAGAGAGATGCTGTGAAGCTGAAACCAATAGCATTTGGTAACTGACTGACTATGAGAGATGGAAGACAAGGAAGTGTTGAATACAACCCCAAGTTTTACAGAGTGAATGGAACTAGAAAGAGAAGATTTTTAGGGAAAGATGATAAACTGATAACGTTTTGGACAAAATGAGTGCTCAGTGAGGCTTGGGGTAGAAAATCCATTTTTCTAGTTACCTCTCCCACCTTTCCCCACAAAGGAACCTATTGAGATTGGCCTGGGGCAAGAACCAGAAATGGAATCCTCCAAGAAATAATGACTCAGGTTTCTATTGAGCTTTAAGTTTCATACTGTCCATTATACCTGTTATTTCACTTTATTTTCACAACCTTGCGAAGAAGGCCACTTGAGTATTATATTTCCCATTTTACAGATGAAGGCACAGAGGCTTGGAAATGCAAAGTAACTTACCTAAGGTCATAGTTAGTATCAGAGGCAAGAATCAATCCCAGTATTTCTCTGGCCTTGTATCTCCTGTTTGCTTTGCCACTCCACATTGGAAGATGGTAAGGGAGATGTCCTGAATGGAATGAAAAGTATGTGTTGGGTAGGGTAGCAATGGAGATAAAGTGTGTGTGTTTGTGTGTGTGTGTGTGTGTGTGTGTGTGTGTGTGTGTGTGTGTGTGTGTGTGAAGATTGTGAAGACCTTAAAATTGGGATAGGCGAATTGTGATTGAATATAGTATGTAATAATGGGCGGTATAGTATAGTGAACTTGCACTGAAGTCAAAAAGGCCAGCATACAGGATTTGCCTCTGATAAATAGTAGGTAGCTGTGTGACAAGGTGTTATTCACTCGGTCGTTCGCGTCTGTCCTGGCAAAGGGTAGTTTGTCATTTCCTTCTCTGGTGTGTCCTCATTTTTACAGACGAGTACTATGACACATAACACAGGGAAAACTGAGGGGTCCAAGGGTTCCAAGTTGTTCACTCGTTTTTCAGTCATGTCCAACTCTTTGTGACCCGGTTTGGGGTCTTGGCAAAGATACTGGAGTGGTCTGCAATTTTCTTCTCCAGCTCATTTCACAGATGAGGAAATGAGGCAAAAGAGAGTTAAGTGACTTGCCCAGTGACTTACATAGCTAATAAGTGTCTGAGGCCAAATTTGAACTCAGATCTTCCCGACCCCAGGCATAGGCTCTATCCATTGCACCACCTAGCTGCCCAATATTAGCTATGGCCATATAATTTCTCAGTGTTGTATGCAACTCTCTGAGATTAATGGTTACAGGAGAGTTACTAATCTTTATCAGTGGAGAAAATTACCACAATGGAAACTCTCTGTATCTATAAAATCATAGGTCTGCGTAACAGCAAAAAATTGTACGGGATTTTATCAAAGATTTTTGAACAGGGAAGTCAAATGACAATGACTGTATTGCTCTGGATATACATCAAATTTCTCTGCAAATCTATTTTATAACCTGCGTGGTCTGTAATATGTCTAATACTCATGTGTGTAATAATACGCGTATTTTTGATATCAGTTAGATCTCATTTGAAGAGTCGTGGCTTATATTTGCATATGTCTATGTTTGGATCAATACGGTAATTTAGTCACAATATACCAGATCGACCGGAGAGGAGAGAGACGAGAGACAGAGGCACCACAGGCGGGGGTGGGGGGTAGGTAATGAGGCTAGGGTAGGGGCAATAGGAATGGAGATATCACAAAGGAAGGGGGGAAAAGGTTTGGTGACTGATCCCACATACAGTAGAAGGAGAGGGAGGAGTCAAAGAATCATAGAGCATCAATGCTGGAAGCACCTTAGAATGCAGTCTACATAGCTGAAGGTCAAGGTTGCAAGAGACCTTAGGACATAAGTTATAGAATGTTAGATCTGGAAAGGACCTTAGAACGTGAGGTGTGGGATTTTTAGAGATGGGAGGGACCTTAGAGATCATGTGGCCCAGCCTATTAATGTTATCTGAGACCTAGAGAGATTAAGACCAATATTATTTAGCCAATTCATGGCAGAGCTGGGTCTTGAAGAACCCAAGTATTCTTCTGCTTGGTTCAATGTCATTATTTCCTATACATAGCGTTCCTCAAATGGATGTGTCCAATCCAGTCCATTGTTTTGAATTCTGTAGTTTAGAATGCAATGCAGTGCTAAAGTTGGACATATCTTATGGATTCATCCAAACTCAAAAATTATCAACTGCTAAAATATGGATATAGTTTCAAAGCAGACAGACTCCCAAATTGTTGAGACTTCTGAGGTTTCAGTCCTGGGCTAATGGGTCCCTGACTGGTGCCAGTGAGACACAAAGATAGGAAAGTAGGGGGCAAGCTTGACTCACAGAAGCCTGGATCTCAGTTGAGAGGAGATGAGGGTTTGTTGCCATCATCAGCACAGAGAAAAGCTAAGATCCCTTCTGTTCATGCCATCCTTCTAAAGCTATCTAAACTCTGACTATGTGAGTGTTTCTGTGTCTAAGAGTATGAATCGATATCCCATTTCCCTCTGAGTTTACACAGCTGCCCACAGGGCTATTCCTGACGGAAGGATGGATAAGGCCCTGCATTGTTGTTGTGTTACAGAATAATGAGTTTTCCAAATGGGCCTCACATTTCTTCAATGGGAGTCCTTGGTAAATTAGATGTAGAGAAGAATTCACTCTGTGCAAAATGTAGAATTCTTCTGTCCCTTTCCCAGATGTCAGATAAGCTACAAGGCATGGGTCCTGCTTCTGTGCATAGATCTTCCCCAATGATGTCATGAGGATCAATTCTCATCTTATTCTTAATTTATTAACAGTCCTATCTTGACACTGATAGCCACTGGCACACAGTGGGTAGGAGACCAATGTCTTGTCTTGGAGATATGTGACAGCAGTAGGCCTACACTGTGTGTGTGTGTGTGTGTGTGTGTGTGTGTGTGTGTATACCTGTGGGCTTGCATGAGTCAGTCTGCATTTGTATTAGGTCCCAGGACCCATGAATATATGACCCTTCACCAGGTCTGGAATCCATGCTCTCAAAATGGATTAGTTCATACGGATCCCTATCCACCTACAATTAGCCTCTGACCTACTGAATAGCTATTAGCCTAGTATTACAGGGATAAGGTGATTACATTAGTATTTTTGCCCCAAGCTGTTCTAAGAATTTTTCAAAGAAGGCAATAATACAAATGTTTCTCAATACCTCCAACATGCCACTACTATTCTGGGATTGTAGAAAATCATTAAGAAAAAATGGTCCATAGGTTCAGTACGAGTCACCCACAAAATGGCAGTCAAGAAGTGAATGTCTTCTTAGGTTGCATGAAGAGAGCCATGGACTCAAGGAATAATGAGAAAGTAGTCTTGCTGTATTCTGTCCTGGTCAGGGCACAACTAGAATAAGGTTTTTCATCTTGAACATCACATTTGAGGAGATATATTGATAAAATAGAAAGCCTCCAGAGGACAGCATCCATCGAATGGCAAAGGGCATTGAGTCCATGCTATATGAGAACTGCTTGAAAGAAATGAGTGGTTAGCCTAGAGAAGAGGCTATTTGTGGTGAGAGGATTGGTGGGGCCTAATGATTGCCTTCATATGCTTGAAATGCTGTGGCTTGTTCCCAGGGGTGGGGAACCTGGGGTGAGGACGGATGTAGTCCACTCGGGCTTCAAGTGCTGCCCTTTGATTGAATCCAAAAAGGGCTGCACTTGAGGACCTAATTTGGTTTCAGCCAAAGGGCCTAATTTGAGGACCTAGAGGGCCACATATGGCCTCCAGGCCACAAGTTCCAGACCCCTGTATCTTGGCCTTCAAAGGGCTGGCTTAGGAGCAAGGGATGGAAGTTGAAGAGAGAAATTTAGTCTTGACATAAGGAAAACAAAACTTCCTTACGGAACTACCCAAAAGTGGAGTGGACTTTTTTATATCTTATTCCCCTCCACGGACTCTGTGATCCAGTGACATTGGACTCCTTGCTGTTCTTTCTCCTAACTCTGGAGATTTTACCTGTCTCACATGCCTTGAATTCTCTCTACTCATCTCCCTCTCCTGCCCTCCCTGGGTTTCTTCCAGTCTCAACTAAAACCCCATCTTCTACAAGAAGTTTTCCTGAGCCCCTTTTATCCTAGAGCCTTCCTTCTATTGATTATCTCCAATTTATCCTACATGAATTTTGCTTGTCTGTTATCGTTTACATGATGTCTCTCCAATTAGACTGTGAGCTCCTTGAGAGCAGGGAATGATTTTTTTGTTTGGGATGTTTTTGTATTTCTTTGTATCCTTAGCACTTAGCACAGTGACTAATGTATAGTAGGGACTTAATATATGCTTAATATATGCTAGAGGTCTTCTTTCAAGAATTGGATGACCATTTGTCAGCTGTGTTATACTTGGGAACACTCTCTGGGGACATGCATTGGGTGAGATGGCCACTGAGATCCTTTAAAACTCTGAAATTCTGTGATACTGAGTGAGGGAAGAGAATAATCAGGCAGGGCTCTAGGAAGTGGGTGACAGAGAAGTTTTTTGGCATTTTCTTGGGTAAGCCTATGTGTTCTACTGATGACCCCTAATTTCCTGGGACGACTTGCCTCTGAGAGAAAGGTAACATACTGGAAAATTCTGAGATGGTTATGTATGTGGTGTTGTGATAACTCATGAACAGATAGAGGTCAAAGAGAGAAGGTGTAGAGAAGATGGTCACCATGGGGACAAAGACCCTCTCTGCACCAGGTTGAAACCCTGGTGTAATGTTCTCATTGCCCTGTGGTAATTACAGCTCTGTTTTGTTCCCAGTCTAGTCCCTTGATTTTGATTCCAAATCCCTCATCTACTTAGTATGTCTGTCTCTTTGATCTTCTGTTCTTGCCCAAAATTTGGTTGGATTTTCCCAGTATATGACTCAGGTACTGTCCCTCTATCTCTTTCTTTTGTTTTTAAATTTAATTTATTTAATATATTTAGTTTTCAGCATTGATTTTCACAAGAGTTTGAATTACAAATTTTCTCCCCATTTCTACTCTGCCCCCCCCCACTCCAAGATGGCATATATTCTGGTTGCCCTGTTCCGAAGTCAGCCCTCCCTTCTGTCACCCCACTCTCCTCCCATCCCCTTTTCCCTTCCTTTCTTGTAGGACAAGATAAATTTCTATGCCCCATTGCCTGTGTATCTTATTTTCTAGTTGCATACAAAAACTTTTTTTTTGAACATCTGTTTTTAAAACTTTGAGTTCCAAATTCTCTCCCCTCTTCCCTTCCCACCCGCCATCCCTAAGAAGTCAAGCAATTCAACATAGGCCACATGCACTCTTTCTGGAGTCTGTCACCTCCTAGCTATGATCTGTTGCCTCATCACTGGCCATGAGTGAGGCCTCTGCTGGTATCATGAATCTTACAGGGACTTAGTTTCCTGCTCAAATCCTCTTTGTCATGCATCTTTATCTCTCTATGTGTATGTATATACACACAAACATTATCTATCTAAATTATATGTTTGTTTTATTATATATGTTACATATCTATATGTATAGCACACATGGGTGTGTATTTAAATGCATAGATAAAGTGCCTATATGGCTTAGATCTTGGGCCTGCACATTTGTGCATTTGTGTGTGTGTGTGTGTGTGTGTGTGTGTGTGTGTGTATGTAGACCTACTCATTTGTAGCTTTGGTGGGACATTTGGTCCAAGCCAGCGGAACTATAGGGGCTAGTCCCTAGTCTATCTAAAGTTTCCCATTGGTTAAGGGACATTTTTGAAGGTCTCATTTACTGAACTACCATCTTTTCTTTAAAGCCTAACTCAGATGTCACATCATCCATGAAGTCTTCCCTGATGACCCGGGTTGTAATAATCTTTCTCTTCTTAAGCCCCCCTTTTTTGTTTTGTTTTGATCTGTACCTCTCTCAGGTACTTACCATGTGATATCATGTATTGTAATCCTTGAGAACTAACAGTAATCTCCACGAGGGTATAAGACCATTTCTAA
This sequence comes from Trichosurus vulpecula, assembly GCF_011100635.1. Taxonomy (NCBI): domain Eukaryota; kingdom Metazoa; phylum Chordata; class Mammalia; order Diprotodontia; family Phalangeridae; genus Trichosurus; species Trichosurus vulpecula. Next base: position 80,204,596 of record NC_050581.1, read on the forward strand.
TCTATACTTTGTAACTCCCTAGGGTATACTTTGTATCTCCCTAGCCCAGGGCTTTATGCACAGTGGACACTTAATACATGTTCGTTGATTTGATTCAGGGCCAAACCAATTCTCCCTTTGTCTTTCCCCAAGGTAACTGGATCCTTCAAATAAGGAGCTGGACACAGCAAGGAGACTAATGTTAGGGTGAGTGTGTATCCCCTGCTTTTCCCCCTAAGGCACCTAGAGGGTGACCAGGCTGTAAGCATCCAATGGAAGTGTAAATCCTCCCTGCCTCACATCAAAGGATAACAGTAAACCCTGATACCTTGATACATTTTCCCTATTCCCCTTTAAAAGTCTGTCCTGTGCCTCTGCTAAAGTCCTCCTCTTATGCCTTATAAACTTAGGAAGTCACCATGGAACCTTAGAGCAAGCTAGTCCTTAGGGCAGCCAGGTAGCTCAATGGATAGAGGGCTGGGCCTAGAGTTAGGAAGATTCTTCTTCCTGAGTTCAAATCTGGTCTCAGACACTTACTAGCTACATGACCCTGGGCAAGTCACTTAGCCCCGTTTGCCTCAGTTTCCTCATCTGTAAAATGAGCCGGAGAAGGAAATGGCAAACCACTCCAATGTCTTTGTCAAGACAATACCAAACAGAGTCACAGAGAGTTGGACCTGACTGAAACGACTGAACTAGAATAATTCCAGAATTCCACAGTATATCCAGTGAGTGGTCTTCCAGCCTTTGCTCGGAGAAGTTTAGTAACCAAAGACACTACCTGCAAGGAAGTCCATTTGACTTTGGGATAGTGCTAATGATCTGTAGCCTTCTGGACATGGAAGATCCTCCCATCCCTTCAGTTCCTTCCTTTGTTTGGCAAATTCCTATCCAAACCTTCATTCTGAGCAAGTATATAGGCCAAGTTCATGCTCACTCCTTTTCTGCCAAGAATAACAAGCATTCTCCTTCTTTCGTTTGACAGCCCTTCTGATAATCAGAGGTAGCCTTATCCTGGCTCTGCCACTTATTAGGTGCATCACTTTGAGTGAGTTACATCACCTCTATGAGCCTCAGTTTTCCCATCTGTAAAATGAGACAGTGTGGTATAATAGCAATACCACAGGATTTGTCTTCAGATAACTTAGTTTCTTTTTTTTCAGATAACTTAGTTTCATCCCCCACTTCTGTCATTTACTGGCCACATAACTATGTGTGTTTTCAGTTGATGCCCCAGAGGATTCACACTGATTTTATTGGTAGTTTTATACAGTTTAAAAGCCATTTTATTCAATATGTACAAGTTAATGTAACCAACATTTACTGTCTCCAGAAGCCCCTTACTAGAGATTCTGTGCATGGCTTAGGACCTGAAGAAGAGGATTTAAGGAATTCCTAGACCCTGCTCTCATAGTTACATCTGTGCAAAGAGTTAATCAGAGTAATTCATTGTGCCTTTAGAAGGCAGGGAATGGACGGCCCCCAAAAGATATAGTATGAGATAAGAGATCGTAGAGGTACTGATAGGGGGAAGAATAGAGAAAATAAACCTTTGGGGGCAATGCTGACTAAGGAAAAGAGGCTATGTAAGTTTCCTTGCTCTGGAGGCTTCACTTTGGACAATGAGGAGTAGGACAGTGGGGTGGCTAGGGTATAAGAGCCGTGGGTCTGGGCTCTTCTGTCTTCTGGTGTAGAGATTCGCTATGACCTGTGGTTAGCAAACATAGTAATTAGATGGGCTAAGACACAGGGACAGGCTCATTCTCTTAGTACAGGTCAGAGTCACACATAGACCTTCTGTTGCCTGGATGTAACCTGCCATTTTACAGAGGAGGCAGCAGAAGCCCAGAGAAGAGAACCATTTATTGAAGGTCACACAATGTGACTTGTCGCAAAGTAGGAACTGGTGTCTAGATCTCCTGAGCCTCAAGGACCACACATAAGTTGGTGAGAGAATAGAGCCAGGGGTGGGGGACTTGCACCCTTGAGGCCACATGTGGCCCTCTTGGTCCTCAAGTGCTGCCGAGGAGGCTGCAGGAGGAAGGAGGGGGATGGCAGCTTAACAACCTCAGGGCACAAACATATTTGAAAGGAAGGAAAAACAAAGCAAAACAAAACCTTCCAGTCAGGTCTCTACTACTCTTGTCTGGGGATATTTCTGTGGAGTTTACTTTAGATCAGGGCTGTCCAGCCTTAGGTTTTTATTGAAACAATAGACAATGTATTTTGACTTGCCATTTTAATGAGAGCTCTGCCATAGCTCGGCTTCCTTTACTAAAGCATTTATGTAAATTTCTATGCTTGTAGGTGGGCAGCATGTGGCCAGTAGGCTGCATTTTGGACAACCCTGCTTTAGATCACAAACACAAAACATTATTAAGAGCCAGTAGTGCTGGTGAAAAGCTGTCCTTCTTCCTGTCTGCCCCCTTTCCCCTTCATTGAGTTACAATCAGAAAAAGGGTGTCCCCAGACTTTACTGTTTCTTTGACAATCTTTCTCTCTGTGTTTCCTCTCCAGTAAGTGGTAGATCCAGAGTCCTGGACTGTTTTGTGTACATGTGTGTACATGAATGTGTGCCAATACATATTTCTCTTTGGAGAATGAGCATGAGGGCATTGCATATGCTTTGAAAACAAAACAAAGCAAAATGCCAACACAATCCAGATGGAAAAATCACTGGTCATTCTAGAATTGTCAGTCACTGGTGGCTAGAATACACCAGGACCCGCCTTCTATCCCAAGTCTAGTTGAAATGTTGGAGGTCCAAAATTTCTAAGTTCCATGTTCTAAGGCCCCTTTCAACATGAACATTCTAAACTTCCGTGATCTAAGACTCTCCCTTCCCTAGTTCTAGCCATTTATGAATGAAATAAATTCTTGTACATTTGTCGAACCATTTCATAACTTTGTAGTCACATCTCGTATTTCTTTGAGGTCTATTCCAAAGGACAAGGGTGGTTGGTCCACCAGCAGAGGATTCACAGTGAAGGAAAGAGAAGGGGACACATTCTGCTGCTTCTCAAATAGAAAGGAGATAAAAGGGATATTAAGAATTGGCATCCAATTACCCTGCTGAATGGAAGCCATAAAGCCCTATATAAATGTTTAATGTACAGAGGGCAGACACTTATTAGCTCAGAGGTTTATTCAGGTCACATTCCCAGAGCCCCACAAGGGCTGAGACCAGACCCTGTTTCTCACTCTGCCCAGGAACCTTGCCCTATTTCTGGGACTGACAGTGCCCTGGGCATGATCTGGGGTATGGACAAGCCTTCTTACTGCCCTAGAATCTTGAATTTGGGATTTTACTCTAGTTGCAGTGAAGTGGGGGTGGGGAGGGGGAGAGGAGGATGTAGAGAGTAGAGAATTGATGACTTTCTTGAATTTATGCAGTATGCCTGGTCTTTTACATATTTCTATAATTTTGAGGGTCTTCCCAGTCTGGAATGTTCTCCTCTCCATCTACTCCAAACCTTATCTTTGAAGGCCTGGCTTAAACCTCACTTCTCTGAAGGCTGCTTGGATCATTCTAGTCTAATATGAACTCCTGTGAGACTCCTGCCCTCCCCCCAGCCCCTTACCCGCATGGTGTGGAGGAGATGGCATTGATAAGTGCCATTGATTTTTTTATCCCGTTGCCAATGGATTAAAATATACATTCTTCAGCCTGACATTTAAGCACCTTCCCTGCTTGCCTTTTTCCCCATTGTGGGGGTGGGATGGGTCAAGTTTGACCTTTCTCACAGCCTCACTGCACTCTCCTGCCTATGAATTTCCACAGGTGCTCTCCCCATGCTGAGAATGCACTCTCTCCCTATCCCTGCTTGTTAAAATCTGGTGCTTCCTTCAAGGCCCTGATTAGGTGTTATCTTCTCCGTGCAGTTTTCCCTTGTCCTCCCATCTCAAGAGGATCCTTCCCTCTTCAGTTTACCTCATTTTCTCTGTTGTCCTCATCACATTCAATGTCTCATCATTATCATTTGAGTAAATGGCCCATCACCATTAGTATAATGTAAACTTCTTGAAAACAGGAACAGCTTTTTTTCATTTTTGTATCCCTAATCGAGCAATTAATCATCATTTATTCATAGCCTAGCACAGAGTAGGCATTTTATAAATTTCTGTTGACTTAAAATTGGATTGAATTAATATGAATGGGAAAAAATAGGAAAAAAAGAAAAAAATTCTTAACTAGGGAGCGCTAATTAGTATGGTAATTGTCAGAGTAATGGTCTGGGAAAGAAAAGGGAATTCTATGTTTTAACAAAAACAGAAATTATAGGATAAGTAAATCCAAGGAGTTAGACAGGAGATGGGATAATAGCAATCGCCCTAAATTAGAAAAGTTCACATACATATGGAGTCAGAGGATCTTGATTCAAATCCTACATATCCTGAGAACTCACTGAAAATTTAATTATTTAATGACATGCATAGAAAATAAAAGCAAAATGAGGTTAATGGAAAGAGGGCTGCCCTTGGTATAAAGAGGACCTGGGTTTGAATCCTACCTCTGGCACTTATTGGTTGTATGACTCTTGGCAAGCACTTAACCTCTTAGAGCCTCAGTCCCCTCATTTGTAAATTACTTCCCAGTGTTGTCATGAGGATCAAATGAGGGGATGTACTCTGCAAGCCTTAACGTGTTAGATACATTTAGTATTATTATTACCTGTTTGACTCTGGGCAAGTCATTGGCTTTCTGGGCCTTGGTTGCTCATCTATAAAAGATGGTTGAGCTAGATAACTTTCAGATTTCCTTCCAGCTCTAAGTCTGTGATCCTAAGATGAACAGGTGGCGAAGAATACATTAGAAAGAGGAGCATGGTGGGATAATGGTTTGCTTCATCTCTCTAAGAACAGTGACCAAATCAGTGCTCTCATTCCTGGAAAGTATTTCTAAATCATTTGCCTTACTACTCTGCTCGGGGGGGCCTTCTCTTGTCATTCTGGTAGATATCTGGCCACTGGACCCAGATGGTTCTGGAGGAGAAAGTGAGGCTGGTGACTTTGCACAGAACTTCCTCGCCTAAACCCAATTCACTTGCAAGTCATGGCATCACCTTCCTGATATCATAGTCCTCTTTGAGAATGAAGGACAAACAACTCTAAGCACTATTCCCTCTGACTTCCTTATCCAAAATATTCCTCCCCGGTCATCACTTCCTTATATGTGTTGTCTTCCCATATTAAAATGTAAGCTCCTTGAGGTCAAGGACTGTCTTGTTTGTGTTTGTATCCACAGTGCTTAGCACATTGTCTGGCACATTTTGTTGTTACTGAGTTGTTTTTCAGTTGTATACGACTCTTTGTGACCCCATTTGGGTTTTTTTTTTTGGCTAGATACTAGAGTGGTTTGCTATTTCCTTCTCCAGCTCATTTTATAGATGAGGAAACTGAGGCAAACAGGATTAAATGGCTTGACCAGGTGTAATAGCAATTTAGATTTGAAGATCTTTCTTTCCCATTAATGGGCCGTGTGATCTGCTTGCGTCAGAGGAAGCCTAAGTCACACGTGGTAGGAGGAGCTTACTGAGAAGAAAAGGAAATTATGTCACAGGACATGCTGAGAGAGCAGTTATGGCAGTTATGACAGTTAGAGCTAAGGGAAAGAGAGTCAACCTGTGATAGCTGTACTGCGAGTTTTGATTGTTTTCTGGGAAGGCCCTAGCAGGGGGTCTGAGAGGTTTTGGGATGGTGAGGCTCCATGCTGTGATATTATGTATCCAATTCTTTGCTTCTGTGATGGATTGGGCTTATGGGATATGGTTCTCTGGTGTCTGATAAATGGTTTACTTCTTCTACCTTTCATGTGAAGAGTCATGTATGTTTTGCGATACAGAATCACATAGGTATTTTGACAACTATCATCTATATTGTTATTAATGCCTTATTGATACACCAGGGTCACACAGCTAGTAAGTGTCTGAGGCTGGATTTGAACTCAGGAAGAGAAGTCTTCTTGACTCCAGGCCTGGCACTCTGTCCACTGTACCATCTATGTAATAAATATAAGCATGTAATAAAAATTTTTTTCTCTTTCCATTCATCATCCATCTACTTTTTCATTCTCATGGAACATGAAAATGTTCCTAAGAACGCATGCTTTTATCAGGCAGCATGTTAGCTGCACCCCCTCCTTCCTCTGAAGCACTGGAAATGCCATGGGGCTCAGATGCCTTCCTTTTCTGTCTAGAGCAAGTGTGAGGCAATAAATGTTTAACAACCAGCTCTCTGAGAAAAATATACAGCAAAACACATTTTAAAGTTTAATCTGTACTGTTAGCATTTTCTCCATCACTTTCTTAAGTCTAGACAATCAACAAAACAATAAATCAAGTCCTAATTTGTAGTGTTTGCCAATTTTGGAGGTATAAATGCTCACACTGAAAATTTAAGGATTTACCGTCTTGAACTGAACTGAACTGTGTACAGGCTATGTATGTATTTTCCATACCAAAGGAGTGGGCACTTGGTTATTTTTCACTTCAAGGCTTTAGTAATTCACTTCAAGGTTTTTAATAATGTAATTGCATGGATCCAAAAAAAATTAGTGCTTCCTCCACCTCCATATGGCATAGTTTCTTAGCGCTGTGCATTGACTTTAGATTCAGAGGATCTGGGTTCAAATCTTAATTCAGACATTTAATCCCTGTATGAACTTGGGTAAGAAACAACTACCCTGGTCCTTGGTTTCCTCATTTGTAAAACAAGGATGTTATAAAACAAGAGATGGCCCCTTTCGAGTCCATATTTATCATCCCATGACAAGGCCTATAGAGTTTTTTTGACTCACTCTGGCCAAATCTACTCATCAAATGCTGATGATCAGTGCTTTGGTGATGGGCCTTCTTGCTTCTAGCCTAAGATGATGATCCTTTGATGAAAAGCTCAGAATCCATTGCGGGGCCAAATCTTGAAGCCTTCTGGTTTGGTGGTACTGGATGGAGTTTGTGTTCCCTAGGAATAGGCTTGGGTCACCATTACATTGGAAGAGATGTCAGTGATGAAGCATTGGAGGAGAGTCTCAGTGGAGGAGATTACTTGTACTCTATTTTTTTAATAGTGGGAAGTGTGCTGGATCTGGATTTAGAGGGCTTGGGTTTAAATGCTGGTTCTGCTATTCACTGCATGTGTGACCTTGAGCAAATCATTCCTCTGGGCCTCAGTTTCTAATTTGTAACATGAAAGATTTTGTCTAGATGGCCCCTAGGGTTCTGTCAAGTGCTAGATCTGTGATAGGGTTTAAGGACTAGACTTGTGATTTAATCGTTATAGGGAAATCTCAGTTGAGAAAATTCTTTCTACCAATACAGATCAGCCCTTTCTCTGTAATTTATAGTCTTAGAGAGCTGCCTAGGGCAGAGAGAAGTTAAGTGATTTAAAGCCCAGGGCCACCATCCAGTATATGTCAGAGGCAGGACATCAACCCAGGTCTTCTTGACTCAGAGGCAAGCATTCTCTCTACTCTGTTAGGGGGCTTTTAACCTTGGGTCCGTGATCTTTTTCTTTAAAAAATACTATGATTACTGTATTTTAATATAATTGGTTTCCTTTTTATTTCCATGTATTTCATTTTATTCATTTAAAAATATTATTTCTGAGAAAGGGTTCATAGGCTTCACCAGACTGCCAAAGGGGTCCATGTCACATGAAAAGTTTACGAGCTCCAGCACTATGCTATGCTGCCTTTCAAATTTATGAACCCATGACCAATTATTTCATATGTGAGTGTTGTTCCAAGGGTGTTCTGGAGCCAGCTCAAACCAGCTCATGAGAGCCAACTGTTAAATTTTCAGTGTAAGAACCTTACACCTTGGAAATAGGCAAATCCTACAAATGTATTGTTTTGTTGAGTATACAGACTTTAAAAAGTGATGGATAAATGCTAATAATGCAGATTAAATTTAAAGGTGTGTAGGACATGCATTTTTTTTCCTCTTAGAGAGCCAGTTGTTAAACATTTATCATAGCTGCTCTAGTTGTCTCCCTCAAAAGACTGTGAGCTTTTTGAGGGCAGGCACTATGTTTCATTTCCTCCATAGACCAGCACACAGTGCTGTGCATCTAAGGCGCTAGCTTATCTTTACAAATACAAATAAATTTTGTTCAAGTAAGTTAATGCACATAAAGCACTTTGTAAACCTTAAAGTGCTTTTGTTGTTCAGTAACTTTTTTTCAGTTGTGGCTGACCCTTTGTGACCCCATTTATTGGCAGAGATACTGGAGGGGTTTGCCATTTCGTTCTCAAAATCATTTTATAGATGAGGAAACTGAGGCAAACAGGGTTCAGTAACTTGCCCAGGGTCATGCAGCTAATAAGTGTCTGAGGCCAGATTTGAACTGAGGAAGATGAGTCTTCTTGACTCTAGGCCTGGCACGCTAACCACTGAGCCACTGTGCTGCCCTATTTAAAGTGATATATGAATGCTGTTGGTGTTGTTATGTTGTCTTGTACCTCCATTTAAAAGAGGAAGAAACTGATGCCAAGAGATGTGAGATGACTTCTCCAACATCCAGTTGGTAGCCAGTAGCATAGCTGGGATGGGCAGACCCACATCCTCTGCCTTCACATTCCAGTCTTTTCTATTCTACCTCTCAACAAATACTTGTTAAATTGAAGGGATATCATGTGAAGGAGGGATTAGGCTTGTTCTACCAGGGCCCGGAAGGCAGAATTAGGAGTAGAGAATGGAAATTGCAGAGGCAGGTTTAGGTTTGTGGCAAAGTAAAGCTGCCTAATCATTGGGGCTTCCCTAAAGTAGAACAGACTGGCTTGGGAGGGATTGGATTTCTCCCTCATTTGAAGTGTGAGGGAGAAGGCTGGGTAAGTGCTTCTTGGGGATCTTGTAGAGGAGAGTTTTAGTTAGAGGCAAATTGACTTGGATGGCTTGTGAAAGTCTGTGATTCTGAGGAGATTGGATAGGGACTGGACATGGAATACAGGGGCCTCCCACAGGAGGAAGTCCCTCCACCAAGGCAGGGTGACATCTTCTCTGCCACTTGTTGTCTTTAGAGAACTGCCAAGGCCATTGAGAAATTAAGTAACTTGCCCTGGGTCCCATGGCTGGTATGTGTTAGAAGGGAGACTTGAACCCAGAGCTTCTTGGTGTCGAGGCTAGCACTCATTACACTGTGCTGCCTCTCTGATTCTGAAAATGTATGAAAATCCAAGTGACAGAGCCAGAGTTCTCTTTTCCTTCTGTGGCTTCCTAAAGGAGGAAGAAGAACCTCAGATACACAATGACCATTTGAGTCTGTTGTCAGCATTCTCCCATATTAAAATTGCCCCAATGATCCAACTGATTTTAGATCTTTAGATTTTTATATCTGGGACTGATTTTAGCCCTTACTCTTGTGACCATGTGGATGCACATAGAATGCTCCCCAGAAGTTTTTTATTCTCTCAGAGGGCATAACATGTGTTTACTTTTGCATTTAAGTATTACAGTAAAGATATTGATTCTGGTTAATAAGCATTTATTAAACACTTACTGTGCTAGGCACTGGAGATACAAATATAAGTGAAAAGAAAGACATTTCCCGCCTTCAAGGAGCTTACGCTCTAAAAAACTACAATGCCTTACCAGAGTGCTACAGCCAAGAAGAAGAAAGCATACACAGGCTCTAGTCTTATTCCCTGAAGATGAATAAATATAACGTAAGTATTTGTTAAAGTTAGTTACCAACCATTGTTCTGGTTGGCTATTTCTACCTTCCATCATCAATCCTAGTGTTCTTGAATATCAAAGTGTTAGAGCATAGAAAGGAGAAAGGTAAGACTAGAAAGGACTATACTGTATTAAACACAGAATCTTAGCATTGGGAAGGATTTTAGGGACCATCTAATCCATCTCCTTCCTTTTAAAGAGGAGGATGCTGAGAAACAGAAAGAGAAAGTTATTTATCCAAGGTAAAAAAGCAAATTAGTGGCAAAACTCAGACTACTACCCAGGTGTCCTGGCTCTTGGTCTAGGGCTTTTTTCAGTATTCTACATCTTCCTCCTCCTCCTCCTCAAATGTATTCTGTTTAGATATGTTGACTGATGTGCTCTTATCTCTTGAAATGGATTTTATCTTTTTCATTCAGGTCTAAGAAACACATTAAAAGATCAAATTAAAAATGTTAAATACAATTTATTGGTAGCTTTTGTTTTCATATCACTTATGTTCCTCCTCTCTCTTCTAACTAGAAAACCATACTTGATAACAGAATTAAAAGGAAGAGGAAAAAAGAACAGTTTAAGAAAAGTGTCCAGCACATAAAAAAGTCTGACTTTACATGTAGTGAGCATTAGCATTTTGCTTGTTTTTTTTTTTGTTGTTGTTTTTGGAGGGGGGCAGGCAGGGCAATTGGGGTTAAGTGACTTGCCCAAGGTCACACAGCTAGTAAGTGTGTAAGTGTCTGAGGTTTGTTTTGAACTCAGGTCCTCCTGACTCCAGGGCCGGTGCTCTACTCACTGCGCCACCTAGCTGCCCCTAACATTAGCATTTTAAGAGAAATATTGACAAACTGCATAATGTCCAGAGTAGGGGGACCAGGATTGTAAAGGGATTGGAGAATGTACCACATGAGGACTGGCTGAAGAAACTAGAGATATTTATCCTGGAAAAGAGAAGGGGGGACCAGTGGCCAGGGAAGATAGGATAGCTATATTCAAGGACATGACAGCTTGTTTGGAGAAGAGAGATTAGATTTTTTTTTTTCTGCTTGTCTTCCCTTACTATCTTCTCCTTTGTTCCTACCTCATGAAGAGGTGGCCTTTCTTCTTGTCAAGACAAACCCTTTTACCTCTCTGCATGTTCCCTTGATTCCATCCCATCTCATCCCCTTCCATCCTATCCATAGTGTTTTCTCCCCCTTCATCCCCACACCCCATTCATCCCTACTCTTACTAATCTCCAATCTCTCCCTGCCTACTGGCTGCTTCCCTGCTGCCTACAGACATGCTTAGGTTTTCCTTATTCTTAAAAAATGCTCATTTGCTCTTGCCTCCCCCACTAAATATTGCCCTATATCATCCCTTTCATGGCTAAACTCCTGGATAAAGTGCCTTATTACGTGTTTCTCTAATTTTTTTCTCTCTATTCTAAAATCTGAAGACAGATTTCCAATCTTATTGTTCAACTGAAGTTGCTCTCTCTAGAGTTACCAATGATCTCTTAATTGCAAATCTAATGATCTTTTTCAGTCTTTATCCTTCTGGACTTTTCTGCAACCTGACATGATTGGTCACCCTTTTCTTCTTCTTCTTCTTCTTTTTTGATGACCCTCTTCTTTATACTGTCTCCTCTCTTTGTTTTTTGATGTCACTCTTTTCCTTGTTCTACTCTTACTTGTTTGACCACTTCTTCAGTCTCATTTTCTGGATCTTCATCCAGGTCATACCTACTAACTATGGGTTTCTCCCAAGGCTCTGTCCTGTGCTCTCTTCTCTTTCTATCTTCTCTCATTTGGTGATTTCATTGGCCCTCATGGATGAAATTATCATCTCTGTGCAGAGGATTCTCAGATCTATTTATACAGCCCTATCCTTTACCCGACATCCAGCTTTATGCATCTACAACTTTATCTTTTTTTCTAATTAAAGGGGCCATCCCTTGACTCACTTCTTAAAGAGGTCTATTCATTGAATGGGCATTACCTCACTCTAAGAGAATACATGAAAAGGCCTTAGCCCAAAAGGGCCATGGTCTCCCATTGCATCCTGGGTCATCTCCAGTCATCCTGTTGAATATCAAGTCACTGGATCCAGATCACTGGAGGAGAAGGTGAAGCTGGTGACCTTGCACAGCCCTCTCTCACTCAAATCCAAGTCAACCAAAAGTCATGCCATCATTTCCCTTATGTCATGGTCCTCTTCGAAAACGAAAGACAAACACAACAACTGAACAACTCAAATTAAGATGTCCTATAGATATCTTAAATTCAATATGTCTAACGAAACTCATCATCTTATTTCTCATATGTCCCCTTCTATCTTCTATCAACCATCAAGCATCATCTTCCACCAGCTATCAACCTGCCTCATCACCTCATGCCTCATGGAGTCCTCCTAGTCTCAGCCCATGGAAGCTCAAAAGCCTGGCCATGCCCCTGGACAGATTTGGGGATGAACAGTGAAGAGTGATGAACCTTGTGCTCTCTCCTTGCAATCACCTCCCTGGGAGAATGTTGTATGTGGGAGAATGTTGTATGTAGCTCTTAACAAGTCTCAGTGGGCTTCTGAATAATTGTAATACTTTATTTATTTAATTAATTTATTTAATAATATTAAATTTATTAATTATTAAATTAAATCTCAATTATTAAAATATCAAATAAAAATTAAATAATATTAAATAAAAATAAAATTTTGATGTGCCTTTAAAGTTTATAAAGTGTTCTTGTTGAGTACTACTGCCCATTTTTAGAGATGAGGAAACTAAGGCCCAGAGAAGTGAAATGTCTGTCCAAGGCCACACAGAGAATAAACATCCCTGATGGAATCAAAGCTCAGGTCTTCCTGGCATTGTGCCAAGAATATTACTTTGGAGCCAGAGGATTTGGGTTTGAATTCTGTTTCTACTATGTTTAGTCTGTATCTGTCCTGAGATGAGGTTCCTTCTTTCATTGAAGCCGCCATTTTCCTTTCCATAAAATGAGGGTGTTAGACTCAATGTTCTCTTAGGTCTCAATCTCATGACATCATATGCCACTTTTCTCTTGCCTCATTTAACAAAAATTATACAATGAAAGGGTTGGACTATAAGAGCTTTAATGCCCTTTCTGGTTTTCCATTCTATATGGTCTTATGCCCCTGGGACTCTAAATCCAAGACTCTTTCCCCTCCTCTCACAGCTCCCTTACCTTCCTTTCCCTGCTGGGGAAAACTCTGCCATCTCAGGAAGAGAAATAGAATTAAAGCTTGGTAGAAAGAGGTTGTCTCAGCATTGTTCTAATGGGTTATGTCCCATCATTAAATCCTACTTAGCTGATGGCTTTCTGTGAAAGAAATGCCAGCTGGGCGCAGGCGCCCTGAGAGGTCTATTAATCTTTCTGTAACCCCATTAACACCTCCTGCATATTTCCTGTGACAAAGTATTGGGAATACCCATAGCCTGTTCGAGAGGGAACTATTTGTCATGTATCAGCTGGGTCAGGAAGGGGAGCAGGCATTGTGTTCACAATGGAGGAGGTTGTTGGAACACCACCTCCTGATTGTTCAGCGAAGGAGGAGCGGAGAAGGGGGGAGGGAGGAGGAGTACAGGGGAGAAAATCGCTTGACCCCAGGAATCTTATAACTTGACAGTCATTACAATACAGTCACCTGTACTTTGCCGGCTCGAAATATCTATTCCCTTGAACCTGGGGTTATGCTGCCTTCCCTCTAGGGGATCCCTGGGAAAAAGAGATTTATTTTCCCAGCAATAATTGAGAAGCTCACTTTATTCCAGTACGGATCTTTCGACCACAATCAATTTCACACGCCATCATAAATACCGGAGGTCAGCCAGCCAGGCAGGACCAGGGCATTGGCAGGAGCTGTTGACAGTGTTCCACTGGCGTAAACAGCAGAGGGAGGTGGCCCTGAGTGAGCGGAGCTATATAACAACATGTTCAAAGTGGGTTTGAGTGGCAGGGTTTGTGTGTGTGTGTGTCTGTGTGTGTTGAAAATGGAATCTTTTTGCACATGTGTTTGTTCAAATGAAAAAACAAAATAAAACAAAAAAAAAAACAGGCACACTGCTACATTATTAACAGCTTGGCTCAATTCAGGAGGAAAAAAAATCTTCAAGATTTTAAGCAAGGCCTAAGCTGTGTAGACAGCCCTTTGAAAGTTTCCAGTAACAATGCCTGTCAGCATCCCTCCTCCTCAAGGGTTTGCTCCCCCTTCTTCTTTAAGTCCATCAGCTGATGAATTTGTAACTCAGCTGCTGTAATTGGCAGAGGGATGCAGGGATGCTCGGGGTTAGAAGCCCAGAGGCAGTGTGGGAAATGGCTCCTTTTGATGCTGGGATTGTTTGAGGAATTGTGAAGTCATGGGAGGGGGGGGGTGGAAAATGGAGGGGGGATGTATTTGTTGCTTTATAGAGACTTTCCAGTTCTTCGGAAATGAAATGCAGAATTTAAAAAACCTCATCTGAAGATGATGTTGCTGGTCCTTACCCGTAGAAATATGGGTCCTTTAATTCCCGCTGACACTGGGAAGATAGGCAAGGCCAAAATAATACCCCTTCCCGATCCTTGCTTCCCTCCCACAACTTAACTCAAGGGAGCTGAAACCCTACCCATACATCAAAACCTAGATCAAATGCCACTTCCTCCATTAAGTCTCACCTTATTATTTCCTATCTGGAACCAATCTCTCCTTTGTTGTGTACCTCACATAGGATCTGGTTCATAGAAAGGGTCACAGGACTATAGAAGACCATAGAAGTCATCTTGTTCAACTCTCCCCCATCCTCCATTTTACGCTTGAATTTATTTCCAAATTCAATTCAATTAAGCAAACAAGAAGCACTTTCTGTATTCGGGGCTCTATAGTGGGTACCCGGGCTATGCAGACAAATAAAATTTACATCCCACTCCTAAGGAACTTAGAATCTCTTAGGTTCCTATCAGGTTCTTTGCATACATGCCATGCCCCCTCAATTAGAAAGTCAATTTCATGGTGCTAAACAGCCTACCTTTTTATCTCTGCACAATGGTAGGCACTCAATAAGAGTTTCTTCAATGATGTTGAATTGGCAGGACTTTGGAAAGCTTCATGTTAACACGTTAAGTCAGTCCTTGGGTTCAGTCAATCTCTTTCTCTCTCAAACCCAGGAGATAATTGTGAAAGAGAGTTCGTTGTGATACAGGGTTCTCATAGGCTCAAATGGTTAGAGCTAAAAGACACCTTGGAACATAGAACATAGAATGTTAATGCTGGAAGAAGCCTTAGAAACTGCTAGAATAAAAAGTAATAATAAAAAAGCGTGAATAAAAAATAATTTTTGTTAAATACCTGACTAATTGGCAAGTACAACTGTTAAGTGCTGGGTATGCAGATGCGAATCATTCCTTTAAGGACCTTACATTTTAATAGGTGGAGACAATCCCTGGAGAGGAGTGATGGCCAGGGAGGGCTATTTTAATTTGGGAAGTCCCTGCATGGTGAATGGAGCCATAGAAGAATTGATTAACATAGCCTTAGAATCTAAAGCATAGAACTTTCTAGTTGAAAGGGGTCTTAGAACATGGAATATAGAATGTTGGAGCTAAAAGGAGCCTCAGACTCATTTCCTCTAATCCCATGTTTTACTGATAAGAGATATGAAATGCAGAGAGATTAGGTGATTAGCCCATGGCCATTCAGGAAGGTAGTGGCAGGAATAGGGATAGAACCTGATTCCAAGGCAGGAAGGTAGGCAACAGGCATTTGTTAGGTGCTTATTATGCACCAGCTTCTTGCACTAAGTGTTGCAGATTCAAAAACAAGCAAAAGATAGTACATGTCCTCAAAGAGCTTACATTCTACTGGAGGAAGACAATATACAAATGGAACCGAAAAAGTGGGTCTTAGGGGCGTGGGGGGAGGAAGGTACCCACCATAGGGTCATGGTATCAAAGTACAGAGAATCAGAAGCAGAGCCAGAAGGGGAATGAAACTCTTCATTGGAAGAAGGAAGTTGGCATTGTAGAGGGATGCTCCAAAGAGAGAAAGGAACTGAGGTTTGGAGGTGAAGTGAAGGCAAAGTCTGAAGCATCTTAAGCAAAGGCAGAGGGAGAATGAAGGAAGGGTGGTTTTTGTCCTCCCCGAGCTGGAGACTCCTGGAGAAACTCACTAGTGTTAGAAGGAATCTGAACCGGGTGCTCAAGTCTCCACACTAGGTTAAAGTATAACTTTTCTCTAACAATTCACTTCCCTCCAACTAGATAGTATGTGAGGATATTGTATAGTTGCAATAGATGGAGAGATTAAACGAGCAGTCACTAAAGTCATCATGAAAGAGGGAAAAATTGAAAGTTAGTGAAAGCCCAGATTGCAGGAAAGATTTGAAACCAAGATAAAACAGTCCAATCTTCTCTTTTCTGTGTAGTCTTACTACTGGAAGTAAAGGTGGTCTCCATCGGGTTTGGGGAAATGGATGAATTGGCATTAGTTTGTTTAGTTTGCAAACAATGGATTTTCACACAGATATTTTAGCAAGTGGAAGCTTTTAAGCATCTTCTGAATGAGATCCCACCATGAAGTGAAAAGTTCATTGGATATAACCAGAACATCTGAGTTCAAACCCTAGCTACTCCCCTAAATATCTCTGTGATTCTGGGTAGCTTCCCTGAGAAAATGAGCATGAATATCCATCTCTATAAAATGTAGAGGAGGGAGGCAATAATAACTCACATCTCTATAGCAATGTAAGATTTACAAAGTACTTTCTTCACAACAACAGTGCAAGATTGTTAGTACAGATATTATTATTCACAATTTTATAGATGAGAAAACAGATTTTGAAAGGGGAAGCGTGGTACAGCTGATCTATGTGTACAGCTCCATTCTTACCCAGGCTGGCTTTAGGCAGTTCCTGACAGCTCCCTGAAGGGAACTGTGTGCTAAATATGCAGGGGGGAGATGTGACTCCTGATTGGCTGAAAGAATGTGGAGCAGAAGGTAAGTGCCTTCCATAAGGAACTTGTTTTGGTTGGTTATAAATACCATTTAGAGAAACACACGGAGAAAGGATCACTTTGGAAGTGGTGGAGAGAGAAAAACTCTTGAATGACAGTCTGGAGCCTTCTGAGCCATGGACATGTATGGGAGGCAGCCTCGTCATATTCCTGACCTCCAGAAACCACAGTTCTAGAGACTGCTGAGAGAGATCCTACCCTGGATGAGATTGTTTCTCTTTTTCCTGGTTTGAGATGAGATTTTTTTTCCTCCCAGCTGAAGAGCTCATTGGCTCACATGTATTTCTTGGTATAATTCTAGAACTTCTCCAATTTCTGTTTTGCTTGGATAAATGGGTTTATTAACTATTTACCATTTGTGATGGTCTTTTGTGCACCTAGTATTTCCTAGAAAGGGATTAAGCTGGCATGTGAAAACTAAAGGCCCTCCTCTCCTTCCAGACAATCAGGAAAGTGGCTTTCCCTCAGGGCCCCTTGTAATTCTAGACCAGATGCATTTGAGGGGTGGCAGATGGATATAATTCTCACCCCATTCTGGTCTTGGAGCCTGGAGAAGAGATTGCCCAGCCTTGACTTTCCTGGACCTTGCCTACTCATCCATCGCTACCCTCACTTATTGTACTAATGGTACAAGCATAATCCTCCTACTCTTTGCAAAGTTGGGCCAGACTTCAGATCACATCTACCCATGCTACCCACAAACATGTCTTCCCACGCATGTCTTATATGTGTGTCAGGATTTGCATCCAAATTGCCTCAATCCAAGTCCTGTGCTCTTATCAATATATAGCATTGCCTAGGTGATTGAGATTCTTTTTTCTTTTTGTTTTTCTTTTCCAATACTGGATCTCTCTATCTCCCCAGGCTGGAAGGACAGAGACTACTTAAAAGCCTAACCTCTTTCTAATTAGCACAAAAGCTTCGACCTGCTATATTCCCAACTTGGACTGGTTTGCCCCTCCTTAGATCTGGTAGTCTCCTGCTCCTGGGGGGCTTGCCATATTATTTACATTTGGCATAGCGCACTGCAGATCAGAACTCCTGAGTTCAAAAGTTGATTTCACTGGTGGCTGGAATTACAGGCGAATGCTACCACAATCTCTGAGATCTTACCTTGTCCTGGGATTCTTGGATTCTAAGTTTATTGGAACTCAATGCCCTACAAATAGATTTACTCTTAACCAATTGGATATATCAACCGAGATTGACATGCTGGAAGCAAAAACCAAACAATCCCTATTTGCTAAAGTGCTCTAAGTGGCAAGAGGAAGCTGCAGCCATGGAGAAGAATTAAATGCTACTTTACAATGAAAAGAAAATTGATACAGACCACATGAATGAAGAATAGATCCTAATGATTTCTCTCTGAAATTGACTAGTGATGCGATGACAGATTTGGCATGCCTGAGCACAAGACAGCAATTTGATTGTGGTGGAAGAGGGGTGGTGGTGGGGAAGGGTGGCAGTCTCCTGTGATTGTTGAATCTAGGGGGCAGTGAATTCAGTCTAGACCTGACTTCCCTCACCAGTGGAGAGAGCATTGAACCCAGGAGACTTGGGTTCTATTCCTGAATTGGCCACTAATTTGATGTGAGGCCTTGGGCCTCCACTGGCCTCACTTTCCTCATCTGTCAAAATTAGAAGGTTGGACTAGATTATTTCTCTGGTCCTAACATTCTATATTATGAAGTCTCTTCCAGGTTGAGAAGAATTTAATATTCTCTACTCTGTGGTCTTTTCCATTTCTGATCTATGTTTTAAAGTGCCTTTCATCTCTCTATTTCTCCATTTTAGAGTCCCTTTCAATTCCAACATTCCGTGTTATTTTTATCATTATTATAAATACAACGATACCTAGCATTCACATAGCACTTTAAGATCTGTAAAATGCATTGGCTTTGAACCTTTCCATAATTCTGTGGGATGGGTGTTATTAATATTCTTATTTCAGAAGACTGAGGCTGAAAGTTTAAATGACTTGCCTGGGTTCATAGAACTAGTACATTTCAAAGGCAGAATTTTAAAAAAAAGGTCTTCTTGACTCTAAGTTTTTCTGTAAAACCACATTATGTTATGTGCTGTAAGACTCTTTCTGGCATTCTTTGAGTCTTCACATTAGGCTAGCCATAGGAAGAGACAGACATAGGAAGAATCTATTTTCTTACTAGAAGTCACTCTTGATCAGTGGTGCTGGATGCTTAGAAAATCCTCTTTCCACAAAGAGATCATAAAAAATGTAAAAGGACCCACATGTACAAAAATATTTATAGCAGCTCTTTTTGTAGTGGCAAAGAATTGGAAACGAGGAGATGCCCATCACCTGGGGAATGGCTGAACAAGTTGTGGTATATGAATGTAATGGAATACTATTGGGCTATAAGAAATGATGAGAAGGTAGACTATAGAAAAACCTGGAAAGACTGATGCTGAGTGAAGTGAGGAGAACCAGGAGAACATTGTACACAGTAACAGCAACATTGTGCAATGACCAACTTTGATTAGCTCTTCTCAGTAATGCAATGATCTAAGACAACTCCAAAAGACTCGTAATGGAAAATGCTATCCATAGCCAGAGAAAGAGCTGTGGAGTCTGAATGCAGATTAAAGTGTACTATTTTTCTCTTTTTTTTTGGGCTTGCTTTTTTCCTTTCTATGGTTTTCCCCTGATTCTTCTTTCACAACATGACTAATGTGGAAATATGTTTAACATGATTGTATATGTATAACCTATATCAGATTGCATGCCATCTTGGGGGAGGAGAGAGGGGAGGGAGGAGAGGAAGAGGGAGGGAGAAAAATATTTGGAACTCAAAATCTTATAAAAGTGAATGCTGAAAGCTATCTTTACATGTATTTGGGAAAAATACTACTAAGTGGGAAAAAAGAAAGTTAAAAAAAAAAACCAAGAAAATCCTCTATCCCAAAAGTCTGAGCACCATTGCTGACCACAAAGCCTTGGGCAGGGGTTTGGTGAGTAGAACTGGATGAGTGAGTCCCATTTCCTGCCAGCTACTGAAATCTATCAAAGTTTGCCAAGTTATACAATATTTAGCAGCTTCTACATTAAGGGATTGGAGGGCTTGAAATATGATATTTTGGAGGTGAAAGGATCTAGGATTAAAACCAACAATCACCTACCCAGCAAAACTGATTATAATCCTTCAGGGGAAAAATAGATATTCAATGAAATGGAGAACTTTCAAACATTCTTGATGAAAAGATCAGAGCTGAATAGAAAATTTGACTTTCAAATATAAGACTCAAGAGAAGCATGAGAAGGTAAACAGGAAAGAGAAATCACAAGGGACTTATTAAAGTTGAACTATTTGCATTTCTGTATGGAAAGATAATATTAGTAACTCATGAAACCTTTCTCAGTATTGGGGTAGTTGGAGGGAATACATATATAGACAGAGGGCACAGGGTGAGTTGAATATGAAGGGATAGTATCTAAAAAATAGAATTAACAGGTGAGAGAGAGGAATGTACTGGGAGGAGGAGAAAGGGAGAGGTAGAATGGGGTAAATTATTTCACATAAAAGAGGCAAGAGAAAACTTTTACATTGGAGGAGAAGAGGGGGGAGGTGAGAGTGAACCTTATTCTCACTGGATTTGGCTTAAGAAGGAAATAACATACACATTCATTTGGGTATGGAAATCTATCTTATGCTACAGGAAAGTAGGGGGGAAGGGGATAAGAGAGGGTGGATTATAGAAGAGAGGGCAGATTGGGGGAGGGGGTAGTCAGAAGCAAATACTTTTGAAGAGGGACAAAGTCAAAGGAAAGAATAGAATAAAGGGGGAACAGGATAGGATGGAGGGAAATATAATTAGTCTTTCACAACATGATTATTACAGAAGTGTTTTGCATAACTACACATGTATAACCTATATCGAATTGCTTACCTTCTCAATGAGGGTGGGTGGGGAGGGAAGAAGGGAGAGAATTTGGAATTCAAAGTTTTAAAAACAAAAGTTAAAAATTATTTTTACATGCAACTGGGAAATAGGATATACAGGCAATGGGGCATAGAAATCTATCTTTCCTTATAGGCAAATAGAAGGGAAGGGGATAAAAGAAAGGGGGAAGAAAGTGATAGAAGGGAGGGCAGACCAGGGGAAGGGGTAATCAGAATGTATGCCATCTTGGGGGTGGGAGGATGGGAGAGATGGAGAGAAAATTTGGAACTCAAAATCTTGTGGAAGTGAATGTTGAATATTAAAAATAAATTTAAAAAATAATTTTTAAAAAATCTAGGAATGAATATAAGTATAAATCAATTAAAAAAAGAAAAAAAAGTTTGTCAAGTCACAGGCAAGTCACACCAGAAATAGAGAAAAGACCTTGACCACATGGCCCCAGAATCACATTACAGAGGAGTCACTATCTTTATTGTCAGAGGGTGTTTCCACACTGGGAGCATCTACACACCAATTAAAGCATACATATGGACAAAAACACATTACAATACCCATGATATTTCCTTGTTCTAGTAGTAACCCACACCCTCAGGTTTACTGTCTCAGGGGCACAAGATAGAATCCCTGGGGACATGATTTCCTCCCTCTCTACTGCATTTGCCCTAGGTGCAAGGATTTCTAATTAGAACTCTGGCTTGATCTCCATTCTTGCTGCCAAAGGACACAAGCTCCATAAATCAGACACCTCTCTGTTTTCTCCTCAGAACTTGGAAAAGGTTTTGTGCATATCCATAACCTTCCTGTATTCCCAAGGAAGTAAGTCCGAGTTAGGATCTTCTAAGGCATCTGATATAATAGAAACAGTGCTGAATCTAGACTGAGGAAACCCGGGTTTGAGTTTGGATGCTTACATCTTGTCCCCAAAATCTTAGTTCAGTTTTAAGCAGTCTGTACTATGAATATATGTCTTGTCACCCCACTAGACTGCAAAGTCCTTGAGGACAAGACAGGCATTGGGGTATGGAGTACAATGACTTCTGCAAGACAAGTGCTTAGTAAATGTTGAATGAATGAATGTTGAAGTAATGGACTGTGTCTGACTTATTTTGTACCCTTCCCCACACTAGTACCTAGCACAGTGCTGGGCACATAATAGGATAGAAGCTGAATGTTTGTTGATGATATTCTTTGGATGTAAAGGGACAAACACTTGATGTGGAATCATTGGACTTGACTTCAAACACGATCTGCTGCTCACTTCTTGTGTGACCTTGAGCAAATCACCTCTGTCACTCTGTTTGTCTCTCTGTCTCTGTCTCTCTCTCTTGGAGAGGAGTTGGCGGGCTATGAAAAGCACAGTGGAGTGGGTGCCTTCCTGGGGCTTAATGGTCCATTACTAGGCAAACTAACTGGGGATTGAGAAGAAAGCATTCTAGTAAAATTCCAGCCTCCCCATCCTAATTACAATAATGGATGACATACTCCTATTTATTACACATTAAGCTGAATCTGTTTTTTGAGTCATGTTTGACTCTGGTCACAGACAATACCAACTGAACTCCCTTGATTTATTTACTTTGGAATGCCTCCTTAGCCATCATTGAAAGACAGTGTTGTAGCAGAAAGAGTACTGAATTTTTAATCAGAGAACCTCGAATTGATTCTTGGCCTTGCTACTAGCTAGCTGTGTGACCTTAGGCAAGCTACCTAACCATTCTGGAACCCAGGGTCCTCATCAGTAAAGTAAGGGGTTTGGAGAAGAAAAACAAATAGTGAGCATGCATATAGCACCTACTGTGTTTAGGTATATAACAGCAATTCTCAA
This sequence comes from Trichosurus vulpecula, assembly GCF_011100635.1. Lineage (NCBI taxonomy): Eukaryota > Metazoa > Chordata > Mammalia > Diprotodontia > Phalangeridae > Trichosurus > Trichosurus vulpecula. The sequence continues at coordinate 80,226,975 of NC_050581.1, forward strand.
GGTGTAGTTTGGGGATCCTCTGGGGCTCCCAAGTTCCTTTCAAGGATCTATGAGGTCAAAACTATTTTTATAATAATACTAGGGCAATTTGATTTCTAATACGATAAATATTGATAGCCATAACTCACATCAACACAAGCTCTCTGGGGTCCTCAATACTTTTTAAGAGTGTAAAGGGGTCCTGAGATCAAAACATTTGAAAACTGCTGGACTGGCAGGTTTCTAAGGCCCTTTCCAGCTCTGGCTTTCTGACCCTGTGGCCCCCGAGGCTCCTTCTAACTCTCAATCTTAGGAAGCTCTTTGGTAGAGACGTGGAACACCATGATATGAGTGCTGTAGCTCCAGAATGCAGCTCTCTGTTTTCTTTAAAACCATACAAGAGGAAGATTGGTTGTTTCCTTCTTGGCAGCCAGCATGCTGGGTTTCCTGTCAGTCTTTCAGGAAAATGGATGATTTGGCCAGTCCATTAATCAGAAGATTTGGGGAGATTAGTTCCTCCTTGAAGGCTGTGATTCAACTTGGTCATTTCAATTCTTGGCCTCTTTCCATGGAAAGAAACTGAACACCTGGAGCAGCCTGGGGTCAGAACTAGAGCGGAAACCCACCCCAAGCAGGCCTTTGTTGTTGGGCCCTCTAGCTTGGGGCTTTGTGACTTTGTACTGACACAGGAGGCTTCTTCTGTTACTGTTTTCTGTCTGTTTTCTTAATTTCTGCATTTGGATAAATAGGTCAGTCCCTTGAGCAGGCCAGGCTGCCTCTTTGAGGCCAGACCACAGAGTGAAAATTCAAGGACTTAAGTCATTAACTATAATAGGCATGGTGGAAAGTGATTTGAGATGGGAGTTAGAGAATCTGGGTCCAAATTCGATTATGCCTTTTATAAACTATATGATCTTGGACAAGTCCCTTTTCTTCTCTGCGTATCATTTTCCCTATCTGTAAAACTGAGGTCATGTCATAATAATAAATTTAGTGTTTTAGTGTTTGCAAAACACTTTATGTACATCACCTTATTTGATCTCAACAGCCTGTAGGTCATGGGATTGTAAGTTTAGAGCTAGAAGGAACTTCAGAGACCATTGAGTCCCATCTACTCTTCTTAAAGATGAGGAAAATGGGGCATAGAGAGGTTGTGACATGCCTGGAGTCACATAGCCAGTAACTGTCTCAGATGAGATTTGATCTCAGATCCTTGCGACTCCAAGTCCATCATTCCATTCACTATATCATGCTGCCCTGTCAAATAGGTGCTATTATCCCCATTTTGTAGATGAGAAAACTGAGACCCAAAGAAGTTACATGATTTGTTCAAGGTAAGTCACTTATTCTTCCAGGACCTCAGTTTCCCAAATATGAAATGAGGAGCTTGGACTAGCGAGCTCCTGAGGTCCATTCCAGTGCCGGATTTAAAGATTCCAAATGTCTGAGATAGGATTCAAATTCAGGTTTATCTTGACTTCAGGTCCAGCACTTTATCCACTGTACCACTAGATGGTACTTCAGGTCCCTTCCAACTCTGAATCCTATGAGCCCTGGGAATCCTGTGCTACTTTTCCCTGGAAAGTATCAGTAGAGCAGGTTTCAGGCCCCTTACCTTCTTTCTCAATCTTCCCCCTCTCCCACCACTTCTTTTAGTTGGGGAGCTCAACCCCAATCCTGAGATATTTCCTCCAGGAAATTACAGGAACTCTGATGCACCCTGGAGAAGAGAGCTATAAATATGCATGGAGTGTGTGTGTGTGTGTGTGTGTGTGTGTGTGTGTGTGCGCGCGTTCCTGCTCTCTTTTCCAATCTCTGTGTTTATTGATGTAAATACGGAAAGTCGACTTTTCCTCTACTTGTTCAACAAGTTAATTCAATTTGAATCCTGTCTCCCAAACATATGGTTCTCAACTGTTTATAACTCTCTCTATCAGCAGCAGAAGGTACATGGTTTCCCAGACAATGTGGCTTTGAATCCTCCCTTAGGGGTACATTTTTCACTCGTTGCTAGACACCTGGTCACAAATATGGAAAATCTGATACAGTCTGGAGTTTACTGCTATAGGAGTCCAGGGACATGGTGACAGGAAACCTGACCTATTTTAATTGGACTTTCTAATTCTGCCCTAGATTAGCTGTGTGACCTTGAGAATGCTTTCACCTCAAAGAACCCCTTCAGCCCTAAATCCAACAACGAATCGTTTTCCTAATGATTTCCTAACCTGTAAAATAAAAGGCTTTGATAAATAACCTCTAGGGATCCTTCTAGCTTCAATATTCTAGATTCTTTGATTTAAGCATCCTTCCACTTATAACATTCTAAGGTCCTATCTGGCACTAACATCCCTTGATAGTCTAGTGCCCAATCTATTTTGACTGTGCTAAGGTCTTTTCCTATTCTAACATTCTATATTTTAAAGTTCCTTTCTAGCCGGAATAATCTAGATTCTATGTCCTAAAATTTTCTCCACCTCCAACAATCTAGATTCAATATCCTGAGTTCCCTTTACATCCAGCAATCTAGATTCTATGTCCTGAAGTTCCCTATAGCTCCAATGATCTAGATTCAATGTCTTAAAGTTCCCTCCAGCTCTAATAATCTAGATTCTGTGTCCTAAAGCTCCCTCCAGCTCTAACAATCTAGATTTTTTTGTTCCTTCCGTCTCTGACAACCCATATTCTATGTTCTAAGCTTCCTTCCATCTCTGACATTCTTCCTTCTAAGACCTCTTTCAGGACCAGTGCTCTGTGTTCTGAAGTAGTAGCTAACATGCATCATCATAGACAACATAGACAACTTGAAGGTTTGCAAATATTGTTACAAATATTGTTTCATTAGATCCTGGCAATAATCCTGGGAGGTGGGTACTGTTATTATGCCTGTTTTACAGAGGAAGAAACTGAGGCACACAGAAGTTAATTAACCTGCCCAGGATCATACAACTAGTAAGTGTCTGAGAAGGGATTGGAATTCAGGTCTTCCTGGCTCCACACTGTACCCATTACATCAAGCTTTCTCCCTTTCAGTCCCTTCTCGCTCTGACATTCTGTGTCTTGTGATTCCATGACTAGTTTTATTCTATATGGTGTCACAATCATGATATAAGGAAGGAAACAAGCATTTATCAAGCACCTACTGTGTGCCAATGTTTTACAAATATTGTTGTCTTTTGTTCTTTGTTTCAAAGATCAAAATGATACCGTAATGTCAGGATCAATGTACATTATGTATGGCTGTGGCTGATCATACCAATATGAACTCAGAAAGCTCTACCACATACCAGGCACTAGTAGTCTGTTTGATCATCTAAATTTGGGCATCTCATTTTTTTTTGAGCTGCTGCAATTCTCTTTTGTTCATAGAGCACAGCACCCTCTTTGATGTGGGAACGCCATGCTGGGTGATCCTGTGTCAGTGTCTCCTGTGTTTCACAGTCGATTCATAAGTTCTTCAGAGAGACCTTCACAGTGTCCTTGTGTCACTTCTTCTGACCTCCACGTGAGCATCTGCCTTGTGTGAGTTCTCCATAAAATAGTCTTCTAGGCAAACATAAGTTTGGCATTTGAACAATGTGGCCAGCCCACTGGAGTTGTACTCTCTGCAGTAGAGTTTGAATGCTTGACAGTTCAGCTTGAGGAATAACCTCAGATTCCTGTACCTTATCCTGTCAGGTGATCTTCGGATCTTCCAGAGATAATTCAAATGGAAGTGATTCAGTTTCTTGGCATGGTGCTAATATACTGTCTAGGTTTCATAGGCATGCAACAATGAGGTCAGCACCATGGCTCTGTAGACCAGTTCGGCAGGCAGTCTAATACCTCTTCTCTTCCACATATTCCTTCAGAGCTTCTTAAACGCTGAGCTATCTCTGACAATGCATGCATCATCCTCATCCTCTATGTGTACATCCTTGGAAAGTATACTGCTAAGGGAAGTTAACTTATCCACAGCATTCAATATTTCTACATGTGCTGTAACTGATGGTTATCAAGCACCTACAAATATGTTACCTCATTTGATTTTTACAACATCCCTGGGAGGTGGGTGCTATTATTATCCCCATTTTCCAGTTGAGGAAACTGTGGCACACAGAGGTTAAGTAACTTGCCCAGTGTCACATAGGTAGTTAGTGTCTGAGGCTAGATTTGAACTCATATCTTCCTGATTCCAGGACCAGTGCTGTATCCACTATTCCACCAAGCTTCCTAGATCAGATAAACTGTGCCTATGAAACAGTCAACAATATAGAGATTTTCTAGTTAATTTGGACATTATGGACAGAGGAGCTGGATAGCTCAGGTCAAAAAATTGTGAACCATTTAGATTGCTTCAATGAAGTAAACAAATGTAAAATCATTTAGTCTCTGTACAAAGACAGAGGGACATGTAGCCTAGAGGGGCAGTGTAAAGAGTATGGCTTCTTTTATCACACAGATGCTCTCATAGGGTATATGGGGTGTTTAGGGAGTTTTTCCAGGGCTGCGCATCCACCTTTGGTGTCCTTTCACCCAACTCTCACCTGTGGCTCCAAGAAGCTGTAGCATGCACAGTGGTCACACCCTGGTAAAACCATCTTGGCAAATGGGCTAAACCAGGTTGAGGGTAACTGACAGGCTTCAAACCCATTGCTAAGTTAGAGGGATGTCTACCCCAAGCATGCGAAGACTTCCCCTAGCAGATTGGGTGGATGAGAACAACAGTCGTGAAGGGGGCTGAAAAACGCTGTGGAGTGCATAGAGCTTGGTCAGACATCGGAGATGCTAAGGTCATCCTCTGCATCCTGGGCCATTGGCAGTCATCCTAACTCTGGTCTTTCCACTGGACTTTGATGATTCTGGATGAGGGAATGAGATTGATGACTTTGTGTAACTGTGTCTCACTTAGATTCAATTCACGTGCAAGTCAAGACATCATCCCATGATGTCATTGGTCCTCTTTGAAGATGAAAGATGAACAACAACAGTAACAACAACAAGAAGAAGATACTCTTATCCGCCACGAAACTGCAAGACTGGTGGTTCCTGATTCATTATACATTTACTATTCGTTAGCAGAGCTTTAACTAGGAAATCTTATGCCTGAGGCATATTTACTTAGAGGAAGAGGGTTTTATTGGTGATATAGAGCAGTGATGTCAACCTCAAATAGGGCCCTGTCAGTGTATGCTGACTTAGAAAACCACAAATTAGCATTATGTACATTATATAGTATTTTTATTTTGTTAAACATTTCTCGATTACATTTTAATCTAGTTCTCTGCACTGAGGAGTTTTGACGGTTTCTTGCTGACTCAGGCCGTGAGTTTGACACCTGTGGCCTAGAGGACAGTCTCTCAAGACCTTGCATAAAATTGTACTAGGAGAAGAGAATCACATTTTCCAGAGAATCCAACCCATTCCCTGGCAAAACTTGAGGAAGAAGTAGGTTCTGGGAAAGGAGTGCTATGGTTTTAGCTCTCTGAGAGTACTCAAGCTGCATAATAGTTCTGGCTGGTGGGAGACCTTAAGGAGAGGAATGATGATGATCCTTTCCACAGGGAGGAAGTGTGCCCCCCACCATGTAGCACTCCAGAGCAAAGCCCTGGGCTTCACAGACTAGTTATAGCACTTCGCAAAAGGGCTACATGTTGCTAGTTGGGGAGGTGGGACTGAAGGATTGATTTTTCTCAGAGGCAGTATGTTGAGTATTCTTGTAAAAGAAATTCCATTCCAATCTGAAAATGAAGGTGAGCTCACTGTGCCTATAGCAGAGAAGTGAACCACCTTCCCTCCTCTCCTCCCTTCTACCCACCTTTTGCCAGTTGGCAAGAGAGACAGAAGAGTGGGAAGCTGCTCTCTGGATCACCCGCCGTCTTGGACCACTCCTGTCCTATAGTTTTAGGCATTTATGCAAGCAAGAAAATCAGTAGAGACAGATCTTTTCCTCCAAGTAGACTGTCTGTTATGGATAAAGAGCCAACCTTCAGGTTAGGGAGAGCTGGGTTCAAGTCCCAATACTGGTTCACATTGGCTGTGTGATCCTGGACAAGGATCAGTGTCCCCAAGCAACTCTCTAAGACTCTATACTGCAGAGCAGCTGCCAGTCTGCATTGGTAAAGGGAGTTTCTTCGTTAAGAGTTCACTATACCAATAAAATCACAGGTATGGTGGGAAGGAAGAAAGGAAGGAAAGAAGGAATAAAGGAAGAAAGAAAGAAGGAAAGAAATAAGGGAGGAAGGGAAGAAAGAAAAGGAAGCAAGAATTAGTGAAAGAAAGGAAAGAAAGAAGGTAAGGAAGAAAAAGAAAGAAGAAAGGAAGGAAAAAAGAAACAAAGAAAAGAAGAAAGAAAAAGAAAGAAGAAAAATGAAAAAAGAAAGAAAAGAAAGAAGAAAGGAAGGGAAGAAGAAAGGAAGGAAGGAAAGAAGAAAGAAAAGAAAGAAGAAAGAAAGGAAGGAAGGAAAGAAGGAAGGAGAGAAAGAAGGAAGGAAGGGAAGAAGAAAGGAAGGAAGGAAAGAAGAAAGGAAAGAAAGAAGAAAGAAAGGAAGGAAGGAAAGAAGGAAGGAGAGAAAGAAGGAAGGAAGGAAGGAAATGTGGCATAGTGAAAAGATTACTGGATCTGGAGTCAGAGGACCTGAGTTCCAGTCCTGGCTCTGCTACACATCTCCTGCATGACCTTGGGCAAGTTGCTTCCCCTCTGGGCTCCCTTGTAAAAATGAGGGCCCTTTCAGGTTTTATTTCTGTGATCCCTCTATTTGCCCTTTAAAAATCACCTTGCATTTTGCATATATATATATATATATATATATATATATATATATATATATATATATATATATATATGTGTGTGTGTGTGTGTGTGTGTGTGTGTGTGTGTGTGTGTGTGTCTACACACATATAAATGTAGTATGTGATCCAATAGAATGTAAGCCCCTTGAGGGCAAGGACTCATTCACTTTTTGCCTTTGTCTAACTTAGCACAGGGTCTAAAACCTAGTAGACCTTTAATAAATCCTTTTTGATTGGTTGATTGTTGGTACAGAAGGTCATGGGACCACAGATTTAGGGCTGGGAGGGAGCCTAGAGGTCATCTAGTTTGACCCCTTTATTTTCCAGATCTTCTGTGTCTATTTTTTTCTATACCTCCAAACAAAGAGCTATTTCCCAGGATTTAGGAATCCTTCAAGCTATAAAAAGGCAGTATTTGCTTCATGGTATTATTTATTTATGAGAACTGCATTTATCCAGCTGCTGCTGTGTGTTTTCTTCCCTCCTAGGGACAGGCAGTGACTCTTCTTGGGGGCAGGATGGTATGTTTGAGGCCAACCTGATTACAATCCTCAAAGTTCAAGGTCAGGGATAGTGAAGGTGGCTACAGGCATGGGATGATATATGAAACTGAACAGGAGGAAGGCTAGAATACTCAACTATCAGAGCAGGAAAGGACCAAAGAGATCATTTTGTCATTCTTTACAGGGGAAGAAACTGAAGCCCAGAGACAGCACATGATCTGTCCAAGGCCAATACTTGGGAGGGAGGAGGAAGAGTGCTGGATTTGGGAAGAGGGGATCTATGTTTGAATCCCAGCTCAGTTGCTTATTACCTGTGTGACTTTAAATCAGTAATAACTTCTCTTGGCCTCAGTTTCTTAATTTGTAAAATGAGAGGTTTAGATGAGATAACCTTTGAGGCCACTTCCAACCTGAGATCATGAACCTTTTATCCTAATTCAGCCAGCTAGTGAGACAGGTCTAGAATCTCAGGGATGTAATCTATCTCTCCTCTCTAGTGTAAAGTAATCTTGTTTCTGCTACTGAGCAAGAAATTCAGTAGGGGTAATGGGCAGGATTAATTAAAGTCAACAGTGAATTTTAGCAGGAACCCAAAGGAGAGCAGCCTGGACCAACCTGCCAGTGTTTGCTTATGCAGGGGACCAGGTTGTTAATTAACTCCTGTCTCTATGGGCAAATGGAAAGTATGTGCATCCAGGGAAAAATAACTTAAGCTGTATTTTAAAGATGATAGGCCCCAAGCTTGTATTTAAGGACCCAGGAAAGAGACTGAGGCCCTGTCAAGCATCACCCACTGGACATTACATGTCCTCTATATTTCCTCTATATACATCTTGTATCTCTAGTAAAATTATAAACTTTGTGCCAGTGAGGGTCACATTTTCATTGCTAAGGCTCATAGGAACATAAATTTAGAGCCCAGAGGGATATTAGACATCATTTAATCCAAATCCCTCATTTTACAGATTTGGAATATAAAGTCTAGAGAGGTGGCAAGTGACACAACACAGATTTGAACCCAGATCTGACTGCAAAGTCAGTGTACCTTCCACTGCCTTGGCCACGGTATAGTGGAAAAAAGCCTTAGATTCATGGTAGCCCTGGATTCAGGTCCTACTCTGTCACTCCTGTAACTTTGGGGCAAGTTACTTTCCCTTTCCTCCATACAATGAGGAAGTCAGTGCAGATAATCTATCTGCTCTGATCTTCTTTGATTTATATATACCCTTCCTGTGCCTAGAACAGGGTCTCCCATATAGTAGGTACTTAGGTTTTATTGAGTGGCTGACCAGAGAGTAGCAGGAGGGAATTTCTCCTCTCCATACTTAATTTGGGACTCTCAAAGCTTCTTCCAGATCCCAGGTTTGGGTCTTGGAATGGCTAATTACCAGCTGTGTGATTTTGGGTAAGTCACTTCAGCATCTCTGTAAAATGGAGGATTGAACTAATGACTTTTAAAGTCTCTTTCTTTGCTAAAATTCCATGTTCCAGCCCGAATAGTCTTTTTTATTTAAAATTTTTTTCTATTCCATAGTAAAAAAAAACATTAAAAACTCTAACCTTGCATCTCTTGTGTTAGGAGAACCTCAGATTCTCAGGAAATGTTTCCAACAACCAGACCAGGAAGATGGAAATTTTTCTTAGGGCTCAAAGTGAGGCTGGTGGCAGTGGAGAGAGAAGGGAAAGCTCATTTGGGCAAGAGGCTTTTGGGTTGAGATGCAGACATTTTTCTTGACTTCCCAGGGGCAGTTATTTAAAGGAATTCCTGAATGAACTCTGGATCTTGGAAGATGAGATGGTAAACTACGATACTGTCATATCATAAGCATTCACTCTTGGGGCAAATGCAGTCACCTTATCTTAGAACCTCAGAGACCAGTGTAAAGACAGAGTTCTACCCATATCTCAGTTAATGTAATCACAGAAGGCCCTGGCACTTAGATTAAATGAATACATTAATCAATTAAAAATATAAACTATGCGTAAGTCCTTAATCAACTTGTGGCTATGGTGGGTTGAATATTGGAAAAAGCCTCATGATTCTATGCAAGAAATTACACAAGGGGGTGCGGAGGAGAGGGAGAGAGAGAGGGACAGAGAGAGAGAGAGACAGACAGTGAGACAGAGAGAAACAGAGGGAGAGAGAGACAGAAAGAGAGAGAGGGAGAGAGAGAGAGAGAGAGAGAGAGAGAGAGAGAGAGAGAGAGAGAGAGACAGAGAGAGACAGAGAGAGACAGAGACAGAGAGAGACAGAGAGAGACAGAGAGAGACACAGAGGAAAGAGACACAGAAAGACTGAGATAGAGAGAGAGACATAGAGAGAGACAGAGAGAAACACACACACACACACACACACAGAGAGAGAGAGAGAGAGAGAGAGAGAGAGAGAGAGAAACTACTTGACAGATATCTGTTCTTATATACAGACCCAGAATTGTGTCTGATTCTTTCAGACAATCACAATATATGTTTCCAAGCACCATGCCCTCTCAGTTCAGTAAGGTCATATTCATACCCAGTTCTCAGTACTGATTGAGTGTCTAGGACTTCGGTGATTATATTAATTGAGGTGGTGGTGGAGCCTCACACTTATACCAGTAACAGAAATATAGATCCAGTAAGAAAGTGCTTTATCCCATGACTCCCATTCCACAAAGTCCTGTCCCTTTTCTCAGAAAATGGGTTCTCCCATGGTCTACAGACCCCTTATCTCCCTAGGACATGCAAGCATTATAAATATGCCTGGCACTAAGTCAGTCTCAGAGAATGGTGACAATTGATGCCCTGTTATGGGTTACTAGATATACAAAGAGTCCCGGATATGTAGGTAGGAGATGTGGATTGGTGTTTTGGTTCCACTCCTTGTTGCTTGTGTGACCTTAAGTATATCTCTTTGATTCTCTGAGACTCAGCTATCTCCTTTATAAATTGGGGAGAATACTACCTGTACTCTGCACTTCATGAGGGTAGGTATCTTGGAACTATCTGGGAGATGGATGTTTTTTGTCTAGACACCCCTCATTTCCAGCTAGCTCTGACCTTGGAACCATGCTTTCTCCCCACCTGCCTCTACTGGCCAGGATCAAATGAGACAATGTATGCAGAGAGTCTTACACATCTTAAAGCACTCTACACCCTTCCCCATTGCCACCCCCGCCCACACCTAGAGGACCTACTGCTAAAAAAGGTGCAATTCCGCTTTAAGAAACTTCTTTTTCAGGCTACAGCACACACAGCTCAGCATCAAAGAAATGTCAGAGGCAGCTCTGAATTGAGTCACTGCTGCCCACTGTAATGCATCCCCCGTCAGTCACTCAGCCCTCAGAGCACAGACCTTGCAGAATTGCTGACAGGGTCCAGAGAAGATTTATTTTGTCCCAGTTAATTGCCCTTTTTGCTTTGTAAACATAAAGGTTGCAGTTCACCAGCTGACAGCCTGAGTAGCCCTTTTTCTTGTCTTAAGAAAAATGACATTTGGGTTGTTAGAAGGTGTTTCTTTAGTTTGCAGTCTTTTCCCCACCCTCACCCCTCATTCCCACCTTCTAAAGTTCTGCCCCTTCACATAATAACTTTAATTTAATGGAAATTCCATGAAATTCCCATTCTCATGCACTTAACCAGAAAAAACTGAGGCACTCATGGTATCCTGTCCCCCAACCTGTAGTAGCCCAAGTTGGATTTCACCCCTTCTTCACCCCCCTCATTTCTTCTCCCCTCGACATGATTTAAGGAGAAGTGCTGGGCCTCCCATTCTCATGGGATTGTCCCATCATTTCTGGGGATCCAAATGAAGGTGACAGTCTGCACTTGTGGAAGGAGGACTCCAAGCCCCTAGATTGAGATGCACAGCCCAACACTTTGGGCAAAGATTAGGAAGAGGACAAAACACCCACATTCAGAAAAGATGGAGTTAAAAATTTAATCTACAGAAGATGAAGGCCTATCACTCAGCATTATTGATGGAAATTAATCTAACAAAGGATGAAGGTTCTGGATTTAAGGTTGTGGAAGGTAGCCAATTTCTGGAAAAGTAGTCAATTTTTGGTTAAGGTATGACTTCTGAGTCAGGGGACCTGGGTTTGAATACTATTTCTGCTACTTAATAGTGATGTTATTTCCCCAGAGCAGTAACTAGACAAAATTGTGCTCAAAGGATGTCTGGGAAAGTTTCCCATCTCCTGTGGACACACACTCCGCACTTGCAGAGAATCACAAGATGAGGGAGCCATCGGGAGGAGGCATGGAAGTGTGGAGTAGAAAGGGGGCCACTTCCTAGCTTATGAGCCCCCTAGAGCAAAACCCTGTTCATCTTGTGTTTCCCTGGACATCCATTCCCTCATCTGTGAAAGGAGATGATCTCTAGGATTCCTTCTAGGTTTAAATGATCCTAAGATAACTTAAAATCTCGAGATTCATGATTCATTATGCACAGCGGAAAGAGTGTAGGACTTAGACTCAGGAGGCCCAACTCTAAGTCCTGATACTGCTGTTTGCTACTCTTATGGCAAAGGGCAAGTCACTTCAACTCACTGGGTCTCAGTTTCCTCATCTGAGGAATGGAGATAATAATACTTACATTACCTTTTTCTCAGGGTTGTTGTGAGGAAAGCATTTTGTAAATTGTAAAGTACTACTCAGGTTCATAAATTCTGGAATTGGAAGTAATTCTGAGGTTAATCCTGCCATTTTGTGGAGGGGTAAACCTAGGTGAAGGGATTTGTCACTTCGAGTCTCCCAGGTAGCAGAGCCAGGGTTTGAAGCCGTGTCCTCAAGTTTTGATTTGAGTATTCTTACTGCTAGGATATGAGCCATGATTATTGACAGAAGGTAGGGCAATGACTAGGCCTATGACTTCACTGATTTGGACAATTCCTGGGTCAAGAAAATCCCTCTACCAATCCAGGTTGGTCTCTTCTTTGTAAATTATAGTCTTACAGAGTGGGTCTAGAGCAGGGCTCCTTAAACTTTTTCTACTCGAGACCCCTTTTCATGTTTTGGCAGCATTCATTGGCATTGTGTGGCATGATGGCGTGCACAGTGCAAAGTACGCATGCTTTGTGTCAGAACCAAGGCTGCAGTAAAGTTGTGCAGTGGAAACTGGGAAAGCACTGCCAGAAACACCTTGGATTCATTACACGTTTGATTTTGGATTAATTTGTGGTTGTTGCATGTTCGGAAACTTTTTACTGTTGTCAAATTTTGGCAAATTTTGGGGTCACGACCCACAGTTTAAGAAGTGCTGGACTAGAGCATTAAGAAGTTTAGTGATTTGCCCAGGGCCACACAGTCAGCCAGTCTCTCTGTCTCTGTCTGTCTCTGTCTGTCTGTCTCTCCCTCCCTCCCCCTTTCTCTTCCTTCTTTTCTTCCTTTCTTCTTCTTCTTCTTCTTCTTCTTCTTCTTCTTCTTCTTCTTCTTCTTCTTCTTCTTCTTCTTCTTCTTCTTCTTCTTCTTCTTCTTCTTCTTCTTCTTCTTCTTCTTCTTCCTTCTCCTCCTCCTCCTCCTCCTCCTCCTCCTCTTCCTCCTCCTCTTCTGCCTCCTCCTTTTCTCCCTTTTCCCTACTCTGCCATGCTGCCTCTGGATTTCTGGGAACTTATGAACATTCCAGTGAGCAAAGACTTGAACACAGACCTTCCTGGCACCAAGTCCAGCTCTCATTGTACTACATCATGTTGCTTCTCAGAAGGCAGGTGAAACAGGTAGAAAAAGGAAATCTGGTGAACATATTTGTGAGTGTGTCTCCAGTACAATGCAAAGAAAAAGGTGCCCTGGATGACCCAGTGCAAGTGTTGAGGTCGGCTTGGAAGGTTGCAGGACCATAGAATTTGGATTCCGGGCTAGATGGGCAACCAGCCCAGCAAGGAAGTCCAAAAAAGCCAGGAGTTTTTGCCTTGGAACCTAGTGGGAGTAATACTACATAGGAAGAGAGCTAAGCTATGTATCTATTCCCCTTCCTTTCCCCCGCCCCCAAAAGTGAGGTGGTGATGGTTGTGGTAGAGTTTATGTCCCTGATGCATTAGGGGAAATGTTTGTATGTTTGCTCTGGCTATATCCTTTTAAAAGAGAAACTGACTGGTAAGTGATTAAATGAAAGTATGGGCTTGAGCCAATGGCAGAAACAAAAGAACCTCCAGCCTCCTAAAAATACCAGGGGAACCTGGGGGAGGAGTCTCCCTCCCAACACACCTGGCCTTCAGTCAGCAAAAGCCTGAGAATCACTGTTATACTTATTTAAAAATAAAAGAAATGGCACCTAAAAGATGAATTTGGGAAGAATAACTGGACCAGGATAAACATACACTGGAGAATCTGCATTGTAGGCAATACTGTCTGGAAATAATTGAAGAATTGTTTCAAAATATACATTGGTAAGGGTCAGGATGGGTAGTGAGGGGTATCAAAAGATGGGAAAAAATGAATGATATTAATTTCCTAAAAGATGATTGAGAGGACATTAAAAAACCCTACCATTCCAAATATCTATTTTCTCATCTTTATAAATCTTTCTGAGAATTAGCTATTTGCATATTGAGGTTATTCTTAATGAAAATACAGTAGTAGAGCAGGCAAGTTTTCACAGTCTTCTAGTCAGATTTTGCCAGATTAACTGCATGTCCTTTTGCAACTGGGTTACTACTACAGTGGTAAATCAGGGGAATTATGTGGATATGACTTATCTAGATTTAGCAAAGCATTTGACAAAACCATTCTTGTTGTTCTTGTGGAAAAGATGGAGAATGTGGGCTAGATGAAAGTATGATTAGGTTTTTTTTTTAAATGAAATGTATTTATTTATTGGGGGGGGGGTTTGGGCAGGGCAATTGGGGTTAAGTGACTTGCCCAAGGTCACACAGCTAGTACATGTGTCAAGCGTCTGAGGGTGGATTTGAACTCAGGTCCTCCTGACTCCAGGGCCAGTGCTCTACTCACTGCGCCACCTAGCTGCCCCCATGATTAGGTTTTGAGAAAGAAAGAAGAGCTCCTTAAAAAAAGAAGAAAGGTTATGATGCCAAAACACAGACAGAAAGAATATGAAAAGGCAGAGGGGAATTTGTGTATGAAGGTTGAAGGTTGGAGAAAAGAGGGTAGTGACTCAGAGGGGAAAGAAGAGGATGGCTGAAAACTTGGTGCTAAGTAGTAGATACCAAACTCTTTCCTAAGAGGAGGGAATGGGGCCCTATGAAGACAAACCATCAGTTGTCCTCTAAGGAAGGATAATGTGGATCTACAAGTGCCATCAGATGAGAGATTGTTCATTGTAGTCTGAGGAAGCCTGGGAAGAAGAAAAGGGTGTGATTGTTCATTGTAGTCTGAGGAAGCCTGGGAAGAAGAAAAGGGTGTCTGAAGGCTCCCAGCTGAAGGGTATTGAGTCAATTATTTATTGACCTGGTCTTAGCAATAAAGAAATCTGCTAGCTTCCAAAGCTTGCAGCCAGGATGTGATGGAGAACCTCCCAAGGCTTATGAAATCCTATGACAGCTACTGGGTTCTGAGAATTCATGTAGACATAAATAATACTACTTCCACAAAGAATCTTGAAAGTATTGCTAAGGATTTGCTTGGGCAAGAAAACTGAAGACCTAGAGGGCACAGGTGGTGTGAGCAAATGCAAAAGATGAGAGAGAAGGAGAGGGAGAGGGAGAGAAAGAGAGAGAGAGAGAGAGAGAGAGAGAGAGAGAGAGAGAGAGAGAGAGAGAGAGAGAGAGATTAGTAGAGAGTAAAAACCTCCTTAGAAGATAGTGTCCAAGAATGAGTTTTAGATTTCTGGACTGTGGCTTAAAATGTACTAATGATGGCCACTTGGTCAGGAGGAAGCTCACTGAATAAGTGCTCTTAAGAATGCATTTGTCTAAAAAAAAGAGTGCATTTGTCTGAAGTCTTACAAATAGACTCAAAAAGGCTTTAAACTAAAAAGGAGCTAGGTAGGAGAAACCTTCATAGATATATATGTCAAGCTAAATACAATAGAGATTAGGTACAGTCTAGGTATAAGAATAGTAGAGATGCCCAGAAATACACAAGAAAAAAATCAAAGAAAAGAAACATCATAAAAAGCTTTGCTTTTAGCTGATTGTACAAAAAAAGCACAAAGTATGGGTAAAAAACACGACAGACAAAAGATCTTAATGTCAGAAGGTAAGTTTGGCCTCAGGTGTCACTGGCTCTTCATGGAATGGAACCCATAATATAGCACTAGATGGTTCTACTCTATTAGAACAGGATAGATAAAAAGGGCAAGGGTTAGAATAGCATTCTACACAGAGGAGTTATACTTATGAGTTAATTCATGAATAAGGGTGAGTCACATGATGAAGAGCATTTGAGTAGAAGCAGAAACAGAAGTGATATTGTTAACAGAGTATACTACAGACCACCTGGGCAGGAAGAGAGAATGGATGATGATTTCAGGAAATGGGGTACAAATCTGGCATGGGCATATGTAATCATAGGGATTTCAACTGTTGAGCATCTTTAGGAGATCTGTTTTTCCATCAAAAGCAGAATAAATAATAATGTCTAGGCTTTGCTTAATGATGATTTTAGCATTAAAAAAATTAGAAATAGCAAAAAGGGGTAATGCTATCCTAGTTCTGATTCTCACCACCAACAGGAACTGGTTCTAGTCCCCAGTTCTGCTATCAACTAGGTATATGACTTTGGGGATGTCCCTTCTCTCTTGGCCTCAGTTTCTTCATCCATAAAATTAGAGAGTTAGACAAGATAATTGCTAAAATTCTTTCTGGCACTAAAACCATATGTATTATCTTGGAGAAGGGACCAGTGCTTTAGTTGATATAAGGAATGCCAAATGATGAAACTCCTTCTACCAATGTACCTTTTCTGCATCTTATTGTTTTAAAGAGTTGCCTAGGGTAATCGAGAAGCTAAGTGACTTGTTACTCAGCCAGTAGGGCAGCTAGATGGTACAGTGGTTAGAGTGCTTGGCCTGGAATCAGGAAGACCTAAGTTCAAATCTGGTCTCAGACACTTATTAGCTGTGTGATCCTGGGTAAGTCACTTAACTCTGATTCAGCTTCTTCATCTGTAAAATGACCTGGAGAAGAAGATGGCAAACCACTCCAGTATGTTTGCCAAGAAAACCCCAAATCGGGTCATGAAGAGTTGCACATGACTGAAGAGCAACAACAACACATGGTCAATATGTGTCAGATGTAGAGCTCAAATCTGGGTCTTCCTGATTCTAAGGCAGGCTTTATGTGTGATACTGTCATGTAATTTTTCTAAATATTTGTCAATTCCCAATATTTTAATTGTTATCTTCTCAATGAGGTTGTGAGATCATTGAGACCCTGTTTCAATCACTAGGGGGTGCTGCTGTCCACTGGCTTTATTCTGCTTAATAATAAGGACCAGGAACCTGACAAGCTCCCTTTGGTTCTTGTGAGCTGGCATTTCCATCTTTTAGCCCTGTTCACTGTGTGGGCAACAGTAATCATCGCATTTGCTTAGAAGTGTGGCCTGTTTGGAGTTATGGAGTTAGTCTCTCGGTTAAGTACTGACACTAGGAAAATTCAGTTCTTCCTTTCATTCTGTTTCCATTCAATCACATTCTCATAGCATAATGGAGTCAACCACACAAAGTATTCTTTATTCATTACCCATGGGAGAAAAGGAATAGAATGAAATATATTGAAACAACTACCCTGTGGGATGTGTACCCGTGGTTCTCCCTTATCTTAGGGAGCCATTTTACCTGTTTACAAGTATGCCCTAAACCTTTGAGTTCCAGAAGGCACTTGAGGTACTTGGACTCAGATCTTGCCATGTGCTACTCCTACTAGGAATTAGCAAACAACTCCAATGTTTTCTACTCACAACCTATTAGGAAGTGATGGTCAATGGACAGTCAATTGAGGGAATTTCTTCCCTGGATGATTTTCTTCTCTCATCATTCTGTCACTGTCTGGGGTCTTGGATCATTCTTGCCAACTGCTTCTTGGCCCTTGGAGAGAGAGGACCCAAATCTTTCCTCAGGGCTTCTACATAGCTAATGAATTGACAGAATGTCATCGAGGGCAGAGCAAGGTATAAAGAGACACTCAACCCCGCCCTCCCCATAGATGCACTTCCTCTCTCATTTAGATGTACTCCCTCTTCTCAAAATTTCGTGCTTACTATATCCTAAATCACTTTCAACTCACAGATGATAACTGCCTTCAATCTTTAGATCTTAACCTATGGCAAGCTTTTTGGTCACACCCAGCTTGGGAAGGTTTATGGATGAAGATGACCAGAGATGCAGCACAAATGGCTTATTCACTTTTCCTCTTCTGCATGAGGGGGCCAGAAAAAGGAGAGGGCTGTGCTAATTACCATGAACATTTAGAAAAGCAGCTCACAGTGACTACAAAGTTTCATCATTAGTGATGAATAGCAGATTAACAGATGTTGGTATATTGCCACTGCCCAGAGTGAGCTGGGCCAGTGGGCAAGTCGTGACCAGAATGGCCAAGTCAGGAAAGTTTGACCATCCCTTGCCAAAGGCCGCAGCTTGAACGCCCGCACTTTCCATTAGATTAGAAGGTGAAGGATCAGGTGACCACCACAGCAATCCCTCCTCGGTGCATGAACATCTCATTTATAAAAATATTGATTCCACTTCCTTGGACATAATTGATTAATTATATTTTGGGGAGAGAAAAATTGGTTTCTAGATCTCTGCTGGATTTGCATTTCCCAACACTGTCCTGTTTCTCCTCCTGCTGATAAGCTTATTTTTCAAGGCTTGTCTTTTCTCCTGTTTCCAGGGGGCAAAGGGAAAGAGACAGTTGGAGGGGATGCATATTGTGTTTATGTATAGGTGGTGAGGTGACATGCAGGGTGCAAGTCTAACACTTGGGTAGCCTTAATATTAGTTTACTTGAAGGCCAGAAAGAAGTATTTTAAAATGACCTCCACAGATGTTCCATAAATTAGAAATTCTGAAAGGAAATGATTACCCAAGGTCACATACTTACAGAATGGATGGTCAGCACAGTTGTGTATCTTTATTAGATTTCTTCTATTTTCTACATGGCTCCATTAGGGAGTGGTGTTGCTGCACTTTCCCAAGGTTTTCTAGGAGGGAATGAGGCATACACAATACACTCCTGGGTTCTGGACTTCTGGGTCAAGAGACATGGGTGTTAGTCTAGATTCTGCCACTTCCTAATTATTTGTCTTTGAACAAGTTAATTAATTTCTCTGATCCTTAGTTTTGTTACCTGTAAAGTAGGGTAAAACTTTTCTCATTGCCTACCTCACAAGGTTGTTCTTTGTCACCATTTAGGGCTCTGTAAATGTTAGCTAATAAGGATAATATCCTGTGATTCTGAAAGTGGAAGGGACTGCTTGAAGGCAATTAAACCAACCCCCGATTTTAGGTCAGCAGCTTCATAGATGAAAAAAAAAACAAAACTAATTGTATTAGAAAAGCACACCATGTTTCTAAGAACATGGTGTCCAGGACCATTAAAGGTATCCAAGAATGTAATGGCATATGGAGGGAGCAACCAGGTGACCGGCTGAACTTCTCAATTTCAAACTAATGTTCTAGCCTCTGCTAAAGTTTGTCTTTTAGTTGCTTCCATTCCCTGGGACTCAGTTCCCTCATCTGTAAGATGAGGGAGTTGGATGAAATATTATCTATCTAGTTCTAGCATTCTATTTATTTTTTGTTCTAAGGAACCTTCTAGCTCAAACATTTTACATTTTAAGTTGCATAGTTTACAGCTTAAACATTCTGTGTCAGATGTCCTAACCTTTCTTCTGGTCTAACATTCTTTTCCCTCTGATTCTAGACAAGCTACTCATTCAATATTGGTTCAATGAACGAATGAACAAATGAGTCAATTCAGCTCTCAAGAGACCTCTGTATAGATGGAACTTGCTATAGTTTTATAGGGTGGTTGATTTAAAAAAAAGTGACATTAGAATAACTAGTTAAAAAGAACCACTGATCTTTATGCCTTATTATTATTATTATTTTCATCAATATGAGGGACCCAGCCAATCACCTAGGCAATATAATACCAAACTGGCAAGGAGGTAAAGCCCATTTCTCTATGATATTGTGGACCAGAGTGACTTGTCATTCCAGTGGGCTCTTCTGTTAGGACTGTAATTCTCTCTCAAACCTACTGGCCTCTAGTGCATGCAGTTTTTGTTTTTCAGCTCCCCTCATGTTGGATTTTTATAGCCATAAACTTGGAGACTGCATTTGAAGTTTTGTCAGTGTTTTGTATGGTACTTCTGGGAACCAATGTTTTAACCTTTATATCATGACCTACCCCTTAAAAAGCTAGAGTCATAGAATCAGGGGATTTAGAGTTGGAATGAGTCTTAGATATCATCTAACCAAGTTCTTTATTTTTAAATTAAAAAGACTGAGGGCCAGAGAGGGGAAGTGATTTTTCCAAAGTTTAACAGGTATTTAGTAAGTGGCAGAAATTGAATCTGGGGCCTTTCTTTTCAAATTACCAGATGATGGAACAAGAAGAAATGGGTAGAAATTTCAGAGAAGTAAAGTTAGGTTTGTTGTTTTATAAAAGTTCCTAACCATTAGTGGAATGTATATCAGTTTCTTTCTCTTGTGAAACCAGGAGACTAGCTAATTTTGGAAATCTCTCTGACTCATGTCCCTCCATTCATCCTTCTATAACACTTCCCTCCCCCCCAACCCTTTGGAAATTTTAGTATTTAGCTTATTCCTCTCCCCCAAAGGGGAGTGTTTTCTAAATAGTCAGGCTAACAAGCCCATGAAACATATATAACAGAGTTTTAGTTTGAGCATATCCAGATCACCTAACATGGAGGCACCCACATAGGAGATAGCAGGAACAAGCTAATGGGAGAGGACACTCTGGGTTCCCCTACTACGTGGGTGGGAACAGCCTCCTTCCTCTGTTAGCACAGCTGAAATAGGCAGCATCTTTAAAACTACGAGACTGGGATCTTGCCAAATCTGCCATTGCCTCCAGGTATATGTGATGTAATTGTCATTTCTTTGTCTATGCCTATTCTAGAAATTGCTTTTCTATTGCATATTTGCCCCAGGAGTCACCCACATGCAAGAGGCAGCATAGCTTATTAGCATTTTCCTGGCACATGCTTGCCATGCAACATTACATGTTCTTAGGATAATGAGATGCTTCAAAGCTTTGGCATTCTGTGTTCTTTGAGCCCTTGCAGCACTGGCATTCTTTGTTCTGAGAGAATTTGCCTTAGATGATTTGTCTCCTTTTCACAGATTTTCAATGAGTTCTCCATTCACAAACTTCCCAATTTCATTATATGGGTGCCTTCTGTCTGGTGGGTATTCTTTGAAAAATATCTAAGAGGCATGAAAGAACTATTATAATGGAGAGGAAGATGGAAGCGGGTGGTAGGCAAAGCTTAAACCTTACTGTCATCAAAATTGACTCAAAGAGGGAATAACATACACACTTAGTTGGATATAGAAATCTGTCTTGCCCTATAAAGAAGTAAGAAGGGATGGGGATAATAGAAGGGGGAGAAGGGACTGATAAAAGAGAGGGTATATTGGGGAAGGTGGTGATCAGAAAAAAAAAACAATCGTGAGGAGGGAAAGGATAGATATAAGAAAGAGAGGGATAAACAAGTAAAAAATAGCATGGAAGGAAATACACAGTTAGTTACCATAATTATAAATGTGAATAGGATGAATTTACCCATAAAATGGAAGGAGATAGCAGAATGGATTAGAAACTAGAATCCCACAATATGTTGTTTACAAGAAACACATTTGAAGCTTAGAGATACATACAGGATAAAGGTAAGGGGCTGGAGCTGAGTCTATTATGCTTCACCGGAAGCAAAGAAAGCAGAGGTAACAATCATGATCTCAGACAAAGCAAAAGCAAAAATGGATCCAATTAAAAGAGATGAAGAAGGAAACTATGTCTTGCTGAAAGGTACCATAGAAAATGAAGTCATATCAATACTAAATATATACACCAAATGGTATAGCATCTAAATTTTTGAAGGAGAAGTTGAATGAGTTATAGGAGGAAGTAGACATTAAAATTATACTACTGGGGGCCTCAACTTTCTCCTCTCCAAACTAGACAAATCTAACCAAAAATAAATAAGAAAGAAACTAGAGAGGTGAATAAAATTCTAGAAAAGTTAGATATGCTAGATCTCTGGAGAAAACTGAAGGGAAATAGAAAGGAATATGCCTTTTTTCTCAGAAGTATACGGCACCTACACAAAAATTGACCATGTAATAGGACATAAAAAATTTCCCCAACCAAATGCAGAAAAGAAGAAATAGTAAACACATCCTTTTCAGATCATAATACAATAGAAATTATATTGGACAATGGAAAGATAGATTAAAAATTAATTGGAAATTAAATAATCTAATTCTAAAAAACAAGTGGGTCAAAGAACAAATCATAGAAACAATTAATA
Source organism: Trichosurus vulpecula (assembly GCF_011100635.1). Classification (NCBI taxonomy): domain Eukaryota; kingdom Metazoa; phylum Chordata; class Mammalia; order Diprotodontia; family Phalangeridae; genus Trichosurus; species Trichosurus vulpecula. The sequence continues at coordinate 80,248,658 of NC_050581.1, forward strand.
ATTTCATTAAAGAAAATGTGAACAACAAGACAACATACAAAAGTTTATGGGATGCAGTCAAAGTGGTACTTAGGGGAAAATTTATGTCTCTAATTACTACATCAATAAAATAGAGAAAAAACAGATCAATGAATTGGCCATGCAACTAAAAAAATAGATAAAGAACAAATTAAAAATCCCTAATTAAGCAACATAATGGTAATGTAAATGGGAAGATTTCCCCCATCTATTGATAGGCCCATGTGACCTTCTTACTTCACAAGAAGCCTAAGTCACATGTGGTGGGACTAGCTTGTTGAATGAGTGGAAAAGGAAGAGTGGAGCAGGAAATGCTCAGAGCAGTTAGAGCTGAGGGAGCGAGAGGATGTCAGGCAAGGAGGCAGCTAGGATTATGAATGTTTGTTTGTGGGGTGGAGGTGGGGAGGGCTTTGGGATGGCATTGCTACCTGCAGTGATAATGTGTATTAACTTCCTTATTGCTATGATGGATTCTGCTTTCTGGTTTTGGGATTGGGCTTTCTGGTGTTTGAATAAATGTTTTGCTTCTGCCTTCTATATGGAGAGTCTGTTACATTTTGCAATTCAGAACTACACCAGAATATTCATAGTTGCTGTTGGTGCTATGAATATTGCCTTGATGATACAAACACCAAGTTGGAAATCCTGAAAATCAAAGGAGAGATGAATAAAATTGAACGTCAGAAAACATTGAACTGATAAAACTAGAAGTTGGTTTTATGAAGAGAAAGCACAGCAAAACAGTTAAAACCATTGGTTAATTTGATTAAAAAATAAAATAAGAAAACCAAATAACTACTGTCAAAAATGAAAGAGATGAATTCACTACCAAAGAAGAGGAAATTAAGACAATTGTTAGGAGCTATTTTGCCCAATCATATGCCAATAAATTTGACAATCTAAATGAAATGGATGAATATCTGCAAAAATATGAATTACTCACATTAACAGAAGAAGAAATAAAATATTTAAATAACCCAATCCTAGAAAAAGATGTCAAATAATCCATCAGTGACTTCCTAAGAAAAAATCCCCGGGGCTAGATGGATTAACAAGAAAATTCTACTGAATATTTAAAGAACAATTAGTCCCAATGCTAAATAAACTATATGGAAAAAATAGGCAAAGAAAAAGTCCTACTGAATTACTTTTATGAAACAAAAATGGTGCTGATACCCAAACCAGGAAGAGCCAAAACAGAGAAAGAAAATTATAGACCAATTTACCTCATGAATATTTGTGCAAAAATTTTAAATAAAATACTAGCAAAGAGATTATAGCAATATATGACAAGGATCATATACTATGAGCAGATTGGATTTCTACCAGAGATGAAGGGGTGGTTCAATATTAGGAAAACTATCAGCATAATTGACCATATCAATAATAAAACCAACAGAAGTCATATGATTATCTCAATAGATATAGAAAAAGTCTTTGACAAAATACAGAGCCCATTCTTATTAAAAACACTAGAGAGCATAGGAATAGATGGAGCTTATCTTAAAATGATACATAATATTAGTCTAAAACTACCAGTAAGCATTATGTGTAATGGAGATAAGCTAGAAGCTTTCCCAGTACAATCAAGGGTAAAGTATGGATGTCCATTATCACCTCCATTATTTAATATTGTACTAGAAATGTTAGCTATAGCAACAAGAGAAGAAAAAGAAATTAAAGGAATTAGAATAGGCAATGAGGAAACAAAACTATCACTCTTTGCAGATTATATGATGTTATACTTAGAAAATCCTAGAGAGTCAACCAAGAATACTACTTGAAATTATTAATAACTTTAGCAAAGTTGCAGGATACAAAATAAACTCATGTAAATCATAAATATTTCTATATGTTACCAACAAAGTCCAGTAGCAAGAGATAGAAAGAGAAATTCCATTTAAAATAAGTGTAGACAATATAAAATACTTGGGAGTCTACTTGCTAAGACAAACTCAGGAACTGTATGAACATGACTATAAAACACTTTTCACCCAAATAAAGTCAAATGTAAACAATTGGGAAAATATTAATTGCTCATGAGTTGGCTGAAACAATATAAAAAAGATGACAATTCTTTCTAAATTAATCTATTTATTCAGTGCCATACCAATCAAACTGTCAACAAATTATTTTATAGAGCTGGAAAAAATATTATCAAAATTCATCTGGATCAAGGATAGCAAGGGAATCAATGAAAAAAAAAATGAGAAAGAAGGTGGTCTACCTGTATCAGATCTCAAGCTGTATTATAAGATGGTAATTATTGAAAACAATCTGGTATTGACTAAGAAATAGAGTGGTAGATTAATGGAATAGATTATGTACAAATTGCATTATAGCAAATCACCACAGGAATCTAGTATATGATAAACCCAAAGATCCAAGTTTTTGGAACAAAAACCTTTTATTTGACAAAAACTTCTGGGAAAATTGGAAAGCAGTATGGCAGAAACTAGGTATAGACCAACAGCTTGCACTGTATATCAAAATAAGGTCCAAATGAATACATGATTTAAACATAAAGGGTGATACCCTAAGCAAATTAAGACAGCATGGAATAGTTTATCTGTCAGATTTATGGATAAAGGAAGACTTTAGGACTAAAGAAGATATAGAGAACATTACAAAATGTAAAATAGATATTTTTGATTATATATAATTGAAAAGTTTTTGCACAAACAAAACCAACGTAACCAAAATTACAAGGAAAGCAGAAAACTGGGAAACAATTTTTACAGTTGGTGTTTCTGAGGAAAGCCTCATTTCTCAAATATAAAGAGAACTGAGTCAAATTTATAAAAATACAAGTCATTGCCCAATTGATAAATGGTCAAAGGATATGAACGGACAGTTTTCAAAGAAATCAAAGCTATCTATATTCATATAAAAATGCTCTAAATCATTACTGATCAGAGAAATGCAAATTAAAACAACTCTGAGGTACCACCTCACACCTATCATTGTGGCTAATATGACAAAAATGGAAAATGTTGGATATTGGAGGGGATATGGGAAAAATGAGACACTAATGAACTGTTGGTGGAATTGTAAACTTATCCAACCATTCTGGAGAGCAGTTTGGAACTATAGCCAAAGGGCTATAAAACCATGCATACCCTTTGATCCAGCAATGCCACCATTGTCTCTATCCCAAAGATATCCACAAAAGGGAAAAAGGACATACTTGTACAAAAATATTTATAGCAGCTCTTTTTGTGTTGGCTAAAAATTAGAAATCAAATTGATGAAGCCTCAAATGGGGAATGGCTACACAAATTGTGGTATATGATTGTAATGGAATGACAAACAGGATGGTTTCAGAAAAATCTGGAAAGACTTACCTGAACTGATGCATAGTGAGGTGAGTAGAAAAAGGAAAACATTGTATACAGTAACAGCAATATTATTCAATGAAGAACTGAATGACTTAGCACTTATCAGTAATACGTAATTCATAATCAAAGAGAATCCCACAGAACTAATGATAAGCATGCTATCTGCCTCCAGAGAATGAATTGATACTGATAGAATACAGACTGAAGCATGCTATTTTTCACTTTTTTCCTTCATTTTTTTCTTTTATGTGAGTCTTCTTGTACAAAATGACTAATACAGAAATATTTAACATAATTGCACATGTATAGCCTATATCTGATTGCTTGCCATCTGAGGGAGGGGGGAGAAGAGGGAGCGAGGAAGGGATAGAATTTGGAATTCAAAATTTTAAATAAAAATGTTCAAAAAATTGGAAAAATAGCTCAGACAAATGTTGAGGGATTTACTTCTCTTTGTGACTACAGGTAGTTGTTAGCATCTCCTCTAGATCACACAAACCATTGTTCAACTTTGATGCATGTTTGGTTTCTACCTCTTTCTTAGAAATCTTGGAGGCTCCATTGAGTCTGTCTCTGTTCTCTTCCAGCTGTCAGGCCGGACACAAGCTCCCATCTGTACTATTGTACAAGATATGTCTCAGAGTCTTAGGATGGCACTGCTCTGGAAAGCATTGTCTCCCATTCCCCATTCTGTCCCCTAGAGCCTTGAGTGTTTTGGAAAGTGGATTCTTGCCCTTTTTGGTTTAGAAACAACAAATCTAGAGTATGATGCTCCTTGCCCTAGATACTCACCTCTTCAATCAACCAAGAACCATTTACTAAGTGTTTAATATGTGCCAGGCACTATGCCTAGCACTGGAGGCTTATTCAGTCTTTTTCAATAGTGTTCTACTCTTTGTGACTCTGTTTGCAGTTTTCTTGGCAAAGATACTGTAGTGCTTTGTCATTTCCTTCTCCAGCTCATTTTACAGATGATGTAACTGAGGCAAATTGGTTTAAGTGACTTGCCCAGGCTCACACAGATAGTAAGTATGTGTGTGAGGCCACATTTGAATTCAGGAAGATGAGTGTTACTGACTCCAGACTTTGTACTCAATCCACTGGAGATGTAATGGTGAAAAAAGATATTCTGCCCTCAGAGAACTTACATTCCTGAACATATACGTATACATATGCATATGCATATACATATACATATACATACACATACTCATGCATATACACATATGTATATAAACAAAATGCATGCAAAATAAATATAATTTCTGGAGAGAATGCACCAAGCAACTAGGGGAATTAAGAGAAGCTTCATGTAGAAGGTGGCACTTGAGCTAAGCCTTGAAGGAAACAAAAGATTGTGAATCAGAGGTGATGAGGGAGGGAATTCCAGGCATGAGGGACAGCTGATGCAAAAGCAGGGAGACAGAGGTGAAGTGTCAAGCATGTGGGTAGAACAGGACAATGAATAGGTTAGTATGGATGGATCACAGAATGTGAGGAGGAGATTAATCTGTGAGATGACCAGGAAAGCATTTGCCACATTTGGTGTTGTCCTGTAGTGTTTGTGACATACCCTAGCTTTTCTACAAAATTATAGGCTCCATCAAGATAGGGTATGAGTCTAATTCATATATGGGTCTCCATAGAACCTAGGTGAAAGCTTAGCATTCCAGACACCTAAGGTCTCATCTCACCCATATATATTCAGCCAAAGAAGAGTCTTAGTTCTATACACCAGAGATATCTGGGACTTTATTTGGTGGACGATTCATCCATTCGTTAATGAACCAACCAATCAATCAACAAGGATTTATTAAGTGTCTCCTTTATGCCAGACACTACGCTAAAAGATGCTAAACATAAAAATAAGAAGATTGAAATAATTTCAACTTTTAAGTAACATTCATTTCCCTAATGCCCACTATATTCAACACATTGTGCTAGATGCCATGGTATGTGGAAAGGTCGTGGTAATAATGATAATAACTCATTAATCAGTTAATTATTAGTAATAATCATTAAACACTAACTTTTTCTCTGCTCCCAAAAAATGTTATAGGGGTGACATTGAGAATTTGAAGGATGATGGTGTAGTATAGGCCCTCAGGCCGAAGGGCTACAGGGATGGGTTGACAATGAACTCCATGTCTGCCATCCAAGAATCAGCCTAGCTACCTCTCCAGAGATTGGCTGCCAGGTAGTGACTTTCTTTCAGCCACAGCAATTCATAAAGATTGTCTATTAAATTTAGAACAGTTGAATCAGGGGAGGGAATATCCATATTGATGAAATAAGAGAACTTTCAATATTGAAGCAAAAATTATAGTGCAGCCTTTTTAACTTTTACATATATTATCTCCCTTGGTCCTCACAATAATCTTGTGAGACATTATTATCTCCACTTTGCAGATGAGGAAACTGAGACTCAGATTATATGACTTGTCCAGAAGCAAACAGCTAGTGAAAGTCTGAGGTATGATTCTAACTCAGGCCTTATTGGTTCCAAAGTCAGCATTCTACTGGAAGCCATGCTATCTAAACATTAATATTTGTGTAGTACTTTGTGTGTATCCCTCTGCAAAAGTTCTATGCTGATGCCTTCATGGCATAGAGAGACTTTGAGTTGCTGAAGGCCATGCCAATAGAGTCCAAAATTTGGTAGGTCTGACTAAGCAGGAAAGGCTCTGGATGTGGGCATAATGATATCTGTTCTCCAACAACCAGTCTAGCTATATTTCAAGAGGTTCATCTACTGGGCTGGCCATTGAATGATAAGGTTTTTGACCAGAGCAATTCTTGAAGACTACATGCCAAAAACATGCAGGAGTAGTAATCTACAATGGTTAGGGAACACCCACACTGACCAAATCCCAGATCCTTTAAGTATTTCATGAATTATTTAATTTGATCCACACAGCAATCCTCTTAAAATATCACACCCATTTTATAGAGGAAGAAACAAGCCTAAAGTCACACGTCTAGCATGTGATAGAGTCAGATCCTAGAAGTTAGAAAAACTCAGGATACATTTAGAAAATGGAAAGGGGCCTGGTTTGGTTGGAGTGTATGACACATGGAAAGGAAAATGGAGCAATAAAGTTGAAATATAACTTAGAGCCAGATCATAGAGGTCTTTGAATGTCAGCTTTAGGAGTTTGGACTTTATTCAATAGTGTAGTATAAAGGGAAGAGCACTGAATTTGGTTTTAAAAGATCTAGGTTTGAGGCTTGGTTTTACCACTTACTAGCCAGTATATGATGTTGGTTAAGTCACAACCTCTTTCTTATTCTCAAGTTCCTCCTCTGCAAAATGAGAGAATTGAACTAGCTGACCTCAAATAGCCCTTTGAATTCTAATATTCTATGTGTGAGCAGGAGATGACTGTAGGGAGAGATATGTTTGAGCTTTCTTAATGTTACCCCAGATGTGAAATAGTTAAGAGGGACCAAGTTAGGAGGCTCTTTCAATAGTCCAGTGGAGAAGTAATGAGCACCTGGACTAGGGCAATGACCACAACAAGGAGGGGACCAATGAGGCAGGATCAGGGTCAGCCCCACAGTGACAGAGGGCTGGCTTTCCCCTCTACTCCTTACCCTGGTATTTCACATGGATAGGCAAGCTTAAGAAGCATTTCTGGAGGACCCGGATCTTACAACAGCTCCCTGACTGGTGAATGTCACTTCCTCTCTGGGCCTGTAAAATGATTGGGTTACATGAGACTATCTTTGAGATCCCTTCCAGCTCTAGCTTTCTACGATTTCACAAAATCATAGATTTAGACATGGTAGGGATGTAACTTTGTCCAACCTCCTAATTTTACAGATTAGGAAACTGAGACCCAAATACATCAAGTGACTTGCCTAGGGGCAGACAATTATGAAGTGACTGAGAGGGTTATGAACACAGATCTTGATTCTAAGCCCAGTACTTGATCCACGAGGGTATCTTCTAACTCTGACAATATCTGTTTTAAGGTCCTTTCCAGATCTAAATCTGTGATTCCATGATGATGATGATGATAACAGAGCATTTATGTGGCACTTTAGGATTTGCAAAGCATTTTCCAAACCTGCCTCTTTCTCCTTGGTGCAAAAGCATTAATATTTACAAAAAGTTCTTTCATCATAACAAACCCTGTGCATGTATTCCTGGAGCCAGAAAAGATAATGTGATTTGAGACAGCATTAATAGAAGGATAGTGCCCAGGGTGGTAATAATCCTATGCTCTGGTTGCACCGTATCTGGAGTATTGTATTCATTTCTGTGCACTACATTTTGGAAAAGACGTAAATGTGAAGGAGAATATTCAGGGGAGGGCAATCAGAAGGGATAGTGTCCTTTATGGCTTAAGAGGATCAGTGGAAAGAACTAGAAACTTTTAACCTGGGGAGGAGGAGACTTAGGGGATGTCTGACAACTGCCTTCAAGGGAAGAGGAAGGAGGGGGATGATGTGGAGCTTGGGTTCAAATCCCAGCTCTTTAACTTGTTAATTATGTAATCCTGGGCAAAGTTCTTAACCTCTCTGGTCCTGAGTTTCCTTAAGGTTAATTAAAGCAAAAGCTATGTCGGTATTGCTGTTCATAGCAATTTATAGGATTTGAGAAGGTAAAATGAAGGTTTGGGGCTAGATGGTGTCTAAGTCCCTTCCTGCTATAAATTCTATAATCCTAATAGTCCTTGGGAAATAATTAGATGTTTGTGAAAGTAGAATGGCCTCTCTTGGAAGGCAGAGGCACCTCCACCCCTGGAAGTCTTCCAATAAAAGGCTGGATGGCTGTTCTGCGGATATTGTTCAGTTACAAGCCGCATTAAATGTCCAAGATTCTGTTATTTCCATGATACCGCCAAGGAACCTGAGGCACGGAGAAGTGATATAATTTACTCAGAATCATACAAACATCAGAGTTGGAATTCTTAAGGCTTTTGTATTTCCTGCTATACCATGTGGCTTGACAACATGTCAGGGTTATTGGGACTCTAAGCCTAAATCTCCAGTTGGGTCAGTTGCGTTTCTCTTCTCCAGACAATGCAAGCTGTTTATCTGTGGGAGATGACAGGAACAGTCAGTCAATAAACATTTATTAAGTGCCTACTATGTGCAAGACACTGTGCTAAGTGCTGGTGATACAAATAATTAAGTCCCTACCCACATGGAGATTACAACCTAAGGGAGGAAGAAACACAAGAAAGAAAGATGAAAAAGGGAGAAGGAAGAGTGAAGGTACCTGGTACTAGGGTATGATGGAGAACTCCAAAGGAATGCAGCCAGGTGGGGAATGAAGAGATGGCTGGTCTGGACTTAGATGGATGTTCTGGGAGGAGTTCTTTACTCTATCCTCCAACCAGAGGGAGGAGCCCCAGGAACAGAGGGTTCTGATGAAGTGTGAGTTCCATGGCTGATGGAATCTTGCAGGATGCAGAGGTTCCTGGGGCATGATGGAGAAGACAAAAGGAATGCAGTCAGGTGGAGAATGAAGAGAGGAACAGGACCTAAGGAGCCACACTTGGGAGTTGGGCATATAGCACAACATACTGATGTGAGGTTATATAGAAAGCAATGGTTCCTGTGAATCTAGCAGGTAAAGTTACTGTGAGAATTGAGGACCTCAGGTCAAAGAGTAAGAACTCTGAAGGTGCAAAACCCAGGTGGACAGGCAGGGGTCAGGTGTTCCAGAGCCCTGGAACAAATGGAGGGAACAAGTGAGGGAGTCTTGGTAAATGGATGAGGGCTAGCATCCTGGAATCTAGGCTGGACAGGACATCATGAGTAGAAACATAATAATTCAGGCATCAATCAGCTTTCAAAGATCCATGCAGTCCAGGTGGTCACTCCCAACATATAATCTGAGTAGAAAGGCCTCTGAATTCCTAGATTTGAACAAAATACAAGGGGATATCAGGGAGACAGGGGTATGGGTCTGTACAATTGATATGTGATTCTTGGTCAGGATAAGGTTTGGTAGGTGAATAGGGGCTTTGGGAAGCCATGGCCTGACTGATTGCTCAGAGAGTACTTAATGAGATAAAGAAACCTTGCATCTGATCATAGGACAGCACAAAACTCAGCACTAGAACTTGTGGAGAAGTGGAAGGGGTAGGCAAAGGCAGTATTTTCCCCTTAGTATTCTAAGGGATAGATTCGATTTGAACGATCCATTTCTTTAATTACATAAACCTTATCTTCAACATAGAAAACCCTGGGGTTCTAGTCTTGGTTTAGTCATTAACTAGCTGTTTATTACTTGAGCAAGTAATATAATCTAGGCACTGGAAGGGACCTTGGAGACCATCTAGTCCAGGGGTTCCTAACCCTTTTTGTGTTATAGATCCATTTAGCAGTCTACAGATGCCTACTGAGAGTTATGGTTTTTCCTTCAAGAGGGAAAGGCTAAATTTCAGTTCGAGATTATAAAAACAAAGAGACAGTTTTTCTCCTACCCAAATTTACAGACTTCCTGAAATCTATCTATGGATCCCCAGGTCAAGACACCTTGGTCTAGTCTGACCCATACATGAAAAGGAGGAATCTTCTCATACTGTCTGTGCTTGAGTAACTCTGGGGAAAGGGATGCCATTCTATTTGTTTGACAGCTCAATTGTTAGGCAGAAGTATAACAGCAGGGTGGCACTGTCATTCTCATGACCAGGTCATATTATTGTGGCAGAGTAGAGGTAACACAGTAAACTAGAAATCTCAATGGAAGGAGATGCATAAAATCTCCTAGGTATCATTGAGGTTTGATGAGATGCAAATCATTACTGAAGCTCAGCAATGGAAAGGTTCATGGTGTTCAAAAAGTACAGTTTAGATAAAAGTTATAGTGGAGGGGAAATGCACTGGTTCTGGAGCCAGAGGGCCTGGGTTCAAATCTTGTCTGATGTTTACTTTGGGCAAATCACTTAACCTCCTTAGGTCTCAGTTGCCTTATCTGTGAAGTGGAGGGATTGGATTAAATAGCACCTGAGATCCCCTTTAGATCTAGAAGCCTGTGATCTTATAAGAGAATATATATGCCTATGGAAATACATGAACTTCTTTTTGGTGGTGAGAAGTAGCAGGAGTGTGCTCGTAAATATTTAACAACTAGCTCTCCAAAAAGGTACTAATGACATTATTTCAAGTTTGATCTACATTGGTAATATTTTCTCCATCATTTTCTTAATTTTGGACCATCAAAAATAGTAAGTCAAAGTCTAATTTGTAGCCTTTGCTGATTTTTGAGTTGTAAATACCCACACCAAAAATTTTTAATTTTATTTTATTTTTACACCGAAAATTTTTTTATTCTTTTTAAAAATTTTTTGTATTAAGATTTTTTTATTTTTAGTTTACAACACTCAGTTCTGCATGATCCTGAGTTCCAGATTTCTACCCCCATCCCCTCCTTCCCCAAGATGGCATGGGAATCCGATATATCTTCTTTTTTTTTTTTAATAAATTTCTTTATTTATTTTTAGTTTACCACGCACGGTTCTACATAGTTTTGAGTTCCAGTTTTTCTCCCCTCCCTCCCTCCTCCCTCCCCAAGACGGCATGAAGTCTCATATAACTGTCATGTATAACTTCACATTGAATTAATTTATGCACTAGTCAAGTCGTGGAGAAGAATTTTGACCAATGGAATGAATCATGAGAAAGAAGAAACAGAACCAAAAAAAAAACAAACCAAAAAAAAAACCCCAAAAACAAAAACAAAAGAGAAGCAGAAAAGGCGAGCATGTAGTGTGCCTCAGTCTGTATTCAAACTTCGCAGTTCTTTGTCTCGATGAAGATAGCATTCTCCATCGTGAGTCCCCTGGAGTTGTCCTTGCCCCTTAGGTTGCTGAGAAAAGCACAGTTTGTCAGGGTTGGTCCTCACGGAATCCATATATCTGCGGCTGTGCACAACGTTCTCCTGGCTCTGCTCCGCTCACTCAGCATTATGTCGTGTAGGTTTTTCCAGGTTGTTATGAAGTCTGCATCATCCCCATTTCTTATGGCACAATAGTATTCCATTACCTTCATGTACCACAGTTTGTTCAGCCATTCCCCAATTGATGGGCATCCCTTTGATTTCCAATTCTTGGCTACCACAAAGAGAGCCGCTATAAATATTCTTGTACATATGGGTCCTTTTCCCGCTTGCATGATTTCTTTGGGATACAACCCTAGAAGTGGAATTGCTGGGTCAAAGGGTATGAACATTTCTATAGCCCTTTGGGCGTAGTTCCAAACCGCCCTCCAAAATGGCTGGATCAGCTCACAACTCCACCAGCAATGCAACAATGTTCCAATTTCCCCACATCCTTTCCAGCATTTATCATTCTTCTGATTTGTTATTTTAGCCAATCTGACAGGAGAGATGTGGTATCTAAGAGTTGTTTTGATTTGCATTTCTCTAATCAGCAGCGATCCAGAGCATTTTTCCATATGCCTGTAGATAGCTTTAATTTCTTCCTCTGAAAACTGCCTGTTCATATCCTTTGACCATTTCTCAATTGGGGAATGGCTTGTATTCCTATATATTTGGCTCAGCTCCCTGTATATTTTAGAGATGAGGCCTTTATCAGAGATACTAGTTGCAAAGATTTTCTCCCAATTTTCTGCTTCCCTCCTAATTCTTGTTGCATTGGCTTTTTTTGTACAAAAACATTTCAATTTGACATAATCAAAATTATCCATTTTGCATTTTGTAATGCTCTCTATCTCTTGTTGGGTCATGAATTCTTTACTTTTCCACAAATCTGATAAGTAAACTATTCCTTGCTTTCCCAAATTACTTAGAGTATCAACTTTTACTCCTAAATCATGAACCCATTTTGACTTTATTTTGGTATATGGTGTAAGATATTGGTCTATGCCCAGTTTTTGCCCTACCATTTTCCAATTTTCCCAACAGTTTTTGTGAAATAGTGAATTATTAGCCCAGAAACTGGCCTCTTTGGGTTTATCAAAGAGTAGATTGCTAAACTTGTTGATTTCACCTATTTGTGTACCTATCCTATTCCACTGATCCACACCCCTGTTTCTTCACCAGTACCAGGCACTTTTGATGACTGCTGCTGTGTAGTACAGTTTAATATCTGGTGTGGCTAAGCCACCATCTCTAGCATGTCTTTTCATTGATATCCTAGATACTCTAGACCTCTTGTTTTTCCAAATGAATTTTGTTATTATTTTGTCCAGCTCAGTAAAAAAAAATTTTTGGTAGTTCGATTGGTATGGCACTGAATAGATAGATTAATTTAGGTAGAATTGTCATTTTTATTATATTAGCTCGGCCTAACCATGAGCAACTGATATTTCTCCATTTATTTAGATCTGATTTTATTCGCGTGAAAAGTGTTTCATAGTTATGTTCATATACGCCCTGGGTTTGTCTTGGCAAATAGACTCCCAAATATTTTATAGTGCCTTCAGTAACTTTGAATGGAATTTCTCTTTCTATCTCTTGCTGTTGGGCTTTGTCAGTAATGTATAGGAATGCTGAGGATTTATGTGGGTTTATTTTATATCCTGCAACTTTGCTAAAGTTGTTTATTATTTCAAGTAGTTTTTTACTTGATTCTCTAGGATTCTCTAGATAAATCATCATATCATCTGCAAAAAGTGATAATTTAGTTTCTTCTTTTCCTATTCTAATTCCTTCAATTTCTTTTTCTTCTCTTATTGCTACAGCTAATGCTTCCAGTACCAAATTGAATAATAGGGGTGATAATGGACATCCTTGTTTCACCCCTGATCTTATTGGGAATGCATCTAGTTTATCCCCATTACAAATAATACTTGTTGATGGTTTTAGGTAGATGCTATTTATAATTTTGAGGAAGGTTCCACTTATTCCTATGCTTTCTAGTGTTTTTAATAGGAATGGGTGTTGTACTTTGTCAAAGGCTTTTTCTGCGTCTATTGAGATGATCACATGATTTCTGCTAGTTTTGTTGTTGATATGGTCAATTATGCTAATAGTTTTCCTAATATTGAAGCAGCCTTGCATTCCTGGAATAAATCCTACCTGGTCATAGTGTATTATTCTTGTAATGAGTTGCTGCAATCTTTTTGCTAATATTTTATTTAAAATTTTTGCATCAATATTCATTAGAGAAATTGGTCTATAATTTTCTTTCTCTATTTTAACTCTACCTGGTTTGGGTATTAGTACCATATTTGTGTCATAAAAAGAATTTGGTAGGACTCCTTCTTCACCTATTTTTCCAAATAGTCTACAAAGTATTGGAATTAGTTGTTCTTTAAATGTTTGATAGAATTCACATGTAAAACCATCTGGCCCTGGAGATTTTTTCCTAGGGAGTTCATTGATGGCCTGCTCAATTTCTTTTTCTGATATGGGGTCATTAAGAAATTTCACTTCCTTCTCTGTTAGTCTGGGCAGTTTATGTTTTTGTAGATATTCATCCATATCTCTAAGGTTGTCAAATTTATGGGCATACAGTTGGGCAAAATAATTCCTAATTATTGTTTTGATTTCCTCTTCATTAGAGGTGACCTCACCCTTTTCATTTTTGATACTGGTAATTTGATTTTCTTCTTTCTTTTTTTTAATCAAATTGGCCAAAGGTTTGTCAATTTTATTGGTTTTTTCATAAAACCAGCTCTTTGTTTTATTTATTAATTCAATAGTTTTCTTGGTTTCAATTTTATTAATCTCTCCTTTGATTTTCAGTATTTCTAATTTGGTATTTAATTGGGGGTTTTCAATTTGCTCTTTTTCTAGCTTTTTCAGCTGTCTGCCCAGATCATTGATCTCCTCTTTCGCTATTTTATTCATGTAGGCATTTAGAGATATAAAACTCCCCCTAAGAACTGCTTTTGCTGCATCCCATAAGTTTTGGTATGTTGTTTCATTATTGTCATTCTCTTGAATGAAATTATTAATTGTTTCTCTGATTTGTTCTTTGGCCCACTCACTCTTTAGAATTAAATTATTTAGTTTCCAATTAGTTTTTAGCTTGTTTTTCCATGGTACTTTATTAAAAATGATTCTTATTGCATCATGATCTGAAAAGGATGCATTGACTACTTCTGCTTTTCTGCACTGGATTGTGAGGTTTTTATGCCCTAGTACATGGTCAATTTTTGAGTATGTGCCATGTACTTTTGAGAAGAAAGTATATTCCTTTTTATCCCCATTCAGTTTTCTCCAGAGGTCTATCATATGTGCCTTTTCTAAAATTCTGTTTACCTCCTTAACTTTTTTCTTATTTATTTTGAGGTTAGATTTATCAAGTCTGAAAGGGGGAGGTTGAGGTCTCCCAATATTATAGTTTTGCTGTCTATTTCTTCCTGTAACTCCCTTAACCTCTCCTCTAAGAAATTGTATGCCTTACCACTTGGTGCATATATGTTAAGCAATGATATTGCTTCATTGTTTATGGTGCCTTTTAGCAGGATATAATGTCCTTCCTTATCTCTTTTAATTAGATCTATCTTTACTTTTGCTTTGTCTGAGATTAGGATTGCTACACCTGCTTTTTTTACTTTAGCTGAGGCACAATATATTTTACTCCAGCCTTTTACCTTAACCCTATGTGTATCCCCCTGTTTCAGATGCGTTTCTTGTAAACAGCATATTGTAGGATTATGGTTTTTAATCCATTCTGCTATCTGCTTCTGTTTTGTGAGAATATTCATCCCCTGCACGTTCAGGGTTATGATTTCTATCTGTGTCTTTTTCTCCATCCTAATTCCCCCTGTTTATGCTTTTATTTCTCTCTTTCCCCTTCTCCTCCTCAACAAAGTTTTGCTTTTGACCGCCGCTTTCCTCAGTTGACCCTCCCTCTTTATTCCCCTCCCTTATCTAACCGTTACCCACTTGCTACTTCTCCTCTTCCTTCTGCCCTCCCCCCTCCATTTTTCCCCCCTTTCCCTCCCACTTCCCGTAGGACAAGTTAGATTTCTAAACTTATCAGAGTATGTTATTCCCTTCTTGAACTAGATCAGATGACAGTAAAGCTCAAATACTGCTCTTCTCCCTCCCTTCTTTCCCTCTACTATAATATGTTTTTTTGCCACTTCCTTTGGTGTAATTTACCCTTTTCTACTACCTCTTTACCACTTCCCTCATAGCCCTCCCTTTATATCTCTTATTTATATTTTATATCTTTACATCGGTTAATTTATACAGGCATTCACAACCTATGTATATCCCTTTCATTTGTCATAATAGTTGTACCATTCACAAGAATGACTTATATATGTGTGTGTGTGTGTATATATATATATATATATATATATATACATACATAAAAAACATACATAAGATGATATAATCCCACTTAAAGATGTAAACAACCTAAGCTTATTGGTTAATGAGGTTTGTGGGGTTTTTCCCCCTGGTTACCTTTTTATGTCTCTCTTGAGTTTTGTATTTGGAGATCAAATTTTCCATTGAGTTCTGGCCTTTTCATCAGGAAGGTCTGGAATTCCCTTATTTCATTGAATATCCATCGCCTTGCCTGGAAAATTATGCTTAGTTTTGCTGGGTAGTTGATCCTTGGTTGTAGTCCCAGCTCCTTTGCCCTTCGGAATATCATATTCCAATTTCTCCTGTCTTTTAATGTGGAAGCTGAGAGATCCTGCGTGATCCTGACTGTAGTTCCACGATATTTGAATTGCTTCTTTTTGGCTGCTTGCAGTATTTTCTCCTTCAGTTTATAGCTCTGAAATTTGGCTATAATATTTCTTGGTGTTTTCAGTTTGGGATCTCTTTCAGGGGGTGATCGGTGAATTCTTTCAACAACTATTTTGCCCTCTGGTTCTAGGACCTCTGGGCAGTTGTCTTTGATAATTTCTTCGAAGACGCTGTCAAGGCTCCTTTTTTCATTGTGGATTTCCGGTAGACCAATAACTCTCAAATTGTCTCTCCTGGATCTATTTTCCAGGTCAGTTGTTTTGCCAATCAGATATTTCACATTTTTTTCTATTTTTTTCATTCTTTACGTTTTGTTTTATTACTTCTTGATGCCTCATAGATTCATTAGCTTCCACTTGCTCAAGTCTAATTTTAAATGAGTTAGTGTTTACATTTTGCTTTTGAGCCTCCATTTTCAATTGGTTGATTTCACCTCTCAGGGTGTCATTTTCTCTCTTTAGATTCTGTATCTCCGTAGCCATTTCACCAATCTTATTCTTTAGGGACTTTTCCATTTTTTCCATGTTTTCTTTTACCTCCCTAATTTGGTTTTTAAAATCCTCCTTTAGCTCTTCCAGCAGTGCTTTTTGGGCTGGAGACCAGTTCATATTAGCTTTCGAGGTATCTGATGTATCTACCGTGTCAATGCCGTCCTCCTCCATGTCGATATTTTGATCCTGCCTGTCTCCATAAAAAGAATCTATTGTCCTCGGTTTTTTTGTATTCTTCTTCATATTTGTTGTTTTCCCTTTTCCTGGCATTACAACGAATTTCTTTCTTTGGGCTCTCTGTCCCAGCTTTCTTATTCTGGGGGTTGTGAGTCTAGAATTAAAACCGTCAGTTTCCTGAGGTGTGGGGGAGGGGTCTGGCTCCCTGGCGTCTCACTCCCTGTGGGTGCTCTCCAGCACTTGCTTTTCAGCAATGGTCTCAGCTGTTTGTTGTTTGAGCTGATGTCTGGCACTTCCCCTGGGGGAGCAAGGTTACGTCTGGGCTCCTGGCGTTGACCCCTGCTTCTAGTATTTGTCCTGTGAGGCCCCACTACTCTCTCCTCTGTTTCAGTTCTCTTTTTTTTTTTTCCCGAGGAATTCTCTGGGTGAGGGGGGGGAGGGATTAGAGCCGTTTATCTGGCCATTGAGTCTTCCGGAAGTTCAAGAAGCCGAGTTCCTGGGTTTTGCAAGCATCAGGAGTGGGTGTTTTCACGGCCGGTGGCGTTGCGCTGCCTCTCGTCGCTCCCACAGACTGCCGTCCTGTGTTGGGAGTCCTGGGGATCTCTGCGGTTTCGGGCGCCCAGCTTTCTCCCAGCCCGTCTCCCATGTGGATTTCCCGGCCAGCTGCTTCCGCCTTGGTCTGGAGCAGCTCCGCACCGAGCACTCTCCGAGCCTGCAGGTTCGTTCCTCCGGCCTTTCAAACTCTCCCGGCTCGGAAATTTGCCCCACGCAGACTGCTCGCGGTTTCTGACTCTCTCAAATCTGCTCAAATTCACTTTTTTATAGGAATCTGACAGACCTTGTGAGAGAGCTCCGGTAAGACACTGCCTTCATGCGGCCATCTTGGCTCCGCCCCCAGCTCCGATATATCTTCTACATATAACTTTACATTGAACTTATTTACACAATAGTCAAGTTGTAAAGAAGAATTATTACCAATGGGATGAATCAGGAGAAAGAAGAAACAAAAACAAACATACAAAAAAAAAACAAAAGAAAAAAAAAGGAGAGCAAACAGTTTGCCTCAATCTGCATTCAGTCTCCATAGTTCTTTCTCTGGATGTAGATATCTCATGATATCTCATCCCTCATGAGTCCTTTGGAGTTGTCTTTGCATCTTGTATTGCTGAGAAGAGCGAAGTCTATCAAGGTTAGTCCTCACAGAATCCATATATCTGTGGTTGTATATAATGTTCTCTTAGTTCTGCTCCATTCACTCAGCATTATATTGTGTAGGTTTTTCCAGGTTATTATGAAGTCCATATCTTCCCCATTTCTTATAGTATTCCATTGCATTCATATACCACAACTTGTTCAGCCATTCCCCAATTAATGTGCATCCCCCTGATTTCCAATTCTTTGCTACTACAAAAAGAGCCGCTATAAATAGTTTTGTACATATGGGTCCTTTTCCCACTTGTGTGATTTCTTTGGGATACCACCTTAGAAGTGGTATTGCTGGGTCATAGGGTATGAACATTTTTATCGCCCTTTGGGCATAGTTCCAAATTGTTCTCCAGAATGGCTAGATCAGTTTGC
The DNA here is from genome assembly GCF_011100635.1 of Trichosurus vulpecula. Taxonomy (NCBI): domain Eukaryota; kingdom Metazoa; phylum Chordata; class Mammalia; order Diprotodontia; family Phalangeridae; genus Trichosurus; species Trichosurus vulpecula. Next base: position 80,266,894 of record NC_050581.1, read on the forward strand.
AACTCCACCAGCAGTGTAACAGTGTTTCAATTTTCCCACATCCTCTCCAGCATTTATCATTTTCCTGTTTTGTTATTTTAGTCAATCAGACAGGAGAGATGTGGCACCTGAGTTGTTTTGATTTGCATTTCTCTAATCAGTAGTGATTTTGAGCATTTTTCCATATATCTATAGATATCTTTAATTTCTTCCTCTGAAAACTGCCTGTTCATGTCCTTTGGCCATTTCTCAAATGGGGAATGACTTGTATTCCTATAAATTTGGCTCAGTTCCCTGTATATTTTAGAGATGAGGCCTTTATCAGAGACATTAGCTGTAAAGATTTTCTCCCAATTTTCTGCTTCCCTCCTAATCTTTGTTGCATTGTCTTTTTATACAAAAACTTCTCAATTTAACATAATCAAAATTATCCATTTTGCATTTTGTAATGCTCTCTATCTCTTGCTGTGTCGTGAATTCTGTGCTTTTCCATAAATCTGATAGGTAAACTATTCCTTGCTCTCCCAAATTACTTATAGTCTCAGCCTTTATTCCTAAATCATGAACCCATTTTGGCTTTATTTTGGTGTATGGTGTAAGATATTGGTCTATGCCCAGTTTCTGCCCTACCATTTTCCAATTTTCCCAGCAGTTTTAGTGAAACAGTAAATTGTTAGCCCAGAAGCTGGATACACCAAAAATGTAATGATTGGCTCTCATAAGCTGGATTAAGCTGGCTCCAGCACACCCCACATGGTAGAGAATATTTAGAAGGGTATTAAAGGAGCACAAAATAATCACTAGTTACCCAACCAGATGAGGCCCTAGCAAGAACAGTGGCAACAGCAACAGTGACAACAACTAGCACGCGTATAGTACCTTAAGATTAACAAAACACTTTCACACATGTTCTTCCTTTTTATACACATACAATCCTGTGAGTTCTGCTATTATTATCCCTATTCTACAGATGAGAAAATTGAACTTGAGAGTGGTTAAATGATACCCAGCATAAATATGCCTAATAAATATCTTAAGGAAAGATTTCGACTCAAGGTTTTCTGACTCTAAATCTAGCATTCTACTTAGCACTCCCCGTTGGGTCCTATGAATAATAATAGCTATCATTTATATAGCTCTTAAAGGTTTGCAGAGTGTTTCAGGTGTGCTATTTCATTTGATCTTCACAACAACCCTATAAAATAGATACTATTATTCCCATTTTACAGATGATGACACTGAGGTGGAGAGCTGTTGAGTCACTTGCCCAAGGTCATACAGTAAGGAAGGAAGGAAGGCAGGATTCAAATCTGAGGTGTTCCTGAACCACTCCAAGAAAGCTATCATGGAAGACATCAGCTATCTGGGTGTCTTTTGGAGGGCTCTTTCTGATTTTTTTAAATTAAATTTTATTATATATGTAATATTTTTAGTTTTCAGCATTGATTTCCACAAGATTTTGAATTACAAATTTTCTCCCCATTTCTACCCCCCCCCACTCCAAGATGGCATATATTTTGATTGCCTCATTCCCCAGTCAGCCCTCCCTTCTGTTACCTCACTCCCTGCCTCCTCTTTTCCCTTACTTTCTTCTAGGGCAAGATAGATTTCTATGCCCCATTGCCTGTATATCTTATTTCCCAGTTGCATGCAAAACAACTTTTTTTTGAACATCTGCTTTTAAAACTTTGAGTTCCAAATTCTCTCCCCTCTTCCCTCCCCACCCACCCTCTCCAAGAAAGCAAGCAATTCAACACAGGCCACACATGTATCATTGGAGCTCTTTTGCCATTTGAGTTAGTCTATTTTTTAAGGCATTATTTTCTTCAGTATTATTTTAGGTCTTGACTTGTTTTTCAGGGTTTTCTCACATCCTTCTCATTTCTCTTCCCAATTTTTCCTCTACTTCTCTTACTTGCTTTTCCAAATCCTTTTTGAGCTTTCCCATGGCCTGAGACCAGTTCATGTTTTTCTTGGAGGCTTTTGATGTAGGCTCTTCGACTTTGTTGACTTCTTCTGGCTGTATGTTTTGGTCTTCTTGGTCACCAAAAAAAGATTCCAAAGTTTGAGTCTGAATGTGAGAGTGTTTTCACTGCCTGTTCATGTTCCCAACCAACTACTTGACCCTTGAGCTTTTCGTTGGGGTATGACTGCTTGTAGAGTAGAGAGCACTTTGTCCCAAGATTGAGGGGTTGCACTGCTGTTTTCAGAGCTATTTCTACACAGCAAGCTCTGCCACACCAGCGCTTTTCCTCCTTCAAGAACCGCCAACCTGGACTGCAACTCCCACCAGGTGGCCCTGGGGCCAGAAGCAACTGCAGCTGTAGCTCTGGAAGCAGCCTCAGAGTTGCACCACCTCCACTGCCCCAGAGATTGGGGCCAACCATGAACAGCTTTCACTCTGTCCCAGAAGTTTTTTTCCCATTAACCTTCTCTGTTGTCTTTGGCATTTGTGCATTGAGAAGTCTGGTAACTGCCACAGCTCACTGATTCAGGGCACTATGGCCTGTTCTGCTGGGCTCTTGGTCTTTTTGGTCTGGGCGTGGCCCATGCTGGGCTCTACTCCACTCTGCTCCTAGCTCTGTGTGATAGACCTTACCCAGCGACCATCTGGGCTGTCCTGGGCTGGATCCCTGCTTCCCTCTGCTATTTCATGGGTTCTGAAATTCTAGAATTTGTTCAGAGCCATTTTTATAGGTGTTTGAAGGGACCTGGGGGAGAGATTAGGCAAGTCCCTGCTTTCCAGCTGCCATCTTGGCTCTGCCCCCTCTTTCTGTTTTAAGAAAATTGACAAATTCATGACTCACTGAAAATTTTATTTTTCCAAAGAAAGGGGAGATGAGAAGTGGAATTGCTCTTGTGAGCCTGAGTCTGACCAGGAAGGAGGATCTTGTGAGTGAACCAGACGTGATGAGCCCCACAGGAGGCAGTGACCATGTAATCTTAGTTCATTAAGGACAAAGAGGAATACTTGCCATGATTTGATTACCACCTTAAGTTTTAGGAGAGAAGAGGTCACTTTAGAGAACAGAGAGGTAATAGACTCTAAAGGTTAAGAACAGCAGTAATGAAATTCCGATGACACCAACAATTCAATTCAACAAACACTTATGAATACACAAAGGAAAGGGGGAATGTTCAAAGAGACTGAGAGGGCTAGATGGGAAATTCAGACACAAGCTAGTTTTGAAATGACATGTATGAGGCCTGGATCGAGGTAAGAGTAGGTAATTATGAATAAATGTAAAAAAAGAGACACACACTTACAATGGCAGTGTCAGGAGGATCAACACCCCAAATGTTGAAAACAACCAAAGTGATGTTGTCTTAGTCATAGTGAGGACAAGAGGAGGGCAAAGAAGAGATAGTATGGTTGCTTGGAGTGCTCTAGAACAAATTGTGGCCATGCTAAAAATTCACCCCCTCCTCATCTATGCTTTGCAAAATATATATTTTCCTGTAAGGCACAGCTGTAAGTATCATCTCTTCTCTGAAGCCTTCTTGATGACCCCCATTGTTAACAGTGTCCCACTTCTCAAGCGGCCATGTATTTATTAATAGGTGTATATGTTGAAACCTCAGTGGTATATAAGCTCCATGGGAGTATGGGAAAGGATCATTTTGCTTTTATATTTCTAGACCTAAGGCCAAATCTTGTTAATAATATGTGCCCAATAATTGATTGTCGAATTGGATTTAATATATGAAAAGAAATCCCCTTGGGAAATCCTTGAAAAGGAAATGGAAGAGCATCTCTGCTTCCAAATATTAAAAGAATCTTATGTGAAAGAGGGATTAGGTTCATTCTTCTTGGCCCTAGGAAGCAGAACAAAGAGCAACCATAGAGAGAGGTTACAGGGAGGAAAATGTTGCAGAATCATAGAATCTCTGAATTAGAAATGACCTCAGAGTTCAAGTACTCCCACCCTTGCCTCATTCAAAATTCCTGAAACAGGAATCTCCTCTAAAGCATCTCTGACAAATGGTCATGTGGCATTTGCTTGAAGACCTCCAGTGACACAGAATTCACTATTTCCCAAGACAGCCAATTTCACTTTTGGACGGTTTTCATTGGTTAGGAAGTTTTACCTTATATTGGATTAAGTCTACTAGTGCACCCCAAGCAACCACCTGATATATGGGGGGACCTCCTATGAAGGATTTTTTGGTGGTGGGGATGAATAAGAAAATGAGAACATATGGAGGGAATACCAATCATTGGTGAGATCATGGATTTATTAAAGTATTAAATACCAAGAATAGTTGGATTATTAATTGGATTTAGTCAAGTTTTGCTCAGTCTGACTAGTATGTTGATTTGGACAACACAACTTTGAAAGCCTTCTTCCAAAGCATGTCAGTAAAGTGAGTTTATTTTATTTTTTGTTTGCTTATTCATTCACTCTTTTAAAAATTCATTCATTCATTCATTTTAAGGAGGCTGTAGATATGGGATTTGTAGCACATAAAGAGAACTAGATCTGGATACCAAAGACCCGATTTCTGAGCTTGGCTTTGTCACTTTTTGCTGTGTGATCTCAAGTTGTGAACTCTGCCAAGCCTTGGTTTCCTCATCTGTTCAATGCAGATAATAATACTTGCAAAACCCACCTTGCAAGGCTGTTGTGAGTGTGAAATGAGATCATGGATGTAGGGTGCTTTGTGAACCATGAAGTCTTTATAAATGTTAGACATTATTATGATTCCTTTTTAAAAAAATCCATAATATGAGTGCAAGGTGGAAAAATGCTTAGCTGGCCGCTTTTGGGTTTTCTTTTCAGATGACCACTCCCCAAGAGTGTTTTCTACTCAGTAGACCATTCCCAGGATAGATACTTTTTAAACAGCTCATTATCTGAACCTGCAGCACCATCAAGGCTGCTGCCATGGGATAAATCACCCTAACTGTGGAGAGTTAATTTGTCTGACTATAAAGTGCATTCAATAAGTGTAAAACAAAACTAATTGGTTCTCTTCCATCCAAATTTAATCATACCATAAAATGTGATCAATGCAAATAAAAACCATTGAGTAGGTTAAGTGTCAAGAATCCATAAAAGGAAAAATGGTCCATGTGCATTATTGCTGGAATCGAAATCTGGACGAGTTTTCCCTTGCGCATTAATCATCTCCAACGTTGGACTTGACAATAACTGGCCTCGTTGGAGGGATTCTGAAATTTCTCTCCTTTGTATATATTGTGCAATGGAGATAATTTCTTCATTGATTCCTTGGTGCATGTGTTATCTTTTAATATGTTCTGGATAATATTAATGGAATGGCACATTTCATACGTCTGTGGCAGGCAGACATCTCCAACAGAGGCACTGGTCGTGCTTTCTTTGTGCAGCCAAATGTCGAGGAGAGACTGAGTCTCTGCAGATAACAGCTGGCTGGTTGGAGAATGACACAGATACATTCTCCAATGCTCAGCCTGCCAAGGATATGTGCCAGCCTCTCTGTCCTCTACAGGGGACCAATTTTGGAAGACACGTAAAACTGGCCTAGCCTTTGTCTCAGCTAGCCATCCTAAGGACATAGGATCAAAAGCAGACACCAGGACAGAGACCAGGATAGAGATATGCCAGGCAGCTGCATCTCAGGGTCCTGCCTTGACACGGGGAATGAGGAGAGGATGGGTCAGGGTACTGGTGGTATTGGATGTACTTGGGTTCAAGGCCACTGATGGCATGATTTTGGCGTCTGATGTTGTTGTCTTCAGTGCACCCCTTAGTGATTACTCTTACAGAGCCCACCAACTCACACAATCCCTTCTACCTAGGCAGAGTGGGTACAATGAAAAGGGTATTGATTCTGTAGTCACAGCACTTGGGTTCAAATTCCACCTCCACCCACTACCTGCATGAACTTGTACGTGTCATTTAACTTTGGGAGGCCTCAGCTCCTTCCTCTGCAGAATGAAGACGTTGAACTAAGTAACCTTTGAGATTTCTTCCAGTTCTAAGTCCATAATCCCTTGGGAGGATCTTAAAAACCTATTTGTTGGCTAGAATCCTAAAATCTCAGACTCTTAGATAGTCAATGTGGTGTAGGGTACCAGTGTCAAACTCAAACATAAACGTGGGCCTCTAATCCATAGTAAGTAAGGTTTCCTGCAGGGCTGCATATTGACTTAGGAAACCACATGCTAACATTATCTGTGTTCCATTGTATTTTTATTTATTTTGTTCAATATTTCTGAAATCATTTTAATCTGGTTCTGCAGCACTTGGGAGTGTTGCTGCCCTGTCCTGTTTGATTGACACCTTTGTAATAAGGGGGAGAGCACTTGTCGTCAGGTTCAAGTCTCAGTAGGCTCTGGGACAAGTGACTTTATTTTCTCTGGGCCTCAGTTTTCCTACCTATAAAATAGGGATAATCATATTTCTACTATCTTCTTCACATAGTTGTTGTCTGTTGGCTAACTAGCATTTTTCAACTCTTACTATATACCAGGCTCTATGCTAAGAACTAGGGATACAAAGAAAGGCAAAAACAAACAAACAAAGCTCAACAATTTTGTAGAAATATAAAATATAATACATGTTATGTTTTATAATATATTTTAAAGTATGCATATATAAATATATTGTGTATGTGCATATATAATATATAAAATATAAACAATTAAATTTTAAAAATAGCTCTTCCTCACAGTATAGTGTTGTCACCAACATGCTGTGTAAACTGCAAAGAAGTCCATATTTCTTAGACTCCTAGGCTTAGAATTCCAGATTTTTAAAATTCTCGCAGAATATTTGGATCTTCGAATGTGGTCTCACATCAAGTGCTCAGTCAACACTTCATCTGAGGTGTGAAAGTCCTTTTTTGTCCACCAACCATTAGTCACACTGCACTGGAAAGAGTGTTAGATTTGGGGTCAGAGGACATGAATTTGAATCTGGACTCCGCTTTTTGCTCCCTGTGTGAGCCTGAGCAAATCACTTCTCCATTAGGTACCTCACTTTCCTTAAATGTAAAATGAGAAGTTTGGACCAAATGACCTTTGAGGCTTCTTTCAACTCTGAACCAGTGTCCATGTAAAATCTTTTCTGTATTTTTCTTAACTATACCCATATTTATTCGGTATACTTAGAAAATACCACAAAGACTATTTTCTTAAAAGATCAATTAAGTGTAGAACAGTTATGCTGTGAATCAAGTGATGTTTTCCTCTTGTCCCTCTCTGTTACACCCATGGTCCATCCTACTTCCATAATACCTAATAGCTGCAAGGAAGAATGAGGTATCTCTCCTATTATATTAGTAAATTTTCCTTTTGTTTGAAATATACTATATATATGTATATGTATATGTATATATATATATATATATACATATATATATATATATGTATGTGTGTGTGTGTGTGTGTGTGTATTTTATGTCTTCTGGAAAGAGCATTGGATTGGAGTCAGAAGACCAGGGCTTTAAGTCATTGAGCCTTTCTGAGTCTCAGTTTCTTCATCCATGAAATGATGGTGGTAACACTTGCAACTATTCACCTCCCAGGGGTGAACTAAGACTGCAGTGGACTGTGAAAGTGCTTTGTAACCATAAAGAGGCATATGAATGTCAGTGATCATCATCACTGTTGTTTTTATTGTTATTCTATCACCGAGGAGAAGATAGAGTCAGAATTAGAATACAGACGCACTGAGCCAGGAGAGAAGGTCCATCTATATCCCACTAAGGACCCCTCCCTCTCCCTCTTTTCTCAAGTGAAGTGACTTTGGCAGCAAGTTCAGTAAAGATGTGTACTTCTGTGAAGTCTGGTGCTATTGAACTTGGGTTGCACTGAAGTTCATGAATTTAAAGGTGCCGCAATCTGCACTATCTATCTGTTCTTGCTTTGAACTCCTCCCCCCTTGGAGAATACTTTCTCCCATCTACCTTTCTAATATCCAGCCATCAGAGCCACTTACATATTTCTTTCCAAGGAAAGCTGAAAAAAAACCAACCAAACCTCCAGAGCCTAGAATTTGGAGGCTTCATTCTATTATCTCATAAAACATCATGTTCATATCATAATTTCCATCCGGAGAGAGGATTTGTCATGCCGAGTCTGAGATGCATACAAATCGCCCTCCTAAACCTCTGGCTACAATAAACAAACTTCAGTTGCAGACAGTTTACTTGATAAATACCTAATAAAGCTTAAATAATTATTTAAAGCAGACAAATGGAAGAGAGAGAGAGAGAGCAACCCGAGGTGCCATTGTAATAAATCACAGGGGTGGAGAAGCAGTTTCAGGTCTTAAGGAAAAGAGTTCATTCCCTGACCCGGGAATAAAGGCTCTAACAGCAATGGAGTTTGAATAGTGGAGAAAGACACTGGAGCATTAATGCTTGGTAGAGAAACAAGATGTGGTTCTTCCCTTAAACCTAGTGAGTTTGTGGGCTTGCTTTAGCATTTGCAATAGAGAATCTCAGAATCCAAGAGCCACAATCACTGAATCTTATAGGCCTAGAAGGTCATTCTGGCATCTGGCCAGGAATCCCCTATATAATACTGGCCAGTGAGGGTATAACCAGGGAGGGTACAAAAGGGAATTCCCCTTTTCACTTTTAGTCACCTCTAATTGTTAGGAAGATTTTCCTTTCAGGGCATTGAAGTTATCCTTTCTGCAGTTTTCACTCTAGTTCTGCCCTCCAGGATCAAACAGATCATTTCTATTTCCTTTTCTGATAGGTCTTGAATGACTTGAACACATCCATCTTGTCCCTCCTAAGACTCCTCTTTTCAGGTTAAATATTCCCACTTTCCTCACATGAGCCTTGTATAGCAGACTTTCTAGGTTGCTCACCATCCTAGGCATCTTCTCCTGAATTCATTACCCAATTAGACCAGTGGTTTTCCTGAAATGTGGCACCCAGAAATGAATACACTATCACATATAGGACCTGACCCGGGCAAGGAGCAGCAAGACAATAGCCTGCTGCGTTATGAGCAATCCACTTCTATTAACACAGGTTAAACTTACATTAGCTTTTTGGATGACCACATCTCACTTGTTCATAGAAAGCAGTGAGATGGCGCAGTAGATTGAGTGCCAGCCTGAAGTCAGGAAGACTCATCTTCCTGAGTTCAAAGCTGACCTCAGACACTTACTAGATGTGTGACCCTGGGCAAGTCACTTAACTCTGTTTCCTTCAATTTCCTCCTCTGTAAAATGAGCTAGAGAAAAAAAAATGGAAAACTACTCCAGTGTCTTTGCCAAGAAAACTCAAATGGGGTCACAAAGAATCAGACATGACTGAAAAACGACTGAATGACAATTGCTCATAGGATCATGGACTTTAAGATTGAAAAAGACTTCCTTTAATTTTACAAATAAGTAAATTGAGGTGAAGTGATTTCCCTAGTCACATATTAGTGGTAAAGATGAATCTTTAAACCAGTTCCAACAATTATAAATCAAGTTCTCTCACTCTTTCCACCACTGAGTAAAACAAGAATGCAGAATCTTTTCCATATAAGCTATTGTCTAGCCATGCGTCTCTTATCCTATACTTAGATAGTTTATTTCTCAGACTTAAGTGCCAGACCTTACATCTAACCTTTCTAAATTCTCTCTAATTACAGCCAACCTGTTATCCTAGCCTTTTAGCATCATTTTGGATCCTGACTCTGTAGTTCACAGGCTAGCTAGCCCAGTCAGCTTTGTAGAGTTGGCAAATTTGATAAGCATTCCCTCCACCAAAAGGTGGTATGGTCTAGTGGAAAGACAAGGCATTTGGAGTCAGTGGAGACCTGGATTCTAAACCCATCTCTGACACTAAATGTGTAATTGGGGGCAAATAACCTCCAGTTTGCTTGGGTTTACTTATTTATGTGATGGAGATAATAATAATAATATCCAGAATATCTACAAATATTTTATCACAGCTCCACATCTGATGCAATGAATCAATCAAAGCCTGAGAGTTCAAATAAACATCCCCTTTAATAAAAGGATTCAATAACAAGTCAAAAGGCTCTCCAAGGTGGTCCAGGAAAATAAAAGCCTTGGGCAAGGATATTAAAAGCAAGGCAGGGGGATTCCTTGGGGTGCCAGAAGCTGCCCACCAAAGTTCTAATTTATATTATATATATGTATATATACACATATAAACTGTGATATATTTCATATACACACATATGATATATAGATATGTAAATACATATATACACATATACATATATATGTGTGTGTATACACACGCAGCTATCTATCTATTCCACCTGTCTTCTTTTTTTGTTTCAAAAATAGGGACCACATTTTCCTATCTCCTTTCATCAGTTTTCTGATTCTCAAAAATTTTCAAAGATCACTGATAATGAGGCAACACTCAAATCTACCAGTTCCCCCACCCCATACTCTGGAATGTATGGAGGTCATTTGGACTTGGTGACCTAAACTAGTTGAGGAGGGTTAGATGCCCTCCTAACCGTATATCTTGGCTTTCAATTCCTCATTGACCATTTTGTTCTATTCTCAGGTAGAGAAGCAAAGTGTAATAGTTCTGCTTTTTCTTCATCTTACACTGTTAATAGTGCGTGGCAGTGGAAAGAATATTGAACCTGAAGTCATAAGAGTCGTTTTTCAGTCATTTTAGTATCTGACTCTTTGTGACCCCATTTGGGTTTTTTTTTGCAAAGATACTGGCATTTTCTTCTCTAGCTCATTTTACAGAGGAGAAACTGAGGCAAACAGGGTTAAGTGACTTGTCCAGGGTCAAGCAGCTAGTAAGTGTCTGAAGTCAGATTTGAACTCAGATCCTCCTGACTCCAAGGCAGTACTCTATCCATGCATGTGCCACCTAGATTCCCCCTCAGAAGAAACCTACGTTTTAATCCCACTTCTAACACTTACTAGTTGCATTATCATAGATAAATGATTTATATGAGCCTCAATTTCCTATCTAGAGGTAACAATGCCTGAAGTGCTATCTCACTGGGCTACCATGAATATCAAATGACAAAGTGTGTAAACATTCTTTGTTAAACTTAACATGCCAAATAAATGACAGCTATCATGATTATCCTCTCACTTCTCTCTTCTCTTTGATCTTCCTCTCACCCCCAACATAGCAGAAAAAGCCTTTTTGTTATCCTCAGTATTTTTGCCAGCCTCAGCTCATTTCGAGCTCTGTGGTTCCTAACACCAGTCTCCCAGGGCTGTGTGACTGTTTCGTATTCATCTTCTATAACTTGTCTTTGCTCTTGTCTTCTCTACATGCCATTTTAAAATCTGAGGTGGTTGATAAGTTTCCTGTGGATCCACATTGGTCTCTGGAGAGAGCTCCCCTTTTCTTTCTCATTCAAATTGTTTGTGTCATAAGAATTTCATTCTTGAAAACTCCCCATCCATCCCTCTTGGGCTGATGCTGCCTATAGAATGTTAAGTCATGAGAGTATTTATCTATCCTTAAACATTTATCTCACATCATAACATGCCCAGGACACCTATGAAATACTACAGCCCCTGTACCATGCAGGAGAAGTTTAGATCCCAGTGGAAGAGAATTATTTGTCCTAAGGGGTATAGCACAGAGAGTTATTGTGGGCTGTGGTAGAAGTGCAAGCCACCAAGTGACTGTCAAAGCTTGTGCTAAGCTATCTTTAAACTGGGTATGTGCAGTCTTTAGACTTATGCCTACTTTCCCAGGATCCACATTTTGAATCTAGGTCATAGATTATTTTTCTCCAAAATAACTTATAATTCATCACATGACATTACCTACTTGGATCCCAGATCTCTTCTCAGTATAGCACCACAGAACTTACTTGCACAGCGTGTAGGCTGAATGGAAAATTTAATGTTTTTTATTTTCATTGCTATCTTTTGTTTTTACATAAATCCTAATTTCTCAATATTCATCTACTCCCTTCCAGAAAGCCATCTTTTAATACAAAGAATGAAAGAGAGAAAATAAGCAGCTCAGCAAAACTAACCAATACATTAACCAAGTTTAGTCTGTGTAGTCACGAACTTTACAAAGAAGGGAGGGAGGTTCATTGTTATATCCCTTTTCAGCAGCAATTCTTGAGCATTATCATTTCAAAGCATTTGGTTTTAATTGTTTTATTAATTTCATTTAAAAAAATCATTGCACTCCTTGGGTATAGTTTTTCTGATTCTTCTTATTTCACTTTGCATCAGTTGATATGTCTTCTCATATTTCTCTGAATTCATCACATTCACTGTTTCTTATAACACAGTAATATCCCATTAAATCAACGTGTCACAGCTTATTTAGCCTTTCCACAATTGATGGGCATTTAATTTATTTCCAATTCTTTGCTACTACAAAATCAGTATTTTGGTGTATATGTCGTATTGTTCAGTTGTTTTCAGTCATGTCTGCTTCTTTGTGACACTGTTTGGGGTTTTCTTGATAGAGATACTGGCATTTGCCATTTCCTTCTCCAGCTCATTTTACAGATGAGGAAACTGAGGCAAACAGATTAAAGAGTCCAGGGTCACAAAGCTAGTTAAGTGTCTGAGGTCAGATTTGTCCAGCACTCTATCTTCTGCACCACCCAGCTGCCTTTGGTGTATATAGGACCTTTCTTTTAATTATTGACTTTTTTGAGGTATATGCATAGTATTTACCTCCCAGATCAAAGGGTGTGGATATTTTAGTCACTTTCTTAGTAACATTCCAAATTGCTTTTCAGAATGTTCAGACCAATTCACAGCTCCACCAACTGTGTTTTAGTGTGGAGGGATTGTGGAAAGACAGACACACTAATGCTCTGTTGGTATAACTGTGAATTGCCTAAATGGAACTTACTAACAGGAAATTGAAAATATAATGTTATTGTGTTAACATCTGAAACAGCTTGAGTCACTGCCACTTTTGGCAGAGTCTGAATTTCTAATTCTCCCTACCATCTATGCTATATTCTGTATATTTGTTCTTGGGGGAAGGGGAAGAATACAGTGGGGAAATAGATTCATCCAAAGCCTTTTCTTTGGTAGATTAGCACCACCAAGAAGTATCAATCTTAAAGTTACAAAAGGGATGGGAAAACCATCTCATCACACTCTAACTTATACCATCTCTATCTCTTAAAATTGCAGTGAATTCCTAAGCAGCAGGCACATGTATCTGACTTCATGATATTTCAACATGTTGGTCCCAGAGATGTCAGTCAGTTACTAGATATGTTCCTATAGAGAAGTAGGTACATGCTACCAGCTAACTGTTGACTAACTTCCACCAATGAGCAGGTAAAGCCAAGAACCCTGGAAGTGACTGCATACCCTAGACCACCAGTCTTGCTTTCAGCTCAGCTCTGGCAATCATCATGTGAACAAGCAACCTTGGAAGAAAAGGGGTCATTGATCCCCACTAACTGCTAATCAACAGCCCTTTATGGCGCAGGCAATCTAGCCTAGATTAAGCAGCAAAAACACTGAGGTGGAGTCAGGAAGTCAAACCATTGCTACTACCTTAACCATTATCTCCCCTCTGACAGCTCAGGACCCTGGACCTAAGAATGCTCTGGTCTTGTTTCTAACCCAGGGCCTTAGGCACTATTGATGAGAGAAGTCACTTCAGAGAAGGAGCCCTGCCTTCTTCGACACCTCTTGTATCAGAGAAACTTGCTTATCAACTGCCATTGATGGGCAGGTAAGCATCTCCCAGACTACCAGTCCTGTTTCAGCTCAGGCCTTGCAGTCACTATGCTATGAAGCAACCAGAATGAAAATGTGGTTCTGCAGCTGCTTCTGTGGGTGCCATAACCACAGCTACTGAAGACCCGGAAAAGAAAGTCCTTACCACCAACATTGTGAAGTGGTTCAACATCACAAACTTATGTGATTTTATAAGTAGAAATGACACTTACAATGGCATATTCCTATATACTTTGTTGATGGATCCCAAGAACCATGGCACCCTTTCAAATGACTTGCAGCTGAAATCTTCTATATGTGTTACCTCCTTCATGAGAGTATGAACTTCTTGAAAGCATGGATCATCTTACCTTTTTTACCTCCAGTGCTTGGCACATAGTAAGAGCTTAATAAATGCTTTTTCATTCATTCAGCAAGAGAAATGCAATGTTACAAAGCACTGCATGTCACCCTTTAAATGTTCAGTCATTGCAAATCAGTCTTGCAGAAACAGTATAGACCAACACCTCACATGAACATACGAAATTCCAAATGGATATGTGACTTAGACATAAAAAGTGACATCATAAAAATAATGGATCAAGGAAGAATATGTCTTTCAGATCTATAGATGGGAAAGAGGACTTTGAGATTAAAAAAAGAGAGGATCACAAGAGGAAAAGTTGGATAGTTTTGATTATATAATTTTTTTAAAAAAATTACACAAAATCCCAAAGCAGCTAAAATTAGAAGTAAAGAAGGTAATTGGGAAAATGTATTTTGCAACAAGTTTCTTTGATGAAGATCTCGTTTCTAAGATAAATAGGGAACTGATTCAAATGTATTAGAATAAAAGCCATTCCCTATTGATAAATGGTAAAAAATAAATGGAACAGGCAGTTTTCAGAGGAAGAAATCAGAGATATCAATAGCCAAGAGAAAAAAATGCTCCAAATAACTAATCATCAGAGAAACCTGAGAGAAATCATTTGAATTGATACATAGTGAAATAAGGAGGAGTAGGAGGATAATTTTCATAATTATAGCAACCCTGTAAGGACAAACAGCTTGTAAGACTTAAGAACTCTTATCAATACAATAACCAACCACAATTCCTAAGATCAAGATGAAACATGCTACTCATCTTCTGACATAGAAGTCATGACTCAGGGTGCAGATTGAAACATATTCTTCTTCCTCTTTTTTTTGCATATGACCAATGCAAGAATTTGTTTTCCTTGACAATGTATATTTGTTACAAGAGTTTTTCATTCTTTCTTTTTCAATGGCAGGGTCAGATAGGGAGTGGGAGGGAGAGAAGGTAGATCTTTATTGATCGAAGGTTTAGTCAGAGTATAATCAGTTTGACCTCTGACAATCATCCAGTGCAATGCCCTCCTCTCCCTACTTTTGTCTCTCTTTGGCATTTACAACATGGAAAATGCAAGGGAAGGCAATCAAACACAGAGAACATAAAGGCTGTTTCAGAGCAGTTACATTCCTTTTTCCTAAATTCTTTGAAATCTGCTTTACTAAAATCTAGGTTATGTATTGGACTATACCTGAGTTTTCCTTCTCCTGTTTATCTATCACAAGCTCTAGAATGTAGTAGTTAATTTCTCCAAGAACATTATTACTTTACTTTAAGAACACATTTTTCCTAATTGGTCAGTTTGTCCCAGAAAGGCAACTTCCCTCTAAGTTTTGAAGAACGAAATTATCATTAAAGAAATTCAAGAATTTCTCAATTGCTCTGCCTTTGAGCTATATAAGGCTAAAGAACATATCTAGATAGTAGGAGCTCCCTGTTACTACTTTAATGTGTTTTCATGACATTTTTGTGATCTCTTTCCTATATACATCACCTATTTCCTCCTTCTTGCCTGGTGGTCTGTACTATACACTGAATATAATGTCACTTGTTTTGCCCAATGATATCTACTAAGCTTTTCCTCTCCAGTTCATGGATTTTCTGACATTAATACATCTGCTTAATATTCAATTCTATCTTTATTTATTGTACTTATTTCTTTAGAACAAGGCACACCATTCCAAAGCCATCTTTCAGACACAAATCATATTCTGTGATATATATGTCAACTTTATTTGTAATAGAAACACACTGATGAAGGAAGAATATTTCTTCTACGGCATTTTAGTGAAGGGAGCTAACTAAGAAGAGGCATCCACATTAAATGTAAAAACACCACCATATATCATCACAAACATAATAAATGCCATCATCAACAATATCATCACTTTCACCATGTTCATAAAAATCATAACCAACACCATAATAACAATAATAATTACCATAATCCAGTGTCATCTTAACTGTCAACAGCATCAACACCATTGTTAACATCAATGCTGTTAATAATTACTGAACATCTACCATACAGACATCCCTTTGGGGGAGACATAGAGCTTTAGAATACGACTTTTTCCTAGAGGAGCTACAGTCTCAGTGGAGTGATAGGACATATACATGTGAAAAAATGAATATAACTATAATTAATAATGACACTGTATAATTTCCACTTGGTCGTGTCTTCTTTTTTTCCTCTGTATTTTTCCTCCCACATCTTGGCTCCCTAGAAAAGCAAGGAATACTCTTGAGGATTGCCTGGGTAATTTAATGCGAAAGCAGTGGCTTAAGATAATTCTTACACTATGAGAAGGAAAATTTAGAAAGAAATCAGAGTTACCCTACTCTATAAAGAAGACACCAGAAGAGGGCAGCCTATGGGACATAGCAGAGCTTCAACTAGCTGTCCACTAGGACATTGAAAAGCCCTTGAAAAGTCAGTGAGTATCAAGGTAAGTCCATGTAGATGGTGAGACATGAATGTATCAAACCTGCTTTGATCATTTGCATGCCTGATTTGTGTGCTTTGCACACAATCTTTGAGATAAAATGCTTAGAGAGTGGGGTGTAGGAATTACTTGCAAATATAGTCTTTGGATATTCCTAGAATACACCTTTGGGCATAGAGGAATGGATGGGGAAAATTAAGATTTATACTTTTCTAGAGTTTCAAAACCATCATTGTTAATTGCATTTTCCATGTAGTAAATAATATGTTTTTATCTAGTATGAATGAATAATCCTTTTGGGTAAGCATGCAAAACAGGAAAATAGCTTGAAATCCTGAGGGAATGAAGGTATGAACTAAGATAGTTATGTATCAGAGCATGTTAGAATCACAGAATTGCTGAAATTGAGTTTTGAAAGGGACTGAAATGGCCATCTAGTCCAAATTATATCTGAAAGGAAACCTACTATAACATATCTGATAAGTGGTTAACCAACCTTCGCAGTATGGATCATATTTGGTTATATGTTTTTTAATGGAACAAATAAAACCAATGCAACAAAAACTGGAAGGGAATCAATATGGATCCTCAATATGAATGACGATGAGTTTAAATCATGACCTGAGATAAGAACTCTGGAAAGCAATGGGGGAGAAAACCAAAGCTGGCAAAAATTGGAGAGAGGTATTATAGCTCTAGCCTTGAGTGCCATCCAGAGGCTTGATCAGCTAGGTCAACTCATAGGCATGGCTGTTTCATTGTACACACTTGGCTAGCCAGTTGGGTCAGCCATTGTAGACTTCTAGATTTACAGTGGTGTCAAACTCAAATAGAAAGGGGGAAGAGAGACATTAAACTGTATATAAGGATCCCTGCAAGATGAGTACTGACTTTAGAAAAGCACATGTTAACATTATTTATGTTCTATTTTTAAAAAATGTTGTTAAATATCTTCCAGTTATACTTTAATCTGGGTTTGCTTTACTTGGCAGTTGTTGCACCAGCAATGCACCCAGGTGCCATATGTTCGACACCACTGATCCATTTATTAATAAATTAAACAGCAATTCTGGTGCTACCTGTGTCAAAATGAAGCACAGTATTTTAGTAACATATGCTTAGTGCCACATGAACAGTGCAAACAAGTGCTTATGAGAGTTCAGGGATTACACATGATATAGTGGAAACAGCATAGGACTTAGTGCCAAAAGGGTTAGATTTGAGTTTCAATTTTTTTTCTTTATTAGCTGCGTGACTATGTTGGGTCACTTCTCTTAACCTCTTCTTTAAGGTTTGGATAACAATACTATACAACCTACTTGCTCTGAGAAAATCACTTTGTAAATCTCAAAGTTCTACATGTCAAAGAGCTTGGATTCAAATTGTGGCTCTGTTGCTTATTTCCTATTTGCCTTTCAGCAAGTCTTTTGCTAAAATAATGTTTATTGATCTATTTTTCTTTACATTTTCAAATGTATCCTCACCTCTACCCTCTCTCAAAGGGAAAATTGACAAAACTAACCAAAATATTTAAAAAGTCTGATGCCATATATGTTGTCTTCCATATCCAATGTGCCCCTCATAGATTTGCTTTGGGATCAAACTCAGCCATTATAATTTCACAGAATTAAGTATTAATTGCTTTGTGGTTTTATTTTTTTTGCCATTTTCCCCATTGACATTGCTGTAGTGATTATGTATATTGTTTTCCTGGCTCTTCCTCCTTAACTTTGTATCAGTTCATGCAAGTCTTCTAATACTTCTTTGTATAATTTCTATGTATTTTATGTATTTATAATTTATACATAATTTTTATAGCATCTTCACATGTCACAACTTGCTTAACCATTCCCCAATCTATGGACATCATTGTTTCCAGATGATTATTTCTCACATGCAACTTGATAAGGATAATGTAAACAGTAGACGTGGTTTCAAAAAATGACCTATACAAGTACAGAATGGGGTAGGCATAATTATAAGATCATAGATTTATAGCCAGAAGGGACCTTAGAGGTCATCAAATACAAACCTCTCATTTTACAGATGAGGAAACTGGAGATCAGAGATACTAATTTGCTTTCCCAAGGGCACATAGCTAGTAAGTACCTGAGGCTGGACTTGAACCCAAGCCTTCCTTACATCAAATCTACAACTTTCTTCACTGTACCATACTGTCTTCATCTATATAACATATAGATTAATCTAATATAATCTATACAATAACCCACCTCAAATGCCACCTTCATCAGGAAGATGTCAACAAGCATTTATTAAGCACTTACTATGTACCAGCTACTGCATTGAGTGCTGGGGAGATGAAGAAAGGCAATATGGTCCCTGCCCTTAAGAAGTTTATAGTTTAATAGGGGAGATAACATGAAAACATCTATGTACAAACAAGCTACACACATAGATAGATAGATAGATAGATACAGACATATAGAAAAACACATTAGAGGTAATATTACAGCAAAGGTACTAGAATTAAGGGGGATCACGAAAGGCTTCCTGCAAAAGGTGAGATTTTATCTGGGACCTGAAGGAAGTTGGGGAAGTCAGGAGATAAAGGTGAGGAAGGAGAACATTGCAAGCATGGGAGATAGTCAGTGAAAATGCCCAGGCTCAAATATGGAATGTAATGTGTGAGGAACAGCAAGGAGACCAGTGTCACTGGATTGAAGAATAGGAGGAGGGTGGCAAGGTATAACGAGACTGGAAAGGTAGGAAGGGACCAGGTTATGAAGGGCATTAAAAGCCAAAGCGAAGATTTTATATATGATCTTGGAGGTAAAAGGGAGACTTCTCTAGTCATTTTTATTTGTTATAACATTCCCTCTCCAAGCCAAGGAGAACACTTGATTTTTGTGCTTTTCTAACATATTCCTGTGTTCTAATTATTTGTGTTTGCTTCTTATCTGGTGTTTCCTTTTCTAGTTTTGTTTCTAAATGTTATCTCTCCCCCAAGTCTAGCACAGGGCTCTGGACACATTGATGCTTAATAAAAGTTTTTAAAATGAAAATTAAGTGATTGAAGGAATAGGTATGAAAAAAGATATGGAGACTTTAGCTGAATACAAGTTCAATGAGTCAACAATATGACAAAGGAGAAAAAAAGTTAATGTTAATCATATCCTTCATAGGAAGAGAAGTGATAGATATTCTGTCCTGGTCAGCCCATGTCTAGAGTATTTTGTTCAGTTCTGGGCACCACTTTTGAGGAAGGACGTAGACAAAGCTTAGGCAACCCGAAAGGAGGGGAAGTAACTGAGGAAAAGAATGGAAACCATTCTATGTGAAGGTCACTTGAAGGAACTAAGGATGTTATCCTGGAGAAGAGAAGACATAAGGGAGGTATCACAGCTATCAAGCATTTGGAGTGTTGTGTACAGAAGAGGCATTAAACTTATTTCATGTGTTCCCAGAGGGCGCAAAATCTGTTTTCCTTCTCCAAAAGAATTTGTTTTCTTTCCTGTCTTCATATACCCAGTGACTTGCACATAGTAGGTTCTTAGTGCGTTTTTATTGAATGAATGAATGAATGAATGAACTAGAAGCAATAGGCAGAAGTCAATGAGGGAAGATTCTGTGTTATTGCAAGGAAAAATCTCATAACAATTAGAACTTACTAAAATGGTATAGACTGCCTCAAGTGGCAAGATCTTTCCAACAATGGAAATATCCAAGCAGAAAGTAGATTATTTTTCAGATCAGGATTGGACCAGGTGACCTTGGAGGGCCTCCTCAACTCTCCAGTTCTATGATTTTCTAATTCAAGGCTGATGTGCTTGGCTAACCTTGGGCCCTTACTGAATCAGGAAATGAAGTGGGTTTCTTTCCAGAGCCCCCGACAGAGAGACAGATTTTCAAAGCTCCCTAACTCTAAGCGAGCCTGAAGCTGGGACACTAACTCTGAGTTTTTCCTGAGGTGACAGCGGGTCCTGGTCAGCAATCCCATCACTTACGCTCTCATTTTGGCTTTCTGTGCTCAGTGGTATTTCAGGCTGGGTGCCCAGCACTCTCAGAATGGGCTCTCACAAACATTATGACAAATTACAAGCATCTCACTCCACTGAATTCCTCGAATCCTTCCTTAGCAGGGGAGGGAGAACTCAAGGCTACAGAAGGAGCCTTTGGAGGCAGCAGGGCAAATCAACTGGCAGAGACTGAGGATAAGCGGTAATAAAATGTGAAAGGCTGAGCTTCTGTCCTCTGAGATGTATTATGCAGTTTATAAATAAAGTTCCATAGTTTAAGCCATATGTAGAAGGATGCAGTTTTTGGAGGCTTCCCAAAAGCTGACCTTAAAGGGGAGATATGAAATGTCTTTGGGAACAACTTCCAGATGTACGTAAAAAATACAAAACAGGGCATGAGCTTTTGTGTCTGGGATCTTATGAACCAATTAGGTGTCTTAAGACCTTAAGATGCTTATTCACTATTAATGATGGCTTGTCTTCTTCACAGCTTCCACTCAAGGCTCCCTCCCTTTTCAGAAATGAATCCTCATCAGAGTAGATCCTCCTATTACTTACTCATTACTTGACTGCGACTAGGTCTGGTGGGAAGAGAATTGGACTAAGATTAGGAGACTTGGATTCTAATCTCAGATTTATCAGAGTGGATGAACTCTCACTGGTGGATGAACATGGATAAGAATGACATAGGAGGAGAGAACTTATGGTTGGCTCGGCGTCTGCTGTTGTTGTTTGTCCTTCATTCTCAGAGAGGAGCGGTGACATCATGAGGGTGGTGTCTCGACTTGTGCATGAGTTGGAGCTAATTTAAGTGAGACACAGCTGGGCAAAATCATCCACCTCACTCTCTCCTCCAGAGTCATTGAAGACCAGTAGCAAGACAAAGGCCTGGCAGTGACTGGCGATGGCCCAGGGTGCAGTGGGTGACCTTGGCCTTTCTAAATTAAGGCCTTTCCCAGATCTGTTTATCTGCAGCCACACTCATTCAATGACAAAGGGCTAGGAAAGCGTTGGGACAAAAGATGGCTTAATTCACCTTCACAAAGACATTGTCAATCTGGGAGGGAAAGACCCTCAGAGTTTCTGGCCAGAACAGAAAACAATTGTTATGTACACTCATTCAAAGTCATTTGTACCAGCGGAGGAAATATTAGGAAAAGAGGAACTAGTTTGATGAGACCACAAAATCATTGAAGCTCATGGGAAGGATTGCAGAATTAGGGAGTTGGGAAGGGACTTAAGGATCATTTGGTCTGACCCTACATCAAAGCATGGATCTCATCTACAATATATGGTCACCTGGTATTTGCTCAGAACAACGTCAGTAATGGGAACAGCTCTCCTTTCTGAGGAGAGATATGGAAACTCTTGGAATGAAAAACCCCCAACATGGATCGAACTTGCTAAAGCTTAGGATTCTAGTCATTGACATGTCTTATAGATTAGTTTGATCCTAGATAGATTGCTTCCACTCCCTCTGTCTACCCTCCCCCAACATTTTGACTAACATTAGGGGAAGTACAACTTATAGTCAGAATGGAGCACAGAGTCCATCTGATTCAATCCTTTCATTTTACAGATGAGGAAACAGAGGCTGCTGGAGGCTGAACAACTTAACCAAGTTACATAGACAGTGACCATGGGATTTGAACTCAGGTCATCTCATTCCAAAATCGGTGTTATTTTTTTCTACCATACCAAGCCTTGCTGGATGTAATCTGCACCCTCATAGTGAATTGGATAAACATTGCCAGCCTTCTGTCTCTACAGAGGAAATGAGCTAGACTGCAATTTGGGAAATTTAGGTTAGTGCTATCAAACTACACCTTGCAGGGCTCAAGGGAAAAAGGTGAATGAAGCAGGTGAGATTGCATGTAGCAGTTGCTAGATGTGCCCCAAGTTAAAAGCGTTGAAGGAGCTCATACATCAGCTGGGAGCAAGGTGTAAGGTGCAGTCTAACAGCATCACCATTATAGTCTAGAACTCCATTTAGCCAGAGTATTTAGGCAAATTAGACAGAGAAAACCAAGCTGTTTCTTTGAGCAAACCAGCCTATATAAGACAGAGAGCACATGGTGTCAGCAGAGACAGATTTCACGTGAGCGAGTCTAGGGGAGTGAGTCTAGGGGAGCAGCAGTACCCTTAAATGAAGGGGCATCAGGGCTTTCTTCTTTGTGTTTAGTGTGGAGGTACTCACGGGTTTTTGCATGGTTCTGGGATCATGTGTTTCTCTTGGTCCAGGTTCGAGATCCATCAAACCATCCCAGAATAAGATGAATTAAGTGATGATAAAGCTGTGTTCTAGATTCATCCTCAAGCTGCCTATATGGTTACCCCAGCTGAGCTGACCCCCCCACCCTGATCTTTGGAGGAGTGCCAACCACAGGCCAGAGGACAAGACCTAAGGACCTCCTGGCCGTCAGGTTGCTAAGCACTGATATATACTCTTAAAGGAAGCCTCCTGGGGAACATTAACAAAAGGATTGATTGGCTTGGGGAAGTCCTGCCCATTCTGAACTGGGAGACCTCCTGCTTTACCTTCTATCTCTGGCCCTCCAGTCCTTCTCCTGAGATCTCCAGCATCCTCTGCTCCAACAGAGAGCTTTCTTACCTGCAGCTGAGCACTAGTGTGTACTAGGCAGGACTGCTGAGGGTCTGTCAGCAAGGGGTGGGGAGGGCTGTTTTGGAAGAGGGAGCAGGAGAAACAGAGAGGAATTTCTGGTCCAACAGAGGAGGTGTAAATCAAATAGCTGTTTTGAAGCCTTTTAAATGTTTTGACACTCTCCAATCCATCAGGGCCTTTAATTGTATTTTGACTGAGTTGTTCTATATGTAAATACCAGTTACTGTTAAGATTGTTTATAACCAAACTGTCTGTTTATGCAAATTGTGTTCCAAGATCACAGCGTTTTCATTGCAGGATAAAAACATTCCTTTTATTTAATGCCAAAATCACTTTCTCCTTGGGTGGTGGTTCCCCCACCCCTCCCCTTTCCTGTTTGCTTTTAAATACAGCAAAACATTTGGTGTATTTGGAGGAGAAAGGCAACTCCAGTCCAGCAGAGGCCGCATTGGTAGTAGGGATGTCAGCAGACAGCAACATCTTCACCTCTGATCCCTGCTCCCTACTGCACGAAGCACTACCTCCATCACATGCCTCCTCTACCTTACTGCCAGATCAGTCCTCTGTGGCATTGTAGAAAACATCCTGGTCTTAGAGTCAGAAGACTTCCAAGTCTCTCCTTTTACTTTAGCTGTATGACTGTGAGTAAGTCACTCTACCTTGCATCATCCATTAAAAAATAAGCATAGAGAAATTGAATTGGATTATAGAGGCCTTCCCAGGGAGTACATGGAGCTTCCCTGGAAACTTCTGGGAAATTTATGGGACATGGTGACTCATTTCTTAGGCCTTTGGGAATGATGAACTTCTCTGCTGCTTCTAACCATGTGATGTCTGGTATAGAGAGGACTTGGCATTTAGTTATGATATGGCAAAACCTGAGATGTGCCACTGCCTGAGAGTGGAAGGGGAACAAGGCACTTTATCAGCTAAAAGAAAAAAACAGCTTCTGGTTGGCCTTTTGTTCATTTCTGCTCTCCAAGTGGAATCATGTAGCTCAGAGACTTCCACTGAGGAATAGGGAATAGGGCTGGCTTTCCTCATGATCAGATGGCATCTAAAGAACATCTACTATCTACACAAACCTAAGCCTGGCTTGGAGCTGCCTCTTAGGACTTCAGCCTCTCCCGGCCAGCTAGCTAACATTGATAAAGCCAGATGAATAAGTTCCAATATAGGCTTGGGGGTGAACTTGTGAGTTCAAGAGGTCTGGACATTCTGGGTCAAAACTGAATGGCAGCAGGGGAAGAGCCCCTAACCCCACACTTTTGGAGGAGATATTCTCTGACAAAATGTTCTGAACCTGCCCACTTTAACGACAGACATGTATGAGGAGATGTTTGGACAGTGCAGAGCTGAAATGCCTGGTTGGCAGATCTGAAAACTACTTTGTGTTCTGATGGAGCTTAAGTACAGGTTTTCAGAAGATTGTAATAGTAGTTACCTTTAGTTTCTGAATCTGGTTTTATTTTGGCAGATGTCCACTTGTGGGTCTCTTTTGTTCAGTATTTGTGTGTGTGTGTGTGTGTGTGTGTGTGTGTGTTGTGTGTGTACTATAGAAATAAATTACCTGCCTCATAGAGAATTAATACTATACATTGAATAACTTTTCTCTTCCTTCTTTCCTTCCTTCCTTCCTTCCTTCTCTCCATCCCTTCCTTCTTTTCTTCCTCCCTCCTTCCTTCCCATCCTTCCTTCTCCCTTTTTGGGGTGTCAGGAAGAACTGGGTTCAAATTCTTCCCCACTCACTTACAGCTGTTTAAGTCACTTAACCTTTCTCAACCTAGATTTCCTCATCTGTAAAAAGTAGAGAGAGGGATGGATATGAGATCAGTGTTGTCAATGCAATTAGGGATACATACTGACTTAGAAAATCACAAATCAATGTTTGTTATCTATGTTGTGTTGTATTTTATTTATTTTGTTCAACATTTCCCCACTTACATTTTAATCTGGTTCAAGCACCTCCAGTTTGACACATTATTGGAGGGAGTTTCCCTCTATTCATGAAATCACAGGTTTGCTAAATAAACCAAAACATGATACTTCTAAATTACGTGATACTTGGGGCCATGTTGGAGTGGGAAGAGCACTGGATTTAGCATTAGAAAATCAGAACTCGACTCCTAATTCTTCTTTTGGCTACTCATATGACCTTGGGCAAATTATTTCTTTCTGGGCCTCCTGTTCTTCATCTGTGTCCTGAGGAGGCTTGGCTAGATCATCTTCGAGGACTCTTCCAGCTCTAATTCCCATGACCCTACTGAAGAAAGGGGGATAAATTACTTCTCCAATCACATGACCTCACCTGAAAGCTGAAAGAAACAGATACTTTAGTTTCATGTGCTTTAGGGAAAGCCCCACAAGGAAGGACACATGGCCTGATTGGAGCCGCTCTAGCAAGTGACAGGTAGAGACAATAAGGGGAAGGTACAGTGAGCTCACCCTGGGGCCCTGTGCCAACACCTACAAACCAGAGGAGCTCATGGACCTCCCTCAAACTGGACAGGAATAACACCTCCAAGATAAACTGGAATGGGGTAGGAAGTGGGTACAAACAGAGATGTCCCTAGGAAGCCTGACAGTCTTCAGGTTATGGTGGCAAGAGAGAGTGTGCGATGATCAGGGACTCTTAGGTCTAAGTTTCCAGGCAGTTAGCTTGTGGATTGGTCCCTGTCATTGTGGATTCCCAGATCAGAGCCACTCAGCTGCTTAAGAGCGAGGGATGAAGAGTCTGAGTTCACGGGGGGGGGGGGGGGGGGGGAGGCGGTGCTACAAATCATCAAGAATATGGGAAGTTTCTTTCCTGGAATAGTCCAAGTATCCAGATATAGTGTGTGCATGTGTGTGTGTGCGTGCGTGTGTGAGTTCCATGGAATAGGCAGGACAGAAGGAAGGGGTAACTGGGCAGTAGGAAAGATGTCAATTAAGAAGAGATTGCTTGTGTAACAGAGAAGGGCCAGGCCCCCCCACCAAACACACCCCCCAAACCTAGAAGCTTTTCTAGACTATACAAGACACTATGAACATCTTGTATCCCCTGAAGTAGAATGTATGTTCCTGGAGAGCAAGGGCTTTTATTTTTGTTTTTGTATCCTTAGAGCCTAGCTGCCAGCTAGGGGGCACAGTGGATAGAGTGCCAGGCCTAGAATCAAGAAGACTCATCTTCCTGAATTTGAATCTGGCCTCAGACAGTTTCTAGCTGTGTGACCCTGGGCAAGTCACTTAACCTTGTTTGCCTTAGTTTCCTTACTTATAAAATGAGCTGGAGAAGGAAATAGCAAACCACTCTAATATCTCTGCCAAGAAAACCCCAAATGGGGTCATAGAGAGTTGGACATGATTGAAATGACTAAACAACAACACCTGGCACAGTGCCTTAGTACGTAGTAGATGAAGAAATATTTGTTGATCTGAGGTTTTACCTCACCTAGAAAAGTGGCGAGGATGAGAAAGATGGGAATAACCAATGTTGGAGGCATTGTGGAAACAGACGCATGAAAACACTGTTGGTGGCATTGTGAATTGTTCTAACTATCCTGGAATGCAATTTAGAAATAGGCTGAGAAAGTGACTAAACCGCCTGTCCGTGTCCTTTGACCCAGAGGTAACACTGCTTGGCATATAGCCCATGGAGGTTAAAAATAGAAATAAAGTCCTCACATACATCAACATATTTATAGCAGCACTTTTTAAAAAAAGTAGCAAATAATAAGAAGTAAAGCAGGTGCTTTTCTGTTGGGAAATGTTTCAGTAGGTTATGGTTAGCTTGTAAAACCTGCTCCAATCTATTCTTCCAGCCTCATTGGAAAGTACACTCCTACACGCCTCTTTCTGGCCAAACTGGCTTTGTATATGCTGCTCACGCATCACACTCCATCTTCTGTCTCCATGTCTTTTCACTGTCCTCCTCACCATGCCTGGAATGTACTCGCTCCTTATCTGTGCCACATGGAGACCATCTCTTCCTTTACGACGTAGCCCGGTCACTGTCATCTTTGAGAAGCCTCTCCTGATCTCCACTGCTAGGCCCTCTTACTCAAACTGTCTTGTATTTAATTACTTTGTATGAACTTTAGGTGCTATATACATTTTGTGAGTACTAGTTGTCTTCTTTATTTGAATGTAAGCTTGTTGTAAGGAGGGATTGTTTTATTCTTTGTACTTGTTTTCTCAGCCTAGAATGTATTGCTTGGCATTTAGTAGGCACTTAAAAATACTTGTTCATTGATTGATAAGTGAATAGAATGTTGCTATGTTATAAGAAATTCTGGATGTGAAGAACAGAGAATAATGAACTGATAAAAAATGAAATAAGCAGAATTAGGAATACTATATAAAAATACCATAATGTTAGCGAGAACCAAAAAGGATTGAAATTGAATGCTCTGTAATTATAACGTCCAAATTTGGCCCTCGAGAGGAGATATGGGAATGAACCTTATTTTCTTCTTTTCAGAGGCAGGGGATTTGGGGTGTGGAACAATATATGTGTTGTTAGAATCATTGATATGTTGGTTGGTTTTACTGGACTGCTTTTTTTTTTGCTTTTTTAATCTCTTGTTAGGGATGACTCTCTGGCTGGGATAAATGAGGGTCGTTTAAAAACACAGGATACTAGTAAATATTTTTAAAAATAATGCTTGTTGGATTGAATTGAGTGTGGTGAGTGCCATGAGAATATGAACGATTGAAGGCTGTGAGAGAAAGTTAAGTAGAGGGACAGATCTCTGCCAGAGCCCTGGAATTTGGAGCAGAGTAGAAAGATATAAAGCTAGAAAGATGGGACAGCCCCATTGTTGACAGTTTTGAATATCAAACAGAGAAGTTCAGGCTTTACCTAGCCGCCAATGGGGAGAAAATGATGACCTTTAGACCCAGGAGTGTGAAATGATCTAAGCTGTGCTGGTTGAGAGGCAATGGTGTGTAGTGGGGTAAGGACATTGGAACTGAAAGCAAGGTCCTGTATTCAAATCTTGGCTCTGCTACTTACTGCATTTGTGACCTAGGCAAGTCAATTCCCCTCCCTGGCTCTCGGTTTCCCCAAATTGTAAAAGGATTGTACTGCAGGATCTCCACAGTCCCTTCCAACCAGGAAATGATACAATTCCAATCAACAAACACTGTGCTACCCACTTGGGATACAAGGACTGGAACGGAACTAATGCCTCTTCTCAACATTGTACTAGGATAACTTGATGTGAATACAAGAAGGTAAATTCAACCTGTGAACATAGCAGGTAATAAGTGATTTCTCTTGAAGAAAGAGGAGAGGGTGCTAATAACAGAGAGAATCAGGGGAGGTTTGTGTAGGAGGTGTCACCTGAACAGAGCTTTGAAGGAAACTAGGATTCTCTAAGGAACAGATGAATGAGTTCATTCCAAACATGGGAGACCATTCATGCAGAGCTATGGAGGTTAGAGATGGGATTTTGTTTGTGGGGAACAGCTCCCAGGCCCATCTAATGGGAATGGCAAGTGTGTAAAATGGTGTAATGGGAAATTATCTCTGTTACCAGAGAGGTTGAGACTGATGGATTGCTTGAGCTCAGGAGTTAGGTGCTGCAGTCAACCATGCCTGAGGCAGTTTAAGTGGGGCAGTGGATAGAGCTGGGCCTGCAATCAGGAAGACCTGAGTTCAAATCTTGGCCTGCGACACTTGTTAGCTGTGTGATCCTGGGCAAATCACTTAACCCTATGTACCTCAGTTTTCTCATCTGTAAAATGACCTAGAAAAGGAAATGGCAGTCATTTCAGTCTTGTCCAACTCTTCATGACCCAACATTAAGTTCTGTATCAGTATGTTAAACTCCTCACTCCTAGGGAGCCAGCAGGCAGACTAAGGAGGGAAGAGAGCAGGTCAAAACTCCCAGGCTGACATGTAGTGGGGTTGGGCCTGTGAATGGCTGCCATGCCTTGGGCCTCGGTGGGGTAGGGAGACCTAATCTCAAACAGAAAAATTTAAAAAGGACGAGAAAGGTAGATTTTATCTGGCCAGACTGCAGAGCAAAGATTGAAGGGGGAAATGCTGGCTTTGGGGGAACATGCTCTTCATTCTTCCATTTAGTAGTTTCTACACGGCAGTCTCAACAATACTAATTGTGAATAAAAGGAACAATACCGGTGGCAGCCTTGTTTCCACTATTATAACTTCATTAATACCTTTTGGTCATAAATATCCACTCCTAGGCATTTATCATGCTGGCCACAATTACTGCCTGACACTCCCCCAGGGGATGATTTGTCTGTCCAATCTGATTAAAAGGGGATATTTAAAAGTTAGACGGAGGCTCTCAGCCATTTATAATCTACTAAATATTTAAGTGTGTATGTCTTAGCACACCCAAAAATTGCAGGAATATTTCATGTTCCCATTTTCTCAGTATCAATCTGGAGCAGGCCTGATGTGTGCAGACTAATAGGTGAACCCTCTTGACTTTGCCTAAATTGGATTTTGGTAAATAAAATATTTTTAAATGCTGGTAGAGTATTGAGGGGTGGGAAGTGTGTGTGTGTGTGTGTGTGTGTGTGTGTGTGTGTGTGTGTATAGAATATTGAGGTGGGGTTTGCAATAAAAAGAGGTCTCAATTCCTCGAATTAATGGGTTTACAATATCATATTAACTGGTCTCCCTACCTATGGACCCCACTTGTTCAATCCCTTCTGCACAAGCTATGAGAGTACTCTTTCTAATCTGTAGCTCTTCTTATCCTCTCCCCATTAGTGTACTTTAAATGGCATCCCATTGTCTGCAGGATAAAGCCTAAACTCAAGCCCAGCGTCCAAGAATCTCTCCACTTACCCTTCAAGCTTTATCTCCCATTAGTCTTAACCTATACCCTGTGCTCCAGCCAAATTGGACCACTGGTAGTTTCCCCGAATCCAACTCACCCTTCGGAGTCCTCTTCCCTAATTTGCCTACCTAGGAGAAATCTTTGCTTTTTCTGAGGTCATGTATTGCTTCCTTTGTGCCTGCTTTATGATATTATTTACGTTCTGTTTTGTGTTGTTATTCACTTTTGTGGCTGATCTGTTAAACAATGACAACTGGAACACATTAGCCTTGAATTGTGTGTTTAATCATTTTCAGTCGTGTCTGATCCTTCATCATCCCTTTTGGGGTTTTCTCGGCAAAGATACTGGAGTGGTTTGGGATTCCCTTCTCCAGTTCATTTTACAGATGAAGAAACTGAGGCAAACAGGGTTAAGTGACTTGCCACCTCACCAGCTGTGAGGTAGGTGCTATAATTACCCCTATTTTATAGAAAAGAGAACAGGCTGAGAGAGGATTAAGAGACTTCCCAAAGAAGGTCACACAGCTAGTAAGTGACAAAGGTAGGATTTGAACTCAGGTCTTCTTGACTCCAAGTTCAGTGCTCTGTCTGTTAAGCCACTTAGTTGTCTCCAAGTCTGTAGTTTCCTTGATTTTTTTTAAAAAAAAAATCTTATTCACTTTCAGATTAATAGAACATTTGAGCAGGAAAGGATCTTTAAAAACATCTAGTCCAACTCTTTTATAAATGGGGAAACTGAGGCTTATAAAGTGAATTAACATCCCCAAATCACACAGATACATGGTGGCAAAGTCCAGAGTCAATCTGAGTCTCCTAACTCCAAATTCAGGGGTCTGTCCTATTGTACAACAGCTTAATGTTCAGCTGTGGAAATAAGACATACATTGAATCTTAGGATCCTTGAATCTCAGAGTTGGAAAGGTCTCTCAGGATCTCCAGCACATCTTGTACCTGAACCTCTTGCTGTTGCTTGTCCTTTTTTTTTGAAGAGGATCAATGACATCACCGGTAATATATTAACTGCCACATGAATTGGATTTAAGTGAGGCAGAATTGAACAAAGTCATCAGCCTCCCTCTCTCCTCCAAAGTCATTGAAGTCCAGTGGCAAGAAAAAAGTCAAGAGGGCTGGTGATGGCTCAGGATGCAGTGGCTGACCTTGGAGTCTTTAATGTCTGACCAAGCTCTAAGCACTTCACAGTGTCCAACAGAAATCCCCGCCACAACATTTATGGCAAGTGGTTCTCCCACCCCTGCTTGAAGACCTACAGTTGATGGGGACCAACTCTCTTGTTGGTCATGGAGTACTGAGTTCTAAATCACAGGGAAAGGAGGGTTAGGGCCATGGCTCTGAATGCAGATTTCCCATCCCCACCTATTCATGAGCACAAGGTGTTTATAGATCTAGTTCCCATAAGCGAGGAACTGGTTGTTCTGGGCCTTTCCCCAAGAATAGCCCTTGAATGCTATCCCCTTTGTTTAGAGTGCCCTCCCCTTTGTTTAGAATGCCCTCCCCTTTGTTTAGAATGCCCTCCCCTTTGTTTAGAATGCCCTCCCATTTTCATTGTCTGAATTCCTACCGACTCATTAAAGCCTAGCTCAAAGACTTCTTGTCCCAGGAACTTTCTGCTGATTCTCTCTATCAGTAACAGCCTCTACCTGAGCCCTTACAATGCACTTTGCATATATTGTTATGAATTATAGTTATCTACCTGTTCTCTTTCTATCATTCTATTCCTCAATGACATCTTTTACTACTGTTCTTCAGATTACTTCAGTGGTTATTTATTTCACTCTGATCATATCCACCATGAATCTTTTCATTGCCCTCTACATATTCTTCATTTTTAATTCTTTGGGAACTAGAGCAAAGGGTGAGAGATGACAGATGCCATATCAGCATCCTTGGGATATAAGGAGAATGCTAAGAATGTCTCCAGCATGTTGGGTGGATGCCACTATGACATTCTTATGAGGGGGCATGGACTGGAAGTATGCAGATCTTGTGCAATCTGCATTGTTGGAAGGAACTTCCAAATGGATGCGATTTATTTGAGTATCTGATTATAGTCATATGTTGTACTTGTTCTCATAGAAGGAGGTCCTACCAGAGTGGAATGGGAGGTGCATCTGTCCAATGAGAAATGGCCTAGTTAAGTTCAGCGGACTAATCATCAGAAGGCTGGTCATAGGACGAGGATTAATTTTGCCCACGTCAGCTCATATAGACTGCCTATAAAAGCTGTAGTCTTCTTCAGAGGACACTCTACTCTGGATAGAAATTTTCGATCCTTGTGTAACTTGTATAATCCAGCCTCACTCTCTCAAGCCTGGGGGGTAAGAGTGGGGGGGGTTTATATTGCTTCTCGAGGTTCCAGGGTACCCTGAGGGATTTGGAGGTGTCTCTTCTCTAGTGCCTTTGCATCAAGCCCCCAACGGTTGTGTCCCTCCCCATTTGTTAAAGGCCTATGACCAGCAACCCAGTTCCATTTTTAACATCAGGTAGCTTTTACAAAAGTATATCCACTTCAAAGATAGAGTAAGAACAAAAGGACAAACTAAGGACAAACTCAGGGCATATTCTTCCCATACGCCAGCTCAGAACCTAGGGGAGTATAAGTCTCAAAGTTTAGCTTAGTTCCTAAGCTCTGTTCAAAGGCAGCTTAGCTGTTGAATGAGATTTTTTTCTGGACTGGGGTCCTGGAGATCACTCCCAAAGATCACCATTACTCCTTACTTCTTAAGATTCCAATTTCTAGATTCCTGAGGTTTACTCCACCCTGGAATGGAGAAGGTTAAGGAGGGAGGACCATTTCTCAGGGCACATATTTTCTCAGGGTTATCAAAAGGCTTTTGCAATAGTTCATGGGAGAGTGTCCAGGATCTGAACTAGGGCTGTGACTGGAGAGAAGGGGGAAGTATATGGGAGACATGAAGACGAAAGCTTCGACATTCAAATAGTCTATCTCTTCTAGCCCCAGTTCTATGCTCTACAATCAATCAATAGACAGGCATCTATTATGTAAATACTATGGGCCAGGCACTGGGCTCTGTTCCAGGGATACAAAGGCGAAAATTGAAACAATCCCTGCCCCCAAGTAGCTTACAGTCTATCTGCACACATAGCTGCTTAATAAATATCAGTGGATTTGAATTGAATTCAGTTGAATCTGTATATCCCTGTGGTTTATATGGAACGCTGTTGCCCAACTCAGCCTTACTTTTGGAATTTGGGGTGGAGTGGAAGAGACCTCTTTTTTTCAGTTGGCTAAACTGTCCATGGTGAAATGGACACTAAATCTCTCCAACAGCCAGCCCAGATGGCATGCTAGTCACATCCACTTCCTGGGGAAGGAGGCGCTGGCACTCTCCTAAGTAGCCAGCTGTCATTGCCGAATGTACAATATTACTGTTGTCAGCATTAATAAGGGACAAGTGCCTAGAGGCTTGTTACCCACCAATTAAACTTTGAATTTTATTGTGCAACCGTGAGCAGGCTTTACGATATCAGAGCTTTTGGCAGTTAAATACAACTAATATTCATCGTTCCCACATGGGCTCTAACATGCTACTCCATTAAAAGTGTGATTAAGAAATTAATTGATCTGGAAGAGATTGGCACATGCTCTAGACATTATGGTGGCAACCCTTTCATTAGTAAGATGGTTACTCTTTTCATGTGTGGTCCTCTTCAGACATCTGGGTGGACTAGAGAGGTGGTGATGTCTAACTCTGTCCATGAGGACAGGACTTGATGGATGAGAAGGTGTCTTTGCTTCACTTCCATCATTCCCATACTGGATATGGGAATACTTTAAAAGATACATGATTTGACCCATGTAGGTCCTTACTCTTGCCATCACAGATCCCAATGCTTTCATACCTTCTTAGACATCTTTTCATAAACTGGCCTGCCCCTCCATTCCCCAAACAAATCAACAAACAAATAAATACACAGAAACGCCTCTATGCATAAGCTTGAGGCCAATCTCTGGGTTATATACCTCCATTTTTAGGCTGGACCATGGATGGTTGATCCAAGACCTATTCCTTGGCCATCATGTGAAATCTTTCCAGCACAATAGAACTTGTCAGAGTTTATTGCCTACTGACTTAACCTTTGGAAATTGAAGGTAATATTTAATCCATGAACATCAATGGAAGCATTTCCATAAAGCCTCTCTCTGTTAAGTGAGAATAACTCAAGGAGAGGTTGTGGAGAGAAACCCCTTCTCCAAATGATATATGGCAAAAGGTACCTTGTATGATTTAGACAGGAGTAATAAAAATGTAAATTGAAGTTTAGAAGTATTAATACTTTATACTTTAGGAGACTTCATAACTCCTAGGGTCATAGACCGAGAGCTAGAAGAAACCTCAAAGGCTATCTAGTCTGAGACCTTCATTTTTTCAGATAAGGAAACTGAAGG
The DNA here is from genome assembly GCF_011100635.1 of Trichosurus vulpecula. Classification (NCBI taxonomy): domain Eukaryota; kingdom Metazoa; phylum Chordata; class Mammalia; order Diprotodontia; family Phalangeridae; genus Trichosurus; species Trichosurus vulpecula. The sequence goes on from NC_050581.1 coordinate 80,301,120, forward strand.
CCAAGAAAAGTAAGCAGACTGTTCAGGGGCAGACAGGTGGTACTCATCAGAGACCAGATACAAACAGTCTTCTCTTTCTACTGTATCATGGCTGCCTTAATTTAGACACCGGTGCATGAGGGCTTCTTTGAGCTACTCTGACAGAAAAGTTATGATGAGCATGACCAGATAGGAGGGAGTGAAGCTTCCTGTTACCGACAATGAATCGAAAGGTAACGAGGCTGGAGGAAACAACAGGAAAGTAAACATAGGTATACACAAGTTCCTCAAGACTGGCTTCCCCTTGGTATTTCCTACAAGATCATTTTCTGCTGTCTGAAACAACTGGAAAGTAGAATCCATGGATCCCCAAAAAGGAAGGAGCGCCCTCTGAGAAATGAACCAGGGACAGACAAAATGTATTCTCTAAAAATCTCATTCTCTAAAAAGCCTTTGTGGAACACAAGGACTGGAAGGCTCACTTCGCATTAATAATAATGATGGTTTGTTGTGTTGAGAAACAGTTAAATTCAAAAGTGTGTTCTACACACTTTTTTAGAAAGCTAGTTGTTAAATATTTAACAACATATCTTTGCCTATCTCTATTTTTAGTTGTGTTGTGATATTCTCACCTCATCTTTTAATAATATTAATGGTTATTTGTTGTGTTGAGAAACTGTTATATAATGTAAGTTAAATTTGAGTGTGTCCTACACGCTTTTTTTAGAAAGCTGGTTGTTAAATATTTACCAACATATCTTTTCCTATCTCCATTTTAAACTATGATATTCTCACCTCATCTTTTTATCCTCCCTCTATCAGTCAAAACTTGGTCCAAACCATCCCTGCAGCTTGGCTAGAACAGGGGAAAGTGAATTTTATGTCATTATCCTTCTACTAAGGCTTTGAAGTCAAGGAAGGTATTGTGAGGGGATTTCCATGTGGTTAGTTGCTACTGCTGCCATGAAACTCTTCCCAGAGTCTCCATCTGGGAGGGTCCTCTTATATCATTTTGGGTGGATCTGTCCTCTGCACTTATTCAGCTTTCTTTTGTATGGATAGGATTTCTGAATATGTACCTTATCTCACATGATGATAGGATCAATTTTAAAGGTAGGAGGGATGGGAGAGATCATCAAGTCCAACTCTATCATTTTACAAGGGAGGAAACTGAGGCTTGGAAGCAACTTCCTCAAGGTCCCACCGGAAGTTAGTGGCAGAGCCTGCACAGTAATCCAGGTCTCCTGGCTCCTGGTCTAGTGCACTTTGTGCTAGTCAATGCTGCTATCTCTCTTCTACAATGTTATAAATGCCATAATATCAAAGATGGTGTCTTAATCCCTGGCTCTGAGTCTCTAGTATAGCACAGAACCTTGGGTATGGCAAATGAGTAATGTTTGCCGAATTGAATTTGAATCTATTTAAATATTTAATATCACTTTACGACTAGATTATTGTAACGGACTTCTAAACTGGTCTCAGCGCCTTTATTGGACTCTTGATTTCACCCAGTTGCCAATGCACAGTTCCCAGCACATACACAGGGCAGATTCTGTCACACCTCTCCTCAAAAACCTTCAGTGGATCCTTATTACCTGCTGAATAAAACTTAAAATCCTTAACCTGGTTTTCAATATGGCACAATCTGGCTCTTGCTTATCTTCCCAGCTTTGTCTCATGCTATTCTGCTTCTCATCCTATCCTCCCCTGCTAGCCTAGGCTGATTTTCCCAAAAATACCATTCTGAGGAAAGGGGTCTGCTATTACTACTATTCTGAGATGCCTAAAACTCATGAATGCCTGGGGAAAGCAAGCAGATTCCAATGTTTGTGATCCTCCAGTAAGGGTGTTTGTTTTGTTAAAAACCCAAACCGCAAACCAACAGCACTGGTGTTAGAATCAGAAAAACCTAATTTGGGAATCCCAGCTTGGACAAATGTTAGTTGTATTTATTCTGGTTAAGTCATTTAACCTGTCTGCTTCAGTTTCCTCATCTGGAAAATGGGGCTAGTACTGCTGGAATTACCTCCTTCGTAGAGTTCTTGTGAGGCAAAAGATATGGAAATGTTATCACTCATTCAACAAGTGTGTGTGTGTGTGTGTGTGTGTGTGTGTGTGTGTGTGTCCACATGTGCATGAGAGAGGGCCATATGTGAGTCCCAGTGCTCGGAACCATGGGGAATGCAGTAATGAATATAGAGTAAATCCTCCCTGATCTTGAGGAGCTGACAAGTCAGCAGGGGACATTAGACATGCACATATAGAAAACAGAATGTAATAGATGAATAGAAAGGACCCGAAATGCTATGAGAGATTTAAATAAAGAGATATAGAGTGGGGTAAGGCAGTTAGAGCTTTGGAATTGGAGTTAGGAAAACATAGCTTTGAATCCTGCCTCTAACTCTAGGTAAGTGACCCTTGGAAAAGTCACTTAAATCTTTCTAAGCCTCAGTTTCCTTTTCTGTAAAATGGAGATACTACTGTCCCCTCCCCTCCCCAATGGACTGTTCTAAGGATCCAGTGAGAATGTATGTAAAGCACTTAGTGTCATTTAAATGTCAATATTATTATTTTGGTGATTACTCTGCAGGTTAAAACTTGGACCAGATTTTTCCTTCACCTTGGCCAAAGAAGGGAGAAATGGGGTGTACCAGGGAAGGCTTCATGGAGGAAGTCTTGCTAAACCATACCCCACAATCCTTCCCTGATGCCTGGTTTCATAGCCTCAGCAGAAAGAAACTGCAATCAAATCGCCTGTGAGAATATATTTTATTTTTCATCTTTTCCAGATGGATTGAAGAAACAGAATGTCTTTTCTTTCTTTTTTTTTCCCTTCGACACTGTCCTGTTATATAGAATCTCGGAGAGATTCGTGTTTTCATTTATTCAATTCTTTTTCTCCATTGATTTTAATTAAGTTCACTGGCGGCTTCTAAGCCCGGGGAAGAGGAACAACAACTGAAAGAAAAAAAAAAACCAAAACAAACCAAGCAGGCCCCAAACACCCAAAGCAAGTGTTTTTCTTTTGCAATTGAGTTTTCCAAGTTCTGAAGAGCTTAGCAGGAGAGAATGAAAGAGGAACTCGGAAGCAGAGACGTTTCCTTTGCTTTATGGGTCCCCAAATAATAAACATAAAATTAAAATCCTGTTAAGGAAAATCACAGAAGTCATTATGGCTTGGCACTGACAGCGCCTTTGATCAAACCTTTTATGTAATTTCACAGTTTCTGAGGGAATTCGCCAAGCAGACATTGATCATTCTCGCCAGGGTTTGATTTTCTTTCTCCCTGCAGAAGCAAGGCAGAGAAAGGAGAAATGAAGGAGGGGGTGGGGAGGGAAGGGAGGGAGAGAGAAGAAGGGAGGAACCGCTCCCCCACAGTTTAATCTTTTAATCTTGAATTCATATCTTGGTTCTTTTTTTAGAGGAAAATGCCACTTGGGCCTTGAGGCCAGTCACATACTCTCTGCTTGCTTGACCCCTTGTCTGGTGGAGTTCTCTGATTGTTATTGAGTCAGGAATGACTTCCCAAGCATTAGGAAGAATCTTAGGGAAGGTATAAAGGGCCCCAAATCGGCGAATCTTATCTATTGAATCAAATTCAGCGGAAAATTAGGGAGAAGCTGAGGTGGAAGGTTGGGCAAAGGTTAGGATTAAAATTAGAGTACAGCTGCATTTAAAGCTGGGTTTAGGATTAGGACCAGTATGAGAACTAGTCTTCAGACTGGGGTTAAAATTAGAGGGAGGCCTGTAATTAAGGTTTAGGTTATAATCTAGGGTTAGGTATTTGTTTAGGACTAGGGTGATAGTGAGGGGCAGCTAGATGGTGCAGTGGATAGAGCCCTGGGCCTGGAGTCAGGAAGTTCTGAGCTCAAATCCAGCATCAGATACTTACTAGCTGTGTGACCCTAGGCAAGTCACTTCACCCTGTTTGCCTCAGTTTCTTCATCAGTAAAACGAGCTAGAGAAAGAAATGGCAAACCACTCTAGCATCTTTGCCAAGAAGACCCCAAATGGAGTCACAAAGAGTCAGACATGGTTGAAACAACTGAACCAGAACAACACCAACAAGGGTCCTAGTGAAGTTGAGGAGTAGCTTTAGTGCTAATGTTAACATAAGACCCACTTTTGGGGTTGGCATGAGGACTTATACTTGTTGTAAGGTTTGGACAAGTTACAATTTAGTTGAGGTCTGGATTTAGAGTATGGGCTTCAGTTAGGCCCAGAGTTTTGATTTGGCTTAGAATCCGGTTAAATGACAGGTCTGGAATTTGTGTGAGGGCTACATTTTGGGCTTTGGTTCAGGCTTCCATTTGTACACGTTTCAGAATTCTGGTTAAAGTCAATCAATGTACCGATCGACACATATTTACCAATTGCCTGCTTTGTGCAAGCAAGGTCAAGGTTAGGGTTAATGTAGACACACCTACAAAGAAGAATCAGGGAACATTGATTCAATGAGTACATTTATGTTTTTGTGGCTTTTATTTTTTGGGAGGTGTCATGTGAGAATAATTGTTTTAGGTGACACACATACCTAGTTGTCATTTTGTCCTCCAAATAAGTAAAATTTCCCCTTCCTTACATGGTATAGCTTCTCTGTGGTTGGAATCTAATTGTGGACTTGAGATATTATAGTTTAGATTTCATTTAAACTTTTCACTTTTATTATTTAGTACAAAGGAAGGAGATTCTCTCCTCTCCCCCACCCCTCCTGCCAAAGTCCCATGCTCCTTGGTTTGGGTTTTTTCCCCTTCTTTATTCTTTTTCTCTACCAATGCAAGTAACTGGTTCAAGTGGACCTTTGTCCTTTATTGAAGCAGAGGGAGAGGATTTCAGAGACGGACTGTTTTAAGCTGGGCTGGATCCTGAGTACATTTTCCTGTTTCTTGGTGTTCTGTAAACTTAAAATTTTAATGCATGGTTCCTTTTATAGAGGACTCCCTTGCATCCCTTCTGTCAGTCCAAGGCTCCTTTACTACTTCCTTCAACTCAGAGGTTATGGGTTAGCCATTCTGATTGACCCTATGGTCCACCCATGACTATGAACCCTAATTGGAGTTTCTGGAGGAGGAAAGTCCTCTTCTCCCTTCTCCCCCACTTTCCCCATTGGATCCACCCCTTAGGGAAATGAGAAGATATTGAAAAACCAAAGTGCCTCAACAGGAAGAATGGCCAGGAACTTGAAAATTGTTTTATTGGGAGAATAGTCCTACTAGGGAGGTGAAGACTTAGGGGGCGCTATATGGACATTAGCTCTAAATATCTGACAAGATGTTGGGAAGAAGGCAGAATGAACTCACACTGTATAACTCTACAAGGCAGAATGAGGACAAATGAATGTAAGTTATAAAGAGGCAGGTTTCTTGTCCAATGTATGAAAGAATCTCTAACAATTTTATGTAATCCAACAGTGAATTGAATTGTATTGTGAAGGCTGAGCCCTTTGTGAAGCATCACCAGGCAGAGACTGGATGACCAACATTCAGGAATGTTGGAGGGGACTTCTTGTACCGGCATAAGAAGTTAGACTAGATGCCCCAAAACCAAGCTCTAAGATTATATAATTCTTATTGTATCTTCCCAATATAGTACTTTGCATATAGGCCCATAAAATGATAGGATTTTAGAGTTGGAAGGGAGCTTAGAGATCAAATAGTACAAAATTAAGTATCTACTAAGTTGTCATTCAATTAAAAAATGTAAGATTCTGTGACCGAAGAGGATATAAAGCTTTGAGACCTGGCTAATCCATTGGCTGAGAGTGTCAGTATTCATTGGGCCACATCTAATAAGATAAAATGTAGCAGTAAAATAATAACTTGGGCTCAAAACATCAGCTTCAAAAGTAAATAATGAACTGATGCTGAGTGAAGTGAGCAGAACCAGGAGAACACTGCACACAATAACAGCATTGTGCCATCATTAGCTATGATAGACTTAGCTCTTCTAAGCAATACAACGATCCAAGACAACTCCAAAAAGATTCATGGTGGAAAATGCTATCCACATCCAGAGAAAGACTCCAGTATGGAGTCTGAATGCAGATCGAAGCATTCTATTTTCTCTTTTTTGATGTTTTTTCATGTTTTTTCCCTTTTGTTCTGTTTCTTCCACATGACCAATGTGGAAATATATTTAATATGCTTGCACATTACCTCTGTCAGATTGCTTGGTGTTTTGGGGAGAGGGGGATGGAGGAAGAGAGAAAAATATGGAACTCAAAATCATATAAAAATGGATGTTGAAAACTTTGTGTGTAATTGGGAAAAAATCCTACTATTTACAAAAAATACTTCAAAAGTAAAGAAAAAGGAAAATGTAGCTAGATAGCAGTTCAACTGTGGGAAAAAAAGATTTGGGGGTTGGAGTGGACTTGAATATGAGTCAACAGCATGATCTGGTAGCTGAGAAAGCTAATTCAGTAGTATGTTCAGAATTAGGGGGATGGTAGTTCTGTTGTACTCAGTCCTAATCAGATCACATTGGGAATATCGTATTCAGTTCCTGGCAGCACAGTTTAGGAAAGATGATGACAAACTGGAGAACTTCCAGAGGAGGGTAATCAGGATGATGAAGGGTCTTGTGTTCATGCCATATAACAGTCAGTTGAAGAAACCGAGAATGTTTAGCCTGGTTAGGAGAAACTTCCATGAGACATGATAGGTGTTTCCACATGTTTAAAGGACTGTTGCTTATGACAAAGATTGTCCCTGTTCTGCTTGGTCCCAAAGGACAGCAGTAGGAGCAATGGGAAAAAATTCCAAAGAGACAAATCTAGATTTTACATGAGGGAAAATCTTCCTACCAATTTTTTTTCAGGGCCATGGATGGGAGTGGAGGAGGTAGGAATCCAACCGTTCTATGATTTTATGAGTATAGGGAATCCCTGGAGGGGAAAATCTCTTTACGGATACATATCAATACTTCCTCTGTACTGGGCAGCTAGGTGGCACACTGGATAGAGCACTGGGCTTAGAGTCAGAAGGATTCATCTTCATGAGTTCAAATCTAGCCTCAGATACTTACTAGCTGTGTGACCCTGGGCAAGTCACTTGACCCTATTTGCCTCAGTTCCTCCTCTGTAAAATGAGCTGGAGAAAGAAATGGCAAACCACTCCAGTATCTCTGCCAAGAAAAAAAAAACACTCCCCAAATGGAGTCACAAAGAGTTGGACATGACTGAAATGACACAACAATTTCCTCTGTAACTCAGAGTCTTAGAGAATTGCCCAGCACCTCTGACTTGATCAGAGTCACACAGCTTATATGTGTGTCAGAGGCTGGGTATCCCAAAGCCAGCCCTCTAACTGCTAAGTCATGTTGCCTATCTCCAAAAAACAAACTCTACCCCAAAGTAGAATGACCTACCTCCCAAAGTCAGTGATCTCCTTTAGTGGAGGCTTTTAAAGTAAAGGCTTGGAGAAGAGGGATGGGGAGAAAATCTGAAACTCAAAATTTTATGGAAGTGAATGTTGAAAACTAAAAAATAAATAAAGTAATTAAAAAAATAAAGTAAAGGCTCAGTGATTTCTTGCCAAATAGGTTTTAAAAAGGATTCTGTTGCAGGTATGGGTTGAACTAGATGACCTCCATCACTGAGGATCTGTGATTTTGCAATTAAAAATAAATAATTAATAAAGGCAAATAATTAATAAAGGCAATTAATAATAAACTCACAGAGCTTTAGTCATATGGGATATACATAATTCCAGGGAATACTAGAGGGAGGAGAACTGTTTGGGCCAATAGCTGCTGATGGAATTTTAGGTTTGTAATCCATAGGGAGGCTTGGGGAGCAGTTCCACTAGTTTCTGGAACCTTCTGTGAACACATGTGACACAGTCAAAAATCTTTCTTTCGATCACGCCTGTTATCTTCCTACAGCAACATTAGTGTTACACTACAGGGCATATTTCATGACATTTTTAATACAGTGCTTAACTCCTCAAGATGCCCTTCTCAAATACTAACCAGTAAAGTTAATGGACCTGAGTGCCTACTGGGACACGTGGGGAAGGCTGAGAGAGAACTTGCAAAATCTTACCCTGAATGCCAGTGCAATGACAATGCTCACCCCACTGCCCTGATTTTTTCCTATTCAAGTTAGAAATGAACTAACAGCCGCTATATTAACCATTAACAGTGTCTGTAGCTGATGTGAGGATGCCATTTTGAAACATACTTGACTCATCCTTCATCCCAAGAGTGTGGAGAAAGATTAAGGGGGCCCTGCTTCTGTCTCTACTTTAATTAAGACAGTCATCAAATTGGATGTGAAAGGAAATTTAGAAACCTCAGCTAAAAATTCAGAAGGGACATAAAATGGGACAATTTACTATTTGCCGATCTTGGCTCCATTATCACCGTAAGCAGTCATGGTGACTTAGCTTTTGATAGATGCCTGGAAATACCTAAAGCAATCTCTTTACAAAGTTTAATGACCTTACCTCATTTAGCTTTTGAAATATTTCCTCGGCAATGGGGATAAAAATGGCAAGATTGTTGTAATTATGCAGCAGAAGGTCAGTGGTGCCTAACTTTTGATAAAGGTCTAAAGTTCCTTACAGCTATCAGGGATAAAGGGAATTGTCCAAGGTCTGTTTCCTAAGGTCTCCATGCTCTCTTAGAATGCCATGCAGAGGATCTGGAAAGGCAAAGATGAGAAGAACAGCATGCTACCTCCAGGACATCTTTGTGCCCCGGGGGGTAACATTCTGTTATTCTCATTGGCACTAGATGACAAGACAACCACCATTTTTGTTGACTGTTGAAGCGGCCAGGACCTTAGAGGTCATTGATCATAATATATTAGTACTTAGAGATGGGAGGGTCCTTTGATATTGTGGAGTCCAATCCCTTTATTTTTTTTAGATGAGGGAATTGAAGGCCCAAAACGGGAATGAATTAGCCCAAGAGTAGTATAACAAGAGGTGAGATTCAAACCCAGGTCCTTTGACTCCAAGTCTAGGGCTGATTTTACTGTACCACAGATTTGCCGCTAGAAAGAGTGACTGGCTTTGAGGCAGTGTGGTATTGTGGCAAGTTCATTGGCTTTGAAATCGAAGAAGCTGGAATCAAATTTTACCTCTGCCACTTATTACCTGTGTAACTTTGGGCAAGTCAGTTAACTTCAGTTTTCTCATCTGTAAATGAAGTGGTTGAACTAGATAATCTTTCAGGTTTTTCCTAATTCTAGATCTATGATTCTATGACCCAAAGTATAGGGGATCTCTGTATCAAATCTCTTGGATCCTATGTCTTTGCTTGGTTTAGACCTGCCTGACTTTCTAACAACCTTGACATACAGTCAAAAAGCTTTTCCAGTATCCAATCTAATGTAACAAAAATTTATTAAGCATGCACTATGCACAAGGTGCTGTGCTATGTGCCAGAGATGCAAATAGAAAAACAAAAAGCAGCCTCTGCCTTTAAGGTTGGGTGAAACACAAAGGACAAGAAATAGCCTTAGGAGGAATGAGCTAAGGGGAGAAATTGGAGGCTGTAATTGGAAAGAGAAATTTCAGAGGTGGGCCAGTTATGAGTGTCGGTCATACGAAGGGTATGGATGTCCCTGTATATGACTGAGGTGGAGATCATGGGAGTTTGGGAGTTTGGGTAATTGGCAGACCAGGGTGTTTGAGGGGACAGTGTCATGTATATTCAAGTTTGAAAGTAGGAGGGCAGAGAGGAAGACTCTGAACCAGATACTGAACTTCTGGGAAAAAAAACAAATGATCTGGAATTTAGTAGATGATTTTAACATTCGCTTGAAATTGAGCTTTATGAAGTGACTTTCAAAGGGGAATAAAAGTTGCCAAGGAATGGTGGCAAAATCTGGAAGGGGTCAGAGAGGCCATCTAGCCCTGTCTATCATTTTATAAGTGAGTGAACTAAGGTCCAGGGGGGGAGATAAGTGACTTACCCAAGGTCACACAGGTAGCGAACATCAGAAGAGATTTGAATCTAGGTCCTTTGACTCCAGCTCCAGTGTTCCCTCCACTCTTCCCACCATTGGCTCTCCCCAGAAGACATTGTATCCCTGAGTACACTCTCCTGGTGGGCATCCTTTTGTCACCATCACATGGCAACTTCTCTTCTCCTTTGAGAGTCATTTCATACATCTCAATCAAGAGGTCCAAATATATGTCACACTCATCTACCCATCTCCAGTTGCCTCTCTTCTTATCCCTGTCACTTAGCACAGAGTAGGCACTTAATAAATGTTTATTGACTAATCTAAATTCAAGTTCTGCCTCTGACACCTATGACCATGGGCAAGTTATTTAGCTTCTAAGTGATCTAGGGCAATTCTCTAAGACCATAAGTGACAGAAAAGGTCCAATCTACATTTATACATAGATTTTCTTCACGTGGGAGCTTTCTATATCAATGAAATCACAGGCTCAATCTCTATGTTTATCCTTATATTCTGCATATGTTTGCATATGTACTTACTAGCTTCCCAAACAGAATGTAAACATCTTGAAGGCAGGGGCTATTTTCTTTTTGTCTTTGTGTCCCTAGTACCTAGGATGGTGCCTGGTACATTATAGGCACTTAAGAAGTGCTTGCCGACAGATTATTAAGCCTAGATTGTACTGTGCCCTAACCCAGAGGTGGCAGCGCAGGACATTACTGGTTCAACAGGAAGGTATGTAGAGTTATTCACTGGAACACAAGAGTAGAATCTCTTTTTACTAATAAAATATATGCTGTTGATCGGAACTTAAAGGGATCCCATGGAACCCTTGCTTCTTCATAGGATCATAGATTTGGAGTTGGAATGGACCTTACAGGTCATCTAGCTCAACCCGTCCATTTTACAAATGAGAAGACAGGCCCATAGGTGTTAAGTGACTTGCCCAAAGTCACATAGATAACAAATAGAGCTAGGATTTGAACCCAGATCCTCTGATTTAAAATCCAGTGCTCTTTCCATTGCACTGTGCCATTCCCCTTAGTCTGATTACAAAGCAGGGCATTGTCGGTTGTGTAGTGTAGTGTAGTATGTTGTTGTTCGTCTTTTCTTCTCCAAGAGGACCAGAGACATCAAGAGGGTTATGTCTTTACTTGCAAGTGAATTAGATTTAAATGAGGCAGGGCTGTGCAAAGTCATCAGCCTTATGCTCTTCTCCAGGGTCATCTAAGTCCAGTGGTAAGACATAGGTCAGGCCAACTAGAGATGACCTCAGATGCAATGGGAGACCTTGGCCTTTTTAAGCTAAGGTCTTTCCCAGGTCTCAGTTTGTCCGAGGCAAGCAGTGTAATGTAATGTGAAAAGTCCTGGCCTGGAAAACGAGGCGCTTGGATTCTAGTCCTGGAGCATCTACTAACTCAATCTGTCACTGAGCAGGTCATTCTCCTCCCTGGGACTCAGCTTCTTTATCTGTAAAATGAGAAGGTTGATAACTTGGGCTGCATTAAGAGAGGCAAAATGTCTAGAAAGTAGGAGGCGATATGCCTGTTATACTCTCCCCTGATCAGATGTATTGGGTACATCTTGAGGTGCCATATTTTAGGAAGGACATTTGTGAGTAGGAGATCATCAATAGGAGGGGGATCATCATGGTGAAGAGTCCTGAGATTTAATTATAAGAAGATTAGTTAAAAGGATGGGAGATGTTAAACCAGGAGAATGCATATATGCATGAATGAATGAATACAAAAGCATTTAATAATCATTGATGAGGCTGAGAGACAGATAGGTGGCTCAGTGGATAGAACAGTGGGCCTAGAGTCGGAAGACTTGAGTTTAAATATGACCTCAGATACTAGCTATATGACTCTGGGAAAGTCACCTAACCTCTATTTGCTTTAATCCACTGGAGAAGGAAATGGTAAACCACTCCAGCATCTTTGCCAAGAAAACCCTATGATGGGGTCATGAAGAGTCAGACATAACTGAACAACAAATGTACCAAGCACTGTGCTAAGTGCTTGTGATATAGAGAAAAAGAGTGAGATGATCCCTCTTTCAAAGACCTCACAATTCTTGTTGATTGTGGGAGGCAATACATGAAGGCTGAAGGGAAATGAAGATGCCCAGAAGTCCCAAGGCTGGATGGCAAGTCTCAGGCAGGACTCCTTAGGGTGCATCAGATGTACTCATGACAATGTCCACTGATCTGGAGGTCAGAGAGGCTTCAGAGATGGTAAGACTTGGAGGACCATAGCAGCAAGGCACATGACAAGTTCTGGTGGTCTTCTGCCTCACATGAAGGTGTAGAGTTGATGACTCTCATCCAAACAGTGTGAACGGTCCTGGTAGTCTTCTTGACCTATTTGATTCAAGGCTACCTACTGGCCCATGATGGGTAGGAGTGGAGGGAAGGGAAAAAGGGAAGACACTTCTGGTGGGTAGTCTTCCTCACACTAGGATGCCCTATGAGGTCCTGCTGGCCCAAGGGTTGACCAGAGGTTGAAGGAAAGGGGAATAGGGCACCCTGGTGGCAAGTCATGAGAGTCATATTAAATATTTGAAAGGTTGACAGGTGGAGGCAATGGGATGATCACTTGTCAGGTGGTTTTTGAGGGTACCTGTTGAATTGAATATCCTTTGAGGTTCCTTCCAAGTCTGAGACTCTTTGGAATTTCTGATCAGGTCCTTTCTAGCTTCAACATTGTATGTCATATGTTTTAAAGTTCTTCCCAGTTCTAATATTCTGTGTAAGAAAACAACAACAATAGATCTGTGATCTCATAAATCTGGATGTTCCCACCAACACAGTGCCTAATAAATGTTTATTGATTGATTGATAGCAACTCATCCATGCCTGCCCATCCTGTGTGACCTTTGTCCATGTCCTCCCATGGCTGTAACAGGGAGTCTATCCATTTTGCTGCATTCCTTTCTCACTTTTTTTGACAACCTAAGAATACCAGTGGGGGTACTTGGGTTGGAAAAGCAACTAGATTAAACCAAGCAGACTTAGAGGACTTCCATGCTAGAGGCAACACAATTGTGAGAGTGCTGACAGATGGGCTCATAAGATATCTGAAGGAAAGGAAGCTATCTGAGGCAAGGGAGGACATGACCTTTTTGTTGTTCTATGCCCATGACATGCAATCCCCTCATATACTGTTTGTGCATTTGCACTGGTTGTCCCCACATGACTGGAATTCTGCCACTTCTCATCTCTGTCTTTTGGAATCAATAATTTCCTTCAAGACTCAACTCAAGTGCCATTTTCCATGTGAGACCATCCTTGTTCGTTCTCCCCCCAGCTTCTAGTGTCCCAACCACAACTTTGTATCTGTTTCCACTGGGTATATACCAACATTTGGACATGTTTCAGTGCCCCCATCCCCCATGTATGCTGTCCAAGGACAGGACTGTTTCCTTTTTGCCACCGTATCCTTGGACAGCAACCCACTGGCAATCAACACATACTTGCTGATTGATTTTCGTTTACCGATACCTGAGGAATGGGGAACAAAATCTCAGAGCCCTAATTATATGGAAAAACAAGGTAATGAAATGAACACTGGCAACCACGGACATGTATGCTAACTTTCCTAATTCTCAATTTTTATGAGAGTCATTTACACAGAAATCGAGGTAGTCCTCAATGAGGATAATGGTTTGGAACAAGGAGGCTTTTGAGAGTAGTATTCATAATATGCTGTGCCTTTTTGATCTCTCAATTGAGAAAAATAATCAGAGAATGCAAGACTTCATCATGTTTTTTGTTTGTTGATTTGATAAAATAATATATTATCATACTGAGTCCTCACAGCAATCCCAGGAAGCTATAGGAATTATTAAAGCCATTTCATAGGTGGGGAAATGAAGTTTTGAAGAGGTTAATAACAACAGCTAGAATTTATATATCACTTTAAGGTTTGCAAAGCACTTTACAAATGTGTTCTCATTTTAATGTTACGAGAACCATGGGAAGGGATTGTGATTGCTTTTCCCATTTTTTACAGATGAGGAAACTGAAGTTAAGTGACTTGCCTAGGGTCTTATGGATAGTAAATATCTGAGACTGGACTCCCTCCAGATTTCCCAAATCCCTAAATTGAAGTCTTCCTGACTCCAGCCCCCATGCTCTATCCACTATGCTACCGACCTGCCTTTTCTTTCACCATCTACCTTAAAGGATTCTTGTGAGGGAAATGCTTTGGCAGCCCAGGTGGCCCAATGAATAGAGCACTGGGCTTGGAGCTAGGAAGACCTGAGTTCAAGTCTTGTCTTAGACACTTACTAGCTATGAGACCCTGAGCAAGTCATTTTACTTGTCTCAGTCTAGGTTTCCTTATCTGTAAAATAAAGGGGTTGGATTGAATGGCTTGTAAGGTCCCTTATAGATCCAAATAATGATCCTTGATAGATCATGAGAATATGAGTTTAGATGATGATGTTTTAAGTACTGCAAGCCTAGAGACTGGGATTTCTGGTGCTTTTTCAAAGTCCTCTAGTGCCTGGCCGAGTGCCCCATATCCAAGGGAAGCTTCAGGAAGCTTGCTGTGTCAGTGATGGGGCTCTTTGCTTACTCTCGACTAGGGAGGCATCTGCAAAAGTGAAACAGAGAAAGCAGAGGGTGGATTGGTAAAGAAGGCTGGCACCCCGGAGGTAGGAAAAATCCTACAGGAGCAATTAGCCTTAGAGATGGCAAATGGCCTGGGCACTAGAGGAGCCGAGTTGGATGAGTAAGACCCAGGCTGGCTTTTTGACTGGCATTTGGCTGTTTTTCTTTGAGTGCTTTCCAAGGTATCTCATCCCTTACCAGATCAGATTAAAGAGTGGAAAGGGCTAAACCCCAGAATGGATCACTGAAGGAGGGAAGGGGATTGTGAGGACTATGAGGATTGTGAGGCTGTGAGGACTCAATATGATAATCTCCTCTGGTGGAGATTATCGAAAAAAAACCCTCTTTCCTAGAAGACAGAGGATGAGACTCAGAGGTTACTTTACTCTTTGTCAGGACAGGGAGAAGGAGGTGGTTGTTGAGGGGAATTAGGCTTATGAGAGGGAAAATGAGGGGGAGGGTGTCACAGGCCCAGAGAGCCTTGCTTGAAGCTGTAGGAGTTCAGGACAAGTAGAAAGACAGTTGGCTCAGAAGAGATTGGAGCCAAGGGAAGAGATGAATAAAGATAGTGAGACTGCCATATCTGAGGTACCTGAGTTCATCCTTCCCCCAAAACAAGAAGTCTTCTTTGACCTCACGCTCCCCTCCCCCTCAGGGTTGATGTGAAGAAAGTGCTTCCTTTATGTTCCACAAGAATGGGAATTATTATCAGCACTGTTATTATTAATATTATCATATTATTTATTATTATTGTGATTATTTGGTTATATAAAATGTGATTATTCTTAGATTCCTTTTTATCTCCTGCCTTAGCTCATTTAATTAGTCACCAGAATTGGGTAGGTCTTTTCCTTTAAAATCTTTGTTTAGTCTTTCTCTTCTTCTGCATCCCTACTGCCCTCTCTCTTGCCTGGATCCTCCTTTCCTTCCTCTGTAACAGAGCTGGATAATAGAATTTTAGAGCTGGATCTGATCTTCAAGAACATCAAGTCTGCTAGTGACCCCAGATGTGGGATAATCTGTTCTTGGGGGACTTTGCCTACATCTATATTTCAAAAATTTTGTGAAACACTGACAGCTTTCAATTTTTCAGTAGAGTTTTAGAACTATATGAGAGACAAGCATGGTGGAGGGGCAGAAATACAGAGTTTGGGTTTCTCTTACCCAATTTCTGCTCAAAACAATAATTTTAGAACCAGAGAACTTCTATTCCCATGGTAGGGAGAAGGGAAGTAAAGATCTCAATTTGTTTACAAATTGGAAAATTATGGAATTGGGTGTAGAAAATAATGATGTAGACCAAAGAGCCCTGGATTTTGAGTCCGAACACTCAGGCATCTAAGCTATTGTTAACCTGTGAAATATCAACAAGCTTTTATTAAGCATCTATGTTTTTTTTCACTACAAAATAAGAGAGTTGGACTAGATGGTCTCTAATA
Source organism: Trichosurus vulpecula (assembly GCF_011100635.1). NCBI lineage: Eukaryota > Metazoa > Chordata > Mammalia > Diprotodontia > Phalangeridae > Trichosurus > Trichosurus vulpecula. The sequence goes on from NC_050581.1 coordinate 80,317,070, forward strand.
TTCCTTACATCTGAAAATCTATGAGCTTATGCTTCCACCCCCATCATTTTACAGAAGACAAACTGAGGTCCAGAGGTTTGCCCAAGGTCACACAGACCATCAGTGTTAAAGCCCAGTTTGCTTTTTCCTGACTTCTCTCTTCCTCCGGGCTCACCTTCGATCTATCCTAGCTACCTTGGCCAGACTCACCTTCCTAAAATATAACTTTTACCATTTCGACTAAGAATCTAAGATGACTTTTATCACTTAAGCTCCTTACTTTGGTTTTCAAGATAAACCATAATATTTCCCCCAGTCTTCCCCTAATTAATCTTCAGCATGGCGTTTTCCCAGCAGGGAAAACCATGCCATTTTAGAAAGATAGTCAGTAAGTATCTTATTAAGAGGCTACTATGTGCCAGGCACTGTCCTAAGCACTAGGTATACAATGAAAGGCAAAAGACAGTTCCCTGCTTTCAAGCACCTCACAGCCTAATGTAGAAGAGGTCAGAGGAGGGGTGGAGGAAGAAGGGAAAGGAAGGCCCAACTTCCCAGAATTCCCAATTGTGATAGGATAGGCACCATAACCCGGGCTTGGGTTCCAACCTTCCCTGTCCTCACTTTTCCTTAAGGGGAGATGGAGAAACCTTTGCTGCCTTGACAAGCGAAACAAATCACTGGTCTCCACCCTTGGGTGCTAGGTCAAAATACACTCTTAATGGGCAGAAGCCAAGCTAGCTCCGATGTGATTTTGTGTAAACAAACGCTGAGTGACAGATGCAAGCTTCATGACATACTTCCCTGAGCATCTTTGGCTGGTTCTGCAAGAGAATCCATCACCATTATTCCTGCCTACACCCCATTCCCTCCCCCACCCCAAGTGGGTGAATCTAGCTGCTGAAATAAAGCACCTGAATCAACTTATTGATCTTCACCATCAGCTTCTTTCTCTTATTAGAAAGCAAGGTAATTAAGTGTTCCAGGTTTCCCATAATTTAAAATATATTTGACATCACTCTCTAACTAATACCCCATCCATAATGAAGCTCTGACAAGGGAAACGACCTTCTTTGACATGTGTGAGCTCCTATCATTCAGATTATATCATTATCATTACTTTCTATGTATCCATATTATCTATCCCACAAGACATATTTACAGCAATATTAAAAGGGAGATGAAAGGATATATTATCTTCCTTATGTACAACATATATTATACACCAGGAACTCATCAGAGCCCAGACAATGCTTAGGCAGTGGAGTCCTTGCTTATCCCTTTCAGCATGCTGTCAGAACAAGGAGATGGATGCTGCTGCTTTGAAGAGGAGATCTCTTAGGCACTCTTTCTTCTTCTTGGGGTGATGAGGCCTAAAAACATTCTACCTTGGAGTCTCCTACCTCCTGCACAATCGGCTTCGGGTGCTTTGTCATAATGGATCTCACTTTGCCCAGACTTCTTCTGAGAGTATCATAGAATCACAGTATATCAGAGCTGTCTGGGTCCTTAAAGAGCGCATGGTCCAGTTTTTCCTCAAACCACGCTCTGTGCTATTCTTGGGCTCTGTGAAGTAGTGCCAGGGGTTTCATGAGGAAAAGAAAAAGATTGCAATGGAGGATAGAAACATGTGAGCAACCTATCTTCCTTGGTGTCTCAGTGTGTTGGGAGCGTGAGGAGGTATGCCATTTATTACTGTAGGGAACCATTAAAGATAGGTCAAAATCAACTACAGGGCCTTCAAATTGACTGATCGTTAACTGAAAAACACAATCATTGAATGTACCCAGTATATTATTTTATACAACAGTTGATTATTGGTCCATCTTAGAAGAGTGTTTATCATTTATCAGTAACTATTTATCTATGTAAATATATAAATAAATGAAAATATATGTATATATACCCATACACACATACATACACACAAGTATGTATATGCATGAAACATATATATATTTAAGTGTATTTAAAATGTTTTTAGTATATATATATATATATGAGAAGGCAAATGTATGTATGTACATATATGTACATATACAATGTTGTATATATATATATATATATAAGGGTATTTTAAAATTTTCCAAGTGTGATAATATTTTATCTTTTCCCCTCCCATTTCTATTCATTGCTCTTACTATGTGATCGATACAATGATAAGTGCTGGGGTTATAAAAATAGGCAAGCAAGATAGTTCCCACTCTCAAGGAAATCACATTTTAATGGGTGAAGACAATTCATAAAGGGCAACTGGAAAACAGTGGGGGTGGGAGATGCATGATTTAGAAATGGCTGGGAAGCACTTCTTTTTTCAAGCGTGGGTTAGATAAGGTGGCTGCTGTGATCTCTTCCAGCTCAGAAATTCTATGGTTCTGTGTGTGACTGGTGGTCCAAGTCCACCATGATTTTAGACTCACACGGACTATGTCCAATCCTGGGGGCCAGATGAAGTAAGGTCAGTTTCTTTCATTGGATCATTGCTCCTACCTGGAGCTTTTCCAAGAAAATCTAGTGTATTTATAGGATATTTTAGTCTAGGTTTTCCCAAATGTAGATAATAGGGTCCAGCTCCTATAAGTATCTTTTAACATTTTTCTTCTCTTTTAGATTGTCCTTCACTTCTGTGCATTTACACTCCTACTCTATTGTTCTTTCTTTTGTTTCTTTGGTGACATTTGGTTTCTCAGATTCAAGTTTTTCTATTCTGTCAATTATTTTGGCTGTGCAGACCATAAATTCTGCTCTCATGTTTCTCATTTCTATTTTTAAACACTCAGGAACAGTGTTACAGCTTGTTGTGGTTCCATAATCTCAAATTCCACAGGATTCTCCATCTCATCAGGTGTTGGATCATTTTCCTTTGTTTTGCAGCATTTATTCATAGATGCCTGAACTCATTTATTAGATCTGGAGGCCATATTTCCTTCTGCTGTTAATGTACCCCTGTTGATTTATCTGTTTTTGTTCAAAGCCTTTTAGATTTTTTCTTCTTAAGATCTTTGGGAATTTCAGCTTTTTTCCTCCTTATTTCTCCTTAGTGTTCACTTTCTGATTCCTTTTCCTCTCATGGTGGTTTCTCTGAGCGCAGGATCTCAAAGCATCTCAGCCTCTTTCAACATTGGGCAATTGACATTTCACCGGCCTTGGTCTCTCCCCAAGTGATTTTTCAGGGGGACATGATTGGTCTCAGCTGGATGCTGAGCTCTTTCCCTCTGGCTTAGTAGAATGCCATACAACCAACACCTCTGCTGCCTCCTTCCACCACAGTGTCCTGTATTGATTCCTCTGTTCCTCAGTTCCCCCCAGTACTGTCAGTGCTAGTATTATAGGTTTGTAGTGTTGGTCTCCAAGGATGTGGGAGGAAGAGTGGGGTATGGTATGGGGTTGATCTCTCTTTCAAGGCCAGACACATGCCCTACCACTTTCCTCTGCTCCTTCATTCTCCTGCAGAGATCTTTCGCAGCACAATTTCTGCTGCAGCTTCAGTGCTGGCCGCCAAGACCCCAGCAAACTTCCATAGCCTGGAATGCTGTCCATAGCATTAGCTGTCTATCCTGGTCTAAGTAAATGTCTGTAGCCTAGAGCCTGGCTATCCATGGCACTGGAAAGAGGGAGGGGAAGGGGGACCAGGGTGCAGAGTAGAGTTTTGTTGCAAGCCTGTATTTTGGGTCCTTGGGTTAGCTAGCATAGTCTCAATGCTAGTTGCATGGTGAACAGTGGGGTTGGGGTGCTTACTGAGCTCAAGGGTAGCCATCAGTTCATCCTTTAAACCTTCTTTTGGATTATTAGCATACTAGACCATAGAGACAATTGAAATTGCTTTATTTTTAGTGGATAATTTCCATTTTGAAGAGGTTTGAGAGGTTGTAGGTATCAGAGAAAAATGTCTATTCCTCCATCTTGTTGGTGATATGACCTGGAAGCTGGAAGTTCTCCAGCTTCTGTAAAAGTGCTCAAGATATCCAATGCATACTAGGTATAAGTCAGCCCTTATCTCACCCTCACAAAAAATACTTAAGAAACAATAAAAGAAACTCACAACAATCCATAAACAGACTGAGAGAGACAGAGACACAGAGACAGACAGAAAAATAGAAAGACACACACACACACACACACACACACACACAGAGAAAGAGAGAGAGAGAGACAGAGAGAGAGAGAGAGACAGAGAGAGACAGAGACAGAGACAGAGAGACAGAGACCGAGACAGAGACAGAGAGTTATACTTCTTCATTGCATTGGTCTAAAGATTGAAGTTCACAAACCTAGGAATCTTAATCTGGTCTACATCCTATGTGCTTCAGGGTAGAGAGTGAATCTTGGAAGTGAAGAGGAAGGAAGTCATTGACTCACTCCCTACCTTTCCTCTTCCTGTCTAGCTTATCTGCATTCGCTCAGGTGTCAGGTTTCCTAGTTACAAATGTAGTCTGAGGATTTACAAACAGACCTCTTTGGGACAAAATAGTCACTCATTTCATGGTTTCTAGTTTTCTTCATTGCAATAAAAGTTTCCTCTGTAACACTGTGACGTACATGTTTGCAAGTGGGAAGCTGGTCTTAGTAGATCGTGGAGTGCCATGCATACGTGTTCCAGATTTCCAGGGTGAGGGTTATGAGCCAAGAGAGTAAGACTATCCCTCCTAGTGTAATATAGTCTTTTATATGTCATAAGTGAGTCATAAGTGATTCAGATGCATAGCATGTGTTAGGGTATCAAATAAAAAGGGGAAAAATGTTCCAAGACTGAAAAAATTACTAAGGAGATTATTTCTGTTAGATTGTGAACTCTTTGAGGGCTGCGACTGTCATTTGCCTCTTTTTGTTTTCCCAGAATGTAGCATAATGCCTGACACATAGTAGGCACTTAAGAAATGTTTACTGACTATTATTTGCAAACAAAACAATGAATTTACAAAAAAAAATCTTGACTTCTTAAAGCAAAAAATACAATGAACTGCAATAATAACCCCAAATTCTGGGTTATTTTAAGGGAAGAGAAAAATGGGAATGGCCATGATACATGTTACCAAGGGAACTCATCACTAGCATATGTAATGGGAAGATCAGAGGGCTGAGAGTTAGAAGACCTTGGTTTGACTCCTGGACTATGGCTATGGGATTCTGGGCAAGTTACATTACTCCTGTCAACTTCCACTTCCTTATCTGTGAAACAGTGATAGTATTAATACTTACACTACTCACATTAGAGGTCCATTGGAAGAATAAAATAAGAGAACTGAAATAAAGACTGTCCTATATCAGATATGTTCATGTTACCTTAGGTGATTGCATAGGACTTGGTGACTCTTTAACCAATACCTATAAAGACACAGATGTTGACTATATTCTAGATTTTGGTATTATCCAGAGAAACTTCTTTTGGGGGTAGAATGTTCCCTAGATTGAACCCTATTCATGTAGACCTGTAGCCTTGAGGTTCTGGGCAAATAGCTATATATGTTAATCACATAATTAAACCATCAAATATAATACAAATTTTATTATTATCATTTTTTGGCTTGGATGCATTCCTAGAAACTGCATCTCTCTAAATGTAGCTCAGCATTGCTTTGGTTGCTATGTCAAACTGTTGACTCATTTTGACAGTGCAGTCCACTAACCCTGACCTCCCAATCGTTTTCATAACATATGCTGTCTAACTATGCCTCCCATGTTTAGCCTTTGTGAAGATGACTTTTTTTGTATGTATTTGTAAGACTTGATATTTCTCCTTATTGAATTAGGGAGAAATTATTAGGTTCAGTTCAATCCTCTAGCATATCAAGACCCTTTGGAATCCCGATGCCTACGCAGTGTCTTAACTATCTCTCTTAGCTTCACGTCAGTGGAAAATTTAAGGAGTACTGCATTTATGCCTTTATTCAAAACATTGACCAAAATCTGAATAGCATACAGGACCAAGCTCATATCACTGGGGTACTTCTCTGGACGCCTTCTGCCATGTGGATATTGAACCAATAGCTGCTATTTTTGTCCAACTGCATTTTATAGAGGGGTAAATGGAAGTTCTAAAAGGGGGTGATTTGCTCCTCTGTGGGTCACACAACTCATTAGTGCCATACCTGTGATAAAAATCCAGGTTTCCCAAGTCCATTGTTTTTATAGTATGTTGCATGACTCCATTAACTATAATTATTATTATTATTATTAACTATTCATATTGCTACATTTTAAGATTTATAAAGCACTTCACATAAACTTATTTGAGCCTCATAACAATGCCATGAAGTATGGATTATTATGTTTGTTTTAGGTGTAGGAATACTCAGGTTGAAACTTGCTCATGGTCATACAACTCATGAATGCAAGGGGTGGTATCTGCTTCCAAATATTATTGACTCTAAGGGCAACACTGTACTGAAAACTAATGTATCCGTCCTATATATAACAAGGATATAGATATTCTATTTTGGGGGTCATTGGTGTTTTTTTAGTAGTTTCCCACTACAGTGAAAAAAAACCCAACAACAACCCAAACCAGCACCAATACAGAAGCAATAACTTATAATTCACAATCCACATTTCTAGTATTTCCTAATGGTTACAAATGGCTTCATATTCATTGTCTTATTTAATCCTCACAATAAATTTTGTAGATAATGGATCTGAGGATCAGAAAAAGGAAGTGATTTGTTCAAGGTCACACTTCTATAAAGTGATAGAGAAGATTTTCTGTCTCTTGTGTCTAGCATTCTTTTCACTGTGCCACAGGAATCCCCCATTACAGAGGAATAAGAGAAGCCATTAATAATATTAATAACAATGGTTCACATTTATGTAGCATTTTACAGTTACAAATGACTTTACGTACATTATCTCATTTCATGCTTACAACGCTTTTAGGATGTAGGTAAGTGCAAGCATTATAATCTCCCTTTGAGGGAACCTCAAATGAAGAGAGAGCTAAAGCACAGCTAAGTTAAGTGATCTTCCTTTAAAAACACAGCTAGTAAATGGTGAAGCTGTGCCTTGAACCTGGATGTCAGAACCCAGTAGGATACAGCCTTGAGGGAAAACTGAATTTGGAGTGAGAGGCTCAAAATCCCAGCTCTGCCATGTGACCTTGGGCAAATCGTGTAATCTCCCTGGGTCTTAACCTTCTTCTCTTTAGAAAGTGGTGACCAGACTAAATGTCCTTTAGGGTGTCATCCCGCCTTGAACCTCTCATCTTCGGACAAGATCAGTGCCTTTCATGCTATTCCAAGCTGCTTTTACACCATCATCAGCTCTTGATTCCTTAACTCAGTGCAAATGACTAGAGCCCTTTTTCACCTGGAGATAGGTTCCAAGTGACTGGACTCAGTTCAGGGAAGCTCTGTGATGGGGAGAGGAAGTTTGGGAGCTTAGTCCTTGGGGAAAAAGATATACCAGCTTTAATTGTCAACTCCTCTGGGATTAGAATGCATTGCTTATTTGGTGATGCTGAAGGGATCCTTAAGGTTCTGAAGAACACAGATTGGGCCCATAGTCTATATGATATAGTAGAAAACCCACTGGATTTGGAATTCAATTCAGTTCAACAAGTGTTTATTAGGATTGTCCACTATGTGCCTGGCATTGTATTAGGCCCTAGGGATATAAAGACCAAAAAGAAAAAAAAAGAAGAAAAAGAAACTGTTCCTGTTCTCAAGGAGCTTACATTCCATTGAGGGGGAGAGGATTGGAGGACAATGTGTACACAGGGAAGTAAACACAAAATATTTACAAAGTAAATATAAAATTATTTCTTAAAGGGGTTGGGGGGGCGGAGAACTAACAATAGAGAAGTTCAGGAAGGGCTCTGTGTAGGATTTGGTACTTGAACTGAGTCCTGAAGGAAGCAGAACCAAGGAGGGAAAGCATGGAAGACATGGGGAAGAAGTTGTTTGGTGAAGGCATTAAAGAGGTGGGAGATGGAGTACTGTGTGAGGAGGAGGAGGAGGTGGAGGAGGAGGAGGAGGAGGAGGAGGAGGAGGAGGAGGAGGAGGAGGAGAAGGAACAAAGGCAGCAGCAAGTTGACCATTTTGGAAGGAATTTAGATAGAGTGCTCCCAAACTGAAATGTCTGGAAAAATAGGCTGGTGTCAGAGAGAGAAAGAGACAGACAGACAGACAGATAGATAGATAGATGGACAGAGAGAGACAAGATGGAAAGATAGAGAGACTAAAATTAGCCCATGAAGAAGTTAGGAAAGGCATTGTTAACCTCGTTTTACTAATAAGCTAACTGAAGCCCAGGGAGATTAACTTGCTAGTTCTATCTCCAAGGAGAGAAAGGGGAGAGACATTTTAAAACATCATTGGGATATTCTTTTAAAATAACCTAAAGGGGCAGCTAGGTGGTGCAGTAAGTCAGGAGGATCTGAGCCCTGGAGTCAGGAGAATCTGAGTTCAAATCTGACCTTAGACACTTGACACATTTACTAGCTGTGTGACCTTGGGCAAGTCACTTAACCCCAATTGCCCTGCCTTCCCCCCTCCAAAAAAATAACCTAAAGTAAAAATATGAAAGATAAGATAGTAAAATACTATACATAAAGTTGGCCCAATAACATTATTTCATAAGAATGTCATATGGCCTCATGCTCAAATTAAGCTCTTCGCTATGATGTCCTTCCATCAGTCCCTGGAGACCAGCCCATCTTAGACCTTGTGTCCACTTTTAATCTTTATTCATTACTGCTAATGCAGAGTGTTGTAGAGAGGTTAAGCACTTTATCCAAACAATTCACTTACAGGGTCCTTGGCTGCAGCTGCAGCAGCCCTATTCACAACAAAGGCATTGAGATGATTACCTGAAAGCTTCTGGAACATAGTGTAAAAGAGAAGAGAAAAAAAAATAACAAAACCTTTAAAGACCCTTTTAGCCCAACTTTAATTTTAAGCTGCTGGCCTATTCATCCCTCCACTCTTCAGACTCTTTAAGAAACTATGGGATTTAGCCTCTGAACCCTAAGACCCTAGGCTCGATCAACAATTACTTTTCCTCTTTCACCAATTCCTCTAAGACTCGGTAATTTTCTATTGCTCCTTTTTTCAGGGGTGGGGGTGGGGATTGAGTACATATCTGTGCCCAGAAATGGATAATACACTTTGTCTCTTCTTTTGTTCTGAGAAACAATACTTCAAAGACAGCTATGAGTTACTATTGCTAGATAAATCTGAGACTTGAGTTTAGTATTCTTGCAAAGGCTGTAGTTGGCCTCTCTCCCTAGTTCCCTTCCAAGATGTCATTGGATTTTATTTTTTATCCTCTAACCAGCTGGTACCCCTGCTCTGCCCCTAATCACCTGACTGTCATTTTCGAATCTCCAGGATCCCTGGGATTACCGAGGAATGTCAGGTCTTTACATCTTGGGTCTGCTAGGTGTCCAAGCAGCCCTCAGTTCTGCCCTGCCCTGCCCAGCCCAGCCCTCTTATAGTTATAGGTGTCTATTAAGTTTCTGTAGTTTGAATTTTTAGCTGCCCAGAAACCTAGTTTCCACTTAGAAGGCTGTTGGTAAGCATTTTACCTGTGGTTACATTATGTACTTCAATCAATATGTCAATACTTCAAGGACTTGTGATTTCATCCCTGTGGAGACTTCCTCAAAATCTGTCTATAACTTCATGGATAGTTTAGGGAGTTGCCTAAAGCTCAGTGTCAGATGTGGGATTGGAAACTTGTTTTTTACTGACTCCACTCTAGTCACTAAGGGCCCACTCAGAATTTAAACTTTAGTGTGGATAATGATGATAATGATGACTCTGCCTTTAATTCTTATTCTTCTAATGGGTTGTGAGCTCCAGGATGGCAAAGACAAAGACATCTACATTCTGCCTTTCCCCACTCTAAGCATGGGACTGTGCCTACAAGAGGGGCATTAAATATGGGTTGCCTTGTTATGGCTATACAAAATCAAAGAGGTGAGAGATGGAGTTTTGTGTATGAGGAACAGCAAGCTGACCAGTGTGGTTGGAATGTAGGGTACCCATGAAGTGAAATAAATCTGGAAAAACAGACTGGTGCCTGATGGTGAAGGGCTTTAAATATCAGACAAAGGAGTTCATGGCTGATCCTAATTCCAATATGGAATAACTGAGACTTCTGGAACAGAGGAATAAATTGGTACCACCTTTGCTTTAAGAACATTGATTCGATAGGTCTGTGGAGGATTGATCACAGAGGGAGGAGACAGTAAGTTGGGAAATGAGTTAGGAGGCTATCAGGGTAGTCCAGGGGAGAGGTGATAAGGATCTGAACTAGAGAGATGACTGTGTAAATAGAGAGTAGAGAGAAAAGGTTGACAAACAGAAATAATCATAATATTCGTAGAGAGCTTGAAGGTTTACAAAGAACTCACAAATACTGTTTCATTTTTTCCTCACAACAACCCTGGGAGATAGGTGCTATTTCTATCCCCATTTTTACAGATGAAGAAGCTGAGGTACGCAAAGGTTAAACGACTTGCTTTGTGTCACACAGTTAGTAAGTTGAGACTGGATTTGAACTCAGCTCTTCTCTCCTCCAGGGTCAGTGTTGTGTTTGCCTTATTACTTAGACAAATGTGGAGGTAAAATAGATTAGATTTTACAAATATGGGGTGGGGTAAATATTCAAGGATGGTGGCAAAATTGTGAACCTAGGTAACTTGAAGGACACTGGTACTGGTAGAAATAAAGAAGATGGGAAGAGGGACGGCTATTTGGAGGAAGAGGGTTTTTGAACATGTTGAGCTTGAGAAATGAAGTAAAACACTGGTAATATGGAACTGCAGCTCAGAATTGAATTGCATTGTTGTGAGGAGCTGCATCCTGAAATGTTACTTAATGAGTTAAGTTAATGATTTTATAAAACCTATTAATGTTGGGAGGTGCCATGCCCTCATGCCTTTTTATTGTAAGGGTGGCTCACTGGACAATCCATCAGTCAATGAGCATTAAGTGCCTATTATGCGCTAGGCACCATGTTAGGTTTTTAGAGACACAGTGACAGAAGTTAAATACACTCTGCACTATAGAATTCGTGTTGTTGTTTAGTCATCTTTTAGTTGTGTCTGATTCTGTGTGACCCCTTTTGGTGTTTTCTTGGCAGAGATACTACAGTGGTTTGCTGTTTCTTTCTCCAGCTCATTTTATAGATAAGGAAATTGAGGCAAGCAGGAATAAGCCCAGGGTTGTATACCCAGGAAGCATCTGAGTCTGGATTTGAACTCAGGTCTTCCTGACTCCAGGCCCAAAGCACCATCCATTGAACCACCTAGCCACCTATGCTCTGAACTATGGGGTAAAGTCACTCTCTCTCTCTGTCTCTTTCTCTCTCTCATATATATATATAGATATATATATATGTAATAGTGTATATATAAAAATATATATTAGTACATATAACATATAATAACATATACAAACTATATATTAATATATATGCTATAAACTATATATACTCATTTAGGAAATAGATACAAGGTGATTGGAAAGGACAATGGATTGAGTAAAGGGAGATGGGTCTAGATTGCATTTGGTTCAAAATAAGGAAGAACTTGCTAATGATTAGATCTGGCCCAAAGTAGAATGGATTGTCTTGGGATCCAGTGAATTTCTTGTCACTGGGAGCATTTAAACAGAAATTGGGTGACCAATTGCTTGGTTTGTTATGTAGAAAGGACAGCTTAACCACCAGGTGAGGCTGCATAGGAAATAGGACATCTTGAGCATCTAAGACCCTCTAAGTATAGTAGCAAGAGACCTGGTTTTGAATCCTGCCTTTGAAACTAACTGTATGATCACAAGGAAGTACCTTAGCTTTTCTCTTAAAATTTATTTTTATTCAATTTTATTTTCAGTTCCAAATCCTTTCCCCCTTTCTCCATCCATTCTATCTTAAGTTCTCTGGGCCTTATCTCTAAATAGGGATAATATTTGCACTCTCTACCTTAAAAGTTCTTCTGATGAAAGTACTTTAGAAACTTTTTAAAAAATACTCACTGACTAGAGCCCTAACTATGAGAAGGTGACAAGAGCTTTACTCCAGGGTGCTAATATTGGGTGGGTGGGTGCAGTATCCCAGGGCCTGCCTTCCCTCCCCGCCACATCCCTCTGTTTTCTGCCCTTACCCGCATTCCCCAGGGGTTGGCAATTAAAGTTTGGCAGCATTGTAGGGACTAGGGTTGGTTTTTCTTGGGGATGGCTCTTCTCTTCCCTCCAATAAAAGTGGCCCTGAATTAGTTGGATTATCCTCTCTATTCCCACTCCTCTCCAACACACATCTCAACTGAATTTATACCAGGCACTGGAGTTCTAGTTATGGCCATGTCTTAACCTGTATTTTTTAGGTCAACTCATGTGACATTGCAGGGCCACGGCCTTCTAGTTCTCCTCTAGGTTCCCTCTTACTTCTAAATCTGGTGATGTATTCCCTGATTCTACCACAAAAATGGAGGATGTCATTATTATTACTTCTTACTATTATTCATTAATAATGGAAAAACTAAGTATTAGTTTAATAAATTAATTTAATAATTTATTAACAAAAATTCTTATTCATATCGTTATTATTAGAAGATTCTATGACTGTCTTTAGCTTTGTCCTCTAGAATTACACAGAGGTCTGATTTTTCTTTCCCAGGAATCACCCAGGTAGGTGATAAGTTAATGGATCTGAAGTAAAAAACCAAAAACCAAAAACCTGGGTTCAAAATCTGGCTCTTCTTTTACCAAGATCCCTCTCTGCTCTAAAATCCTAAGAGAGCTGCCTGGTAGAATGGAAGACACCTGAGGGCAGGGATGCTTTGCTCTCTCTCTTTGTATTCCTGATGTCAAGCACAGGACCTTGAACCTAGCAAGCATTCAATAAATGCTTGTTTCATTAAATTTAGTTCAATGTATTCCCACAAGTCTTCTTTTCTCTGACCTAAACGACCCCAATTATTTCAAACAAGGAACACAGTGACATACTTTATAGGCATTTTGCCATCTTGGTTACCTGTGTGGTATTCCAGTTGGTCAATGTGCTTCATTACCTGCATGTATTAGCCATCTCGGGGACACTTGTATCTTTAACATTCTTTAGCCAAGCCAACTTTCTTCTGATGGCATTTCAGATATGGATTAGAGGCTGAGGGAGGAGATATTTTGGAGGAGGGAGTTTTGGAAGAGGCTTGCAAGGTGATGTGGGGGCTATAGGGAGGGAGTTGTCGGTACAGAAAATATTGAGGGGGCCTGCACAAAAGACAGGTTTGTGGAAGAGATTATTTGAGGGGTTACCATAGAGAGATAAGCTGATGGAGGGGCTATTTGGGTGTGGCAAGGGATACACAGGTTTGAGAAAGAGATATTGGAGGGATTAGTGTATTAAAAAAGAGACAGGTTGGTGAAGGAGATCGTAGGGAATTGGGCTTATGATGGAGGTTCCTTCCCACTGCCCCTCAATTCAGAAACTTCCTCTTCTCCCAGAGCCCTGATATATGGCCTGGTGGTGATAATGAGGCCGTTTTGCTGCAATGACAAACTGCTGTTTGTGCTTTCAGATGCCACTAACTCACAGATAATTAATGTCAACTGGCTGTCAATGTACGGTGGCTAATCGCTGCATGGAGGCAGGCCCATTGGTCAATTAGCAGCCGCTGGATCTGACAGTCCAAGCAAAGGGCACATCAAGCTGCCAGGGCCCCTGGTTAAGGCCATTCCATTTAGAACTTGTCACCCTCCTTGGGAGTAACCGTGGTGGGCAGGTGTTGGAAGCTAGGAGGTCACAAGAGAGGGGCTCTGCACATCTGTGTGTGTGTACGTGTGTGTGTGTGTGCACATACACGTATGTATGTATATACGCATATATACATACATATATACACATATGCACAATACATATAGGTGTATATAGGTGTATTTATAGAAATACACACACATATATAGAAATGTACTCACAGATATATATACACATACACACAATACATACACATATATACATATACATACACACACTCTATTTAGAGGCAGCTAGATGGCTCTGTGGATAGAGTTTTAGGCCTGGAGTCAGGAAGACCTGAGTTCAAATCTGGCCTCAGATACTTACTAGCTATGTGACCCTAGGCAAGTCACTTAAACTCTGTTTGCCTTAATCCATTGGAAAAGGAAATGGCAAACCACTCCTTTGTCTTTGCCAAGAAAACCCCATGGATAGTATGGTCCATGGAGTCACGAAAAGTTGGATGTGACCAAATGATTGAACAGCACCCTTTATGTACACACATATATACATCCACACATGTGTATGTGTGTGTGTGTTTGTATATGTATGTATATGTATATATATACATTTACATACATGTGTGTATGTAGACATATATTCATAGATACACATATCAATATGTATACATATAATGATATATATTATATGATACACAATTACATATCTGTGACCAGTGCCTGGGTGGGAGGATCAAGTGAAATACATATGAACTGCTTGAGAGGAACAGACAAAAGGGGTATAGACATTCGATGACACTGTAATCTGGCCACTTTTCCAGCAGCACTCTCTCATAATTTCCTTCTGCCCTTCTCAGCCCTCCCATCTACGTTGGTCTTAGAGGGAAAATGTGAAACTCCCTATTGTCACTTCCACATTTCTTTTCTACCACCACTGTTCAGCAATCTCCCCTCCCTTGAGGATCATACTATACAAATTTCTGACCCAGCCTAGACCTTGGTGACTATTATCCGATAGCTCCCAGCACATTCTATCTGCTTTCTCAATGAATTTGTAGCTTAGTCTATGGCTTAACTCCTGTCTTTAGACTACGGAACTTCAGCATGCACGTTAAACCTCCCAATCCCTCAATCTACCTGACTTCCCATCCTTTACCCCACCTCAGCCACACACAGAGATGGAAGATGGTCACACACTTGTTCTTATGGCCACCTACAAGAGTTATCTTTCCATGAATAAGAACTCTGAAATTCCTTTATCTATTCATCAAATAAGGGTAGCCAGGTGGCGTACTGGATAGAGAGCGGGGCCTGGGATCAGGAAGACTCATGTTCCTGAGTTCAAATCTGGCCTCAGTCACTTTCTAAGCTGTGTGACCCTGGCACGTCACTTAACCCTGCTTCCCTCGGTTTCCTCATCTGTAAAATGAGCTGAAGGAAATGGCAAACCACTCCAGTGTCTTTGCCAAGAAAACCCCAAATGGAGTCACAGATGCAACTGAAACAATTGAACATTAATCAAATCCTGTTATTTCACCTCTCCCTTTGCCTTATTCCTCTCAAACCTATTTTTCATCCTCACCATGACCTCCCATCGCTCTACCATCATTACTTTCCCAGGTCACTACTACTTCTCTGTATCTTCTCCCTTCCAGGCCTGGCCCTTTAGCTAACCAGTTCAAACCTGCACTATCCCCTACCCTTGAAACCCTTGTACTCTTGTCCAGTCACTGCTTATACCTGGCCAGACTCCAGACCTGCTGGACTGCCACCATCTACCTCATCCACTCTTATCTACCTTTGTAACAACAATGTTCCTAGCAGCTGCAGTGGGGGTGTAAGACCAACAACACCAGCACACAGGAAGGCTACCAGCACAAGTTCTTTGATCTGCTTTTCTAAGGAAAGCAACTTTAAGGGGTTAACAATCTTACTTTAACTAAACATACATATACCATTCATTTAATTCAAGGGGAAAAGCCAGTACCCTGAACTTCAGAAAGAATACAAACAGAAATTACAAGCATACATTATATAAACAGAGCAAATAAGCACAAATCAGGAGACAGGCTTCTAGCTGTCTGTCTAAGCAATACATAGATAGTTACCAGAGACAAGCACCAACATCTAGGTTTTCAAAACTGGGGGGCTCTTAACAACAGCTGCCCAGAGTCTCGTCTGGTCAAATCACATGATATTCTTCCAGGGAGTGAGAGCCCCAAAACAAAATGCCAACCTCACTCAGATCCTATATGCCCTTCTTAAGGTCAGAGGGTGTCATAACCATATGACTCAAATCTATGTGAAGGAGGCTTTCTTGTTTCTTAAGCAGGTCAAAGACTGTTGATTCAATCAAAGAAACAAAAGACAACAAAAAGTCCACTTTGCTTTCCGTTACATTTGAAAGGCAAGA
Source organism: Trichosurus vulpecula (assembly GCF_011100635.1). Taxonomy (NCBI): domain Eukaryota; kingdom Metazoa; phylum Chordata; class Mammalia; order Diprotodontia; family Phalangeridae; genus Trichosurus; species Trichosurus vulpecula. Next base: position 80,333,150 of record NC_050581.1, read on the forward strand.
CTCATCAGAGGTACTTGACTACCTTAGAAAAAAGAGGAAACAAAAGAGTCCCACTCTAATCACCATAACAACCTTCTACTAAATGAGGCTAGATGAAAGAATTAATGCAATGGTGCTGATTGGGTCCACTACACATAGATTGTGACTGTATCTAATCTCTACTGGGTCCTCTCTGCAGCAAGGCAATCCTTTTATGACTCACTGATTGATTTATCATCCTACCCACCATGACAGATGCTCTGAAACTTCTCTTTTCAAACCTCCAGCAGCACTCACTCTTCCTATCCTTCTACTTTATTCAGAAAATCAAGGCTATTTGCTAGGAGCTCCATTTCCCTCCCTTTTCACTTCATACTTCCTTACAACGTCCCCTACTATCTTTTTCTTTATATTAGCGTCTGATGAAGAAGTGATCTTTCTTCTCAACAATTCCTCTGCATTCACCCTTCACCTCATCCCCTGCCAACTTCTCCAGTGTTATTCACCCTCCTCAACCTCTGTCATTTTGTAGAAGGGTCCAGGTCAGCCTCCATTCCCCTCCCAGCCCTGGTCCCAGCTTCTAGCCTTCCAAACCCCACTATCTCATCCTGGAACTTTCATCCTAACCTGGAGTCTCCTTGCCCTGGAACATCCAACTACCCCACTGGCCTCCTCAACCTGAAACATTCTTCTGTAAAGCCCTGTCCTGAGTGTGAGCGAGACTGAATTCTAACACTTCAGTAGTTAGATGAATTGTAGGCACTTACTAAGATAACTCATCTATTTGACCGTTTTTTGTTAGCTAGAACATGAAAAAAAATCATATACTTCCTCTGACTGCTGGGTCTGTTACATCCACAATACTGTCACTTCTGTTTTCTCCCCTTTTAACCTTACCCAAATGTTCCATGCTTTGTCTTTAGTTTCAAGGTGATGGATTTTCATGCAGCATACATTGTCTTAATATACAATGCTACTATGACATTTCTATCAGGTCTGTTTCTTCTTTAAAAAAAAAAAGCAACAACCAGGTCTACCATTCAATTGTTGTGTTCCAATCATGAGTCCCATCCCACTAATCTATAAGATTGGATTCACCTCCTTCCATTAAAATCTGATCTTACTGCCTTTGCTCTGAAGTAAATAAAATTAGCATGATACTTTAATGGAAGGAGGTAAATATGATTAAATGTGAAGCTACTTAGAGACGGGTAAGATTCATGAGAAAATTTCAAAGTGGCAATCTATTTTCACATTCAGCAGGTCTGTTAAAAATAGTACACTTTTGTTTATACCCCACACTAATTTCATCATCATAAATGGTGAATAACCATTATGGTGGGTGGTGATCAATATTAAGAGGAAGGCAAGGCTAGGGTAATTTCCTTGGATTTTGGGTGATGGTGGTGGAGAAAAAGTAGAGGATAGAGAAGAACAGCTTCTCAATTTCTGTTCTGTTAAATTGGCAATGGAGGGACTAGATGATCTGCCCTCTTGAAAAACAAAAACTATGAAGCTCATACATCTAAAGATTTGAAAATTTCAGTGCTGTTGACTTCATGATGCTATGTATAGCTCAGGCATTGGGGGTGGAATATTGGAGAAATATAAAGGTCTATATTGTCTTAGTGTACAATGCTCCTCTGTATTGTGTATATTGTACAGAAAAGGTGATTTTAAATTTAGCACTTTAAAGATTTGAGGAACTACATTTTCTCAAATGATTCTCATGACAACTTGCATCCTGGAAGGACCTTAGAGGTAATATAGTCCAATTCTCTCAGATCAGAGATGAAACTAAGGTCCAGAAAGTTTAGTGACTTGACCAAGGTCACATAGGCAGTAAATTGGACAACCGGGGTTTGAGCACAGATCAATTTATTCTAAATTGAGTCCTTTGCACAGCTAGGTGCTAATCACTTCCACGCTAATCGTTTTCTCTGTGCCCCTTGTGTAAAGAAAGAGGTATTTGATAGGGAAGTAAGGGAGCTTCTTAGCCATTCCTCACCTCACTCTAGGCCAGCCCTTCTGTCATGATTCCAGTTCATTCTCTGTCCTTCTACAACTCCACCTCTTATCTGTGTCTGAGTACCCCCGACACACCCCTGGTCCATCTTTCTAGCTACACACTGTTACCTGATACCCTAGGATGACTCCACCTATTGACCGAACCCTGAGAGTTGAGTATAGCTTACCTGAACTCATCCCTCAATAATTAACAAACTCCCATTCATTTTTACCCACCCCATCCCAGTCATTCTGAACCCCAAGTTGTCATTGTCCGAAGCCTATTCTCTAACCTTCACTGATCACTCCCTTATTTCCACCCCCATCAGTACAAACACCCTAATATTCCATTAAGGCTACCTCCCCTTTGTGCTTTAATTTTTGGGAATTCTTTCTCCAGAGATAACAAACTTGCTTTTACCTTAAATCTTTTCCTTTCTTACTCCTTCTATCTTCTTACACTCACTGAGACCAGTCTCTATAATGCAGCCTCCTTGGTCTCCCTTTCTTAGGATACTCCCTGCTCCTCATTGCCATTGCCAGGTTATCTCTCCACCTTCATCATCTCTCCTCCTTTGTTCACTAAATTCATATCTACTACCCAATCAAGTTCCTAGTAGTTGTTGTCTACCAACCACTAGGACACTACCCATCTTTCCTCAATGAGATTGGTTTCTGGTTCAGTCTTTCCCTCCACCTTGACATGTCCAAGACTGAATTCATTATCTTTCTCCCAAAAACTTTCCCTCATCCCAACTTCCCTACTACTGCTAAGGGAACTATCATCCTCTAAATCAACTCAGGTTCTCAACCTCAGTGTCATGCTCAGCTCCTTACTCTCTCACCTCCTTCCCCCAATATCAGTAAAGCAAGATTCATGACCTCGAGGACGACCATGAACATGCCTGAATGGTTCAGAATCACAAAGTATGGGCCAGCTAGGTGGCACAGTGAGTAGAGCACTGGCCCTGGAGTCAGGAAGACCTGAGTTCAAATCTGGCCTCAGACACTTGACACATGTATTAGCTGTGTGACCTTGCGCAAGTCACTTAACCCCAACTGCCCTGCCAAAAATAAACAAACAAAACAAAAACCAGAATCACAAAGCATGAAAAACTCTCTATATAGAAGGCAGAGGAAGTATAACATTTATTTAGACTCCAGAGGATCAAATCCGAGAACTAATACCCTCAATTCGATATAGTAGCAATTGTATTCCAAAACTAGCAAACCCACCTTAATGTAGTAACATGGAAATTATAACATGGTATTATAGCAAAGAACCAAGCCATCCCCCCGTAACTTTCCCCCCTGCTAAGGCCTTCCTGTAAACAATCACTAATCTTAACTTTCTGCTCGGCACTCTCTTCTGCAGCTCTGCCCATGCTCGTTCTCTCAATGTCTGCTCTTCAGCACCCTCTTGATGTCTTCTATCTCAATGTTGTTCTCTCAGTTCTGCTGCTCTCAGTTCTGCTCCCCTTCAAGTCTGCTCTCTCCTTTTATACAGTCCTAGCTGGCATCTGATTGGCTAGAACTCAGGCCTCTAATTGGCCAAATTCATGATTGACTAGAATTCAGTGCACATACCATTGGCTCTGACCTTAGCAACTCCCCATAGGGTCCTGAGGGCTTTACCCTCACATTGGCTTAGCACCTGGTAAGTAGGGGCTTTCAGCCTACTAACAAACAAAGATATAATCAAGCTTTCCCACCTAGGCTCACCTGAAGCCTATTGAATGGGTGGGAAAGATCTTAGATCACATTAATACTCTACCTCCTTCCCCCATATCCAATCAATTGCCAAGTTCTGTTTATGCTTTCTTTGAAATATCTCTCATACATGTTCCCTTCACTTCTCTTCCACCACCACCACCATGGTGTATGCCCTCATCACCTCTTACTTGGACTATTGCAATTGCCCGCTGCTTGGTCTCTGCCTCAAGTATTTCTCAACTCCAATCTGTCCTCCACTCAGATGTCAAAGTAATCTTCCTGAAGCATATGTCTGACCATGTCACTTTTCTATTCAATAAATTTCAGTGGCCCCCTATTGCCTCCATGATCAAATATGAAATCTTCTATTTGGCTTCTAAAGCCCTCTATAACATCCTTCCCAAGTGGTCATTTGGCCTCTAACGACCAGAAACCCAATCCCTCATTTAGCTTTGGGATAGCTCTAGTTGTTTGGAAGTCAACTCTTCTGTTAAGTCAGAATTTACATCTTTGCAACTTGTACCCACCGATTCCAATGATGTCTCCTAGGGCCAAGCATAACAAGTCTAATCTTGGTCTTCCATGCTTCCAGAAGGAATCATAATATCAACATGGAGATGAGATTTCATTCATCCTGTTTGCAAAGAGAGTTGAATACAACTGGCTCTCCTTTAGAACCCAACAAATGAGAATTAGAAGGGAGCTTAGAATACAGTCTACCCTTTTCTTTAGATGAGTCCATTGAGGGCATAGAGGTGAAGTGACCCCACTTCCAACTCCTCTGATTTTGACTCCAGTTTAATCTTTCCACTATACCAGCTGTTCCATCCTGAATGGCCTCAGTACGAGGTCTTGCACCTCCACAACAAAGCTGTGAGCCCTACAGAGAAGTATAATGAGTAGTCAATAAAAAAGAGAGGGAATAAATTCTGACCATCTTTGGAAGTAGCCTGATAGAATGGAAAAAGCACTTAGAGTCAAAAGGCCTGGACTTGGATTCTAGTCTTGGCATTTAATAACTATATTATCTATATATATTAACTATATATGTTAACTGTATATTATCTCAGTCCTGCTGCACTCAGTTCTGCTGCCTTAGTTCTGCTCTCAGTTCTGCTCCCCTTCAATTCTGCTCTGTTTTTGCTTTGTTGCCCTGGCCTGTTTTCTTATGTGTAAAATGGGGAGAATGATACTTGTACCAACTACCTCATAAAGATATTGTGAGGAATGTTCTCTGCAAACTTTAGAAGCATCGTACAAATGTGATTTGTTATTATTGGTAATCTTGTTTGAAAGGCAATTGTAAAGTTCTATACAAATGTCAGCTTTAGATGTCTCAGTTGGCTAGAGCTCTGCGTCTGCAGTCAGGAGTTCAAATCCAGGCTCAGATACTTACTAGCTGTGTGACCCTGGGCAAGTCACTTAACTTTTGTTTGCCTTAATCCACTGGAGAAGGAAATGGCAAACCACTCCAGAATCTTTGCCAAGAAAACCCCATGGGCAGTATTGGCATATTTTGGTCCATGGGTTGCAAAGAGTCAGACATGACTGAATGACTGAACAGTTTACAAATATCAGATATTTGCATTAATAACTAATATTAATATAGCATTTTAAATGCATCATTTCTTTTACGCTTACAATAAATCCATGAGGTCCATAGTACAGGCATCATTATCCTCACTTTACAGATGAGGAAACCAAAGCTAAGCAAGATTAAGGGATTGGCCCATGGTTACACAGGAAGTAAGCATCAGAGGTAGGATTTGAACACAGATCTTCTTGAGTTTAGGGCAGTTAGGTGGTATAGTAGATAGAGTGCTGGGTCTGGAATCAGGAAAACTCATCTTTTTGAGTTCAAATCCAGCCTCAGACACTAACTAGCTGTGTGACCCTGGACAAATGTCTTAACCCTGTTTGATTTGGTTTTCTCATCTGTAAAATGAGCTGGAGAAGGGAATGGCGAACCACTCCAGTATCTTTGCCAAGAAAACCCCCAACTGAGTCATGAAGAGTCAGACATAACTGAAATGATTGAACAACAACTTCCTGAGGTTAGGTTTGGTAATCTGTACAACATAGCAATATATAACCATGGTAGTGTGGCTGGTGCTGGTGCTGTTGCTGGTTGGTAGATGACTTGGAGGGAGAATAGGAGAATAGGAGAATTGAAGGCTCTGTCAGAACCTAGAAAAGACAGGCCATAGATTGTCTGAGGTGGAAGGCGCCTTATAAGAAGCACAGACTATCAAATCTAGAAGGTACCTTAGTTATCTTCTAGTCCAGGGGTTCTTAACCTTGGGCCCATGAACTAATTTTTTAAATATTACCTTGATAATTGTATTTCAATGTGATTGGCTTCCTTTGTAATTTTATGTATTTCATTTTATACATTTAAGAATATTATTCTGAGAAAGTGTCCATAGGATTCGCTACTCTACTAACGGGGCCCGCAACACAAAAACTGAAGAATTCCTGATTTAGTCCAACTCTTCAATTTACATAAGACCTTTCTTCAAATTCCAGCTGAAACACCACCTTCTACAGGAATCTTGTCTTGACCCCCTTTGATGCTAATATCTTCTCTTTGCTGATTATTTCAAATTTATCCTTTATATAGCTTGTTTGTATGTAGTTGTTTGCATGCTGCGTCCATCATTAGACTATAGCAGGGTAGTCTTTGGCCTTTCTTTGTATCCTCAATGCTTAGTACAACTCTAGGCACATAGTAGGTGCTTAATAAATGTTTATTGACTAACTGACTTTCCTGGGAACATCCTTCTTGAAGAGTAACTCCAGGGCTTGTGCCAAAGCAATCTCTAAGAGATGGTTTATAGGTTTCCAAGGACCCTGCACATCTAGATTTAAAATTCCCGAGAAGTAGTCCTTTGACCTACCCCATTCATGTTAACTGTCTGCCTGGGTGATTTAAATGGTGAAGATTTTTCTGGAATGCTGAACCAAATACAGAGCCAGTCAGAGCTCTTAGGAGCAGTTCAGGTGACCTTGCCAAAAAATATTAAGAAGTATGCATCTCTGTGCAAAAGCAAGCAATATTAATGTGTATCAAAATTTCTAGTTATCTGTGGATCCTGTTTTTTTCTTAATTTATTTCCTGGGAAACATCCGCACATTTGCAGTGCAGCATCCCCTCTCAATTGTAGTACAGCAGCAGTTGGAATCCAATCGTCAGCTTAAAATAATATATTTTTATTAAAAACCATTTTAAGTTGGTGCATATTTTCCAAGGCAGATTTATATATGGATAGCCACCCAGAATTGCTTGCTATAGATAAGTGATGAATTATTTTAATCAGAAAAGGAATTTAACAGCATGGCAAAAACAAATTTGCAAGATTTTTCACAATCTGGTTGTCTTCTCTGATTTTTCATATTTGTATTCCGTATTCAATGAAGACTAATTGTGACTACTGGGTATTCAATCAAACTCCCCTAAAGTAGATTCGTCCCATCCATAATAAAGATGGACGTTCTCACCAATAATTTTGTGAATTATCTACATTCTCCAAATGAGAGCTGGAAGATAGTGGGAGAAGCCTGTGGGGGGGCAATGGCCTAAGATGGCTCTCTTGCCTGAGGCAGGGGAATACTTAATATGAAGAATGACATATAAATGAATTCTCCCTGAATGGATACATCTTTTATCCACTGTCCTACCCTAGGGCCTGGGATACCACATCTTTGGAGGATTTCAATTTTTCCGTTCTATCTTTTGATGCAAAAAATTTGAGGTAGGGGTAGGGGAATTATTCCAATAGAAACTATTGATTCCTCATGGCCTACCAAGTAAAATTTCAACTCCTTAGCCTATATTCAAGCCCACTACAATATGACTCCAATCAGAGTATAATGGGGAAACCAATATATTTGTTCTTGGAGAACGTTGGGTTCAAATGCCACATCTTCTTTTTATTACCTGTGTGAACTTGGACAAATCCCTCCCTGTCTCTGGGTCTCAGTTGCCTTATCTATAAAATGGGAGTGTTGGCCTCTGAGGTCCCTTCCAGCCCTAGATCTGTGACAATTGCTTCACAGCACTTCCCTTTGTGTTTTCTATGGTCCAGACAAATTGAACTACTTTGACAGGGTTGTGGGATCATGGATTTAGACCTGAGAGGAACCTATGAGGTCATCTAATTCAACCTCATTATTTCGGAGATTCAGAAACTCCAGCCCATGGAAGCGATGTGATTTGTTCGAGGTCATATAGGCACTCTCTGTTCTGATTCTTAACCTGACTTCTGCCTCCAGGCCTTTGGTGCTTTCCTGACAACAGCCGTGTGAGCAAAGCAGTGCAAGTGTTAATTAATTGTTATAATATATAATATATAAATGAAATATATATCACATATATATTTGTATATAATGTAATAATTATATTAATTATCTTCATTTTACAGATGAGGGCACTGAGGCTCAGAGAGACTAAGTATCTCAACCAAAGTCCCCTAACTAGCAAAGGCCACAATTCAAACATAGGACCTTTACTTTGGGGTGGGTCTGAATACCAAGGGATCTAACAGGAACCTTAGGGATCATTGACTCCAACTCCTTAATTGTACAGAGGGCTCTTAGACAGATGAAGTGTATTTCTCAGTATGATACTCTCGGGGTCCCAAGACTCCAAATCCAGTGTTATTCGCCATCCCAGGGAACTTTACACCTTCTCTTTCTGTTCTGTCTGTTGAAGTCCTTCCCTTCCAGGAAGCTCCTTGAGGGCAGACACTATTTTATTTTGTCTTTGTTTCCCCAGTGCCTAGCAAAGTTCATGATGTACAACAGTTGCCTAATAAATGCATAGGAGGCAGCCAGATGGCTCTCTGGATAGAGCACTGGGCCTGTGGTCAAGAAGACCTGAATTCAAATCTGGCCTCACACATTTATTTACTAGCTGTGTCACCTTGGGAAAGTCAATCAGCCTCTGTTTGCCTTAATCCACTGGAGAAGGAAATAGCAAATCACTCCAGGATCTTTGCCAAGAAAACCCCATGGACGGTATGGTCCACGAGGTCACAAAGAATTGGACACAACTGAATAACTGAAGAACAATGACAAATGCACTGACTGATTAATTTTTTGAGGATTCCTTCAAAGTTTAATTCAGATGCTGCCTCTTCCAGGAAGCCTTCCTTCCCTGACCTTTTCTTGAAAACAATCTTCCCCTTCTCCACTTTTTCAAAGCTGTTTGTCTGGACCTCTTCTATCCCTAACACTCTACCTTGTACCATACTCATTTATGTATGTCATATCCCTTTGTGAGAATCTAGGCACCTTAGACTTATACACTATTTTATTTTGGTATTTCCAGAACCTTATGAATTCCTTCGCACCCAGTAGGTATGTAAGGGGTATTTCTTTAGTTGAAGCAGGTTGTTGTTATAGGGAAGGGCATGATACAACAGAGAGAAGTGGATTTGGAGTCAATGGACCTGGGTTCTTTGGGGCTGAGTAGCTGTGAGAGTCTCAGGTCCTGAGTAGGAGGAGGGCATGAAAGTGGTTAGATTATCTGACCACCTGGGAAAGCCTTCAGCAGAGGAAGAGTATACCATTGGAGAATCCCTGTTATTCTCTGCTCTAACAAATTGAGCTCTAAGCTAATTTTTTTTGAGGCTGAGAAGAATTCTAAGTGCCTTGCTAAGGCTGAAAGGACAGCCACCTGGCCACCTATTTGCTCCATGCAGAATTCGAGGTGGCAGCTGCCATCTCTGAGGAAGAGTCTGTCTGTTAGTGCCTGTGGCTAAGGGAGAGGTAGAAGAGGGAAGGAGGTGGCCAGGTGGCCAGAACCAGAGAAGCCTGGCCCTGCTGCCAAAGAAAGTCAGGAAACTCCGAATTAGGACAACTTTCCATCTTCAATCAGACAACATTATGGGGAGACATTCTTATATATTTTTAATTTAAAAAATCATATTTTATAGATATTTTTGTCTTTTCCATTATGTTAATTTCTGAGCATATCTCTTCTCCAGAGAGCCATGTAACAAATAATAAAAAATAAATATATAATGTATAATAATGTATAATAAATATATTTCATATATAAATATATAATAAATAATATATAAAATAATAAATAATGATAAAAATGATAAAAAGAGAAAAAGCAGTGCAGCAATCTATTGAGTCAGAAAGTATATGCAAAGTTCCACAGCCATAGTTTCCCATATCTGCAAAGACTAGAGGTATGTTTATTTTCTCACATCTTCTTTGGGGTCAGGCTTGATCAATAATTCTTCATAGTCAACATTCAATTTCTAATTTTTTTTCTTTTTTCAGTTGTTTCCTCTCTGCCTACATTGCTGCAGATCCCACACATATTGGTTTTTTTTCATCCTGCTTATTTCACTTTCCATCAGTTGATGTTTTCCCATGCTTCTCTTTATTCTTTACATATATAATTTCTTTTTTTCACTTACTAGTATTTAATTTTTTTCCAAGTACATGTAAAGACCATTTTCACCATTCACTTTTCATAAGATTTTATATTCCAAATTTTTCTCCCTCCCTCCCTTCCTCCATCCCCTTCCCCCTCCCCAAGACAGCAAGCAATCTGACATAGGTTATACATGAGTCAGGTTAAACACATTTCCATGTTAGTAATGTTCTGAAAGAAGAATCAGAACAAAAGGGAGAAGCTATGAGAAAGAAAAAAAAAAAACAAAAAAGTGAAAATAGTATGCTTCCATCTGCATTCATACTCCATAGTTCTTTCTCTGGATGTGGATAGCATTTTCCATCATGAGTCTTTTGGAATTGTCTTAGATCATTGCATTACCTAGAAGAGCTAAGTCTATCATAGTTTGTCATAATACAATGATGCTGTTACTGTGTACAATACTCTCCTGGTTCTACGTGCCTTGCTCACTTCACTCAGTATCAGTTCCTGTAAGTCTTTCCAGGTTTTTCTGAAATCCACATGCTCATCATTTCTTATAGCACAATAGTATTCCGTTATATTCATATACCACAAATTGTTCAGCCACTCCCCAATTGATAGGTATCATGTCAATTTCCAATTCCTTGCCACCATGAAAAGAGCTGTATAAATATTGGGTACTTTTCCCCTTTTTATGATCTCTTTGGGATATACCCTAACAGTGGTATTGCTGGGTCAAAGGGTATGCACAATTTTATAGCCTTTTGGGGATAGTTCCACATTGCTTTCCAGAATGGTTAGATCAGTTTATGACTCTACCTGCAATGCTATTGAGGTCCCAATTTTCCTACATCTTCTTTGACATTTAACAGTTTCCTTTTCTGTCATATTAGCGAATCTGATAGGTAAAATCTGGTACCTCAGAGTTGTTTTAATTTGCATTTCTCTAATCAATAGTGATTTAGAGCACTTTTTACGACTATAAATTTCTTCATCTGAAAACTGCCTGTTCCTATCCTTTGGCCATTTATCAATTGGGGAATGACTTGTATTTTTATAAATTTGACTCAGTTTTTGAGTTTAGAAATGAGGCCTTTATCAGAAAAATTGGTTGTAAAAATTGTTTACCATTTTTCTTCTTTCATTCTGATCTTGGTTGCTTTGGTTTTGTTTGTGCAAAAACTTTTTAATTTAATGTAATAAAAATATCCATTTTGCATTTCATAATGTTCTCTATCTCTTGTTTGGTCATAAGTTCTTCCCTTCTCAATAGATCTGACAGGTAAACTATTCCTTGTTCTCATAATTTGCTTATGGTTATCACCCTAAAGTCTAAATCATGTACCCATTTTGACCTTACCTTGGTATACAGTGTGAGATGTTGGCCTATGCTTAGTTTCTGCCATACTATTTTCCAGTTTTCCCAACAGTTTTTGCCAAATAGTGAATTCTTATCCTAAAATCTGGAATCTTTGGGTTTATCAAACAGTAGATTGCTATAGTCATTTGCTACTGTGTTTTGTATGCCTAACCTATTCCATTGATCTACAACTATATTTATTAGCCAGTACCAAATATTTCTGATGAGTGCTGCTTTATAATTTAGTTTTATATCTGGTACAGCTAGGCCACTTTCCTTCACATTTTTTTCATTAATTCCCTTGATATTCTTGACCTTTTGTTCTTCCAGATGAATTTGGTTATTATCTTTCATAACGTTTTGTTAGTTTGATTGGTGTGGCACTTAATAAGTAAATCACTTTAGGTAGAATTGTCATTTTTATTATATTAGCCCAGCCTACCCATGAACAATTGATATTTTTTCCAGTTATTTAGATTTGACTTTATTTGTGTGAAAAGTGTTTGTAATTGCATTCATGTGGTTCCTGGAGTTCTCTTGGCAGATAGACTGCCAAATATTTTAGATTGTCTACAATCATTTTAAATGGAATTTCTCTTACCATCTCTTGCTGCTGGGCTTTGTGGGTAATATACAGAAATGCTGATGACTTATGTGGATTTATTTTATATCCTGTAACTTTGTTAAAGTTGTTAATTGTTTCAAGTAGTTTTTGTTGATACTCTAGGATTCTTGAAGTCTACCATTGTGTCATCTGCAAAGAGTGATCGCTTTGTTTCCTCATTACCCATTCTAATCTCCTTAATTTCTTTTTCTTCTCTTATTGCTAAAGCTAACATTTCTAGTACATTATTGAATAATAGTGGTGATAGTGGACATCTTTGTTCCACCCCTGATCTTATTGGGAAAGCTTCTAGCTTATCCACATCACATATAATGCTTGGTAATCCCCATTATATTTACATATATATATGTATGTATATATATATATACATATATATATATATAGATATATATTGATATATAGATATAGATATAGTCAATTATGCTGATAGTTTTCCCAATATTGAACCAGCCCTACATTCCTGGTATAAATTCCACCTGGTCATAGTATATTTTCCTCATGATAAATTGACATAATCTGTTTACTAATATTTTATTTAAAATTTTTGCATCAATATTCATTGGGGAAATTGGTCTATAATTTTCGTTCTTTCTTTTGGCTCTTCCTGGTTTAGGTATCAGCACTATGCATGTGTTATAAAAGGAATTTGGTAGGACTCCTTCTTTGCCTATTTTTCCAAATAGTTTTATATAGTATTGGAATTAATTGTTCTTTAAATGCTTAGTAGAATTAATTTGTAAATCCATTTAGCCCTGGAGAATTTTTTCTTAGGGAGTTTGTTGATGGCTTGGGTAGCAACAATTTGGCTAGCAGCAGCTGTTGTGGGGTGTAAGACCCAACAAGACCAGCAGCAAGAGCTGCCAGCACAGGTTCTTTTGATCTGCTTTACTAAGGAAAATAACTTTAAGGGGTTACCGATCTCACTTTAATCACACATACAAATATAACTCACTTAGTTCAGGAGGAAAAGCCAGCACCCTGAAGTTCATAATAAATACAAATAGGTTACAAACATACATTATAAACAAACCAAATACAAACCAATATCTGGGTTAGCAAAGCTGGGAGGCAGTTACAACAGCTTACCCAGAGTCATGTGCCACTCTTCCAGTGAGTGAGAGCCCCAAAGAAAAACACCAACCTCTGAGTTTATATATCCTGTTCAGGGTCAAAGGGTATCACAACATGAGACTCAAACCCACATGACCTAAAAGCATCACAAACATGTGACTTAAACCCATGTAAACTAGGCTTTCCATTGAGGCAAACAAGTCATCAAAGACTCCTGATTCAATCAAAGAAACAGAGGCCAGACTCTTCAAGGGCACTTGATTAAATAAGTGCTAAAAGCGAAAACGGTAAAAGAAAGTCCCACCTTAATTACTGATACAGTTTGTTCAAGTTCTTTTTCTGAAATGGGGTTATTTAAATATTTTATTTCCTCTTCTATCAGTCTGGGCAATTCATGTTTTTGTAAATATTCATGCATTTCACTTAGGTTGTAAGATTTATTGGCATTCATTTGGGCAAAATAGCTCCTAATTATTGCTTTAATTTCCTCTTTGTTGGTGACGAACTTACCTTTTTCATTTTTGATACTGGTAATTTGGTTCTCTTTTTTAAAAATCAAATTAACCAAAGGTTTTTCTATTTTATTGTTTTTCCTCTATAAAACCAACTCCTAGTTTTATTTATTAGTTAAATAGTTTTCTTACTTTCAATTTTATTAATATCTCCTCTGATTTTCAGAATTTCTAATTTGTCATTTAAATGGGGATTTTTAATTTGTTCTTTTTTTTAAGCTTTTTTAGTTGCATGCTCAAATCATTGATTTGCTCTTTCTGTATTTTATTCATGTAAGCATAGAGACATAAAATTTCCCATAACAGCTGCTTTGACTTCATCCCATAAATTTTGGTATGCTGTCTCATTATTGTTATTCTCTTTGATGAAATTATTGATTGTTTCTATGATTTGTTGTTTTACCCACTCATTCTTTAGAATTAGCATATTTAATTTCCATTTAATTTTTAATCTGTCTTTCCATGGCCCTTTGTTACACATAATTTTTGTTGTACAATGATCTGAAAAGGATGTAGTTAATATTTCTGCCTTTCTGCATTGGATTGTAAGGCTTTTATTCCCTGATACATGATGAATTTTTGTGTAGGTGCCATGTACCACTGATAAAAAGGTATATTCCTTTCTATCCTCATTCAGTTTTCTCCAGAGATCTATCATATCTAACTTTTCTAAAATTCTATTCACTTCCTTAACTTCTTTCTTGTTTATTTTGTGGTTAGACTTATCTAGTTCTGAGAGGAGGAGGTAGAGGTCCCCCACTAGTATAGTTTTGCTGTCTGTTTCTTCAACTCACTTGACTTCTCCTCTAAGAATTTGTTTGATATACTACTTGGTGCATATATGTTTAGTATTGATATTACTTCATTGTCTATGGCACCTTCTAGCAAGATGTAGTTTCCTTTCTTATTTCTTTTAATTAGATCTATTTTTGCTTTTGCTTTGTCTGAGATCGGGATTGCTATCAATGCTTTTTTTTGTGCTTCAGCTGAAACGTAATATATTCTGCTCCAGCCTTTTACCTTTACTCTGTGTGTATCTCTTTGCTTCAAATGTATTTATTTTAAACAACATATTGTAGGATTATTTTTTTAAGGAATTGTTTTCTTAAATCAATTTTGGTCCTTCCTTTACCAAGTTGTTGACTCTTTCTTGCATAACTCTCATTTCTTTCCCCAATTTTTCTTCTCTCTCTTTTATTTGACTTTTAAGATTCTTTTTCAACTCTTTCAAGAAGGCTTTTTGGTCTTGAGACCAATTCATATTCCCTTTTGAGGCTTCACATGTAGGCATTTTGACATTGTTTTTTTCTGAGTTTGTATTTTGATCTTCCCTGTCACTATAGTAGCTTTCTATGGTCAGGACTCTTCTCTGTTTTTTTTTTTTTGTTTTGTTTTTGTTGTTCATTTTAAGTCTATTTCATGACTTTTAAAGTTGAGCTCTGCTTCTGGGGCACAGGGGGCACTTCTTGTGCTGGGAGTCTGAGGCCTGATCACTGGCTTTCTGCATCTAGGTCTCAGGTACTAGTGGCTCACCCACTATGCTGGGGTGGCCTGGCCTAGTCATGTCTATTGTGCTCTGGATTCCAGGACTGGTAGTTTGCCCTTCTATCCTGGGGCTGGAGGCCTCACACCTAGCCTGCTGAGCCAGAACTGAGAGGCCTTGGGTGCTGATTTGTGCTATGGCTAAGAGCCTCCCACTGGTTTGCCAGGACACTGTCTGCACCAGGCTGTGCTCGTCTTCTATTCAAGTGAGACAAACCTTTTCTGGAGTCCTTCTAAGTTATCTTAAGCTGGAAAATTGTTCTACTCCATCTTTTTGTAACTTCTGTCACTCCAGAATCTGTTAAGAAGCTTGTTTTAATGTTGTTTTTGAGTTAAACTGGGGAGAGCTCAGGCAGCTTCCTGGCTTCTCCCCACCATCTTGGCTCTGCCCCCTACATACATAATTTCTTATGGTGTGATGATATTCTATTTCATTCATTTACTATAGTTTGTTCAGTTAATTTACAATCAATGTATATCTACTTTGTTTCCAGTTCTTTTTGATCACAAGAAAGCATTGCTATAAATATTTTGGTGCATAGGGAACCCTGCCTTCTGGCTTTGTCCTCCTTAGGGTGTCAGGGCTATCTCCAGTCTTTCTCATCTATATCTTGCCACTGGACTCAGATGGCTCCAGAGGAGAAAATGAGACTGGTGACTTTGCACAGTCCTCCCTCACTTAAATCCAGTTCACTTGCAAGTCATGACATAACCTTCCTGATATTCTCTTCACGAACAAAGGACAAACAACAATAACAACAACAACCTTAGGGTGTACACCTGCCAATTAGTGAGCTTTCTGGGTCAAAGGGTATGGATATTTCCATCACTTTCTTGGCATAATTACAAATTGCTCTCCAGAGTGATTAGACAACTTCAGAGCTCCACGAACAGTACATCAGTGTGCTTTCTCTTTCCACAACCCTCCAACACTGACTTTTCCCATTTTTGTATCTTTGACTATTTGCTGGAGGAAATACCTCAGAGTAGTTTCAATTTGCATTTCTCTTATTAGTGATTTAGAGTAGTCTTTCTTATGATGTTTAGAGTTTGCAATTCTTCTTCTGAAAACTGTTCCTATCCTTTGGCCACTTATCGGTTGGGGAATGGCTTTTTGTCTTTTTCTTTCTTTTATTTTTTGTGGCGTTATATATTTCTGTTAATTATCAATATAGGTTGAATTACAGGCACTCATCAGAATGATTTGCATTGTAAATATTTGTTCTTAAGCTTTTTTCAGAATCTCTGCCTGCAAAGGACCTTTCGAACACTGGTATTATCTCCCCTAAACCACTCACTGAAAGGGGAGTCAACATATTAGGAACCCGAGGTACAGTTAATGTAAAATGAAGGCACAAAGTAAGTCATCTACTATTATTGTACTTAATACAGGTCCTAAGGTATGGGTAGGGAATTGGACTAAGAGTTCATGTGGCCTTTACCCCTAGTTTGTGAGGAAACTGAAGCCAGAGAGGTGAAGTCACTTGTAAAGGTCATACAGCTAGTTAGCATCCTCACCAGTTTTTACTTCTTCCTTCCTTCCTTCCTTCCTTCTTCCCTTCTTCCTTCCTTCCTCCCTCCCTCCCTCCCTCCATTCCTCTCTTCCTCCCTCCCTTCCTTTCTCCCTCCCTTCCTTTCTCCCTACATCCCTCCCTCCCTTCCTTCCTTCTTCCATCCCTACATCCTTACCTTCTTTCCTTCCTTCCTTCCTTCAAGAGATGGAGGCTGCTAGGTAGTGCCCCAGATAGAGTACTAGGCCTGGAGACAAGAAAAACTGAGTTACAAATTTGACCCTAGACACTTAATGTGTGACACTGGGCAAGTCAATTAACCTTTGTTTACCTCATTTCCTTCATCTAGAAATGGGGCTAATAGTAGAATCTACTGTTGTCGTGAGCATCCAATGAGTTAATATTTGTAAAGTACTCATTAAAAGCTTGTTTCCTTCCTTCCTTAAAAGCTGGGTTCAACTTTAGACTTCTGATTTCAAATTCAATGCTCTTTTCACTATGCAATGGTTTTCCTCTACTTCAAGTTTCCCCTGCCCCTTCTCAGAAGAGAAAGGACAGTTCTAAGTATCCTTGGCTTCTCCTTCTCACCCGTGAGCCACAATAAAGAAATAACTCATTTTTTGTAGAGTAACAATCTTGAATTGAAAAATTTAAAGTTCAAAAGCCACTCCTTTAGAAACTCCACTGCATTTCTCAAACCATTTTGTCCATGTTGACAGAACTGATAAATGCAGAGCTCTACTGGAAAGGCTATTGACCACTGGGGTAGAGGAATGAGAGGAGGCATTAGTTATGGATGTAGTTACCATGTTGACAGAATATGGGTAATTCATTCACTGAGTTTTGTCTTCCTGCCATGTCACCCTGCTGCTGCTGCTGCTGCTGCTGCTGTTGCTGCTGTGGCATCTTCTGAGCTGCACATCTGAAGACCATGTCCTGGAGGTGCTAAGCTATTACATTTAGCTGGCTTAGACTCTATCAGGGGTGGGGAACCTGCAGCCATGTGAAGTTTGGATTCAGTCAAAGGGTGGCTCTTGAGGACATAGAGGGCCACATGTGGCCTCGAGGCTGCAGGTTTCCCACCCCATACTCTAGACTAGACCATGCTTCTCACTGTCCATCTTGCCATTTTGCCATGTACAACTCCTCACTCCCTTCTCATCTCTTGTTCTGGAAACAGCAATAATCAACTCAACATTACCATCCCTTCTGGAAAGAGAATCAACTGCTCTATGACTCTTCATAGAGCACTTCCTTTTTTTGTGTTGCCTCCTTCACTTAGAATGCAAGTGCCTTAAGGATAGAAATCATCTCTCCTCTCTTTTGGGATTGTCTCACTAAGCACATAGCAATGTGGTCGGCACATAGTAAGAACTTAATAAATCACTCATCCATCCATCCATCCATTCATCCATCCATCCAACCATCTGCATCTGCATCCATCCATTCATCTCTCTATCTATATCTATCCATCCATCCATTCATCTCTCCATCTATATCTATCCATCCATCCATCTATTTATGTGCTCATTCATTCAATAAACATTTCTTAAGCACCTAACTGGGTGCATAAAACTATGCCAGGTAGTGGATGTGTTACAAAATTCAGATAAGGCAAAGTCCTTGTACACTACAAGGTAACCTGACAGTCAAGTTGAGAAATAAGGCCAAAACAGATACCCATGATGCAAATTGGTACACAATAAGCACATTTGAGGGGCACAGTCTTATTTGAGGTCTAAATGTTTGTGGAACTACATGACAAGTCAGACCTGCAGTCCTTCAGCTTTTCTTACGCAGTTTTTAGAGGGTAAGAAAGTATGTGGGGTAGTATAAAGGAAAAAGTTAATAACAAGGACAGAGATAGTTTGCCTACAGTCACTATGTTTAATGAAAAATAGGAAGACAAAATAAACTGTCTATGAAATAATATTTCTTACTACTTTGGGGCATATGATAGAACTAACTCTTCCAAGTTTCTTTGCTTGCCTCACCTGGGAGAACCTGTGAGTTCTCTTTCCACTTAGCTTTTACTCCCTTTAGTTTCATTTATCACAAAAATGTCAATATTGATAATGTTCAGTTCTTCCAATAAAATATCGATTGAACGAAGATCTTACAAATATTTTACAGATAGCCCTCTATCCACTACCCCACCTAGCTGTCCTTAATCTAAGTTACTGATAAAGCTATTGAACAAGAAGCTCTCCAGGATACTCCACTCTTCTCAATTCTATTTCAAGTTTATACTGCTCTATTAATGACCATTCTTGGGTGTCAGTCATTCTCCTAGTTCTAAATTCATTAGATTGTGTTATAATGTAGTCTACACATTTACTTCCTGTCCATAAGGGCTCAATAAACCACTTTGTCAACTTATTTTCTAAAATAAAAATATTTCAATAGCATTTTTCTGATGTCTTATAGGGCTTTGACCAATCCTGAGTCTAATTTCTTGATCCTTCCATATGCAAATGACTTTTAAAGTCAGAGAAAGGCACATAGATATTATCTCTCTCTCTTTGCTATCCCTGACATCCTCTGTTTTCATCAAGTAGATTGGGAAGGACTGATTGATCAGTTATCCTCTGATAACATACATCCTCTCTCTCTCTCTCTCTCTCTCTCTCTCTCTCTCTCTCTCTCTCTCTCTCTCTGTCCCCCTCCCTCTCTCTCCCTCTCTCCCCCCCCACCCTGCACCTAGAATTTTTCCAATGATTGGAGTCAAATTCACTGGCCTATAGTTTTCAGATTCCATTATCTTTCCTTTTAGAAAAATACAAAATTTAACTTCCCCAGCCCTGGGACACATCTTTCACTCTCTGAGATTTAATAATGTTTCAATTAATCACAGTTCTAATTCGTCTAGTATCTCAGTTCATCCTAACCTGAATTCATTGAGGGCAGACAGTTATCTCTTACCATTTCCTCACTTTGGTTCCAACTCCCTGTGAATTTAGGTTGACATTCTTACCTTCTCAGCAGAGCCTCAAAAAGAAATTTCTGTTACTTTTGTAAGGGAGTGTGGCCAGCCTGGTAGAGGAAATATGCCCCAGGGTGATGCTCTCTAAATTTCACCCCAGAGAGGAGCAATGTACTGGCCACAACAATTTAGTTTCAATTCTCTTTCTCAGTTCAAGGATCATTCTCCTTGCCAAAAAAGACAGAAATAAAAGTTGAGTAGTCAGCCTTCTCCCTATCGTCCATTATCATCACCCCACTGACTCTGAGTAGCAGTCTCATCCCTCCTTTGGTCCTCCTCTTTGTCCCCAACATGTTAAACAAACAAAATAAAACTCAACTCTTTGTTGTCCTGTTCTTTGCCAACCTCAACTCATTCTGGGCTTTAGTGTTATTTAACATGGCTAATTAAAGAGCTAATGAGCCAAATGGGACTGATTGTATAAACAAAAGGGATTAAGGTCGAGTTGCCAGAGCGACAGAGGTAGCCAAAGACACACAAGAGTCCTAAGTGACAGGTGACCAGCCTCTGCAGAGGACCAGACCAGACACAGCCCTTAACAAGGATCCCCTGGATCCCCTGACGAAGAGCCTCCATTCATACTATTTAGGGCATTGAGATCAATTGTAGTCTGAGTTAGAAAACAGTCGGGGAAGAGGTTGGGATCAATGGAGAGATCATTAGTGTTTGAGAATGTTAGGAATGTTTCAGTATCAGAATGGTTCCTTAATAAAAATTTATCCAGCGGCTAGAGTGTGACCAAACTATTACTTCTTGTATCTCCCAACAACCAAACAAGAATATTTAGACTGGGCTATTCTGTGTTGTTTAGGGCAGTGAGGTGGTACAGTAGGTAGAGAGTATGTTGGGCCTGGAATCAGGAAGACCTGAGCTCAAATATGACCTCAGACACTTACTAGTTATGTGACCCTGGTCAAGTCACTTAACCCTGTTTGCCTCAATTTCCTCATCCGTAAAAATGAGCTGGAGAAGGAAATGGCAAACCACTCCAGTATCTTTGCCAAGAAAACCTCAGAGTCATGAAGAGTCGGATACAACTGAACAACAAAAAATTCTGTTGTTTACGCGTATCTGTGGCTATTAATACTAAACAATCACCAGACTGTTGCCATTAACTGTTAACAGCTAATTGTTTTATGCTCTGGCTGTGTCCATGACTAGACTCAGGTCACTAGGACATTCTACTGTGGGTGTATATGCAATTGTGAAAATCACTTCTGGACATTCCACTGTGTCTCTGACTTGGGCCTATGCCGCCTCAACATTCCTCTCTGCTGTGTTCATATTTGTGGCTCTGACATCTGAAAACCCAGTTGAAATTTAAAAAAAAAGGCAGAAAAGTAGCTCTTTGGGTCCACGTGGTCCCAAGAAGGGGGTGTGAAGCCCTGAAGAGGCTTTAACATGTCCATAATATGACCTAGACATAACCTGTGTCCTGCTTGGAGATGGCTTGTGAGGTCCATACCTGCTCATCCCATTGTAGACTGGGTTCAATACTCAGCGTGGACAGGCAGCTAGGAAACAGAGATGACAGAGCACCAGACCTTGAGTTAGGAAGCTGTGAGTTCAAATTTGACCTTAGACTCTTACTAGCTGTGTGATTCTGGGTGAATCACTTGACCCATCTCAACTTCACTTTCTCCATCTGCAAAATGGAGATAATGGCACCTCATCCCAGGGTTGCTGTTAGGATCAAATGAAATAATATTTGTCAACTTAAAGCATTATATAAATGCTAGCTCTGATTAGGAACATTTAAAATTGGCAGCTGGATAGAGTACTGGGCCTGCAATCAGGAAAACCTGAGTTTAAATCTGGCCTCAGATATTTACTAACTGTGTGACCCTGGGCGAGTCACTTAAGCCTGTTTGCCTCAGTTTGCTCATCTGTAAAATAAACTGGAGAAGAAAATGGCAAAGTATTCTAGTATCTTTGCCAAGAAAACCCCGCATGGGGTCATAAAGAGTCAGACACTATTTAAAACGACTGGACAACAACACCAAAAACATTTGAAATTGCTGAATTTTCTCCCAAGAACTGGTATTACTTCCTGGATCAGCCATTCAGAGCCCAGAATATGAAACTCCAGGAACGTCAGCAAGAAGGAGAAATAAACTTTGTTCCTTAGGCTATGTGGCTGCTCTGATCTCTTATTCATTCCCCAGACGTTCCCTTGATGCTTCTGTTTGAGTAGCTGTGGCAATAGAGATTAGCCCTTGGAAGTATGTATTTTGGAATTTGGTATTTTCAGAGAAAGAACTATTATTCTGGGGAAATATTTCAGAAGTTGATGAAAAGAAGAGTGGTATAAAGGAGAGGGAGAAAGAGTGTGAGAGTGATCTGGTGTGGGTGAAAGTGTTCAGAAGCTTGGAATTCCCTGCAGGTTATTAGTCTAGAGCAGGCAGAGCTTGATTTAAAGCCCTGGGGCTGGGGGAGAACTAGGTCAAATGCAGAGCCTGACCTCCCTTTCCAACCATGCAGCAGGCCCTGAGATATGGTTCTGGCCTCCTGCTATCTACGGAAAATGATTTTTGAAAAGGTGATGAGAGCACACGACCCTAATCTTCCTATCAAAATGGTAACTTTCTGAGCCCCATGTGGTCCCCATACGGGGAAAGAGGGCATCCAAAGGGTGCAAACTCAGGCTAGCAGGGAAGTCAGTGGGGTTAGAATGATTGTGAGGGAGTGTGCACATGGTAGAATAGGATCATAGAATGGGAAAGGGACTCAGCTGTGATCTAGTCCAATTTCCTGATTTTATAGGGGAGGAAACCACAATCGAGGAGGGTTGGGACTTACCCAAGGTCACACGGGTAATAAGCATCAAAGTGGAACTTGGACCCATGTCCTCTGACTTCTGCTCTCATGCTTTTTCCATTGTAGTACCTTGTCTTCTAAGGTTTCAGTAGTTGTGGGGTGGTGGGTGTTTGAGGAATTCCCTAGGAATCCCACCACTCCCCTTTGTTCCCCTTACGACATCTCACGTAGAACTGGTGCAGGGAAGTCTGGGCTTCTTTGGGACTTGTGAAATTTGTCCCTGTCTCCACCTCTCAGAGAATGCATGGTTGCCAAGAGGCTTTATCCTTGATTTGACTTCTAATAAATCTGTATCCTTAGCAAGAATCTTAGCATAGGAAGCTCCAAGGGCAGAGAAGAAGAGAATGACCCTTCCTTAGGAGAGCACCATCCCCTCTGGAGAGAGCTGGGTTATGACTTCTTTCATCATGTTAGGCAAACTAGCAGATTAGCTACATCCCTCTGAGCAAAAGACATGTAATATCGGCATAGGATGAGTGCTGGGGACTTTAGATACAGGGATATTAGAAGATTTATAAGGAGAAAAATGTTAGCTCTGTTCCCACTTAAATTTAATAATTAAAGAAAATGAGGTCAGATCCTACGGTTATCTGTATGAGATGACCAAAGCCTGCGGCTCCCTTCTTCCTGGAATTATTCTATGACTTTGCTTTTGGTCCTATTGTGTAAAGCCCGGTTCCTGTCCCACCCCTTCCATTCTGCACCCCTCATCCCCCCAATACAATTTTCAAAAATAATGTGTGGGGCATACTGACATCTTAAATCTCCCTATTATCCCCCCAAAAAGTTAGAAAACATTAGAAGAAGTTGCTGGTGGAGAAAAAGAGTTGTCACAACTGAGAAGAGGTGAAACTTCTCTATACAAAGAGCCTATAAACTTCCTTGAAGGCAAAGCAGGGTAGAGCTGTC
The DNA here is from genome assembly GCF_011100635.1 of Trichosurus vulpecula. Lineage (NCBI taxonomy): Eukaryota > Metazoa > Chordata > Mammalia > Diprotodontia > Phalangeridae > Trichosurus > Trichosurus vulpecula. Next base: position 80,356,573 of record NC_050581.1, read on the forward strand.
TCCTTCACCAAACCCTGTCCTTCGTGGTTTCTTTCCTTATTCAAACTTATTCTGATGACTTGTTTGAACTTTTTACTAATTGGATAGGGAATGGGAAGTGTATGTTAAGCATACATCATGATTTGCCCTTAGTCACTAACAAGAGACTAGAACAAGGGGTAGGGAACCTGTGGCCTTGAGGCCCAAGTATACTTCTAGATACTTAAGTGTGGCCTTTTGACTGATCTGTAAAATTTGGATTCAGTGAAAAGGCTGTACTTAGGATCTAGAAGTCCATATGTGGCCTCAAGGCTGCAGGTTCCTCACCCCTGGACTAGACCCTCAAACTCTGGGGAATGACTCTTCAACACTATACCAGCTAGAGATAGTTCTGACTTTTTCTTTCCCTAAGGATAGCCCTGAGTCCCAAATATCAGACCTTCACACCTTGGTGACAACTCAAGGAAACAAATCCCCTAGAAATGCCCTGGGCTTTGTCCCTAACCTGAATAATCTTAATTCTTTACATTTCCCTGTATTATCTCTCAGCCCCTCCTACCCCTCCCCAACCCATACTCTAAGGATAGTCCTGGACTTCACCTCCCCTAGGTAAAACTGTGAACCCTAAAACTCTTAGTGATGGAATCCTAATAAAGCTGCCCCCGGCCCCAGTATTCTAACTTCCTTACAGGCCCCACTGAACAGCAGGCCCACTGCCTCTACCTAGCCACTCATCCCCCCCCCACTCCAACACACACTTGATATCCTAACTTCTTCATATATGACTCACTGCTCATTAGAACGACAGGTGTGTCCATGAACTCATATTTCTCACAGAAACTGCAGGAGTGTCCGTGTGATGGGATCCCAGCCATTGCCTCTAGCTGGCCACTCTCCCCAGACCCATTCCTCATATTTCCCACAGAAACAGGTATGTCCATGCACTCAACCACAACCACATCCATTTAGTCTCAGCCAATCAGAAAGCAGCACCACCAGGACCTGCCTAAGCATGATATGGACCCCAAAACAATAGAAGGGACTTTCCCTGTCACCTGCACAGTAATAGTAAAGAATTGACCTATAGTGAATTTATGATGTAGAGAGGCTTATCATAGCATCATTATCATACATACATACCCCCCAAATGTTTTTTCTGTATGCCTTATGGGTAATCACCTATCCAGTTCCACTGTGACTGAGACCCCTCCCGTATTACCCAATCCCTTAACAAACCCCTCTTGCCTTTTTAATATCTATAATTGCTGTTATTTAATTGCATCTTTACCCTATAAAAATCCATCTTGCTTTCTCTGAAGTCCCTGGAACTTAGTCTGCTCCATAAGAGGTGTCATTCTCAATAAATTCTTCTACTTGGACTAGAGGGGATCTGACAATTCTTTGAGGTGGTTCCACCACAACACACTATGAAACCACAACGATTTTTGGAGTCCCTGGGTGGCAGAGTCTCTGACCCTGATCTCCCCCTCCACGTGGAGCAGAGTCTCGGAATTCTTTGAGATAGTTTCACCACAACACATCATGAAACTGCAACCTTAGGAGCAGCCCCTTAAAGTCCCATTTCCTGTTCCCCAGTCCCATACCCCTTAGGATCCAGGAATTCCTAAGGATGGCCCCCGATTACCTATCTAATCGATCATTAAGTTGTTGGCTTTTGCTAAATTAGTTTGGAACATATTTGGAATTCACAAGTTTAGGGAGGCATCTTCAGAAGATCTTTTAATTATAAAAGCAAAGTATATTTGACCCTAAATGCTATTACCACAGGCTACGAAGGCTATTATATCTTTAGGAGGGTATCAAAAAAGGAAAAGTGAATTCTGACCTCTGTATCGGGTACCTACTCTTTCTTGCCACATCCTTATGGAAACGTTGTCCATGTAGTCAATTTTCCACTCAATATCCCATCCAATTCAATGAGCATTTATTTAACACCTATTGTACGTAGAGCAATGTCCTAGGCTAGGAAAGAGAGAAAAGCAGTGCATAATGGAAAGAGAATTAGGGTCATAAGCCCTTGACCAGGCTTTTGCTTCTCTGTTTACATTACTGTGGCCAAGTCACTTCATCTCTTGGAACCCAAAGATTTCTTTGTCTTTCAAATGCAGATATACTTTTACCTACCCACCTCACAGGTCTGTTGCAAGGAAAATGCTTTGTAAATCATACAACTCACCAAAAATAAAAGCTGTTAGTATAATGAACATAATACTTGCCATACAGTAAACAATAAATGCTTGTTGACTTGTTCACTCTGTGTGAAATCACATGATTGCTAGTGAGTGAGTACAGAAGAAATAAGATCACAGATCTAGAAGAAAGGACCTCGGAGGTCATCTAATCCAGGCTTCTAATAATGATGGAGGAAACTGAGGGCCAGGGAAGTTAATTGACTTGCCCAAGATCACACAGGTAGAGAAGCTCTGGACGTGGTGCTTACATCCAGGCTCAATGGCTGCTTCCATACTGGGAGGGGAAGTCATTCTCTCCACTAAGCAGACTTCCACTGTCCTAAGATTCTGATTCTAACACTCTCACTGCTTCATATTTGAGGAAGTGACCAGCCATCGAGGAATACTGTTGCATCCTGAATTCTGATCTGATTTGGGCTGCAGTTACTGCCTGCCTGCCTCTTCCCCCTAGGAAACCAATATCCTCAGCCTCTGTTGATCAGGATGTCTCCCAAATGTTGATGGAGTTGACATTAGCAGCTGGGATTAATATATTCTTTTTTCCTCCATTTATTTGGAGAATCTCATTAAGGCAGGTTTCCTTCAGGAAATTGATGCTTTAATATTCAGCGTTGTCAGCGGAGGGGCTGAATTTTATTCCTCAAATAACATTTAATTAAACACTCTGGCTCCCTTTCTGTGATGCATCAGTGATCAACAGAGATGCACACACCTTCATCAACTCTTTGAAAAATCAGCAGAAACTCGAGTTGGGGGAAACAAGCCTGGCCGCACAATAAAGTTTATGGTGTGTGCCTCCTTTTTAATTAGCCCACAGAGTCCTGCTGACAAGGGACACCTGAGAAACTTGGAAAAGGGGTGATTGCTTGGCGGAATGCCTGGCCTCAAAGAGAAACTGGCTTGACTAGTCTGGCCCATTACTTCCTGGCCCAGGGGGAATCGATCAGTCAACAGTCAATCAATCAAGACGGAACAAGGGACATGAGATAAGAAACTTCTGGTTTAGCTTGGGAAAGGCAAGAGAAGCTGTATTTTTGCATCCCTTACTCCCTTCCAAAATGTTTCACTCAGATGCCCCTCCCCCTGTCCAAGCTGATCTGAGAATGTCAGTATAGTACAGGCATAACAACACAACACTAATAGTCCAAATCCCCAGGTTCTGGTCCCACTTCTGCCATTGACTAACCACATGACCTTGGCTAAGTCACCTTCCTCTCCTAGATTTCTTTTCTCATCTCTAAAATCTATAACGATAAAAATTGGAAGGGCTACGATGCAAATGGATTAGGCCTATTCAGGTCAAACAGGACAGAATGAGAAGCAATGGTTGGGAGCTGCAGAGAGACTGATTGAGGTATAAGGAAAAACTTGCTACAAGAGCAAGAATAAGTTACATCAGGAAGTAATGACTTTACCGTCATTAGAAGTCAACGAATAGAGACCAGAAGGTCACTTGCCAAGGATATGGTGGAAGTGATTTCTGTTATGTAATAAAAATAATAGCTAGCATTTATACATCACTTTAAGATTTGCAAAGCACTTTATATGTTAACTGATTTGATCCTCATGAGAGCCATGTGAGGTACAGTTTGGACTATATAACCTCTGAAGTCACTGCATACTCTTAGATTCTGAGATTTCTAAGGTCATATTCCAGGTACCAGTACTAGAAAGGGTGACAAGGTGTCATCATTAAGAGGGAGCCAGGTTCCAAGGCAGCCAACATTCTATGTGCTAAGTTCTAGGATTCCTTCTAGCTCAGCTACCCAATGTTCCATATCCTCATTCCTTGAAGCACAAACATTCTAGGTTTTGTAGTTTAAGGTCCCTCCCCAACCACTGGGTTTTAAGACTCTATGACTATCATAGGGACACATGATCGTCTGGCCAGTGCCCAAATAATTGGTCAGTTGAGTCAAATGAAAGCCTACAGACAATCTAAGGTATAGTCTATCCATTCACATTTGAACCAAAATAACTGTTTGACTTTAGAAAGCCATAATTTTTTTAGCAAGAATTTTGGCTTAAAAAAATTGGCAAAAATGTAGCTTTTCTTTCCACTGAAAAGATTCTCTTTTTCTCAAAATGAACAAATCAATTGGGCAGTTCACTTATTTCAAAGATCATGTATTTTATTGGCATGGACAAAACCAACTAGACTTTGAGAACCCAGGATCATGCCACTGAACATGACAGTAGGATTTAAGTGATGGCAGATAATGTAACTTATTACACCAGACCTCTCCTTGTTTTCCATTGGATCCTTTTCTATAGCATAGGGAGAGAAGACAAGTCAGGCCTCTCTCCAGCACAACACACAGGGGTTCACTGCCCACCTCCTGTACCATCTCTAGCTCCATGATATTCTCTCTAGGAAAGACCTATTCCACCTAATGTTCCCTTCTTCAGGGTAGGAAAAGCACCCCCATTTCCTAAGCAGGCATTGATACCTCTTTCTGCTCCTTCTGTTCTGAAGCAGACCTCCTCAGGGCTCACAGGACAAAGCACCACTACCTGTCACCAGGCTGAACCTCAATGGAGGACCTATACAGTCTAATCTTCTGCCTCCCTCAATATACCTTACTTTAACCACTGATACTTGGCCTGGATTCATTCCACAATGATTAGTATATTCCCATCTCCTTAAACTTGCCGCATTCCAGTGATTCTGAATCCTTGGATGCTGATGTACAAAATTTCCCCATTTTCAACTTCCTACTTCTTTACGCACGTATACCTCAACCCTGCCATCCTCCCACCAAGGTCTCATTCCAGATCTGCCTTCCCTTTGGAATACTTGATCCATGATAACAAACTTCATTTCATCTTAAAATGCTTCCTTTCTTATTCTGTATTTTGGGCTGCTTTGGAACCTGGCTCCCTCTTAACCTTGTCACCCTTTCTAGTACTAGTACTCTTTTCTTATACTCCGTAACTCACTGGTCAGACTCTCTACCTACCTCCTCTCTAAGCTACCTCTTCTATTTCTGGGTTCATGGTATCCAAATTTATCATCCTGCCTAGATTTTATTGGCTGTTATCTTTTGACCCCAAGGACATCTTCTTTCCTTTCTCAATGAGTTCAATGCCTGGCTTACAGACTTTCACTCATCCCATCATACTAGAGGATTTTAACATACACATTGATGCTCCCTCAAATGCCATAACTTCCTAATTCTGTGATTCTTCAATTCCTAGAACTTATGCCTCCATTATACCTCAGCTGCACACAGAAATAATTTTATTCAGTATCTTGCCATCATCCATAAATTCCACCTCCTGTTCACAAACTTTAGGTTTCCTTGATCACATCATAATCTTTCATAGTTCCATCTTTCCTGTTCTTTATCTTCACTATCACTTCTATTACCTTGACCTCCTTAATTTTTTCCTTAGGCCATCAGCTTTGCACTGACCTTTGTTAACTATCTCAGTTCCTGAGTGAACCAGCACCACTCCTTGTCATACTTCACTCAAATCCTTTGTACCTTTGTTCAAATGCTGATCATGCTTTGTCAGACTTCAACCCTAGATTGCTCCCACTATTGGCTTTCTTTGTATCCATTCACATGCAACTGACTGGGTCTGCTACAAACATATGTTACCTGATCTCAGCTAGGTCTTCACTGCAACAAGGTAAACATTCCCTACCTCCATAACTGATTCATTATCCTGCTCCCCATGAGAGATGTTCTAAACCTTCTGATCTTTTTCTTTTTTCTTTTAAAAATTTATTTATTTATTTTTAGTTTTCAACATTCACTTCCATAAGACTTTGGGTTCCTAATTTTCTCCTCATCTCTCCCCTCCCCTTCTCTCACCCCAAGACAGTGTGTAATTTGATATAGGCTCTACATATACATTCATATTGAATCTATTTTCACATTAACTATGTTGTAAGGACAAATTAGAACCAATGGGAGAAAGCACGAGAAAGAAGAAACAAACAAAAAAAGAAAAAAATAAGAGAGCAAATAATATGCTTCAATCTGCATTAAGACCCCATAGTTCTTCTGGATATGAATAGCATTTTTTATCATGAGTCCTTTGGAGTTGTCTTAGATCCTTGCATTGCTAAGAAGAGATAAGTCTATCAAAGTTAGTCATTGCAAATTGTGGCTGCTACTGTGTACAGTGTTCTCACGGTTCCGCTCATTTCACTCAGCATCAGTTCATATAAGTCTTTCCAGGTTTTTCTGAAGTCCACCTGCTCATCATTTCTTATAGCACAATAGTATTCCATTACATTGATATACCACAATGTGTTTAGCCATTCCCCAATTGATGGGCATCCCCTCAATTTCCAAATCTTTGCCACCACAAAAAGAGCTACTATAAATATTTTTGTACATATGAGTCTTTTTTCTCATTTGTGTGATCTCTTTGGGATACAGACCTCTTGTGGTCTTTTTCTAAGCCTTCAATGGAATCACACACTCTCAATCAATGACCTTTGCCTCATATTTCACCAAAAAAATGAGGCCTTTAAAAAATAGCCTTTAGTAACATGTTGTACAGTATCTACTATTTTCTTGCATTGTATACCTATCTGTTGGATGCTTCTTTGTTGACATTATTGGTTGAGTTCATGTGTTAGTTGCCTATGAAGGGGCTTCTAATTCCTTTATTGGATATTAATCATTCCATAGGCTCCATTTGGAGGTATACAACTTTGGGCATATTTGACAAGTTCAATGAAACCTATTTTTATTTACTTGTACTATTGCTTAATGAATTGATATCTATTTTGTTCCAAAAGCATTTCTGTAGTTTTGATCTGTTGATAATATATTCTGGGGATTTCCATTGTTCCTCTTCCTCTTTTACTCCTTTTTGGCAAAGAAGTGTTAATCTTCCTTTAGCTGTCTCAAGGAATTATTTAATTGAAATATTACTGCCTTTTATTAGGATGTTTTCCAAATTTGTTATGAGTTCTGAGAATGTACATTAAAACTGGTATTGTATAGGTGTTAATTGCTTTAAGCATGTTTTTCTCATTCCACTTTTATTTCAGGATGCCAGTTAGTGTCTCCATGTAGTTAGGCACAGTCTTCTCTTTGATATCCTAATGCTTGATGTGTCTTACTTAGAGAAGACCAAGGGACTTGTAGGTATCATTTCATTCCATTGGCTCAATATGAACTCTGAATTCTAGCTTGGAGTGTCCAGTCTCCATCTTTACTTGGTATATGTTAAGAATTTTGCATTTATCAAGTAACAATGAAAATTTGGCAATAATTGTTTAAAAAGATCCCATGTGATGAAAATGTTCAGTGTGGTTTTTGTAAGCTACCATAAAGCTTGATATTACCCATGTACATCAAATGATTAATAAGATGCATTTGTTTAACTGTCTCTTTAATTTGAAGTCATACTTCATTCTATTTAAGAGATGATAATGGATTTAATGAGGCAGAACCAAAATGGACTAAAACGAATTCCCTCAAAAATGCCATATTTTATATTTTTCTAGACATCATTATGTTGTTGGCATGTTCAAAGTAGAGAAAAATTTATATATATATATATATATATATATATATATATATATATATGCGCATTACATACGGATGTTGTATTTTCAGTATACTTGAGTTTATTGGATATGTTTATACTCCAAAAAGCCACAATACTGAATTGAATCAAAGACTTTGTGCTAATCATCAAAGGCAGAATAAATGTTACAATGCTTTGGTGGAGCTTATTAAAAATTATTGGATGAATAGCAAGTTGATCTTTATACCCCTGAGAATTTTTGGCAGGCCCTTTTTGCTTCTCAGATAATATATTGCTTTATTCTAAGTATTTGTCAATTTCTTTAGTCATATGAGCTGTGAATACTTAAGTACATAAACTCATGACTAGCTGATATCGGAAGAGCAATTGGCATTCTCATCCTTAGTAAATAGAGTAATGGTTGTGTGATGCCTCCTGTTAAGAAAGGTAGGATCAGGTTTATATCTAAGGAGAAGCAAGTAAAATGCTTTACTTGCAATACTAACTTATTATATTTCTCCGTTTTTACTTAATGGAGGCCACAATTTTGCCATTGTTCTTTTAAATATTCTATTCTACAGGAAAATAAAATAATTCCATTCTGTAATTGAACAGAAGTATTAGGCTCTAAATTCAGATTCTGGAAGCTCATGGAAAAGTTCTTTAGGACAATTCTAGTATCAGAGAGGACGGTGGTGATGATGCATATTCAATGCTATTCCTACATATTTGGAAGTGGGGGTGGGCACTAACAATTTAGCAGTAAGGAGAAGCCTCTTACAGGAAATGACCCAAGAGATGAGCCTTGAAGGGAGGAAGAGTTTCCAAAATTTGGAAACGAGGAGGGAAAACACGTCAAGCTTGGGGGAGAGATTGTACAAAAGAGGAGGAAGGTTATATACAAAGAATGGCAAGCAGGTTAGAGACAGATTTACATGCCATGCAAAGGAGTTTGGAGCCACAGTGGCTAGTGGGCCAGGGTGGGAGGTGTGTGACAGAGTCAGACCTGTACATAGAAATGTTGCTTTGGCAGCTACATGGAGGATGGATTGGACAGGGGAGAGACCAGGCCAGAAGCAGAGAAACAAATTAAGTGGTCATCATAATTCAGGTGAGAGGTGAGGAGGTCTTCAAGGTGATGGTTGTGTGAGTGGAGATGAGAAAGATGAGAAATGTTGTGGAAGGTAAGAGGTAATTAGACTTGACAGCCTATTAGATGTGGAAGGTGAGTCCAAATGGAGAGTTATAGGTGACTCCTAGACTGTGATCATGGATGACTGAAAGGATGTTGGTCTCCTCTACAGAATCAGGGAATTTAGGATAATGGATAAATTTAGGGGGAAAGTTAATGGATTCTATTTTGTACATATTGAATAATAAGGTTTTTCCTCTTGTTGCCTACATCAAGGAATTTTGTCTTATCTTAACATAAGCTTTATGTTAAATAGGTAGTTAGGTAGCACAGGGCACGGGACTAGAGTCAAGAAGAACTGAGTTCAAATCTAGTCTCAGACACTTACTAGCTATGAGATCCTGGGCAAGTCATTTAACCTGTTTGCCTCAGTTTCCTCATCTGTAAAATGAGGATGATAATAGCACCTACTTCCCAGAGTTGCTGTGAAGATGAAATGAGAATATTTTGTAAAGTGCTTTGCAAAACTTAAAGCAAGTGATAGCTGTTATTAGCCACGATGATGACGATGATGATGATGATGGTGATGATGATGATGGTGATGATTTAGGGAAATTGCTTTCAATCATTCCAATCTACTCTCCAAAACAAAAAATTATGTCTTTTTAAATTACCAATATTCTTTATTGAGGACATATAGCTAAGAAACATAGAAGGTCACAGCTTCTGGAGAATTGAAATTGCAGGGTGGGCCAAAGAGCATTAGAGATGCCTGTTGGGGGGATAATGGACTGTGGCACATTCATTTCCAAGACTGACTTGACTAAAAGAAGTGGTATAAAAAGGCAGGTAGGCCTGTTCTGTGTCAAGAGTAGATAATAGATGGACAGTCCATGTGCTGCCCTTGTATCTCGAAGAAGGCCTCTAGAATACTGGGTACATGGCCGATGGAGAATTATTGATCATGCATTTATTAGGCTCTCACCATGTGCCAAACACTGAGCTAAGTACTAGGAATACCATATCAGGAACAAAACAATCCCTGGCTGAAAAGGAACTTACATTCCATTGGAGTGACAACATAGGGATAATATGAAACACAAAGCAGAAACAAGGTTTCTTCAGAGGGCAAGGTGTTGACAACTCAGGGGATCAGCAGAAGCTTTTTGACAAAGGTGATGGTTAAGCTGAGTCTTGAAGGATGCCAGCCATCTCGAGAGCCAGAAATGATTAGGGACTAGATTCTGGAGTAGAGGGCTAGAGAGTGCAAAGAAACAGAGATGGGAGATATGTTATTGGTGAAGAACAACATGAATGCCAAGATAGCTGAATCACAGAGTATGTGGAGAGGTGGGATGTGTAGGAAACCTGGAAAGGTGAGAGAGGACCAAGTTGTGATAAGCTTTAAATGACAAAAAAGTCTCTATTATGAGAGAACATGGAAGGGAGTTATACAGGGTGAGAGGGTATACGTGAGTTGTGACCTGCACTTTTGGACTGCACTTTTGTCTATTTCTTACAGAAATGAAGTTTATGGGGGCAGCTAGGTGGTGCAGTGAGTAGAGCACCAGCCGTGGAGTCAGGAGGACCTGAGTTCAAATCCGGCTTCAGACACTTGACACACTTACCAGCTGTGTGACCTTGGGCAAGTCACTTTAACCCCAATTGCCCTGCCTTCCCCCTCTTAAAAAAAAGAAATGAGGTTTAGAACCAGACCAGATGGAGTGGACTAACAGCATGGATGTGCCAAATTAGAAGTGATCATTAATAGACCTGAAAGCCCTAATTTTAGAACCTCCTTTGAATAGTACTTATATCAACTCATGACCATATCAACTCCAGGCCAGACCTCAATGGAAGGAAATCTTGTTGTTTGTCCATTTTTGGAGCAGACCAATGATACAACGAGGTGACATCTTAACTTAGGTGTGAATTGGATTGGAGTGAGGCAGAGTTGCACAAAGTCATCAGCCTCACTCTCTCTTCTTCCTGAATCATTTAAATATAGTGGCAGAATGACTGGTGATGTCCTGGGATGCAATGGATGGATGACCTTGGTGTCTTCTATGTCTGATCAAGCTCTAAGCTCTCCATGGTTCCTCCTTCAACTGTCTTCATGGCTGAACAAATTATTCTCATCCATCCATTCCACTGGTGGATGTCTTCACATGCTTGTGGTTGACACCCCCCTAACTCATCGATGAGTTTGAGGCCTATCAGTTACCCTAAACCTGGTTTAGCCTGTGAGCTGAGACAGTTTACTGGGATGTGACTGTTGAGCATGCCACAGCTTCTTGGAATCACAGCTGAGAGCTGAATGCCAGGTGCACACCAATGGACCAGTGGATACCAGGTGGATGCCCTGGAAAGGGCTTGGTAAGCCCTTACACTAGAGGTGCTAGTCCTTGTGAACACCCCATATGCCCCTAGGAAATCTACTATTTTCAGGAACCCATTGTCAGCTTGGTCTGAAGCCTTAATTTCCTGTTGCTTTTTGAAATGTTCAGTTTGGTGTTTCTTCTAATGCTCTGGTTCATCCACAGTCCCCTACATCATCATCAAATGTTTCATCCCTCTGTCCTTGCTAGAAATGGGCTACATCAGGCTCTTCACTAATTTCATCCAGGACAATGAGACAACTGGTCCTTGCCCTTCATCCTCAAGCCCCATACACAGCAACCCATGTCTTTTTGCTTGTTCCAATCCCTCTTTGCAGACTAGCTTTTTGTAAAGTCTTTCCAGACTCTCCTGCTATACTCTGATATTGTTGTCTATGGCCTACTTCAGTGTCTATGTGTGCTGTTTGTAGTAGAGTGGCATTCTGAATTGTACACACACAGAGTGTCTAACTTAAGGTTTGAAAGGGAGCAGTACATTCTTCTTTGGATGACCCTTGTCTTCTGGTGACATCCCCTAGATTGGGGATTATGGGCTTTGCCAGGCAGCTAGGTGGCACAGTGGATAGAATGCTGGGCCTGGGATCAGGAAGATTACTCTTTGTGAGTTCAAATCCAGCCTCAGATACCTACTAGCTGTGTGACCCTGGGCAAGTCACTTAACCCTCTTTGCCTCAGCTTCCTCATCTGTAAAATGAGCCGGAGAAGGAAATGGCCAAATACTTCAATATCTTTGCCAAGAAAACCCAAATGGAGTTATGAAGAGTTGGACGTGACTGAAACGATCAAACTATAAAACATTAACTCAGTTGTTATAGGACTTTGGAGAAAATCACTTCTTTTAGAAACTGAGATTCCTTATTTGTAAAATAAGGTGGTTGGGCTGTGGCCTCTAAGGTACACTTCTACTCTAATAGCATGCTGTACCCTAAATTTGATTTCATTTCTAACACTCGGCACTCTGAGATCCTTTCTATTTAGTCTATGTTATGGACAGTGTGGCATAGTGGGTAGAGTGCTAGATTTGCAGTTAGGAAGATGTGGGTTCAAATACCTTTTCAGACTCTCCCCTCAGCCTCAGCTTCCTGATTTGTGAAATGGAGATAATAGCACCTAACTCACAGGATTGTTGGGAGGGTCACATTAGGTAACATATGTAAAGTGAAGCACTACATTAGTGATAGTTATTATGATTATTGCTGTTGTGGTGGTTGTTATTATTATTATCTTAGAGTCAGTGTCCCATAGTGGATAGAGTCCTACACTTGCAGTGGGGAAGACCTGAGTTTGAATCCCACCTCTGACACTTATTACCTTATTAGCTATGTAAGCAAGAACTTCCCCAAGCCTTGGTTTCCTCACCTGTATCATGGGTATAATTCTATCTACTTACTGGCGTTGTTGTGAGACTCATGATATCATTGGTTCTCTTCAAGAACAAAGGATGGACGACGACGAGTTAATCCACATAAAGTGCCTTGCAAACTTTAAAGTGATACATAAATGTCAATTATTGTTATCATCTTTGTTTCTAGAATATTCAGGAGCTTTGTTGGTGACAATGAAAGCCCCAGTAGGGAATGAGTATACAGAGTAGTAGGAAAAGTACCGGATTGGGAATCAGGAGAATTTAGATTTTAATCTTAGTTCTCTTGACTAATTTCCTCTCTCTGGGCTTCTATTTACTCATCTGTAAAATGGGATTAAAAATAGCTACCCACATTCTAGAATCATGGAATTATAGGATTTTATAGTTGGAACTTTCCTCCATGGGCATCTAGTCCATCTATGTCTGAAAAAAGAATCACAATAAGCTGTCATCCAGACTCTGCATGAAGACCTCTAATGATGGGATGAGAAAGGTGGCATTAGATAGGAAGATCTGAGGTCCTTTCTAGATTTAATATTTGATGGTGTTGAAATGAAAAGTTTTGAGATTACTTTGAAATGGAAAAAAAATCCATCCCAATAATTTCAATCACTTTAGCATGAGTTCTCTTGTTGGGGGAGTTTTTAGGTCATAGTGTCCTGAGTCTTAATCTGTATAAGATGTTCAAGTTTGGTCTTCCCCCTCTCCCTGCCCCTCTTCACCCTCCCATTATTGAATGAGCTGCAGCAACTAAGAGGGGAGGGAACTGATCAGTGAGGTGACAGGGGCAGCAGGGAGGGGGCCACATAGCCTCTGGTTGGTGGTTGAGGTAAGCATTCTCCCTGATCTACGAGGCCATTCTTAAGAAGGATGTCTTCAATTCTCTCCAGGAAATGTGGACCAAGCAATATTGCCAATCCATATTCTCTCCTGTCAAACCTTTCACTGACGTGGGAGTTTGGAGACAGTTTATAAGCTCTGTCTCTGCCCAGTGATCCCGTCACTCTAGCATTTCTAGTCACTTTGTACCTGTTCAGAACCCTGAAGTATGTTCATATCTGGAAGAAGAAGGAAGGGAAGGATGGGAGGAGAAGGAAGCTGAAAACAGCAGGAGTAAGTCACAGAAAAGTAGAGTCAGAAAGTACTGCAGAGATCATCTAATCCAGCCTTCTCACTTCATTTTTAATTTTTAATTAACAAGCATTTATTTTCTCTGTCTCTGTCTCTGCCTCTTTCTGTCTCAGTCTCTGTCTCTGTGTCTTTCCCCATCTCTCTGTCTATCTCTGTCTGTCTCTGTCAATCTCTATCTCTCTGTCTCTCTCTATCTTTCTGTCTCTGTCTCTCTGTCTCTCTCTGTTTCTCTCTCTCTCTCTCTCTCTCTCTCTCTCTCTCTCTGTCCTCCATACCTTAAAGGAAAAACAACAACAACAACAACACAGCTTTGTAATAAATATGCATAGGCAAGTAAAACAAAGTTTTACACTGTCCATGCCCAAAACATTGGGTCTATCACCCCCTGTTAGGAGGTGGATAATGTTCTCCCTCATTGGTCATATGAAGTTATGATTTAAACCTCTTGTTTTATATGTGAGGATGCTGATGTTCAGAGCAGGCAACAGTCCAAGGTTACACAGGGAGGACCAGAGGTGGGACCCAAACTCAGTTTTCCAACTCCAAATCAATTGTTCTTTTGACTACCCTGAGCTATTTAAAGCATTTCACTTTGGGGGAAGTAGGGAAGGCTCGGTATTAATCATCCTGGGAATCATGGATTCTGGGTTCTAGGCCTGGCTCAGACACTTATGTGCTACATGATGCCCTCTCTAGGTCTCAACTTCCGCATATGCCAAATGAGAGGATTTGAATGAGATGATCTTCAATGTCCTTTCCAGCCATGGCATTCTAGAATTCTCCTCAGGCATCTGAAAGCTGTGTGTGCTATTGGTGGTGGCAGGTGGGAGGGGGGAAAAGGGGTGGAGAGAAGGTGGTCTAAAGTTGTTATTTCACAACTAGTTCTGAGTGATAGAAAAAGTATAGTGTTTCCCCTTCCCAGCTCCTCTCTCAGCCCCCTACATCTATGCCTTCGAACTCAATTTGGATGTCTCTTCCATGTAGCCTTTCCTAATTCCCTCAGCTGAACATAATCTCTCCCTTTTATTATCTTTCTTTTTAATACTGATCCATCTATCTCCTTATCAAGTCCTAGTCTGGATTAACAATCTGTGCACATATATAGGCCATAACTTTATTTTTTGTTCACAAGGACATAAGGAGAGAACTTACCAAATACTTTGTGATATTTAAGTAACACCGGGTGAGTAATCCAGGTGACTCCAGAAGTGCCACAGTAACAAAGGCAGCTCAGATCCTGCTTTTTATTTTTGTTGTTGAGTTGATTCAGTTGTGTCTGACTCTTCATGACCCCGTTTGGTGTTTTCTTGGCAAAGATCTGAGGTGGTTTGCCATTCCTTCTGTGGTTCATTTTATACACGAGGAAAAGGAGGCAAACGGGATTAAATGACTTGGTCAGGGTCATGCAGCTAGTAAGTATCTAAGGCCATATTTGAACGCAGGAAGATGAGTCATCCTGACCTCAGGCCTAGCACTCTATTCACTGTACCACCTAGCTGTAGCCTTTTGTAAGGCTACGGAAAGAAAGGGTGTCACTTGATCTTTAATCACCAAGCGTTTATTATTCATAATTTTACCTAGTAGGTAGTGTATCCCCAGCCCAGGGCACCTATAACAACCTTGATGCAGCCCTCTGTGAAGCCAAACCAGCCCTGCCAAGTAACATAGCTTCAGTGAGATGGACAAAGAGAAGCTTTTGCTGACCAGGTTCTGAATGAATCTAGGTTATGATATGAAATATTGCTCAGGATTATTAAAATATGGAAATCTCTATGGCTCTAGTTCCCACCCCAACTTTGAGAAATTTCCTGCTGCCAACCCTCTTTATATTCATGATTCACAGGCAATTGACCTTTCTGTAGCCAATTGGTATGTGAAACATAATAAAATTGCAGAGAAACTGTCAAGTGTTCCATTCTGGTGGAGTATTTTGCCTAATCATCTCTAAATTTCCTCCTACTTCATTGGAATGCTTGGAAAACCCTGGAGTGTAATGGAGGGGGGTGATGTGATCAGACATTTTATCAATCAACAAAATAACAAAACAGTAAACCAAGTCTCGATTTGTAGGATTTTTTTTATTTCCAAGGTATAAATGCTCACACTGAAAATTTAGCAATTGGCTCTTAAGAGCCAGCCCGATTGGCCCAGCTTTCTCTGCTCCACACCTGAAGGGTTGGTTAGGGAGTCTATGGGGCTATGGCCGGTACACAGTGATTACAATGTCATTCTCAATGTCATTTACTGCTGGACCTCTTGACAGCCAGCTGTCAGCCTTCACTGTGAAGCAGCCAATTGGGCCCATACCCCCACATGGTGAGACAGAAGTCTAAGCAAGTTTCGAGGGCAAAAGAGAAGAGGGTATGGGCATCTAATCTGGTGTACCTACGTATTACTTCTTCACTACACTGTCTTCTCACACTGCCTCCAGTCTCAGAGTAGGCATGTATTTCTCTGTAGCTTCCCAAGGCATAGGACCTGACTCCTAATGGAAAGGAGGGGTGATGATTCTCAGCACCATTCTTAAAATCCCTTTCCTGTTTTCCCAAAATGGCTGCCACTGTGGGATTTGGATTAAATACCAGAGATCAGAGAAGGGATCTTGGCATCGGTATTGATTATAGTTCTAAGAGTGAGGTCTAACTCTCCCCTACCAGACCAAATTAATGCATTTTTTTCACATAGTGCTTTAAGGTTTCTGAAGTGCTCTACATGTGTTGTCTCAAAATTCTCACAACATCCCTCTGAGACAGGTACTATAAATACTGTCACTCCCATCAAACAGCTCTGAGAGGCTTAAGTGACCTATTCAAGGCTACTCAATTTAAAGTGTTATAGAATTTTAGCTATTATATTTGGTTCAGACCCATGATTAACCATCAATAGCGAAACAAATTATTCTTATTATTTTGACTGGACTTGTAGAAAATTTCTCTACCAATCTGATCCAGAATCAGATCTGTAATTTTTAGTCTAAGAGAATTACCAAGGGGTTAATAGGTTATATGATCTACTGAATGGCACACAGACAGCATATGTCAAAGGCGGAACTTGCCCCCAGGTCTTCCTGACTCAGAGACCAACTCTCTTTGGGTTACTCCTTGTTGACTCTCTAGCCATTAATATAGACTAGGAGTAGAGAAAAAAGATTCCAATAATTAGCAAATTTGTAGATGTGGGAGAGTCAGGCTACAACTGAGAAAAGGAGAATATCTCAGTTTGGCTAAAATGGAGAATGCAGGAGTGGGGATAGACTGAGTATGAAATTGGCCTTTCTGTTGTTGGTCCTAAATGTCAAACAGCAACTACAGCCTCCCAAAGCAGGTGATGGAGCTGCTATGTGGCTGCTTAGGGTCACAGTTCTAACCTTTGTGGTTAGAAAGATAACCACGCCCTTCTACAACAAAGGGTCTGTTGCCCAACACGTCAATTTTGACTTTGACTTAGAATAGACCTGAAATCTCTCTTATATCCCTTAGTAAAGCGTTATGGATGGTATTGACTAGGAATTAAATCTGAGTTGTCTTGACCTTATCCATATTAAATCTGCCATTATTCGTTCATGGAGACCTTTCTAGCTCAAGTGTCATCCCTGGTTATTCTTAGATTTATGGAGGAAGGAGGACTTCTCATGTTGTGAAGGCTGAGAACATCTCCCCCTGAGCCATGCCAGGCACCAGAAGAGATATGGGTGTCCTGGAGTGTCACTGGCTTTGCCTTGCCTTCTTCTGGCTTTACTGGGAAAGATAGCATGGTGTATTGGATGAGGAATCAAAATTAAGAATTAGAGCTTTCTTGGATTCTTCTTTCCCTAATCTTTGATCTCTTGAGAAATAGGGTCATATAATTTAAGAATATTAGAGGTGGGAGAGTCCTGGAGTGGACAAAGCTTTTGATATGGAGTCAGGAGTCCTAGGATTAGAGCCAAACTCTATAATGTAACCCCTGGTCAAGTCATTTAGCTTATCAGAGGCTCAGTCTCTCTATCTGTAAGATGGGAATAATAGGACTAACTAGTACCCACATAGGGCTGTCAATGTGGAAAGTATTTAGTATACTATAAAGTACTCTGGAAGTAGGAATGACTGTTTCATTGCCAGGGATGGTGACGAGCAAGGGATAACTGGGCTGCATTTCATGGACAAGAGAATTACTGTTGGACCCTGACAGAAGAGACAGGTGAATGAGAAATGCCAGGGAGTCCAGGATGTGCTGAGAGGCACTGAGGATATAAATTGGAAAGGACAGTTCTCATTCATCTTCTTTTTGATTTGGAAGGAAAATAAATGAGTTGGTTATTTCTCTTCTGTGAAATCTTTTTTTTTTAAATAATGTTCTTCAGTGCACTCACCCTGCCCCACTATTTTGCCCCCAGGTTTGGGAACTGTGCCTCCTAAAGAAGAGGAGATGTTTAGAGTTTAGCCCTGTAAAGGCTCCCTTAGAAAAGGAGCAGATACTTTCAGGAACCCAGCCTTTGGTGTAGTGGGAAATGCTCCTGACCTCCTACACCCTCACTGTCTTTACAGCCTCATTTACTTCCCAATTATATGCTGTTTCATTTTGCTTCTCTCTTTCTTGGCTTCCTATAGCACATACCATCTATACAACAAATTGTGACAAGGCGTTATAAAATATTGGCCATGAACACTGTGTGTGTGTGTGTGTGTGTGTGTGTGTGTGTGTGTGTGTGTGTTTTCCCAAAATAGGCTGAGCTTTCTATGTTAAGGGACTAAGTCTTATCCTAAGCCAGAGATCTGTTTTCTATTTCTGGCTCTTATCCTAGACAAGTTATTACCCATCTCTAGGACTATTTCCTTTCAGTAAATAAGTTAAATGACTTCAAAAAATGACCACCTCTAACAATCTAGAATTGTCTTGGCTCTTCCTCAGAACCTAGTACAGGGATCCATGGTATAGTGGGAAAAGCGTCTTTGGAATGAAAAGATCTGAGTTCAAGATTTAGCTTCACCACATCACTGGGTGTGTGACTTGGGAAGTCACTTCATCTATATCAATCTTGTTTTCCTCATCTACGATATTGAGATAACAATATTTGTATTTATTACTTTCTTGAGGCTTAAAAGAGATTGTGAATGTGAATGTAAGAAAGATCTCTGGAAGCACAGGTCATAGTACAAACCAGTTCTATTATTATTCTTCCTAGGTGGGTGGGATGCAGGATTTAGGTTACCAATGGAACCCAAGTTTGGATAGGAAAGGGAGCAGCATAAAGGATGTATGTGTATGTATGTGTGTGTGTGTGTGTGTGTGTGTGTGTTCGTATGCGTGTATACATATATACCTACAGGTTAGCATACATGTATGTAGTCCAGGCATGGGGTAAGAGGGATTGGGAAGAACAAAGATAAAAGCAAGAGAGTCAGAGTAAGAGAGAAATCAAGAAAGGTCCTGATATGCAGCAAGTAGAGCACCGGCTCTGGCGTCAGGAGGACCTCAGTTCAAATCTGGCCTCAAACACTTGACACACTTACCAGCTATGTGACCTTGGGCAAGTCACTTACCCCCAATTACCTTGCCTTCCTCCCTCCAAAAAAAAAAAAGAAAAAAAAAAGAAAGGTCCTGATAAGGGCTTACCCACAATTCTTGTTGGCCTTAATTAAAGAAGAACCCCAATCTATCATAAAGATACATAATAGATCAATAAAACATCAGAACCAGAAACAACCTTGGACCATTAGTCAATAAGCATTTATTATGCTTATTATATGCTAACCTCTGTGTCAGGCACTGAGAATACAAAGAAAGTCAAAACAAACAAAAACAATCCCTGCCCTCAGGAAGCTTACTTACAAATATGTAAAGGCAACAAGCATTTATATAGCACGTACTGTGTGCCAGGCATTGGGCCCAGCATTTCGCAAGTATCTTATTTGATCATCACAACAACCTTGTGAGGTAGGCACTGTAATATCCTCATTTTACAGTTGAGGAAACTGAGACAAATAGTAATTTAGTGCCTTACCCAGGATTATACAGCTCGTAAGTATCTAAAGCTGGATTTGAACTAGGGTCTGCCTGACTCTAGGCTCAGTGCTCTATCTATTGCATCTACTAGTTGCAAGATGTGCCTAAAGACATAGAATGACAAAACAGGAAAAGATCTAGAGCTGATCTATTCCAATTCTCTCCTTTTCCAGAGTGGAGAAACTGAACAAAGAGAGTATCCATAAGTTGCTTTTCATTTTTTTTTCTTTCTATATCCCCAATGTCTCGAACTTGTCAGATTAAATTGTCCAAAGTCACAGAGCTAATAAGGGCCACCACCCCATTAAAGGTGGTGACACAGATTGAGTAAATGTCAGAACTAGGAGTAGATGCAGGATTATGGGATTCCCAGGAAGTGGATGTCCTCATTAAATCAAAATTCTTCCCCTCTCAAAATAAGAATATTTTAGCAGTAACTATTTGTTTACAGGTGGTAAGCTGTTTGCTAGAAAGACTGAGGTCAGAGGAACTTAGAACCCATAGGATCACTTGGGAGCCGATATCTGTGAAGTCTTCATCATTTCAACATTTTAATTAGAGTCATGGGGCTGATTTACTTCCTAAGCTTTTGCTATCTTGGAATTCCCCCAGCCCCATAGTTAGTAAAGCCCAACTTCCTGCTCTTCTAATCTCTAATCATTCAGAAATGTCCAGGGAATGGGCTTTCGTCTATGCAGGTACTCTCATCCTTATTCAGCCCAGCCCTCCGCCTCCCCACCCAATGTCTTCTCTTCTTTATTTCATCTGCAAAACTGAGCTCTTAACATCCTCTTTTATGATAGCAATATCCTGCCCTTCTGCCCCTCCCCCAAACTCTCCTCCCAAACCTGCTTTTTGTCCAGCAGTACCTGGATCATTTCCTGTTCTATGTATCCATCCTCCTTGATCTGACTGCACATCCTTCCTTTACAATCCTGACCCTATAGTTAGTCAATGTAACAGTAAATTCTCCTCTGCCCTTGAATTCTGCAGCTCCGTGGCCTTTAGCTGCTTAATGCACAAATGAATGAAGATCCAATCTACACAACTCTACTGCATGTCAATGGGAAAACATGATTTGATTATGAAAAAAAGAAATGTAGAAATATCATGATCCCATCTATCATATAAAGGAAGACTCCCTTTACAACATTGCAAATCCATTTATTTCAGGAGGATGTAATGGAAAGAATACTGCCAGCCAAGTCAGGAAATCTGGGTCCTAATCCAGGCAGTCCCTGAGGTCAGGAAGACTTTGGTTGATGTCCTGCATGAAATACTTGCTAGCTGGGTGACCCTGGGCCACTTAGCCTCTAGAAATTTCAGTTTCTTCATCTGAAAAGTGGAGATGATAACAGCATGAACCTCACAGGGTTGTGGTGAAGACCAAGTGAGGTGATGATGCAAAGAGTTTTACAAACCTTAAAATGCTATATAAACATGAACTGCTCCCGTTATTTCTGCATGACCTGGGGAGTAGCCGGTTCTGGACCTCAGTCCCCTCACCTGTAAAATAAAGGACTGGCCTATGGGAGACAGCAGAGGTGTAGCAGAAAGGACTCTGAATTTGTTCGCATAAGATCTGAGTTTGAAAGTCTGTTCTGCTCCTTACTCAAGACCAGAAAGCTAGAAATTCACTTCCCCTCCCTGGCTAACCTCTAAAATTCCTCCTAGCTTCAACACCCATGATCTCAAACCACTTTCCTAGCACTAAGATCCTGGCGTTCTATGGTGTCTGACCATCCATCTTTGCTGCAGTGGTTGGAATGATGTTTGGTCAGGGATGAGGGCCTCAGGTTCATCCTTGGTGCTATTTGGAGGTAGTTTTCAGGTACCACCCTTGATGATGCCATTAAATCCTTTGATTTATGAGCATTAAATTCACTTAGACATTTTATTCTTTTCATAAACCCAGCTGGCAGAGCTGCTCAAATGAAGAGGGCTTCACCACCACTGCTTCGAATCAACTCAACATCCTACTTGTGCTGCAAACTGATTATGTTAGTGTAAGTAGAACTCACCCTTGAAGAATAGGGTTCATTAAGGGTTCCTAGGGTCTGAGGTACTGAGAGTACTCAGGTTTGTTTTCCCTGGGGGGGAAAGGGGGCTGGAGGGGAGATGGGTATGGAGTTATCTTTCTTTCACAGAAGAACCCATTGAGGAGACATAGTGGAAAGAACACTGAATATGAAATAGAAGAACTTAGGTCTCAATCTCAGCTCTGTTATTTACAACCAATGTGACCATGGTCAATCAATTTTGCTCTGCTCCTCATTTGTTTCATGTGTAAAATTTGAGGGTTGAATTCCAGGTGGTATCTATGGTTCCTTTCTACTATTTTCTATTCCTACTCTACTTTCTACTCATGTTTTATGTTCTCCATTTGAATGCTTTTCCAGATTTAAGATTATGTTCTATTTTTGAAAATTTTATTTCATTGGTAGGAGGTTGGATTTGAGGGTGAGAAAGAGTAACAACAGTGCCCAAAATTTAAAGGTTCCATTTCTAAATCCTATGATTTTGTGACGTCACCTGTGCAAGGACCACATGTCGGGTCATGGCAGTGTTGAATGGTTGCCAAGAAGTTGGATGTTAGTCAACAAACATTTGTTAAACACAGGTACTATGTGACGGGTACTATGTTGAGTGCTAGGAATATAAAGAAAGGCAAAAGACTGTGCCCATCCTTGAAGAACCCACAATCTAATGTTACAATCTAAAGGAGAAGATGACGTGTAGGCAATTATGTAAAATAAGCTATATACCAGATAAATAGGAAATAATCAACAGAGAGAAGGTCCTAGAATTAAGAGGGATTGGGAAAGGCTTCTGAAAGAGATGAGATTTTAACTGGGACTTGAAGGAAGCTAGGGAAACCAGTAGGTAGAGAGGATGAGTGAGAGCATTCCAGGCTGTGAGACAGCCAGAGAAAAGTCCCAGAATTGGGAGATATCTATTTTAACCACTCAAAAATATCTACTTCATGGGAGAACCTATATGTCTGATCTGTGGAAAGCAGCTGGTAAAGGGCATTAATCTTGACCAATCAGCCTTTGATTAATTGCTATCCGGGGGCATGTTGTAAGGCAGTGTGGCATATCAACCAAACTTGTGTTTATTAAGTACTTGTCATGTGTCAGGCAGTGGAGATACAGACAAACAAAATTAGAAAAGGCAGCAGACTTAGTGTTGAGACATTCAAGGTTCAAACCCTGTCTCTGATACTTCGGAGCTGTTTAACTGCAGGCAAATAATTTAACCTCTCTGAGCCTCAGTGTCCTCATCTACAAAAGGGGGATAATAACAGAGGAGAAAAGTAATATTCAGAAGGAGGGAGTGACTTGCCCCATTTTACATAGTGAATTAATTAGTGATTCAGCTTGGAGTAGAATACAAATGTCCTAAATTTGAGTCCAGGGCTCTTACCACTATACCAGATGTTCCCAAACCCTGGAAATCTACTTTCTTTAACCCTTTAATGTTTTTTTTTTAAATTTTGTCATTTCAAAAATATAAAATATATTTTTAAATGATGCATCTTAAATTTAACAATTTATTTTAAGTTTGTGGGATTTTTCCTGGGTTGAAATTTTGATGATTCAATATCATTTCATATAACCATATAGTATCTTATTATAACCAAGTCATTACACACACATATTCCTGCAGATGCATACGGACTTCCTGACAATGCATGACACACTCACCTGCCTACACTTGCTTGTTAAGACCTGTTGGCAGGCTTGACCACTGATTGGTTATAACTTGCATTTTGTGTGTTTGTTTGGAAAATAATGTAATCACTATGACTTTAACTCTGTTATACAACAGATGAAACAAGTGAGATTAGTTTTTCAAAATTCTCTTCTCTTCTTTCCTTATGCTTCTACCACCCCCTTATTTTTATTCAATGTCCCTCAATTACACCCAAGTCTACTACTCCCTCTCTGGATCATTCCAGTGTCCCCAGAGGGTGGTATTGTCCACTTTGGGAACCTCTGCACTACACCATCCTGTCCTTCTCTGTTTAGTTCTATTCCAGATGCTTAGCTTGACTCCTTCATTACTGGAGGGTGTGCAATTGCCTTCTCACTTTTCTTTCACTTTTATAAGGCTGGGTCCAGGCTCTAGGAGGCCTTTGAGGAGATTAGGCAAGAATTCTGGCTTTTCTCTCCCTTGAACACTTGACATCCCTCCTCTCTCTCCCCCTTTCCTTTGGAGAATAGGAGTTTTTTGCTCCCATTATGACATTGATATCGATCTGCTGCCAGATCCTTTGAGAACCTTGACAGTTACACTTCATTTCACCTGTCAGGTTTAAGCCCTCCAGCAGCTCGGATCCCCCATATAAATCTTTCCTCTCTCCCCTCCCATCCCAATCCCTTACCATTGTTCCCCTTCCCACCTAACTGAAGTGAACTCATCCCTTGTTTGGTGTTGTGTTCGACTCTTCTTTTCTTACTTTTATTTCCAACCAGTTAAAACCCCTTATTTCTTCTCTCCTGACTATAACTGCCCTACTTCTTAAGGAAGGCTGCCCATTTTCTGGCCATCTTTCTGCACACATTTTAGAGGACTGCCCTGTGTGATTAAGACCTCTGACCAATTTTCGGAGATCACACCCATGCTGTGAATGAGGACAAGGACCCTAGTCCTGAACTCCGAGGGATTTCTTTCCATTTCTCCATCTGAAGGTGTCTGCTAGAGGATGCCAGGCAATGATAGAGGCTAGTCAGAGATCAGAAGGGGTGCTTTAAATCCAGAGGAGCCATCGAGGCAAGGGAAGGTTGAGGAGGGAGATCTGAAGTGCTCCTGAAACCCTCATGTGATGATCATTATATTTGTGCCTTGGGCATTCAGACCTTTCCTTGTCAGTTGGACAAAAGGAGCTCTGAGGAGCTAGCTAAAGTCCCTGACTTTGCTCTTTGGACCCCCTGACATGTCCTTCAACCCTCAGACTACAAATTCTAATTCTTAGTGCTTTACACCAATGGAAAGGAGACAGCTTCCTGACTTGACTTTGCTGGAAAGAATGGGGCTACTGCAAGGTTTCATATTAGGTCCAAGCATATGAACTTCCAGGAAGTTGGGAGGCAAATGAAATTCTTAGGTGAGGAAGGCTGGCTCCAGCAAACACCTGTTTGTATTCCTTGGCACTTAATATTTGTTTGTTGTTTAATTGTCTAGCTGCTTTCCTAGACTCTCTTACATAGCCCAGCCTGATCATAGAGTTAGATTCAGAAGGGTCCTTATAGATTCTTCATGGTGGACCTTGGGGCCATGCCCAAGGGCCCCCTTCTATTTGGCCTCCCTTTCCCAAGTTGGTATGGTGGTCCTTTCTCTTAGAGCTCCAGCCCCCATCCCACCTATTTGGTGCAGAGAGCACTATGCTTTATGTGTGGGGAAATTTGAAGTTTAACTAAAATATGGCCCCTGACCTCATAGTCTGGTAGGGGAGTTGGAAGGGACCCTTCAGGTCATCTATTGTAAAAATCTGGCCTATCACATACCCAAATGTTTAACTAGCCTCTGCTGGAAAATGGCCAGTGATGGAGAATTTATCGCTTTCTGAAGCGGCACATTCCATTTCTAGATGGCTCTAATTTGAGGAATATTCTTCCTTACATGATGCTGAAATCTGACTGCAGCTTCTACCCATTGCTCTAAGTCCTGCTTTCCAGGGGCAGGCACAATGTTTAATCAACCCTCTATGTAGCAGGCCTTTGAGTGCCTGAAGGCAGCCATCATCTCCTCTTTAAGTAATCTCTAGGCTAAATATCCTGGTCTATAAGATTCTTATGCTCTTGGGAGCATTGCTATAGCACTCTGGCAGAATAAATAGCCCTGATAGTCACCAGAGGGCTTCTGATGCCTTTTAAACTGGAGCTATCAAGGCTTCTTCCTCAGGCCTAGCCCATAATTATTGAGGCTTTCTGGATTTAAAGGGGGACCCCATGGGTCTCTGATCAGTTTTTCTCATGGCATGTAGGAAGTGCTTAACACATGTGATTTTTAAGTGGGCTTTGTTTCTTTGTCTCTCAGCAGAGAGGAGCTTTTAGAGATCCCAGATCCCATCTTTTTATTGTCAATGCTGACATCTTCCAGGGGGTGGATAGCGACCTTAACACAACCCATCTGAAGCATTTAGATCAGATGGTGAAGGGATATTCACTCCATTTTGTTTCAAAATTCTCTGTCAACGTGGGAGCTGTCTCCCTAAGGATAACTATCAGAGTCATAAATAAGGCAAGATAACGGAGCTTTTCTCCAGATCACCAAAATTTTGAGAATGGCAACAATACCATCTTGGAGCTCACTCCTATCTCTCCTGTTGGCTATACAACCGGTCTCCTGAGTCCTCGGCAGTGGCCAGTCATCAGCATGTAGACCTCAAGGTTTCCAGGTCACATTCTGTTTCATGGTGTCTATGCCTCAGTTGAATTCCCATCCCACCTTACTGTCCCTTATTTTAGGCTCAGAAAATTCTAGCAGAGTCTATTCTCTGAAAACCATAGAAACTGTTTTCACTACCACATTAGTGGTCCACTCAAGACACTTGTTAAAGCAGCTTTCCACTGAGTTGACAAGGGAATAGACTAAGCTGGCCGAATGAGGAGCCTGCTTTGTGGTTGTATAGATACTGCTTCAGAGAAAGTCTGAGGGATTGGGGCTGAGCCGGGGGTTATTGAAAGGGGGTGGAATCAAGGGAACCATGAATAGTCTGGCTGTGTGCTTTAGAAGTTTTCCTGGGGGTCCATGCCCTGCTCTCTGAAGGCCATTTTGTTCTCCACATCTCACAATGTCAGCCTCTCTCCCAGATGATATTCCAAGGACTAAGTTAATTGAGTTTTTACATCTATTCACTTTCTCTGTGTTTATCTCCCCAGACAGACACAGATGGACTGGGGGCCCTGCATCACAAGGGAGGGAGGGTGGTGACATAAAAGGTTCTGAGCCTCATGAAAACATTCCCTTGGAGCTGGAGAGGCCATCTTTGAAGGCTCCAGAGCATCACTGCTGCTGTCCATATCCTGATCTGCCTCCCTCACTAATGCTCTCCCTTTTCCTCTCTATGGAGCTCAGTCTTACTGTTCCTGTAAAGCTTTGCTGAAAGGTTTTATATTTAGTAGAGCAGAGGCAGCCTAGGATTGTGGAGTGCTGAACCTAGGGTTGGATGACATGGGTCTTCATCCTGGTTGCTATAGGTACTGGTTGGCAAGTCACTTTACTTTTCTGAAACTCAGTTCCCTCATTGTTAAAAAAAATAGGCTAATAATACTTGTATGGCTCATCTTAAAGGTCTTTGGCGAAAGAGCTTTGAAAAACCTAAAATTGTGTATAAGTGTGAGTGAGTTAACCTTCTATATGTATTGTTTCCTTCATGAGAATGTGAGCTCTTTGAGTGCAGGGAGTATGATACTTTTCTATTTGTATTTGCAATGCTTAGCATCCAATAAAAGCTTTTTCATTCATTCAGTTAACAAACCTTCTACTCTCACTGTTTGCACTCTACAATTCAGCCAAACTGACTTGCTTCATTAACTGCTTTCTGGAGGCAGCAAGGTCACTTATTGGATAAAGAAGTGTGCTGGACTTGGATCCAGGAGAACCCGAGCTCTAATCCTGATACTATACTACTTGTGTCAACCTTCAGCAAGACACCTTTCACTTTCCTGATCCATAAAATAAGGATAATTAGTAATATCTACATCAGAGAGTGATTGTGAGGATTGAAGGGTTAATACATGAAGAAATATACATATATATGTATGTATATATACATATATATTATTTTTATTAAGTGCAGGGCAATGGTGATGCAAAGAAAAAAATGGTCTCTGACCTCAAGGAGCTTACATTCTCTATACAAGATATATGTTATGGCTGTTGCTGCTGCTGTTCAGTCCTGTCCAACTTTTCACGATTGTGTTTAGGGGTTTTCTAGTCAAAGATACTGGAGTGGTTTGTAATTTCCTTCTCCAGATCATTTTATAGATGCGGAAATGGAGGCAAATATGGTTAAGCGGCTTGCCCAGGGTCACACAGCTAGTAAGTGTCTGAGGCCAGATTTGAACTCATGAAGATGAGTCTTACTGACTCCAAGCCCAGCACTCTACCCACTGCATCACCTAGCTGCTCTACAAGATATATAAAAAGTCATATTTTAAGAGGAATAAACTACTACCCGAGGCAAGGTGGGAACTTCCAAAAAGGTCTTATTTAATAAAAATTGATGGACATTTATTGAATACGTATTAGGTACAGAGAATTGGGCTAGAGAAGACAGAAATTTTAGGTAAAACACAATGTGATTCTCATCCTCATGGAATTTTCAGTCCAGTGGGAAGATACGACATCAACACAGATTAATATAATTCAAAAATATTATATAACAAGCACTAGAGAGCTACAAAAAGTTCTTTGTGAGCCCTGAAGAGAAGGCCAATATTAACTGGGGAAATCAGGAAAGGATGGCTAGACGAAGTGACATTTGAATTGGAAGTTAAAGGATAAATCAACATTCAACAGACGAAGAAAGTGAAAAAGGATATTTCAAGCACAGAGAACACTGGAAGGAATGCACTGAAGTGTATGAATATAATGTGTGTTTTGGGAGTAGCTAGTTACCCGGTCTGACTCTAGCTTGGAGTGGGTAGAAGGGACAAAAATCACAGAACCCCAAGCCAGGAGGTTAAATCCATACCTCAATCATAATTTACTCTAAATTATTCTTAACAAGTGGTCATCCATCCCGTTCTCAAAGACCTCTAGGAAGAAGGGCGCTCAGCTTCTAAGGCATTTTCTTCCACTTCAGGACAGACCTAATTGTTAGAAAGATTTTCTAGTAAGCCAAGTAAACTTGCTTCTTTATAACTCTTACCCATTGTTCACAGAGACTGAGAATTTCAGAGTTAAAAGTCAATTAAATTCAATCAGCATTTATTGAGCTTTGATGTTAGATGTTGTGCAAAGGCTGAGGGTACAAAGCCAATAAAGACAACAATAACTACAATAAAAACAGTTACTGCTCTTAAGGAATGGTGAGATAGTCTATTTGGGGAAAATAACCTGTACACAGTAAATCAGTACAAGACCTATATGAAGTAGTTTGAGGAAGAGTTAACAACTAGCGGGGGAGACTAATGAGGAAAGGTGTCACATAGGAGGTAGCACTTGACCTGAGTCTTGAAGGGAGCCAGGAATTCAAAGAATCTGAAATGAGGAAGGAAGGCATTCAAGAAATGGAAATAACCTGAGTAAAGGCATAGGGCTGAATGATAGAATCTCATATGTAAGGAATAGCAAGCAAGCCAGTTTGACTGAAATGTAGAGTGAGAACGGTGGGGATAGAATGTGATGTCAATCTGGAAACATTGGTTGATAATAGATAGTGGAGGAATTTTAATACCAAACAGAGGTAACAAATGGAGATGTTTGTAACACAAAAGTTGTTGTGAGGAGAGTTACCCTACTTGTGATGTAAGTGCTATATTATAATCCCGGTTTTGGAGATCATAAAACTGAGGCTGAGAGGTTAAATTTATTGTCCAGGGATACATATTTATTAGCTCTCAATGGCAACATTCAAACTCAAACATTCCTGACTTTAGGTCCTATGCTCTATCTACCATGCATGTCACCTAGTTTCCTCAATCTGTTGGATTATATTGTACTGATTGTGTTGGGCTCTGGAACACTATAGAGCTTCATTTATGAAATCTGTCATAATTCAGAAAACCATTCTAGCCTTCTATAGATGAAAAAATGTATGAAGAATTCATATTTTCTAGATTATGACTTGTAGTTAGATGGGCAACTTATTGGGTTAATGTGTCAGTACACTCTCTTAGAATAGTGTGTTATTATAGATGAACAATGAGCTGGATGTAGGGTTGAGTACAAGGAGGAGACAGGGCATATTTAAATTGATTTTCATCCTTTTCTTCTTTTTAAGTCAGCACTTTGTCTCAGCAATTAATTTTGATTACCCTAATTTGTTGTTAGTGTATTCTAAGTTCCCATAGGCTCTCCCTCCTGCTCTACTTTACCTTTCCTGTCCTAAGTTCTTTGAATCTATTTAGTGTCCATTTCTCTTTTGATCGCTCCTTTCCTTTCTCTCTTTCTCCTGTTATTGTAACCACTCCACCACTGTAGGGCTTTTATATGTTCTCTCTAGAGAAATATTTTGTCCCCCTCATTCTTCTGGGTGCTACATTCCCTCTCCTGGTGTGGGATGCCATCCTAGGAAGCATAATGCTTGTTCAAAGTTGTTCTCCTACTGTTCCCATTCTCCCAGACAAGCTCATTATAATAATGTTCCTGCCTCTTACTATAGATAAATATATGCCCCTTCTCATTCTGCAGGAATCTTCCCTCCATCCCTGTCCTGGTCCCTCTCATCCACTTAGTGATTCCTCTCTATATTCAAAAGTTCTGAGCATATTTCTTAAATTATTCTATACACTGTGGTATTAGGATTCTTTTATCATTTTTTTTTCTTGGAGGCCAATCATCTTTAAGATAATTCTGCCACTCCTTTGGCTGGTATAGATGTCATGTTCTTTAAGGGTTGCTGCTTTTTGCTTCTGTTTTGACAGATTTTCCTTAGTTTCTGTATTTTTGAGTTCAAAAGCTGTGATTCCATTTTTTCAGAGTCTCTTTTGCTTTAGATGGATTCTTCATTGTGTGTTCCAATTTATCTAATCTGTCTTTGTTAATTATGCTTTGAAGAGCTATGATTTTCAAACTAACTTCAATCTTAGTATATTATTTAAAAGTTATTTCTCTTGTGCACATTTTTTTCCTGCTGTTGTTTAATGATCTCTGGGGACTGTACAATACTCTTTTTCAATGGGGTATTTAGTTTCATTTTCCTTCATAGTAATATATTTGTTCAAAGAGCTATGACTTTGGGGGAAACTTTTCCTTCTATCTTTAAGTCTCTGGGCTTTATTTGTGTGGGAGCTAGGCTTTATACTCAGTCTTTATCTGTTAGACTTTTTTTTCCTTTTTCCAACAATAGTGTTGTATTCCCAGGAATTTATCCCTGGTTTACTTTCTCACTCTCTGGTCCAGCTAAAAATCCTACTGATTTTGCCATTCACCTTTTCTCTTTTGTAGACCCACAAAATTGGGCCTCTTTTGCCATCTCAGATTGAGGAATGTGGGTGCCTGAGTCCCTACCCAGAATAAATGTGGAGGACCTGAAAACTGACTTCAGCTGGGTTTCTAGTATTCTTCCTCTGTACCTGGTTCTGTTTTTCTTTGTCTGCCAAAAACCCTATCCACTAACGCATTTATATTCCCTTTCTTTTATGGGCTGCAGAAGAATTAGTTTCTTCTGCTTCTTATAAGGGGTGTGTGTGTGTGTATGTGTGTGTGTGTGTGTGTGTGTGTGTGTGTGTGTGTGTGTGTCTGCCTGTCTGTCCAATGTGTGTTGGGGGCGGGGTGGACTAAGTATCTGCTATGAACAAACTGGTCGGTGGCTCCCAGAGCTGGCCTTTGCTTGCATTGGCTGTTTCCAGCTTGGGGGGTGAGTTGGGGATGGAAATAGTGATTGGGAGGCTTAAGTAGCTAACTAAGTTCTGTGATGTTAGTTCAAGAGTCTTTTACTTTGTATTATTTTTTTTTGTCTTGCAGATTCATCTTAAGTTACTATAGAATGGTACATGGATTTCTTTCTTCAGAGCTTTTTGGGTTGGAGAATTATATGCAAAACAACTACTCTTCCATCTTGTTGATCATGTGACCAAGTCGATCTTTTAATATAAATGTTCTCCCAGTATTGCTATATGGTTAAAATTATAGGTGATTCAAAGGTCAATGGAAAAAGGCATAATCAGCATAAACAAATCGCAGTATTGATGACTGTATTGATAATAGACCAAACATAGGTTAAAACATGTCATCGAAGACAAGTAAGACCGAAAAACCGGTGGACAAGTTATGTATGGAGAGAACAAATGAATGACACTGTGCTAGATGTTATGAGACACAAAGGCAAGAGTAAAAACGGCCTATGTCCTCAAGATGCTTACAGGAGACAATACCTATATGAAAGTGGTGGCCCAGAAAAAGGGATGGGAGAGATATCATGGAGATTGAAATGTTAAGAACTCCCAACTGATTAGATATGTTTGGTGAGGGAGTGTGAGGAATGGAGGATAATGCCAGATTGAAAATCACATTCCTATTTCTTTCCCTACATAATGCTCCCATTTCTTCCCAAGTTGAATATGTATCTCTGAGATTGCTGAATCAGTGACTGCTTTAAGATTGTTCCCTGGAGGGCCCCTCCCCAACCCACACCCCTGCCAAGGTATGATCAATAGGAAAGGAATTGGGCTGTCTCCAGTGATGAAAATTCACCAAACCTTCCCATCTTTAATCCTAGGAAATTCTCCTTTAGTTCTGAAATTAAACTTTCTCAGTACGATCTGAGCTCATTCTCTAGGTTCAGTGTGAACAAGTGTGGGTTTTTTTTTCAAAATAATCTTCTTGACCTTGGCATCAGTGGCATGGTCCTGATACCTGAGGCCTTGTTGGCAAGGGAAAGAACCAAATCCCAGGGAAATGGAATGTAAAGATTCGCCCATAAACCCATTTTTCTACCCAGTGCTCTGGATTGGAATCTTATGCTGAGCAATAAATCTATCCATCTGCAGGAGCAGAGTGTTCTCTTGTGGCTGGTTTAATATTCTGGACAGAAAATGGGTTTATAACCAAAGTATATTTTTTCTTGTTAAATGTTACAGCTTCTTTTAACATCATATTTGGCTTGCATGTTACTTTACTGTACCATTAATTTCCCTGGTGTGATGCTATTGGGGGATACTTGGAGACAGGTTCAGTGGTTTTTGTTTATCCTTTGGCCTTCAGCAAAGATGTCAGACCTGCCGACCTGATCCTCTGTGAGCTACGCCAATACAAGGTCATCACCTGGACATAGAAGTGGCTACTTCTGTTTTCTAGTGACCTTGAGCAAGTCTCTTGGTCTGCCTCCTCTGGACTTCAGTTTCTTCATTTCTAAAGCTGGGGGATTAGACTAGATCGTCTCTAAGGTCCCTCCCTTTTCTGGAATCCTGTGTTCTATGTTTTAACAGCTCTCACATATTTCATACTTAGGATCCTCCCAGATCTAATGTTCTTTATGCTATGCTCTTAGGGTAGTTCTGAAAGACAGCTCCTTTCCTTCCAAATCTCCTTCCTCCACACCCTTGATGCCTGTGGCTTCATCATTAGAATAATTGAAGTCATCTGTTAAAGTTCTGATGTTAGAGAATCTCTGAGTTGGGAGTTCTCACTTACAGTTGAAAAGGAATCCCCCTAGGTTTCATCTGAAGACCTCTAATAATGGGGATGACTAACTACAAGGTAGCCTTGTCACTCTTGAATAGCTCTAATTACAATGTTCCCCTTACATCTAGCTTAAATCTTTCTCTCTGTAGCCTCCACCCACTGTGCCTAGTTATGCATTTTGGGGGTAAGCAGAACCAGATTAACCCTTTTCCATATTATATGGGATGAATCACCTATCGTTACCTTGGCTGAAGGTGAACATAGGATCGCAGAACGCAGAATCATTAAACCATTGATTTAGAGCTTAAAGAACTCTTAGAAGTCATTTGGGAAGTAGAGGACCTGGATTCAAATCCAAGCTCTGCCACATACTACTGGTGTGACCCTTAATCAAATCACTTACCTTCCTCTGAGACTCTTTTTCCTTATTTGTAAAATGTGGATAATACCTAACAGGGTTGTTGTGAGGCTCATTTGAGATAATATGTGTAAAGTGCTTTGTAAACATTAAAGTGCAAAATAATTTTTTGCTCTTGCTGCTATTGGTGTTTATTTCCTCATTTGTAAAACGAAACAGTTGGACTAGCAATTATTAAGGTCCCTTCTAGTTTTGGAGTAATGGTCCTATGACTCAGTTATAAAAGAAATTGATACAATTTCTTCAGAACAAACTTTTCTTTTGAAAGTAAGGTACATTATTACTGTGTAAATAAAGCTGTACTTTTAGTGAGTTGTATGATAATAATATAATAATGATTATAATTTATTAGAAATTCATATAGTGCTCTAAGGTTTACAAAGCACTTTATGTATCTGTGTGTATATATATATATATATATATATATATATATATATATACACATATATCATGTATATGTATATACGTTAACTCATTTGAACTTTACAACAACCCTGTGAGATACAAGCCAATGATATTATTGTCACCAAAGCTAGAGCAAGCTCTCTTTATGACATAGTGGTTAGAGCATTAGAATCAGTACATGGGTTCAATACACACCTTTGACTCCATCTGGATTAGCCAGGGCAAATCACTGATTCTCTCAGAACCTTTATTTCCTCATCTGTCAGTTGGATTACCTACCTCATGGGGTTGTAGTGAGGATCAAATAAGATAAATTATATAAAAAGATTTGCAAACTTTAAAGCCCTAAAATAAATGTCAAATCTTGCCATCAGATTTTATAGTTGTGTAAAAGCTACACAGTTGTGAATAGTGAAGAAACAATGGGCAGAAAGATAATTAATGCTGTCTGGTAAGCAAAAATTGAGTGGCTCTTCTAAAGAATATTAGGACAACTTATATCTGTGTTCCATGTAGATGAGGGCACTGAAACCCAGCGAGATAAAGAGTTTTGTAGGTGGGGTAGTGGATAGAGAACTGGGCCTGGAGTCAGGAAATTCAAATCCAGCCTCAGATACTTACTAGTTCTGTGACTATGGGCACATCTGTACAAACAGCTGGAGAAGGAAATAACAAACCAATCCCATGTCTTTGCCAAGAAGACTCCAAAGAGGGTCACAAAGAGTCAGAAACAAGTAAACAATAACAAAAGGTCACACGGTAATTTGTTCCAGATATGTGGCTTGTCTATCTGGGCTTGGTAGATGAATTACTTTTATCAAAAAAACTTGGGGTTGGATATGGACTGACCAAAAGGTTCCTTCTTAGAAGACATCTTCTCTCCCCTTTTTTTCTCCCCACTCTTAAGCTTTTGGTCTCCTTTCTCATTCTTTTCCTTTCTCCCTTTTTTTCCTCTTCTTTCTCTCTCCTTTTCTCTATTTGTGTCATTGTGCCCTCATATTCTCTGTCTCCATTCTCCCTGCTCTCCTTTCCCCATCACTTTTACCTCTCCTCTCCTCTCCTCTCCTCTCCCTCTCCACTCCCCTCCTCTCCCCTCCTCTCCTCTCCTCTCCTCTCCTCTCCTCTCCTCTCCTCTCCTCTCCTCTCCTCTCCTCTCCTCTCCTTTCCTCTCCTCTCCTCTCCTCTCCCTCTCCCCTCCTCTCCTCTCCCTCTCCCCTTCACTCCCCCCTCTCTCTCTCTCTCTCTGTGTCTCTCTCTCTCTCTCTCTCTCTCTCTCTCTCTCTCTCCCCCTCCCTCCCTCCCTCCCTTCTGTCTTGTCTTATCACTCCCTTCACCTTTCTTGCTCTGCTTCTCTCTCCCAAAAGCTATGTCTTCAAGAAAGCAAAAGGGTGGAGAAAATGTTTTAGTTTGTTTTTGAAAGAGACCCTTATTCAGTGAGGAAAGGTGAAGAGGGAATGAGCTGCTTTGGATTCTGGGAAACGTTGCTACTTCCATGATGATGGACTGGGCTACTCAGTTTCCAAGGGCTCCACAGATATCTTTCTGACATAGCTGATGTATATGGCACATCCTCTGGGGCTCCTGCTCCAATTCCCATTCAGATCGACTGGACAGGTTCCCAGAAGGTGACCAACTACTCCCATTCTCCAGACACTAGGAGTAACTCTGATGGGCTGGGTGTCTAATACTGTAATTGGTGAGCCTCCATGATTGGTACTTGTCATTGGTAACCAGCAAACAGCTTTAATTAGTTTTCAGGTAGAGTAAGAACAGTTTTACAAATTGTTCCTCTCTCCTCAAACCTGAGATGTGCTCTCCCCTTACACACACAAGTTCCCTGGGGAGAATGGGCTCAAATTTAAAGGAACTGGTCATATAACACAGGAGTACCTCCCATATCTAGCTCTGGAAGTCTCTTTTCTATTTTTGTAGAGTCCTCATGAACTTCTCCCTAGGAATAGCCTTTTGATGGACTCCAAGGATTAATGTCTTTAGTTGTTGTTGTTGAGTCATTTTTCAGTCATGTCCAACTCTTTACGCCCCTTTTTGAAGTTTTCTTGGTGAAGATACTAGAATGGTTTGCCCTTTCTTTCTCCAGCTCATTTTACAGATGAGGAAACTGAGGCAAACAGGGTTAAGCTACTTTCCCAGGGTCACACAGCTAGGAAGTGTCTGAGGACAGATTTGAACTCAGCCTTCCTGACTCCAGGCCTGGCACTCTATCCATTGCATCACCTACCTTCCTCCTGTAACTAGCTCCATCTAGCTGCCCTTTAGAGTTCATAGTCACCATTCCTCTTTGATATGGGAGTCATACTCCTTGAAGCAGCTACTGAACTTGAGCGACTGTCTTCTTCCAGCAGCTCTCGTTGCTGTTAGCCACTATTGCTCTGGTGAAGTGGCAAGCTTCATACAAACTCTGGCTCAAGAACTCCTGAATCATCAGTTCTTCTGGTTTATCAATCAGTACAAACTTCTCAGTCATGTATGCTTGGAAGTAGGCTAACTTCAAAGCTCTATTCTTATCCTGGATTCTTGTCCTGGAACCCAGAAAGAAATACTTGTACAGGTTCTATGAACAGACCTCCCCATAGGCCAGTCTATCCCCATCATACATATGTGGCAAGGGTGAAGTAGTAGATAGTGAATGATTTTTGTTCTCTGACCCAAAATATAAATTCACCGTAATGTCCTAGTGATAGAGTGTGTGAATACTCAAAGAGGAGAAGTCAAGGTTCCAAGAAAAACTCACCACATTCTGAGTTTCTGAGAGTAAGGGGCATTTCATGAAGAACACTATCTCATGGCAGAACTTGCAGCATTCCTTACTTACCTAGCTCTAAGGAGGTTTATTCTAGCTTTAAACAATCTGTGTTGTGTGCTCTGACATCCCTTCCTGCTCTGATAGTCCATATTGTATTGTCTAGTTCTCCTCTAGCTCTGATATTTTATGTTCTGTGTCCTAAAACCTTTTTAACTTTAACATTCTATGGCTTATGTTCTGTGTCCTAAGACCTTTACAACTTTAACACTCTAAGGCTTATGTCTAAGGCTTATATTAGGAAGGCAGAATTTATGATTTCAAAGAGAATGTCATATGTGCCTGCAAGGTTCGGAACTGCAGGATATAAGGAATTCTCTAGGCAGAAGGCAGGAGAACTAAAGCGTGTATTTACACTCCACAGTAACAGGCCCACAAACCAGCATCCCCATTTTGATATTTTGATCAAAAGCTTCCAGGCCCAATAAGTCCCCCTCATAAGAGTAACCAGGAGGCCACAGAGAAGCGAGATGGTATAAGGCAAAATCGTATACATCCTTCCCCTCTATGGTAAGAAGATTACCTACTGGCCTCCAGTCCTTGCTCAGCACTCCTCGCTCCACATGGGTCAGCTCTGCTACCGGCAGCTCAGCTTTGGCTCCAGGCGTCTCTGGCTCCAACCGGAAAAGGAAAAGGGGTCTTCAAGCTGTCCTCTCCCCTCTTATAGAGTTTTCCACATCCTCAAGCGCCGCCTGAATGACCAGGGCCAATTGGTTCTTGAGTTGGCCCCTCCCCCTAGCATAGACCAGGTTAACATCCAATAGGGCGTGGCTCTGGAGTTAACACCTCCCCTCAGCCAGCCCCATGACTCATCACACAGGAAGTTCTCCTCTTCCCGGAAGAGAAGCAGCAGCAACCAGCAAGGCTCAATGAGGTAAGCTGAGTCACTCAAGGAAAACAAAGGCCACTCTGGCCACACCTAAGATCCCTTCTAGCCCAGACATTCTATGTTTTATTTTATAAGGCAATAGTTTTTCCACCTTTTTTTTAAAAAGAAATCTCATAAACCTAGGAATTAGCTGGAGACAGTTCATACTGGCTCCAAGAGCCAGTTAAATTTTCAATATGAGCATTTACACTTTACAAATCATCAGTCTGGGAAAGCCTATGGATAGACTCATTTTCAGAATAATGTTTTGAGATGCATAAAATAAAATACACAGGATTACAAAGGAAGACAATTATATTTAAACACTCTTATGCATACACACACACACATATATATATATACATATATATATGTAGATATATACATATGTATATATACATATAAAATGTAAGACTTGGGCTCTGGGTTAAGAACCTCAGCTCTCTCCTAGCTTCAATAGTCAACAGCCCAAAACTAACAATGTTTACTCTTGGGGCAGTCGAAGTTGTACTTTGGAAATAATTTTAAAATTTTTTTTTGCTGGAATAACATTAGGTGGGAAGGGAAGATTAGAAGACTAGTTAGAGCTAACTCTGTGATACAATTAGTAGAGGAAAGGGAAGAAGCAGCTCATTTAGGTAGCATTTTATTTTAATAAAGTCTTCATGACAGATTGGTGCTAAGCTCTGTTGTTTCTATGTTGCTGAAGGACTGCAGGCATTTCTCAATCTAAATTTGGCACCCTGAGGCAAAGCCCAGAGCTCCCCCACCATAGTGATGACTCAGATAGTCCTTCATTCTATGCCTGGTTTGCCTGCATTTTTCTGTTCTTGCCTGTTACATAGCAGCTGGTCAATTCAGTCAAAAAGCAGCCAAGGCCCTGAATTGAACCATCTGCTTAGTGTTGTGTACTTAAACACCTGGTAGACCAACTGAATTTTTCCACTAGGGCTGCTAGAATTAGTCAGGGAAAGCATGTATTTTAGTGAGATTAAAAATACCAAAAATTCTACTCTTCCCCCATGTAATGGAGGAGGGCGTGACTTGGATTGGTTGGCAGAGAGGGAGGGGTTGCCTTAGTTTTAGCGGGTAAGGATGCTTACACCAGAGAATGATTTCTCTTCCAACTGGCCTTCCTTTGGCCTATTTTAATTACCATTATTTTCCAATCACTTTTCCTCTTAATAGGAAATATTTTAAAAGATTTAAAACATTTCAGTAGGTTAATTATTTTCAAAAGGAGGAGAGAAGTTTTTAAAAACTGCTTCTGTCAGTAAATTTAAAATACAATCAATAATTTAGGAACCAATTTTAATTCAACAATGAAGAATTAAGAGGCTACCGACTTCTAGACATTACCTTCATGGAAAAAAAAAAAGCGTTTCAATTATTTATTTTCCTGATTCTGCTTCTTGGAACATGGTAGCCATATACATCCCATGCTATGCTGGGTCTTCATGCTTTACCCTGGCTAGGTTTGAAACCCCCATTTTAGAGGCCATTCTTTTTAAAGGTATTCAGCTCTCTGAGGCTCCTAATTTAGGAGGCTATGTTTGAAAATTTCATTGCCATTTCACAGATGTGAAGAGTGATACTCAGAGAGGTAAATCAACTACCCTGGTTATAAACGGCAAGTGAGTTGAAGAATCATAATAGCAAGAACTCACATTTATATGGTGATTTAAGGATGGCAAAGAGCTTTCCTTGGGACAGGCAATACACTCATCTGATCATTATCCCCCTTTTACAGATGAAGACAGACAACTGAGATTGTAAGTATAGAGGTGTTGACTACCATTAGTAGAGCAAGAACTCACTATATTGATAAAATGACTTGAGTTGACAGCAACAACAATGCTGGCAGTAACAACAAACAGAGAAGAGAACCAGCTCCAAGGAATTAAGTGACTTTTTTACTTAAGTGACTTAAGTATTTCATCATAGTGGCTAGTAAGTGTCAGAGCTAGAGCTTCGTAGGCATCTTCTCTACTTGAAGTAATCCTCAACAACACCAGTTGGAGTTAGAAGATACCTTAGAAGATAAAACATCTGAGCTAGACTATAATAATAGCATAATAGGATGGATGATGGTAGCTACCATTTGTAAATCTGAAGCTTGCAAAACACACTATCTCATTTTATCCTCACAACAACCTTTGAAAGTAAGTGCTATTGTGATCCCCATTTTACAAATGAGGAAACTGAGGCACAGATAGATGAAGTGACTTGCACATATCTCATATCTGAGGCAGCATTTGAACTCAGGTCCATCTGATGCCAAATCCAGCACTCAGTGCACTCTACCAGCTATCTGCTTTTGGTATGCTAGTACTAGAAAATATCTTAGATTAGAATGTAGAATATTAGGGGCAGCAAGATGGTGCAGTGAGTAGAGCACTGGCCCTGGAGTCAGGAGGACTTGAGTTCAAA
This sequence comes from Trichosurus vulpecula, assembly GCF_011100635.1. Lineage (NCBI taxonomy): Eukaryota > Metazoa > Chordata > Mammalia > Diprotodontia > Phalangeridae > Trichosurus > Trichosurus vulpecula. The sequence continues at coordinate 80,396,515 of NC_050581.1, forward strand.
TTCAGCCTCAGACACTTGACACACTTAGCAGCTGTGTGACCTTGGGCAAGTCACATAACCCCAATTGCCCTGCCTTCCCCCCTCTCAAAAAAAAATGTAGAATATTAGATCTGAAAAAAAAGCTTTAGCGTTCATCCGGTCTGTGTTATTTCACGACTGAAGGAACTGCAGCTCAGAGCAGGAAGAGTAGATGCTTGGCCAGTCACTCAGTAAGTTAGTGGCAGATTTGGAAATAGAACCCAGGACCTTTGATTCCCATTCTGGGCACTTCCTTTATCTCTTCTTTAACTGATCAATCAAGGATCAAGTGTGTATTGAATGCCTGCCACATGCAGGCCACTTTATTAACCACTATAGGGGACATGATGATGAAAAAGGCAGTCCCTGCCTGGAGGTAGTCACGTCTTCACTCCTTATTGACTTTCTAGTGCCATAAAATGTATCAGGCAATAAATGACTGGAGGTTCCATTTTGGCGGTGGTGTCTGACTCCCTATAACTTGGTTTAGTGCTGTATACATAAGAGATACCAAATGTTTGTTGAATGAATGAATGGATGGATGGATGAATGAATGAATACATAAAGTGATCCCTGTACTGGATTCTTGGTCGATGCTGGTATTCTTTCTCCTTTGCTCAATCTTCATTCATATTTATTATGGGGTTTCCCCAGGTCTCTGTTTTGGATCTTCTTCCTCTATACTGTTTCACCTGGCTATCCCATCAGCTCCCATGGTTTCAATGATCCTATCTGGGCAGATGTTTAATGGATAGATATAGTTGATGCTTTGTGCTAAGCTTTGCATACCTTGCACAAGTATTGCCCCAGGGCATTCAAGGGTAAAAAATGGATTGCTTGACAATATGGCATTAGTCTTGCTCAGGGGTAATAACCCAGCCTATCCACTACCTCCCAATTTATCTTGTATGTGTCTCATTTTTACATAGTTATTTGCATGTTGTCTTCCCCATTAGACTGGGAGCTCTTGAGAGCAGACATCGTCTTTTGCCTTTCTTTGTACCCCCAGTGCTCAGTACAGTTCTTGGCACAAAGTAGGTGCCTAATACATGTTAGTTGACTGACTGACTGAATCTAGTCTGGAATCTTTCCTTGATCCACGCAAAGGGATGTGTGTATTTTTGGTGTGTGTTTTAGCTCTTCTGGGAAAAGGAGCAGGAACAAAGAAAGGATCGAACTGCTTCTGCAGGTACATGTGGCTATTTAACAGACAATAGTTAGAAAGGAAACCTGCTCCACTTTAATTTTGCTTCTGTTTTGTCTGCCAAGGAGAATGATCTTTGGACCAGAAAGGGCAAAACAAAAATGGCTAATTGAGAGTTGAAACCCAGGATAATTAGGTAGATAGGAAAAAAGCACCTCACTTCCCTTGATGAGTTCAGGTCCTCAGGCTCTGATGAACTATATCCCAGGGCAATGAAAGAACTGGGAGATCTGATTGCTGAGCCACAATTGATGATCTTTGAAAGACAGCAGAGGGGAGAGAAAAGAGAGGGGAGGAGAGCAAAAAAAGAGGAGAGAAGGGGAGAGAAAAGAGATAGGGGGAAAGGGGCTATAAGACTGTGTGTGGAAGAGCAGATGTCCTATTTTTTTTAAAGAAGAAAATGAAGTCTGCAGGCTATGGTCCAATGAGTTTGACCTTGATTCTGGACAAATTCTAGGATGACATACTACTGAAGTAATGGTTAGTAAACATCTCAAAAAGGAAGTGGTGGTCATAAAGAGCCGACATGGTTGTACCAAACTAAACTCATTTAGCTTTCTTTTTTTAAAATAATATTTTGTTTTCCTCTAGGTACATGTAAAGACAATTTTTAAACACCACTTTCCTTTTTAAAAATGAATTTCTATTGATATTTTCTGTTTCTTGCACATCATAGTATCCCATGTATCTTTCTTCCCCCTCCCAAAGAACTATTCCATATGACAAATAGCATTTTTTAGATAGGAAAAAAGGGGGGGAAAGTCAGCATAGCTGATACATTGAAAAATTCTGAAAAAATGGGCAATGTGTAACACCTATGGACCTTTCACCTCCACAAAGGGATAGATTGAGGGCATCTTCTCATATCTCCTCATATGAGTCGCACGTGATCTTCATAATTTTGTTACATTTCCTTTTGAATTTTTGGTTTGTTACTGTTCTTTACATTTAAATTGCTGTAGTTACTCTGTATATGGTTTCCTTGGCTCTCCTTACTTCACACAGCATTAGTTCATATAGATCTTTCCATACCTTGATGATCATGGACTGTTTCTTACCGAACAGTAGTATTCACTTACATTTCTGCACCATAATGTATTTAGCCATTTCCCAGTTGATGGGCATCCACTTTGTTTCCAATTTTCAGAGAATCTACTTTTTTTTTTCCAATTTTCAACTATCACAAAATGTTGCTATAAATGTTTTGGAGCACGTGGGGATTTTTTCCTTATCAATGGCTTCCTTAGAGTTTATTAAGCCCAGTAAAGGAGTCTCTGGATCACAGGGTATGGACATTTTAGTCATTTTATTTGCATAGTTCCAAACTGCTTTCTAAAATGGTCGTACCATTTCATAGCTCCACCAACAACATATCAATGTGCCTATTCTTCCACAATCCCTCCGACATTGAATGTTGCCATTTTTGCCATCTTTGCCAACTGGCAAGGTGTAAGGTGATCCCTTTGGGTTGTTTTGATCTGCATTTCTCTTATTATCAGTGATTTTGAGCATTTGATTTGATGTGAACATTTTTATGTGGTTGTAAATACTTTGCAGTTCTCTTGAGAATTGTTATGTCCTCTAATTGTTTATCTATTGAGGAATGACTGCTATTAGTCATACATATATTCATTAATTATATATATATATATATACATGTACATATGCATTTATTATACATATACATATATATGATATCAAATCCCTATCAGAGAAATTCAAAACAATTTTGCCCCATTGGACCACTTCCTTTCTTATCTTAGACCTAGATGCATTAATATTGTCCTTGCAGAAGCTTTTCAGTTTTAAGTTTCTTCTTCTGTTGTAAATAGTGTCTTAGGTCCCTTCAGTTACTTTAATCTTTTTTTAAAGTGGCCCTGTCCCCATTGGCTGTTTTCCCCTCATTCCTGCTCTTCTCTTCTTGTTTGATATTCCCGCCCCACTTCTTCTTCTTCCCTTTAGATAGTCCTGTTCCCTAGTTTTAAAATGTCGCTGTTGGTGCCCCTTTCCAAAAAGGATTGCTTTCACTCTCTTCAGTATGCATCTTCTCTTTTTGTTTACTGTGGATCTTAATTCTTGGATTCATGACTCCTATAATTATTTAATTTTCTTTTCTCTGTATTCTTCAAGCTTCTGAGGTATCTGTTCTAGGCTCTCCCCTCTCAGTACTTTCTGCCACTGACTTCTAGGTCTTAGTTCATGCATTGTCTTTTTCTATCGTGCCTCCTTTCCAGAGAAATGCCAATTTACTTATTATAATAATAGCAGTTAACAACATTTACATAGCACTTACTGTGTGCCTGGCACTGTGCTAAGTGTTTTACAATTTTTATCTCAATGGATCCTCATGACAACCCTAGGAGGTAGGTGCTTTTATTGTCTCCATTTTACGGATGGCGTAACTGAGGCAAGTTGAGGTTAAATGGCTAGGTGAGGGTCACACATGCAGTAAGTGTCTGAGGCCATATTTGGATTCTGTTCTTCGTGACTCCATGTCTGGCACTGTATCCACTCTGCCACCCAGCACTAGTAGGACCCCTCACCTACCACATTCTTGATTATGAAGCTCACCATTGACCTACACCCCTTCTTGCTGACCTTTTTTTCCCTACATTTGCCTGGAAATCTCCTCCCTGTGTCCATGTTCTCCCACTCATCCAGGCAGCAGTTGATCTCAGACATTTCACCTTCCCCCACCCCATGAAAAAAGCCTTTTCAAGCACAAAGTCCCCCAACTCAACTAGCATAAGGTCTTCATTTCCCATTACTGCCCATCTCTCTTCACACATAGGAACATTTGTCAGCGGAATTCCCACCTCCAAAATAAGACATTTTTTCTTTCCTCCTCTTTTTCAGTCTTTCTCCTCTCCTGCTCACCTATTCCTCTGAAGGCTTTCCTCTTTTTAAGACCAGAAAAGTTGCCTCCCCCTCATCACTGGTCCTTGATTTGACCAGGTGCATTGCTCACTTCTCTCTAAGCCTCTGCTCCCCTCCCCCTCCTTTTATGTCCCCTGTTAGTCTCACAAAAGAAGCATTCAGCTACAGGCAGGGTACTGCCAGTTTATGTCCATAATCTACCTGTCCACATCTTCACTGTTACTTCTACCAGATTTCTGCCTTCACCCCTGTCTCCCTGCATACATTTAGAATGAAATCTCTTATTAGTTTCTCTATTGTCACCGTTGCTGTTTCTGTCTTTGCCTACTGTATTTATTCACTCCTCTTGAATTTCTGTTGTTTTGAGGTGTTCAAGATGCAAAGCATCTCTTCAATTCCGGTTTTCTTTCTAAAAAAATGTTTCAAATTCTTCTTTATTGTTGAATGCCCATCTTTTGTCCTCTATAGTTAAATTCCGATTTGCAAGGTAAGTATCTGGGCTGTATCCTGACCTCCATTGCTCTTCAGAACACATTATTCCATTCCCTCTTTGTTTCTCTAGTGGGTACAGAATAGTTTTGTGTTATTTGAATCTCTTTTTGTTTGTATTTGAAGGTCCTGATGGCTTGCAGAACTTGTTTCTGAATTACATTATTAAATTTAACTACTATGTGTGTTGAAGTTTGCAGCCTTGGGTTTTTGCTTTTTTTTATGATCTGTTAATTCTTTCAATTGGAATGTCATTTTCCATGTTTAGAAGTTCTGGACTATTCTTTTCTACTATTTCTTTCATTATGGTGTTAAAGTTTTTTGTCTTGTAATGTTCTTCTGGATAACTATAATCTTTAGTAGGACAGCTAGATGGCACAGTGGATAGAGTGCCAGGCCTGGCATTAGGAACATTCAACTTCTTGAGTTCGAATCTGGTCTCAGACACTGAATAGCTGTGTGACCGTGGGCAAGTCACTTAACCCTGTTTGCCTCAGTTTCCTCATCTGTAAAATAAACTGGAGAAGGAAATGGCAAACTACTCTAGTATCTTTGCCGAGAAAGCCCAAATGGGGTCACAAAGAGTCAAATATGACTGAAAAATGGCTGAAAAAAACAACAAAATGATGTTTAGATTGCCTCGGTGCATCCTGTCTTTGAGATCCCTAAGTTTTGCTTACAAACGTACAAAAGTTTTTACTTACAAAATTTTTCAGCCTAAGTCTCTGCCCTAAGTGATTTTTGGATGGTAAGAACTGACCCTCCCTGGGTGCTACACTCTTTCCCTCAGACTTGTTGTAGGGCAAAGCCTCCCTGATGCAAGGTTACCTGTCCTGGTGACTTGTCTCTCTCCCCCTTTTTCTAAAACCTCTGGCCTGAAACTGGTGGATCCTGTTTCACCCAGCACTGGTGCAGCAAACTTTTGATGTTTTTTTTAACCTTTCAGATTCTGATTCTCTAGACCATGGAATCAGCTGAAGTTGCTTTATCTTTGACACATAATTTCTGTTTCGGAGACATTTGAGAGGTCATAAGAATTGGGGAAAAATGTTGAGTTTACCGTCATGTTGCTCATGTGACCCAAAATTCCCATTATTTAATTTTTCTAATAGGGTTACCAGGCTGGGAGATCAGGGAATACTGTAGATAGCATTCATCTAGATTTTTTTTACACACACTTAACAATCTTTCATATATTATTTGTGTTGGGGCTGAGGGGGTAAAGTGCTGAACCTAGGGTCAGGAAGAGCTGAGCTCCAATTAGCCTTCAGATACTGTAATGGTAAATAGGGCAGGACTTTTTTGTTGTCTTCTCTTTGGGAATGCTGAGGTAATCAAATGCCTTTGATGAGTCTTGCCTTTCAAATGTAATGGCAATCAAAATGGGACTTTTTCATCGTTCTTTGTTTGAGTGCCTCTGAACACTGAGATAATCAAGTGGCCATGGGTATATAAGATCTGAGGTTGGCATTTTGTTTTGGGGGGTACATTCATTGAAAGAGTGATAAGACTCTGGGCAAGCCACTGAATCAGCCCTCCCTCCCACCCCCGGGCTTTGTAACCCAGATGTTGGTGCTTCTCTGGTAACTATGTATCATGTTTTGGTTAGACAGAAATGTTGATCTGTTTATATTGTCTCTGTTAGTAATTTCTGTTTGTATTTGTCCTGAAGTTCAGGGGGCTGATCTTTTCCCCCTGAACTAAGTGAATGATATATGTGTGTTTAATTAAACTGGGATTGTTAACTCCTTAAAGTTGCTTTCCTTAGAAAAGTAGATCAAAGATCCTGTGTTGGCAGCCCTTCCATGTGCTGGTGCTATTGGTCTTATACAGCCACAGTAGCTGCTAGCCACATTATTGTTACAGACACTTACTAGCTTTGTGACCATGGGCAAGTCACTGAACCTTTCTGTGCCTCAGTTTCCTCGTCTATAAAATGGGTCTGATAATAGCACCTGCCAAAGCTATTGTGAAGATAAAATGAGATAATATTTATGAAGTGCTTCATGAACCTTAAAGTGATATGTAAATGCTAACTATTATTATTAGATGATATTAAGGAAAATGGGTGGATTTCAAGCTTGTTCAGTGGTTGGATTCTAATGCTTTACTGTCAACTTGGAAGAATGTCTCTGACTGGGCCTATAATTTTCTTGATGTAAGAGACTCCTAATAAGGAAGCTCTCTCTACCAGTCTCTGTAATTTGGAGTCTTGGAGAGTTTATTAGGTCACTGAAAGGTCCAGATACTTATGCAGGGTCACGTAGCCAGGGCAGATTTAGGACTTGAGCTCTTGTCTTTTTTGCTCTGAAACCAGGTGTCTTTTCACTATCTCACCTGTGTGTGTGTACATGCGTGCACAGATGTGGGTATTTGTGTATATTATATGTATATGTGCACAGAGAAAGACATAGATACAGATATACACACACATACATACATGCATATAGGTATGTACATATGTTTAATCAATGACAAAGGTGTATATGTGATGCTAATAAAATTTACAAAAAATAGAAAGCTAGGAAGGATAATAAATATATTGGATGATGCTTTTAAAAAGATCCTAACAAGCTGGAACTTTGGGCTAAATCTTATAATATTAAATTTGATAGGGATGTATAGGTGACAAATATTATATATATATTTATGCATGTATATATAATTTGCATACATTATGAATTTGTTATATGTGCAGGTATATGTATGTTTATACATTGTATATGCACATATATTTATAGATGTGCATCTCTATATATCTGTACATGGATTTATAAATAAATGCATATATTTTATCCCCAGAATCAATGCAGTTTTAACTTATAGAAATTTAAAGCTACCTTAGATTTTTGGACGTTGGGTATATACCCTACGGATTAAAAAATTTACAATACAAAATAGGGGAGGCATGGCTAGCCATCAGTTCATCTGGAAAAGATCTATGAGTTTTAGTGACCTCCATTCTCAATATGAATGAACCGTGTGACATGGGAATCATAAAATTCAATTCAGTGTTAGGCCACTTTGAGAGACAAATTGTGTTCATGACTATGGAGATTCAGAGGTAGGATGCTCTCTTCCTTCATCAGATCACATCTAGCTGGATCCCCCCAGACTCTGAGAACTCGGACCCTGGGGCCGCTTGCTTTTTCTCCAGTACTCTCTGTAGGCTGTTTTTGGGTAAAAAGTCTCACAATTCATAACCTGTACCCCAACCAGCAGGATATTTTATATTACCAGACAATGAACAATAACAAATCCAATTACGAAAGTCTTTCATTAAGGAATAAAAACAGTGTAAATAATGTAGGCGAACCAAGTAAGTCAAATTGTTCCGTGTTCCCATATACAAATAGGCCAACCTAGTCATGTTTACCGAGGCTGGAGAAAATTTACAAAGAGATAGGAAAAACTATCCCTCATCCTGCAAATGGACAAAATGAGGAAACTTTTCATTGGTTGCCGTATCTCCTCCATGTGTAGTTGCTCTCATAGTTTCATAAATTTTTGAAATAGAGGGGTCCTCTGAAGCCATCAAGTCCAATCTATTCATTTTATATATGAATGAACTGAGATTCAGAAAAAAAATATGCGATTTGTCCCATATCATATACACATCCAGGATTGGAAACCAGGTGCTCTGACTCCTAATCCAGTGTTCCTTTCCACTGTATCACAACTGGCACAACATCTGGACCTGAGTGTAGCCATTGTGAACTCTAGCACCAACTCTCTCTGTTCTGAGCACTCCACCAGACTTCACTAGCTCAGTTTTCTCCCCATACATGCTCAAAAACACCATAGCACTTTAGTTCCCATGCAGCTCCCCATCTCTTACTTCCATCTTTCCCTAAGGAGCTACCTTCCTCTTTTTTTTTCCTTTAGCAAGCTTGTCCCTTTTGATGCCTAGCATGATGCCCCATGGGATCCTCTTGTCCCAGAGCTTCCTCCAGTGAACAATAGCTCCCTTGTCACACCATCATGGGTATTTGAAAAGGTCCCTTATTATAAGCAATCTCAAACTATATTAAAAAGTTCTGAGCTCTATATTTTTGGGAAGGATATTGATAAACTTGAAAATGTCCAGAGGAGGGCTGCCATGATGGAGAGGGTCTTTGAAACCAGTTGAGAGAACAGGAAATGTTTATCCTGCAGAAGAGAAATCTTGGGGAGGGCAGGGGGTGATTCTAAATGTTTGAAAGGCTATCATGTAGAAAAAGGGATTGTCTTGTTCTGAGTGGACCCAAAGGGCAGAATCAGAGACAACAGGGTGAAGTTGCAAAGACCCGTGATGTAGAAAAAGTTCCTGATAATTAGAGTTATCCAAAAGTGCAATGGGCTTTCTTGGGAGGTAGTGGGTTTCCTATTAGTAGAAGTTTTCAAACAATTGATTGATATCTACTTGTACATGTCATTAGTTAGGGAAGTGATTTTTTTTCAGGCTCTGGTTAGTTTTAGATCAGTCATTTTTAACCTGGGATGCACAGGGTCTGTGAATAGATTTCAGGGTATCCATGGACTTGGATAGGTGAAAAAAAAGAAATATGTATTTCCTATGTATTTGTGCATTTTCCTTTGTATTTCCTATGCATTAAAATGTTTTTCCTTTGTATTTCCAATGTATTTATGTGTTTCCTTTGTATTTCCTATAGATTTATGCATTTCCTTTGTATTTCCTATGCATTAAAATGTTTTTCCTTTGTATTTCCTATGTATTTATGCATTTTCCCTTGTATTTCCTATGAATTTATACATTTGTTCTTTGGTTTTCCTATGTATTTATGCATTTCCTTTGTATTTCCTATGTATTTTTTTGCATTTAAAAGCATTTTTCTATGAATGGTACCACATAGACTTCACCATGACAAAGGAAAAGCTAAGAACCCTTGGGTTAGAGGATCCTGAGCTCCCTTATAAAGCTGAGATTCTACCCCCTCTCAATACTTCCAGAGTTTGGACTCTTGCTCCTGAACTCTGGTGCCTATCGTCTGCTAATGCGTCCCTGTGACAACTCTCTGCTACCTACCCAGACTCCCTTGTCTCTCTGGACGGTCATCCCAACAATTGTGTTCTGACTCATTTTTATTTCCTGGAGCTAGTCCCCCCTACTGCTGCCTACCTCTTCTAGTCGAGCCCTCCTCCCTTTGCTTGGGCATCCCTGAACTTCGCACTGTTGCCTTCCTCCTAGAGCCATATTGCTCTGGCCTCCAGGCCCAGCCTGCCTCTGAACACCTCACTCCCTTCTCATCAGGGAACACAGTCTTCTTTCAGAACTGGCTGTTGTGTACTGACCGCAATGTTTGCTCTTCATATCTCCTGAAGGGAGAAAAGATGAGCAGGGGAAAAAAAAGGCTTCCAGGGTGGGAAGATGCTATCAATAATACACACTGTAATGCTGGTGAAAAATATATAAGATGGCAGAGAAAGAGGAAAGGGGGAGTTGGTAAACAGCTTAGAAATCATTATTGGAACTGAAATTCTTTCCCAGAGAACAGCAGATCAGTGAGATAAGAAGCCCTTCTTTTCTTGGAAGCCTAATGCAGTGCTGGGGGATGAGGAGAGAGGGGTTTGGGGGGTGGCAGATTTGGATGCTTTTACTCAGAGTTTGCTTTTGTGATCAAGAAACAAAGGAGCATCTCAGCAGATCACGCAATGTTTTTCTCCTTTTCAATATTACTTTCCTAAAAGCAGATGCCCCAGATACTGTTTAATATCAAAGTGCATTTCTCATTCTATCTCCCTGTTCCCACACAGGCTGCTTCTGCTTAGTAGTTGTTCTCTGGAAGGACAAGTCTTCAATAATTTCAAATCATTTCAACTCCTGACCTTTTTGCTTTGATATATAATTTTGGGGTGACAGGGAGTGTGAGGCATGCGAATATGTGTGTGTTCATTATGTGTGGGCTTTAAAAAAATAAACATCATTCTTTCAATAAATATGCATTAAGTACTTGCTATGTGCAGAGGATTGTGCCCTATAGGGCCAACAGGAGATACCAAATTTAGATGCTGTCCTTATGGAGTTTACAATCCACGAGAGTCATATGACTCAAATACTGCTAACTCCAATTCACATTGTTATAAGTGTGCTTATGTATTATGTGTATTCATACATGTGTATGTGCCACTCTTACTCATTAGACATAATATGAGATCACCTTTGATTCTTGCTATCAGGTTGACACCTGGGAGGTCCCATGCTGGATTTGGAGTCTAAGAACCTTGGTCCAAATCCCAGCTCTGCCATGTTGTAGCTGTGTGACCTTGAGTAGTTAGTAAAACTTTTTCAGTCTCATTTCCCTTCAATTGAATTATTAAGTGCCTACTCCATGTCAGGCACTCTGCCAAATGCCGGGGATTCCCTTATCTTTAAAAGAAGGGGATTGAACTAGATAACTTCCCAGGTTGCTTCCAGATCTAAATCTATGAACCTATGCATTACCCACTAGACAGTCTCCACTGGGATGTCCCTTTGGAATTTCAAACTCAATGTGTCAAAAATAATAAATCATTATCCTTCTATAACCCACCCTGCCTCCAAACTTCTCTATTTCCTTAAAAGATACCATCATCCTACCAGTTACTAAGGTTTACAACTATGAATATTTTACTCTTCCCTTTCCCTAATCCTGTTATCCAACTGGTTGCTATGAATTACCAATATGATAATATCAGTACCAACTCTCAAATCTATCCCCTGTCTCCACCCACAGAGCCAGTACCCTAGTTCAGATGCTTATACCCTCTTTTCTAATTGGTTTCCCTACTGTTGGTCTTTCTCCTCTCTAATCCATTCTTCGCTCAACTGCCAAAATATTTGAGTTTTGATCATATGATGTAACAACAATGCTGCTACTTGCTGCTACTGTGGCTGTGTAAGGCCAACAACACCAGCACACAGGGAGGCTGCTAGCACAGGTTCTTTGATCTGCTTTTCTAAGGAAAGCAACCTTAAGGGGTTAACAATCTTACTTTAATCAAACATACACATATCATTCAGGGAGAAAAGCCAGCACCCTGAACTTCAGAGCCAATGCAAACAGAAATTACAGAGATCTATTTTTCATATTTCTTTTTGTGTTAATAGCACCTGGCACAATGCCTTGCATGATTAGAAGGCATTTGAATGTTTGTTAAACTGAAATAATAGCTCAAAATATTCCTATCTTTTGTCCTCAAAAAAGATTATAAGCTCTCTGAGAGCAGAGGCCATGTCCTACGTATCTAAATTTTGCATCTTCCTCAGATCCAGGCCCAGTGCTCTACACATAGAAAACATTTAATAATAAAGGTTTAGAGGAATGTCCTGCTTCATACCCTGTCTGTGGAATTGCCCCAACCAATAACTGACTTCTGATGAGGAAACAGAAGCCTAGAAAAAGAATATGGCTTGCCAAGGAGCTTGGGGGGTGGGGGTGGGGTGGATTCTCTGACAGTAAATGCTCATTGCAATAAATTGAACTTATAACCAGAGACATTCATGACTGGCCATTTACTTATGAAAATTTAAGCCAATAAGATCATTTCGGGGTTTTTTTTTGAGTAGTCCACTCAAGCTTTGGTTTAAAGGTAATATACCACTTGATGAGAAAGCTTCAAAGAAACTCAAGGCCAAAGAGATATCTATACTCTATGAAGAGAACTTGAGGGCTGTAGGGGAAAGGGCATTGGCTTGGGAATTAAGTAATTGGGGTTCTAGGCCCTTGCTTTACACACACACACACACACACACACACACACACACATACTTTTATTTAAGTTTCATCCCTTAAATATTTATTATATACCCGTTTACATGCTTATTGATTTGATAAAATGTATTATCTAGGGCAGGAGTGAGGAACCTGCATCCTAGAGGCCACATGTGGACTTCTAGGTCCTTGAGTGTGCTGCCTTTTGACTGATTCTAAGTTTTACAGAACAAATCCTTTTATTAAGGGGATTTGTTCTGTGAAGTTTGGATTCAGTCAAAAGGCCCCACTTGAGGACCTAGAGGGCCACATGTGGCCTCTAGGCCACACTTTTCCCACCCCTGATTCTAGGGTAAAGCATTTAAAAAAGCAACTTACAACTAACTCTTTTAAAAAAATTTTTGTTTTTGAAATGCATCTTCTCTTGGCATTAAAAATGAGGAATATTCATTGTAAAGTAGCAAAAATACATGTACCTATATACTTTGGTTTCATATTGTGTCCAGTTAAGATGGAAAGAGAAAGATGTATAAGGAAAGAAAGAGATAGGAAGAAGGAAATAGAAAAATAAAGCTGGGAGAAAAGAGGTAGGAAATAATGACATTCACTGGGAAGAACAAAAGGGTCTGTAATCTTAAAAGAAATAATGGAAAAAATAGGAATGAAAGACACCTGGCAATACCAGATGTTATTAAAACAGATTATAAAACAATAATCATGAAAAATGTTGGTATTAATTTAAAAAAAAAGAAAATATAGAAAAGTAAATCAGCAGAATAGGCAAGAAAATAAATACACTGAGGCCAAAAGACATGGAAGTCCAGATTCAGTAAAACCAAGCTATTGGGGGCAGGGGGAAGACCGTTGTTGTTATTCAATAATAATTTCTGGGAAAATAATAAAGAAGTTTGGACAAAAAAATCCTCACAAACAAACCAACATACTCCTGTATTTTGCAGGACATACTAAATTACATGTTTGAGCAAACTAAATCCACAAAATCATATCATTTATAAAAATAGGAAAGAGGAGGTATTATCTTTCACAGTATGTTTAGAGAAATAATTCATAATCAGACAAGGGACAGAGGAGATTGAAAAAGATGAAACAGACAATTTCAATTGCAAAAGTAAAAAAAAAAAGTAACTTTCACACAAACAAAATCAATGAAACTAGAATAAGAAGACAGGCTTTCAAGTGGGAAAATAACCTTCACATAAAATTGTGATATCAGAAATGCAAGGAACTGAGACATGCCTAAGATTAAGATCTTAAGATTGAGTCATTTGCCAATAAAGAAATATTCAAAGAGATGAAGAGGTTTAAAAATATATAAATGATAAACAGCATGAAAAAAATCCTTCAAATAACCAATACAAGAAATGTGAATTAAAACAGATTTAAGATTTCAAATAACACTCATACAATTTTCAATGAAGATTTAAAAATGGAAATAATTAATGGTGGAAGGCTTGTGGGAAGACAAACATACAATTGTTCTATTGTCATGTAAATTGGTCCAATAGTTCTATAAAACAGTTTGAAGTTATATAAAAAGAATATATGTGTTTTTAACTGGGCAATCCCACTATTGAATATTTACCCCAGGGAGGTAAAAAATAGAAGGGCCTCATATGCTCCCAAACTATTCACAGCTGCACTTTTTGTTGTAGCAAAAGCCTGGAAACACAATAAGTTTTCATTGATTGGGTAATGGTTGAATAAATTGTGGTATATGAAAGTAATAAAATATTATTACACTAGAAATCTACAAATATGAGGAATTCAGAGAAACAGAGAAAAAGGTATGAGTTGAGCTAGAATGAAGAATAGTGGATACATAGTGGGTACAATAATGTAATCAAAAGGTATTAAAAGACATGTGCATTCAGATTAAATACAATCACTATTCTCTATTGCAGAAGACAAGATGATAAAATACTTCCCCCTGCTAGGCTATGGCTATAAAGGGTTATCATTGGTTTGTTTTGCATGTTTTCTTTGTCATAAAGGATGATTGGGGAAGGGGGAAAGGTTACGTTGTGAATGTAGTGTGAAAAAGGAAGTCAACGTGAGGGCAGGCTGGAAAGGAGAAGTGACACCATATTATGAAGGATGAATGCCAAGCTATGGAGTTTTTACTTTGAGAGTCAATTGAAAGAGAAAAGAAAATATGGTAGAAAATCACTCTGAGAGGTAGAGAACATTGGGGAGAAAAGGCAAAAAAGAGGGTGACAGCATGATGTGATTCAGAGAACAGTAGACTGAATGGAAGTCATTGTTTTGCCACTAAATTAGTGGTGTAGCATTGGTCAACTCATTTACCTTTCTTGGGGCTCTGTTTCCTTTATAAAATGAAGTGATTGGTCAGTGTGTGGCACAGGCTTGTTGGATTGAAAATAAAATGAAGGGATTAGACTGGATGTTCCATCATAGGCCTCTAGATTTAGAACTCTAAGGGGCCTTAGAGGTCACCCAGTTCAACCTCTTTATTTTATAGATGAGAAACTGAGTCTCAGAGAGGTGAGATGACTTACTCCTTCACTCCTATTTTCCTGTAGGGTAAGATGCTTAATTGAGTGTGTATGTTATTCCCTCCTTAAGCCAAATCCAATGAGAATAAGGTTGACTTATTCCCTTTCACCTCCCCCCTCTTTCCCTCCATTGTAACAGCTTTTTTTCACCACTTTTATGTGAGATAATTTACCCTATTATATCTCTCCCTTTCTCCTTCTCCCAATATATTCCTCTCACCCCTTAATTTTATTTTTTAAATATCATCTCTTCATATTCAACTCACCCTGTGCCCTCCATCTACATATATATATATATATATATACACATTTATACACACATATATACACATATACATGCACATAAAAATACATACATACACATATATACATATATACACACGCACATGTACATACATACATACATACACACAATACATACATATACATATACACATACACATACATACACATAGGCATACATACATATCTACACATACATACAAACAGTTCAACTTTAATAAGTCCCTTATGATTTCTCTTTCTTGTTTACTTTTTCATGCTTCTCTTGAGTCTTGTATTTGAAAGTCAAATTTTCTGTTCAGTTCTGGTCTTTTCATCAAGAATGCTTGAAAGTCCTCCATTTCATTGAATACCTATTCCCCCTCCCCCAAGTATTATACTCAGTTTTGTGGGGTAGGTGATTCTTGGTTTTAATTCTAGCTCTTTTGACCTCTGCAATATCATATTCCAAGCTCTTTGATCCCTTAATGTAGAAACTGCTAGATCCTGTGTTATCCTGATTGTGTTTTCACAGTGCTCAAATCATTTCTTTCCAGCTGCTTGCAGTATTTTCTCCTTGACTTGGGAGCTTTGGAATTTGGCGACAATGTTCCTAGGAGTTTTCTTTCTGGGATCTTTTTGAGGAGGTGATTGGTGGATTCTTTCAATTTCTATTTTACCCTCTGGCTCTAGAATATCAGGGCAGTTCTCCTGGATAATCTCTTGAAAGATGATATCTAGGCTCTTTTTTTTTTTAATCTTGGCTTTCTGGTAGTCCAATAGTTTTTAAATTATCTCTCCTGGATCTATTTTCCAGGTCAGTGGTTTTTCCAATGAGATATTTCACATTGTCTTCTATTTTTTTATTCTTTTGGTTTTGTTTTATAATTTCTTGATTTCTCATAAAGTCATTAGCTTCCATTCGCTCCATTCTAATTTTTAAGGAATTATTTTCTTCAGTGAGCTTTTGGACCTCCTTTTCCATTTGACCTGCTTTTTAAGACATTCTTCTCCTCATTGGCTTTTTGGATCACTTTTGCCATTTGGGTTAGTCTATTTTTAAGGTGTTATTTTCTTCAGTATTTTGGGGGGAGGGTTTCCTTTAACAAGCTATTGACTCATTTTTCATGATTTTCTTGCACTACTGTCATTTCTCTTCCCAATTTTTCCTCTCGTTCTCTTACTTGATTTTCAACCTCCTTTTTGAGCTTTTCCAAGGCCTGAGACCAATTCATATTTTTCTTAGAGGCTTTGGATGTAAGAGCTTTGATTCGGGTGACTTCTTCTGGTTATATGTTTTGATCTTCTTTGTCCTCAAAGTAAGAGTCTATAGTCTGATTTTTTCCCACTGTTTGCTCATCTTCCCAGCCAATTATTTGACTCTTGAGCTCTTGGTCAAGGTTGGACTCTGCTTCCAGAGTGGAGAGTGCTTTGTCCCAAGTTTCAGAGGTTTTGCACAGCTGTTGTCAGAGATAATTCTAGGCACCTGTAAATTTTCAGTTCTTCTAAGGTGGTATGATCAAAAGAGAGGTGTTTACTCCTCTCCTGGCCTTCAGTCTGGTCTGTGAATGACCACAAACACTCTTTTCTGCCTTGGAACTGTGAGGAGGATTCCCTCTCCACAGCTGCCGCAAGCTCTACCATGCCAATACCCCTCCTCACCGCAGGACCACCACCCAGGACTGCAACTCAGATCCAAGCAGGGCAAATCAAGAGATTCCTGCCTCAGCACCAGCAAAGAAATGCCTGCATTCCCCCTCTGATCAGTCATTTGCTCCCCTTACCATCTGTGGGTCTGGAGCTCTGGAAGCAGCTGCTGTTGCTGCTTTTGCCACAGCAGCCGCTGCTGTAGTCACCTCCACTGCCCTGGGGCTGGGGCCAGACCATGCTCTTCTCTCACCCAGATCTGTCGAGTCTCTCCACTGACCTTCTACTTTGTCTATAAACCACCACAGCTGCCAGTGATTCAGTGCCCTGGGGCCTGCTCTGACCCAGGTCTGTGTTGGCATGGCCCACACTGGACTATGTTCTGTTCCCACCCCGCTGTGATAGACCCTTCCTGTCAGCCTTCCAGGTTGTCTTGGACTGCAGATTTGTTTCACTCTGTCATTTTGTGGGGTTTGTAAGTCTAAAATTCATTTAAAGTCATTTTTTACAGGTATTTGGAGTGGTTTGAGGGAAAGCTCAAGCAAATCCCTGCTTTTACTCTGCCATCTTAGCTCCACCTAAAGAACATTTTCCATCAATAAAACTTTAGAAAAAAGTGGGAGGAAGAGGAAAGGAGACAACAGCAAGTGGTACAGTTTGGTTGGGGAGTCTAAAGAATAAAGGAAGTCAATGTGAGGGCAGGCTGGAAAGGAGGAGTGATACCATATTATGAAGGATGAATGCTAGGCTATGGAGTTTTTACTTTGAGAGTCAATTGAAAGAGAAAAGAAAATATGGTAGAAAATCACTCTGCAAGGTAGAGAACATTGGGGAGAAAAGGCAAAAAAGAGGGTGGCAGCATGATGTGATTCAGAGAACAGTAGACTGAATGGAAGTCTTTGTTTTGCCACTAAATTAGTGGTGTAGCATTGGTCAACTCATTTACCTTTCTTGGGGCTCTGTTTCCTTTATAAAATGAAGTGATCGGTCAGTGTGTGGCACAGGCTTGTTGGATTGAAAATAAAATGAAGGGATTAGACTGGATGTTCCATCATAGGCCTCTAGATTTAGAACTCAAAGGGGCCTTAGAGGTCACTCAGTTCAACCTCTTTATTTTATAGATGAGAAACTGAGTCTCAGAGAGGTGAGATGACTTACTTGCCCAAAGTCACACAGATATTAAGTAAGAGAGTGAAGATTTGAACATAGGCCCTAGGACTTCTCCACCTCATCACACTGTTTTCCAGTTCTGGAATTTTATGTATTCTGAAAGATAGCGTCTCAGATACATGAAGCCATTTTATAACATAGACTTTGGAAGTATTTGGAGGTGGGTGGGATCTGATGGGGACAGAACAGAGACTTGGACTATTTCACCATTTGATCTCAGAAGCCATTCACTGTAGAGAACCATGGCCCAGTGGAAAAAGTACTGGACTTATAGTAATGATCCCTGTATTTAAGTTGCAGCTCTGTCGTTTCTTAGTTATGGGACCTTGGGTAAATCATTTAACATCTCAGTCTGTCTCCTATCCTGTAAAAGGAGGGGGCTGGACTGTATGTGGTAGGTCCCTTACAACTCTAACATTCTCAAATTCCATATTGCCTGTAAACCTAGAGGCCATGGGAGAGGACGGAAGGTCCTTTTATTTGTTCTTTGATTATACTGGAGAGATTTGGTTTGACTTTGGTTCTCTGGCTCCTAACATTTCCTCTCTTGTGTCTACAGACAGAGGAAGGTTTCTCCATACCTCCGTAGAGTAGGACATCCAACGTATGAAAAATCGGAAAGAGAAGTCCCATTGTTATGGTTGTCCAGTCGTGTCTCACCCTTTGTGACCCTATTTGGAGTTTTCTTGGCAGAGATACTGGAGTGGTTTGCCATTTTCTTCTCTAGATCATTTTATAGGTGAGGAAACTGAGGCACACAGGGTTAAGTGACTTGCCAAGGGTCACATAGCTAGTGTCTGATGCCAGATTTGAATTCAGGAAGATAAATCTTCCTGACTCCAGACTTGGCACTCCATCCACTGTGTCATCTAGCTACTCCAGAAGTCCCAAAGCCCTGTCACATGTTTATATTGGGTAGTTATGCCAACCCTTGGTGCTCATGGCTTGTTCTGTGTTACAGTGGAAAGAGTTCTTAATTTGTTTCCAAAAGACCTTCCTAGATTTCCTACTTATCACATGTGTGATATTTCATCTCTCTGGGTCTCAGGATTCTAATCTATAGAATGAGGAGCTCATACCAATTAATCTCTAATGTCCCTTTCAGTTCAATTCCTTTGATTGTTCAGTTAATCTTGGCCACTAATCCCTCCCAAGCCCCCAAAGTGATACTGCTCAACCTTAACCTTTAACCAACTGCTTAACCTTTGTTAAGAGACACAATGGAGACTATTTCAATACCTTGGAGTTAGATCACTAAGGAATTTGTGGTCCAGGCCAACAAGTTGCAAAGGGCCTCTATTATTGGTCTATCTCTTCCTCTCCAATGTTTTCCACTCAGAAATCCTCTGTTGTTTGAAGCACTGGACTCTCAGAGGCATGAGCTGCCAAGAAAGGAATATAAGGCTGCCAGGTAAAACTGATGGATGGGAAGGAGGCTCAAGAGAGAATGCCTAGAAGGACCACATGGCCAGGCAGCTGCATTTCATGGGTAGTTGTGCGACACCCAGTGAAAAGATAGTGGGAGAGATTTCTCTCTGTGCCCATTAGACTTCTTCCACATAATCTCCAGATGAGAGGGGGCATCCTCCATGGAAAATGACAGCCTTACACCACAGGATAGTTAAAACTAAGCTTAAAAAAAGAGATGCTGGTAATGTAATAGGTGCCAGTTGGAGTTCTTCAATCAGCACATGAAAGGAAATTGGGGATCTATAAATAGCTACATTGGCCAACAAAGTTCTCTGGGTGGAGGGGGGAACATGAAACCTCAACATGCTATTGCCAGAGGAAAATACGTTCAATGTATCAGACACTTAAAATAAATACCGTGAGTTGAGAATAAATGGCATGATTAGCATAAAGGGAGTCCCTAATTAACCAGTGATAGTACATTACTGTAGCCTTCAATTCATTAAATTGCATAATTACACGAAAACACTGTTGATGCTCTCTTCAGTGTATCTGGTATTGTCTTCTCAATAATTAGTTCTGTAATTGTCAGTTTGGCAGGGCAATTAAAAATGTTTAAAGACATTATGTCAGCTTTCTCCCCTCGTCCCCACCCCATTGCCCCCCAGATGAGTTTCGGAGGACATTTCTGGAAAGATGCTCTTTATCCAAGTCCTAACTGCTTTTACATGCTTTTATGAGTTACGGAAGGCAGGAAGATGTGAAGGAGGAGGAAGGTGGTGAGGAGATTATTGATAAGATCCTGAAATGACCAATTCTGTAGACTCCTGGAGATATTCTTCCATTTATTGGAAACTAGTTAATTCCAGAAAGACAAAGACCCTTTCTTGCTGTTTGACAAGAAGAATCTGCTACTCCACTTCTTCACAGATATACAGACTGTGATAGATAACCAACAGAGTATGGATAGAAAATAAAAGCTGTATCTACCCCTGGATATACATGGGTTCATCAAAGATGCTAAGAGAAAGAGTACAAGCATATGACACAAAAGTAAATGTAGCTGTGGCCCTGCCACAGTACCTCGTGCTTTCAGCCAGCCCCTCCTTACACTGGCTTATGGAAACTAGCAGCAGGGACACCTGGCACTGATGATCTGATTGTGATCTGACTATTCTTCCTCAGTGTGATAACCTGAATACGTTATTACAATACGGAGGCTGTGCAGTTTTGTAGGCAGATGCTCAAGCAGGGATATAGACTCTAAGAAGCTCTTGACCCACAGTTCTCTGAGGATTCTGATGTGTCTTGCTTTGCAAATGTGTTTGTGTATCTTCCTTGGATTCTGCCCCATGAAATTTGGTCCTAGTAAAATTCCCTATAAAACAAAACGCTTAAGGAAGGCTTCTTCTTCTCTGTGTGGTTGTAGACAGAGGAAAGCAATTGGAGGATCACCTGGAGTTTGTCAGATTGCTTATTGAGATAGCCATTGTTGAACTATGGCTAAGTAAACTAAGCTCTCTCTGTGTGTGTGTGTGTGTGTGTGTGTGTGTGTGTGTGTGTGTGTTGCCCATGTAGGTTACATATATGTACATGAGTCTGTCTAAATAAGGTTTGCAAGGGAGCATGAATAAATTTTTTTCTACCTTTTAAGGGAGACTGAGTCCTGCAGGATGGGGGCAGAAAATTGGGACCACAAAGCTAGATACTCTTCCCTCTTCAGAGATAAGTTATGGGCTAAAATTATATCCATATTCCAGTTTAAGTATTGTTAGTAGGGAAATAATTCTTAGCTTTGAGCCAATCTCCTGATTACTACTTTTTAATGGAGGGAGGAATGCCCTAAACTATATCCGAAGGCTTGATTCCTTTCCCACTAGATACTAGTTACGCAAAGACCATCCCACATGGTGAATAATAAATGAATACATTTATCCAAGCTGATAGCAAACAGAAATGAGAGATATTACATAGGTGATACTATGCCAAATGATACATAGAGTAAATGAACTTTACTGCTGGGAACAAGACACTTAAGGAGAAATAGTACTATAACTAGGAAAGAGGCTCCTTCACACTTTTAGTGGAAATTGTGTTCATTATTAAATTATTGAATAGTTAAGAAATTTTGGTATTTTATAAATAAATCTATAAATGTAAAAATTTTTGTAAATGGAAAATGTTTATAAAATATAAAATAAATATAAAACTCTAATGATAAGATTTGTTGAGACTATACCCTTTGGGGGCAGCCAAGTAATGCATAATGACAGACAACCTAATGAAGGAGATGAAGCTAGTAATTTGTGTCAAGAAAAATATGACCTGGCACTTAACTCTGATTGTCAAATGAATTGAAAGCTGGAGATGCCTGTAGTGCCAATGTGATACTCACAGAAGCTATGGCTGCTATGAATATGCCGGAGTAGTTCTGAATCACAAAATATAACAGACTCTCTTCATTGAAGGTGAAACCAAAACATTTATTCAAACACCAGAAAGCCAAATCCATCATAGCAACAAAGAAGTCTATACACATTAGCAATGCAGGGGGCACCGCCATCTCCAAGCCTTCCCACAAAGGCAAAATCACTCCCTCTCTCACTCACGCTAGCCGCTGCTCTCTCCCAGCTCTGACTGCTTTGTCTCACTTCCTGTCATCTCTGTTCCACCCTTCCTTCTCGACCCCTTCCTGCTCCACCCATTCAGCAAGCTCCTCCCACCACAGAATCATGTGACTCAGACGGGTCACATGGACCTATTATTGGATGGGAAAGATCTTCAAATTGTATTAGCAATACATTGCATTAATGATACATTAACAATACAATGCCCTTTAGAAAGGAAATCGGAACTCAGTCTTCAGTTCAAAAGGGAGAGTGTATTTTGAAGTAGAAAGAGACATAGAATCTTATTTGGGACATTGAAAACCATTGTGAGGCTGACAGATTCCGGTGGAAGATAATGCCTACCAGGGATATCATGACCATTGACCACACTGGACTCAGCTGGAAGCTCATGACCAGAGACAAAACAAAAGTTTCACCCAAGGGTATGACCAGCTTTGCAAAATTACTTGTCTATATATTTCCAGGAAACTGGATAGAACAAAGAGAAACTGGTTACTGTAAGGGCAGCACTTTCAGGAAATAGCCATACAAAGGCTCCAATGAGGAGGCAACAATCACTAGGCTAAGCCAGGAGGGTTCTGTTAAGATCTATTAAAAGCATTAATTGTTCAAGGAACTGAGTATACAAATTAGGCTTGATTTGAGTAACTGTGCTCTAGACTTATCTCTTGTGATCATTATTCTTTCTTCTCCTTTCCTGGTGTTATATCCTGCTTCTAGTAATTGAGTTCCTATCCTGTTTTTCTACGCCTCAGCCAATAGCTTAGTATTTGACTCATACCCAATGGTAGGGAAATGGGACTACACAATACGGGATGTTACGGCTAGTACAAACATTAGAGTAATCTATGTGGATCTAGTCTCTTATGTTCACAAATGATGAAGCATCAAGAGAAATGGATTTGAAGTTAGAAGACATGGCTATGATTTCTGGTTATGCCAATGACCACTTGCATGATCTTGGGCAACCTCTTTAACCTTGAAATCTCACTTCCCTCATCAATAAAGTGAAAGAATTGGACTAAGTAAATTTAGAGTTCCCCTCCAGCTCAGAATAGTATTATTCTCTGCTTGTGACATCAATAGGGCTGTGTTTGGATTTTCGGGTGAAAACTGACAGATTCACAAAATATAAAAGCTAGAAGGCATCTTGAGACAGAAGCTTTTAGAGCTGAAATTACCCAAGAGGTCATCTAGTCCAGTTCTCTAGTTCTACAGAAGAGAAATCTTGACCTCCAACCATTTGATGACATTTTCCCCAGTAGTAATAACTTAAATATAATTGGTTCTGGTTCTAGTAACTGAGCACGTTAAAGTTTTCATAGTACCTTCCTAAAAATGACCTTAAAATATGGGCATTCCAAAGCCTACTATTCCTGTACTACAGATAAGGAGACTGAGGCTCTGAGACATGAGCTGAATTGCTTCATGGTATCAGAGCTAGGATTTGTCAACTGAACGTGAAACTAAGTCTTATATTACCTAATGAAATAATGCTTTTTTCATGGTGTATCTTTGCTGTGGACTTGTCTAATGCCTGGCTTTTCTAACTCTGACCCTAGCATAGCTTCCCTACTGACTCAATTTCTGTACCCTACAAGAAAGATGAGGGTGCCCTAGGTTTTCAGCAACTGAGCTTCATTGTCTAATCTTATTATAGCCCTGCATTCCATAATTTCCCATGAGACCTCTAGTCTTTTGAGGTTATCACCTTTCCCAAGGATGATAAGAAAGAATGGAAGAATTAGGACAGAAATGGAAACTGACCCCGAAGCATGAGAGCAAGCAGTGAATATTGCAAAGAGGGTACTGGGAGCAATTCCAGTTTCCATTTCTACTTATTCCCTGTCTCTGGTCATTTAAGCTAATGGATGTGAAAGTATTTCAAAAGGTTAAGTGCTTTATCCAAATGGAAGGCATCATTATTATTAGAATTCATACCTTTGGGTTGTCATTAGTATAACAACTTCCAATACATAAAAGAATATCTGGGGATTTAGGAAAGAGGCAGCCAGGAAGGTCTAGGACAAAGAATCTAGGCAAACAGAAGAGGTCTAATAGAAATCACAGGTCTAGAGAGGCAAGGAGTAGAGAGTCTGGCCTATCAGATGAAAAAGACAGAAACAGATGGATAGTACAGGCAGGGTCTAGAGTCTTGTGCAACAAAGGATCAGCAAAAATAGCAATAGAATCTCTAATTCTGAGGTAGATAGTCATTGGCTCTATCTTCTTTTATCCTTTTTGATGAATGTGGGTGACCCTGGGCTCACAGAGCATGATTGTAATGAGACAGAGGTCCAAGGATTATGAGTGAAACTTATTCTGTTTGACGTAGGGGTAGAGATGATAGTACATATCAGATAAGTCTTTTGTATCTGTTCATAAGAACTCCCTTAGCCCAAAGGTACAGGGTGCTACACTATACCCTGAGTAAGGTAAGAACTCCCTGATTTGGTGTGCTCTTGTATCCTAACTTCACTAGAGAGCATCGGGACCTCCTGGGGTGGTGGTGGTTGTGATGGTGGTGGATGGGGCTCTCTCCAGTGAATCTTTCTTTTTCCCTTTGTCTACCATACACAACTTAGTCCTGTCCCAGTCAAACCCAATCTTAAATATCGTCTTCAGTTCTGGGCGTTACATTTCAGGAAAAAAATGATAAGATGAAGTATATGTAGAGAAGGGTGATCAGGATGGTGAAAGCTATAGATTCTATCATACTAGAATGATTTGAAAGAACTGAGAACATTTAGCTTGGAGAAGAAAAAATTTGAAGAGGTCATGATAGCTGTCTTTAAGTATTTAAAAGACCGTCATGTGGAAAATGGATTATAGTTGTTATTCTTGTCCTTAGAGGGCAAATATAGGGGCAAGGAGCTTAATATGAGGCGAAAAATCTTAATAATTAGAATGATCCAAAAATGGGGAATGGGCTGCCTTGGGAAGTCAAATCAAGGTGCATTTATTAAGTGCTTAGTAGGTGGCAGACACTGTGCTATGCACTGGGGATAAACGGAAAGGAAAATAACAATAGTCCCTGTCCTCAAGTAGTCCCTAGTCTGATGGAGGTATTGGCTTCTAGCTACTGGAGATTGCCAAAGGGTAGCCATGTGACCACTAGTGACTGATATTTATAGAGAAGGTGTCTATTCAGGTATAGGTTGGACTATATGGCCCTGAAATCTCTCCCAGTTCTGAGATTCTTTGATTCTCTGATTCTAGAGAAAAAACAGATTATTGGTAGATTTTTTGGCTGGAGAATTGCTCTCATCCTTGCAGCATTACCTTGGAACAAAGGATAAAACAAATCTCTAACTACAGGTAATTAATTCTCCTGGTGCCTTTGGGTATGCGTGGCTGGCCTGGCCCCTCATTTTGTTAATATCAGGTATTCAGCTGATAGGAATTTCTTCAGAACAATTGTAAGAAGGGAACATTCATGAAATATGACGCGGGTTGCCCTAAATCTCAGGCCTGTTTGGTATGTAAAACCTTTCATCCAGCATGCATTTTTTATGAAAGGATTGAAAACCCAAGAAATAAAACATGGGACTCTCAGCATCATTATGCACAAGTTATAGCTGTTCAGCCAAGAGGAACCAAACAGTCAGGCCCTAGGGAACAGAGCTTTTCCAGTGAGCAAGAGGCCTCAATCCATCTGCCTGCCCAGAGTCCAGAGGGAGTAATGGGCAGACTGGGAGGCTTAAGTGAACTTGGGAAGAGCAAGTCAGCTATAGAGTGCCATAAGGCTCCTGGGTGACAGGGTCCTCAACCTCTGTCATGGGCACACCCTGAGGGGAGGACAATGGTTTTAGAATTGTTAGCTCAGGGATGCAGCAAAACTGAGCTTCAGTTACTAGACTATCACTAGCCGGTACCCTGCTGATTTTCTATGTGCCAGAACCTTCTTGTAACTTACCAGCATGGCTGCAAATACATCCAACATATCCAGAGGGACTTGAAAAGCTGATAGTCATATAAAGTTTAGTCGAGTGGGATAAGATGGTCATCAGTGTAGCTAACCCACCACCACCCTAAAGTAATAGGCAGCTAGGTTATAGAGGGCATAGAATGCTGGACTTGGAATCAGGAAGATCCAAATTCAAATCTTACCTCAGGATGCCCTCAGTTTCCTCACTGCAATCTGATGCAGCTTCTAAGGTCCCTTCTGGCTTTAAATCTGTCCTGTTAACCCTGCCACTAGCTAATCTTCTATGTGGAACAAAATGTAAAAATGGAAAATACCCTTCTCTTTTTGTTTTGCTTTGATGTCAACCTCCAGGTTCAGATCTACTGCCCCCAAACTGTCTAGAATTTCCTGTCTAGCATTCTAGATCTGTGGGTTCATGAGATTCAGAGCTGGAAGGGGCTGTAGAAACCATCTAGTCTCACTCCCTAATATTACAGATAAGGAAACCAAACCCTAGAGATTTTACCTGATTCATTCATGGTCACAAAGGAAATTAAGCACCAGGTTTGGGAACTAAACTAGCATCCTCTGATTGCAGATTCAGAGCTTTTTCACCATTCTAGATTGCTTTCACCATGCCAGATTTCTCAATTCGACCTGTGGACAAGATACTCACTCTAATTCCAGGCATGGGACACTGTGTTCAGTTTAACCCCCATTTCTTCGGCTTATCTTTCTTTACTCTTCCTTGTTTGCCAAGCACCTGTGAATCCCTGGCACATACAGGGTCTTCTCTGTGCCACTACATTAGGAAAATTCACAAGAGGAGGAAGATTAGCATAATGCGCGTGCGCGAGCACACACACACACACACACACACACACACAGAGCAAAGCATCTGTGCATTCAGGCCACTACAACCATGTTCTTATGCTGTCAAAGATTTTACTGATTTTCTCTTTTCTCTTGAATTTATTCACACTCAGAATTATGACCAGACCAGAGAATCAACTCTCAGCAATGTATCCCTCAATATCTGTCTGAATATTCTGGTTAATTTCCCCTACCATCTGAACTGAAGTATTATGTGTTTCCCAGCCCTGAGGCTACATTTGCTTCCTCTCACCCCTGTGGTTTGACCACACTGTCCTCCTTATTGTAGGAGTACTGGGTAAACTTTGGAGGAGATCAGAAAGGGTAACATCACCATGGGTAGCAAAGGGCTGAGCCAGTTTGTTTATTCTGGCTCCATAGAGGGGTAGGATCAGCGTCATCAAAATCTCTTGACACATCTTTCAGCAAAATCATTGGCCCAACTTGGTGGGATCAGTAGGTCTCTACTTTGTCTTGCGCTGGGCCCCACTTCTTGCCCCTCTGCACCAGGGGGGCTACTTGGTACCATTTAGACCCTCTTTGGGCTCTCGACCCCACTCTCATACTTTACTTTCCATTGTATCCCATGACCTAAATTTTACAAAGGATGTCAGCCCAAGAATAGAGAGAAGCTCTTAGAAAGGAAATTCTAAGACTGTAAATAAACAAAAGTGCTTCTAGTAAGAAGCTAAGTGAACCGTCTAAAGATTATACTCTAGATTCACAAGAAATTCATAGATCAACTGAGATTTTAAAAAGACATTTAGAGAAGGTGGAAGCCAGGGCAGATAACAGAGTGATGTGGTCTTTGAAGAAGGATGGGAGCACTAAAGCTTGGCATTCCAGACTGACAGAAAAGGTTAAAGAACCCAAAAAGGGCTTTTATAGATGTTTTTGGGACAACAGGAAGGTCAAAAAGGATAGGCCTGCTATGACTGGTAGAAGAGATTATGATAATGGATGACATGGTAAAGATGGAGCAGCTCAAATCTTAGTGCTGCTTTTGTCTTTCGGATAAATGAGAATGACCCTTGGCCTGAGAAGGATCAAACAGAAACAGTCAAGAGGGAGTTTAATTCAGCAATTAGGTCCAACATGCATGAAATACTTGCTACTTGTAAGGCAATGAGCTGGGTGCTGGAGAAAGAAGGACAAGAGGAAAAGTCTCCGCTCTCATGGAGTTAACATTTACTGGGGGTAAAGAATATATACATATGTATATATGTATATATATATATACACACATATATATATATATATATACATATATATACATACATACCGAGAGAGAGAGAGAGAGAGAGAGAGATAGAGAGAGAGAGAGAGAGAGAGAGAGAGAGAGAGAGAGAGAGAGAGAGAGAAGATGCAAGCACAAGGTTATTGAAATTGGGAGAGAGTACTTTATTGGAGAATTAGGAAAGGCTCACATAGGTAGTAGAACTCAGCTTGAGACTAAAAAGATGATAGAGATTCTAAGAGGTAGAAATGAGAAGAGAGTGTATTCTAGCTATAGGGGAGAGACTATGTTAATATGAGAAATGACATCTTCAGTTGGAGAAAGGCTAGTAGTGCAGTTTGGTTGAAATGCAGTGTGCATTGAGGGGAACGCCAGCAACACAGTTTGCAAAGGTAGGCAAGAACCCTTTGATGGGGGCTTTTAAATGCCATGCTGAGGAGTTTATATTTTATGCTTTATGTCTTGATTTTGGGGAAAAAAGAAAAAGGTAAAGCTTTTTAAACTATAGACCTATGAGCATATTCCTGGAAAAAATATTAGAATACATTATTAAAGGAATGGTGTATGAACAATATAAAAAGGAAACAATGGTCCTTAAGGGCCGGAAAGGCTTTACCTAGAACAGTTCATGCCAGACTAACTTTATTCCTTTTCTTGACAAGGTTAGAGCCTGGAAGATAAGGAATCTGCCATAGTCATAATATGCTTGGATTTCAGCAAATATTTGGTAAAATCTTTCTTCTATCTTTGTGGCCAAGTATGTTACATTTAACTCATCCCACTGAATTCTCTAGTACTCTTGGGGGAGATTGAGGAGGCTTAGGTTCTCTGTCATCATCTCTAGCCCTCACCAAGAGATTTCCCTCAGTTGAAGGGGTAGGTCCCCTGCACCCCAGTTCCATTTAGCCATTAATCGTCTGAAGAAATATTTATCTCTAAAGGCATAATAACAAATGTACTTACTCCCCAATGTGTGTGAGGCTTACTCCTCCCCATCTTGTACCACCTCATTTTCTAGGGAGGGGAAAGGAATTCTGTTTGTAATTTAGCTCAGTTCCTGTAGAGCACCCACTCTGAGTTCCAAGTCCAAACTCCTTTTTTGGGGTTGAGTCCCAGGCTCTCTAGCTTCTCTGGGCTTCCTTGCTGGGCTGGCTGGCTGAAACCCCAACTCTCCTGGAATTCTGGCTGTTAGGTTGCCATGGCTTGAATTCTTGGTCGAGTAGGTCTGGTGGGGATCACTACCAACACCTCAAACTGAGGACAAGTGAAACAAAACAGAAACAAACACCCCTAGACCCAAGAAAAAACTTGGAGCCAAGAGGAAGAGGAAGAACAGAGAAAAAAAGTCTTCCTTTCACCAGTTCAGTTCATGGCACTAGAACTGTGGGTGAACTGTGATCTTCACCCTCTGGATTACTATTTTCCCCACAATTTAGGGAAAAACAAAGCTTCCATAAACCAGAGCAGGTCCAGCGAAGGTTCACCAGGTTGGCAAAGGGATTGTGGGACTTGCCATATAAGATTTTTATCTGGAGAAGATGACTTGGGGGGTAGTCATGATAGATGTCTTCAAATGTTTGGAAGGGTGATATTTTGAAAAGTGAATTGATTTGTTCCACTTGGTTCCAGAATGCAGAAGTAGAAGTACTGAGTAGGAATTAGATGCAGATTTAGGTAAGAGGAAGACTTCCTGACAATGGGAGCTGTCCACAAATGGGTAGCGCTGCCCTGGGAGATCTCAGGCTCTTTCTGCCCCCAGAGGTTTTTAAGTACACAGATGTATTAACATTTGTTGCTGATAGTTTGGGGGGTGGTCAGTTTCATATAACTTATAGGATTATGTTGTCTCTGAGGTCCCTTTGAACTCTTTGATCCTATCATTTTGTGTGATTCCCCTGAAGCGACCCACATTCTACTCTCCTCAGTGAATTCCAAACTGGCTAGATGGCATAGTGGATAGAGTATTGGACTTGAGTCAGGAAGCCCTGTGTTCGGATCCTGGTTCAAACACTGCTAAGTGTCTGAGGCCAGATTTGAACTCATGATGATGAGTCTTCCTGACTCCAGGCCCAGCACTCTATCCACTGTGCCCTCTAGCTGTGCCATATGTAAAGCATATGTAAACCTCAAAGGGCTCTATAAATGTTAGCTATTATTACTATTAAGAATGTATCTTTCAATATAGGATTCCCATAGGTGTTGCCACTCTCACCGATCTGAGACCCAGTTTGATATCGGACTCTATAGGAACAGGTCTCCCCAAATTCTTCTGTTGGCTTTTCTTGCATGATTTTCTCTAATACTCAGCCAAGTGGGGCATGAAGGCTTTTGTTAGGACATCAGGAACCCCTTTAATTCTTTCCAATAAAATAACCAATCTGGGTAATTAAATAGACATTGAATAAAAATACTGGGAGTATTCTCCTGGCTCTACTACTAAATAGATATATGAACTTGTACAAACAAGTCACTTAAACTCTATACCTCAGTTTCCTCATCTTAAAGTCAAGGAGCTATAAAGGAGCTGATCCCTAAGATCCCTCCCAGCTCTGACGGTCTATGTTTAAGATCTCTCCCAGCTCTGACCTTTTTGTCTTAAGGTTCCTCCTGGCTCCAACAGTTTTATGTTTTAAGGTTCCCCCTGCCTCTGACAATGGGGTGATCCTATGATGCTTTCAGGACAACTGGAAGAATTCACTTACCTGGCACCTGACTTACCCACATGGTTAGATACAGCCTGATAAGGTTGGACAGGGAGCATAAATAACGCTCAGGGAGGCCTCAATTTCTTCCCATAAAATATCAGTTTAAGCATAAACACAATACATGGAAAATGAGTCTCTTGAGATAATTGAGTTTCTGGTTATTGTACTACAGGCATTGCCAATGTAATCACTAACTTTCAATTCACAAATCCTATTTGTTGTTCCTTTTGTGAGACAACAATATATAACATTTTCTACTTACTCTAGGTAGCGTAAACAAATCACTTTCCTTCATATTGGCCTTTCACCAATAGGACTGCTATTGGATGTGAGAGTGTTTATGTTGAAGGACCGGATCGATCCAGCCAAAAAATCACACGCTACATTTTTTTTTGGAGGCATTAGATATTAACAAATATGTTGCCTGATGGAGTTTCTAGTATATGAGGCTTGAGCAAGTTTCCTTATCACCCAGTGCTGTGCCAGGTGACTTGGACAGGGCCTACATGAGGTAAGTGAGACAACTAGAGTTCATGGTAGCAGTTTGATATGGTGGAAAGTATGGCACTGACTTTGAAATCAGAAGGCTGGGTTTTAGGCCTAGCTCTGTGCTTTTCACCTGTGTGACTTTGGGGGAAGTCACTATCTCTCTGGGGCTTAGCTTCCTTAACTGGATGGCCTAGCTTTCCTCTCCTATAAAAAGAGGGCTATCCTACCTTAGGCATCTAGGTGGCACAGTGGATAGAATACTGGTCCTGGAGTCAGGAACATCCCTCTTCTTGAGTTCAAATATGCCCTCAGACGCTTACTGGCTATGTGACCCTGGGCAAGTCACTTAACCCTGTTTGCCTCAGTTTTTCTCATTTGTAAAATGAGCTGGAGAAGGAAATGGCAAGACTGCAGTGTCTTTGCCAAGAAAACCCCACATGGAGTCATGAAAACTCAAAGAGGACTGAAAAAATAGCATATTCCTGCCTTATGTGACAAATGAAAAGTTTGAGAGATGTAGTTTCTAGGGTAATTAATAATCGGTTTTATTAATTATGGTTAGCAGATAACGAATAAAATGATGATCATCTGGCTTTTTCTAGTAAACCAAAGACAAATCATGGTGGCCACTTAATGTTTAAATACCCTTGGACAGTGGGTGTTCCCAACAGGTGGAAATCAACTCTGGTTAATAATCAATGAGAGAATGAATATTATAATGAGAGGTGGGCTTATTCTAATCCTCATCTCTACCCAGACCACATCTACATTGGGTAAACTAGACAAAACACCCAGTCCTGCCTGAGTAGAACACAACAGGCCAGAACTCACCTACATTAGCTTGTCTTTGTAAGAGCTTCTAGTTGGGTAGAGCCAGATGCACGTACCCAGAGGATTTGGGCAATCTCATGTATCAGCAATGTCCTTCAAAGAACTGGGCTTTGGATGAGGAAATATAAAGTGAAAAAACTCTGGATCTCCCCAATATTAATTGATTGTTAATATAAGAGAAAATAATTTCTCTCACTTATATCAGTGATGATTATGAGAATTAAATAAGGATATTTATGTAGACATGCATAGGGGCAGTAATAATAGCTGACATTTACATGATATCTAACAGTTTATATCCATTGGGTCAGTTTGTCCTAACAAACCTGTGAGC
This sequence comes from Trichosurus vulpecula, assembly GCF_011100635.1. Lineage (NCBI taxonomy): Eukaryota > Metazoa > Chordata > Mammalia > Diprotodontia > Phalangeridae > Trichosurus > Trichosurus vulpecula. The sequence continues at coordinate 80,428,822 of NC_050581.1, forward strand.
TAAGTACTACAGATATCATCCCCATTTTACAGATGAGAAGCCTGAGGTTCAAATGATTAAATTTTTTGTCTTAGACACACAGCAAAGTATATCGAGGTGGGACGCTAACTTAGGTCTTCCTGATACCAGATATGGTGCCTTTATAACATGATATATCACAACTATATAAAAGGCTATGTCAGTTATTTTAATTATCATCATCATTATCTCATTTTGAAATAGTTTATCTTCCCCATCTTCAAGGAGTACAAATGCCAGGTCTCACATTCCACAGCCTCCACCTATCTTGCCCACTCAGGAGCATAATATAGAGGAAAGGATGCTGAATCTGAAGTCAGGGACCTGGGTTCAAAACCTGACTGTCACTAAAAGTAATTTAATCCTCAGGGTCTCAGTTTTCTCATCTATGCAATGAGGGGGATTGGACTAGAAGATCTCTAAGATCTATTGCAGCTCTAAATATCTGGTCCTATGACCATTGTCTATTCATTTTATGATGCGTGAGAGGTCCTGATCAACTTTAGATGTCCAACCAACGCTTCAAATTGAAGTTGGAGGGTACCTTAGAACACTAAATGTTAGAGCTGGAATGCAATAACCATACGTACCACACATGTTCATTAAGCAAGTGCTACAGACAGAGTCCTGAGCCGAGGCAGTGAGATGGCTCGGTGGATAGAGCACTGTGCCTGGAGTCAGGAAGACCTGAATTCAAATCTGACTCAGACACTTACTAGCTGAGTGACTCTGGGCAAGTCACTTAATCCTGTTTGCCTCAGTTTCCTCATCTGTAAAATGAGCTGGAGAAAGAAATGGCAAACCACTCCTCAAATGGAGTCATAAAGAGTTGGATGTGACAGAATAACAACACACTTGGCAGGTGTGGGGTGGTGGTGAAGGGCGGGGTGGTACTCTCAATTTTCTTCCTAATATATCTACTTCAATATTTTAGTCTGCAGAAATCTAGAAACATCACTCTCCGGAACTCCTTAAAGGATGTCTCTCAGTTCATTGATCTTATAAATGTGACTTATTTGACTTTTTGTTGTTGTTGTTGTGTCTGACTCTACATGACCCCATTTGGGGTTTTCTTGGCAAAGATCCTGGAGTGGCTTGTGATTTTCTTCTCTAGCTCATTTTACAGATAAGGAAGCTGAGGCAAACAGGGTTAAGTGACTTGACCAGGGTCACACAGCTGTTAAGTGTCTAAGGCCAGATTTGAACTCAGAAAGATGAGTCTTCCTGATCCCAGACCTGGCACTCTGTCCACCATGCCAGAGATGTGGATCTGCCTAGATATTATCTGGGAACATCTGCCTTACCTTGATGGTGCCTATCACTTCCCCTTATGAGCACTATAAGGCATCAAACATAGAACAGATTTTATTTATACAGAAAAGGACACAGAAAGAATTTGAACCTCAGCCAGTAGTCTAGAAACCTACTGCTCCTTCTGATGGATATTCACCTTTTCAGGGGCATCTAGCAAGGCGAAAGAATGCAGTATTTCTCTGGAGAATCAAGAGAATCTTCCTCCTTCTGGTAGATAAGCCCTCAGAGTCCTGCTGCCCTGGATGTGGCTCCAGAACAGGACAAGGTCAGTGTTTGCACGATCTGGTTCCTCAATGCTGTGACTCTTCTTTCTAGTTCTAGTCTCATGATTTTGTCATGAGCTTCTCTCCCCAGGGTCTCCAGTGTTCTGCTGCCTCTGTACTCACTTCAGCATCACTGCTCTATTTCCCCATTGTGCCTCCCTCTCTCCACCTCAGCAGGATGCTATAGAGCCCTAGACTGTTTGAAACTTTCCAGCGTTTAGACAGACCTGAATTTGGAATACCCCTGGGCCGTTTAATTTTGTTGTTGTTGTTGTATTTTTATCTGGCTCCCGCTGGCTCTTCCTTCCACACAAAAGGATATTTTTAGGTGACCACGGGAATCTCTCATTACTTTCACTGATCCACCAAGTTTCCAATTTTCACTCTTGTTTGAGATGACCCAGTCAATAAACATTTATTAAACACCTACTATGTGCCAAGCACAAAAGAAGGCAAAAGAGAATTCCTGTCTTCAAGGGACTCACAATCTAGTGGAGGAGACAAGCAAAAAACAATTGTACAAACAAACTATATAAAATATAAATAAGAAATAATTTACAGAGTGAAGGTGCTAATAATAATGACCACTACCATTTACATAATGCTTCGTGTATGCCAGACACTGTGTTAATTGCTTTACGATGTCTCATTTGATCCTCACAACAACCCTGGGGGGGGGCGCTATTATTATCCCCATTTTAAGGGTGAGGAAACTGAAGTAAATAAGAGGTTCAGTGACTTGATGAGCATCACACATCCAGTAAGTGTCTGAGGCCAAATTTGAACTCAGGTCTTCCTGACTACAGGTCTAGCACTCTATACTCTCTACCGCCTAGCTACCCTACCCACCATCACTAGAATTAAGAGGGATTGGGAAGTGTTTCCTATAGAACATGGGGTTTTAGTTGGGACTTAAAGGCAGCCAGTAGGTAGAAATGAGATGGTAAAGCATTCCAGGCATGAGGGAAAGCCAGAGAAAATGCCTGGAGCCAAGAGATGAAGCATCTTGTTCATGGAAAAGCCAGAAGGCCAGTGACACTGGATCAAAGAGTATGTGGTAGGGAGTTAGGGGTAAGGACACTGCGCAGGTGGTGGGGTAGGTTATGAGTTAGAGCAAGCTTTACAGGTGCCCTCGATATTCCCAGTTCCTAGCCCAGGTACCTCCTATTCATTCACTTTGTTTGACGTCTCTTAGGGGCTGCCTTTATTTCCCTTCTTCACTGGTCTTCTCATTTCCCATCTTTGTCAGAGGCAGCTGAAGACAAATCAAACTGTTCCTACTTCAAGAAAGTTAGAAACAAAGTATGGGGACAGTTAGGTAGCACAGTGAGTAGAGCATCCATCCTGGAGTCAGGAGGACCTTAATTCAAATCCAGTCTCAGACACTTACTAGCTATGTGACTTTGGTCAAGTCACTTAACCCTGATTGCCCCCACCCACCCAATAATAAACAATAAATGCTTATAATTTTGTAGATCTGCTAGGAAATGTAGGAATCAGGGTTCAGTAAGTCAGTCAACAAACATTATTAAGCACCTATTATATGCCAGGCACTAGGCGAAGCACTGGATTATATATGAATTATATATTATATTATATATATTATATATATGAATTATATATATATATATGTATTATATATGAAAGACAAAGAACCTAAGTCCCTGCCTTCAAGGAGCTTATAGTATGTAAACAACTATGTACATACAAAATACAGAGAATATAAGTGGAAGGTAGTCTCATCGGGAAGATACTAGCAGTAGTGGGAGCTGGGAAAGGCTTGCGGTTGAAGGAGAGAAGGGGCTAGGGACCATGTCTAGCAAGAACCAGAGCCACTGGTTGCCAGTACTTGGAGGGCCGGGAAGCCACAGAATATTAGCATTGGATGGAATGTGACATCTACTCCAGCCTCCTCATTGTCCACAGGTGAAAATTGCTGGCTAGATGGGAATTCTGTAGTCCAAGGTCAGACAGCTACCACCCAGTAGAGCGGGCTGCTCCGTCATATCACGACGCTTGCTTCCCTCTGTGTCCTTTGGCTGAGTCTTCGCCACCAGAGGGCCTGAATTGACTGAGCAAGCAGTCAGTCAGCATTCTCACAGACATGTTTGTATTTGTAGGGCTTCAATCGTATATTAAGCTAAAACGATCAATTGGAGGACAATACCTGGCTCGGTAGCGGTGGGAGATGGACGTCCTGCTGAGAAAGAGAGCAGAGGGTAATAAGATATTGGGAGTGACTGCATCTCTCAATGATTGTATGTCATGCTTTGTTCACATTCTGTCTTCAGAAAAAGACTCCAGGTCTCCCTCTCAGTGGTGGTGATGGCTTTTCAATGAAGATTATCACTGAGCCGCATTCTTTTCCATGGGGCATTGGATTATAGGAGCTGGTGCTGGCGGAGTGGAAAGGGGTAGACCGGTGGGGCAAAAAAAAGTAAAAAATCACAGTTCTGGCTTGGGCTCTGGGACACCTCACCTTTTGGAGGCTCAATTTCTTCTTACAAACCAGGGAGTGGGGCTAGAATGTTGGTTTGAAATTAAATTAAATTTTAAAATTAAATAAAAATTTCATTAGTTTTCCCAAATTTATACAATTGTCAATCAATTGGCAAGTATTTATTAATTGCCTGCTGTGTGCAAGGCACTGTGATAGGTATTGCGGCTACATATATTAAACAATCTATACTTGCAAAGAGCTTATACGCAAGTGGAAACTCAGTAAGTACCTAAAATACATATCACATAAATATAAATTTACTAAATATATACATATACACACATATACACATGAAATAGTTAAATACAAAGTAGCTTAGGAGGGAGAGTACTAGCACTTGGGGATCAGAAAATGCTTCATGCAGAAGGTTGTAAAAGTAAAAAGGAAGATTACTATGAAATCTTTTTTTTTTCCCATTCTTAGATTTGATTTGCTGTTTTATCAGTATGGGAAACCTCTGCTACAGAAACTCCAGCCTCTCCTACAGATTGGCAACTTGTCTGAAATTTCCTAGTCCTAGAGAATTAATTGCCTGGAGGCACTGAGAGATTATTATTATGGTCGTTGTTTGTCCTTTGTTCTTGAAGAAGACCTTGAGGTCAGGGAGGTGATGCATTCACTTGCAAGTGAATTGGATTTAAGTGAGGGAGGGCTGTACAAAGTCATCAGTCTGACTTTCTCTTCTGGAGCCATCTGGGCCCAGTGGCCAGATATAGATCAGGATGATGGGAGATGGCCCCTGGATGTAGTGGGAGACCTTGACCTTTTTAAGCTAAGGTCTTTCCTAGGTCACTGAGAGATTAAGTGAGTGGACCATTGTCACACATACAGCCTGTGCTACAGGTGGGACTTGGACTCAGGTCTTGCTATCTTCAGGCTTTATCTCCTATGCTCCCCTGCCCCTTCTCCTGGCCTTTTCTTCATGCAGATTTGTTAATCTGATCATCTATGCCTTTGAATAAAGCTACAGAAGACTTCATAACCTGATGTAGGGGTCTTGGGCTCATAAGCACATATGTCTGAGATCCCTGGGACTGCATGGTTCCTTTCAGCTCTGCTATTCTGTGTTCTATATTTTAAAGCTTCAGTTCCAGCATTCTCTGATTTTTGTTCCAAAGTCCCTTCTCTCTCTCACATTCTATTCTACTACTTAGGATCCTTTCAGCTCTGACATTCAATGTTCTAAGGGCCCTGACAGCTCTAATATTTGATATTTTAAGGTTCCTTCCAGCTCTAACTTTCTATATTCTATATTTTAAGATCCCTTTTAGTGCTGCTGTTTTATCTTCTATGCTCTAAAAACCAAAACCAAAAGCCTCCCACTCTTAATGATGTATGATTCGTTGAATCTAAATCATGTGGGGGCAGCCCAGGAACTATGGTACAGATTGGTTACATGAAGCGAACGATACCAATTTTCCTTCTGATACTCCTAGTCGTTGCACCTGTTACCTTTTCAGGAGAGATGCAAATTTTGTAAGGATACAGTTCTACTTATGTTACCCCGGGGCCATCCAATAAATACTCATCCTCCTTTCCTCTTTCAGACCCCAGGGGACTCTATGGAGAATGGACAGACAGTAGATAGTAGGTTTTCAAGAAGGACATTTTTTTATGAAGTAGTGGGAAGAATACTGAGATTAGAAGAAAATGGCCTGGGTTTGAACCCCAGCACTAGCCACTGCTAAAGGAGCACATGGCTTTATGTAGATAGGGTGGTTAGTAAGTTACCTGATCGCTTTGATATAAGTCTTTTCACACAGAGTTCCTGCCTCTCTCACAGGGTTGTCATAAGGATGACTATATTTAGTATTTAGTAAACTTTGTCTCTTGGTTTGGAGATGGCTGTGCCTCCACCAATACAGATGAGCAACACATCTCCAATTTAAAGAGTTCCTTGGGGACACCAGGAGGTTGAGTGACTTGTCTGTAGTCACACGGTCAAATCATAGGCAGGACTTGAACCCAGGTTTTCTTGGTTCCAAGGATGGTCCTACACTCATGATACCATGTTGCCACTCATCGCCATTAAAACATTATATAAATGTAGGCTATGATCAATATAATAATGACTGTCTTTGAGGGCATAGATTGTCTTTGCCTCTTTGTATTTCCAATTCTTGGCACAGTACCTGACACGTAGTAGGTGCTTCATAAATGTTTATTGATTGACTGACTGTAACATTCAGTTACCAGATGCTTGCTTACATCACAGCACAACTGGCTGAGAGTAGAAGGGTTGGTCATTCTGACCACATGGCCTTGTAGGTAGATCATCCTGTCTGGATGGAAAGCAGGATCATAAAATCTCAGAGTTAGAAGGGACTTCAAAAATCATCTAATCTAACCAAAATCTAAAGTGTGAGTCCTGTCTATAATATTCCTAACAAACGGTCATCCAACCTTCACTTAAAGACCTCCAGGGATGGAATCTCATTGCCTTCTGAAGAAATCCATTCCATTTTTCAATGACTTTATTGTTAGGAAAGTTTTCCCCTTAACTCAAGCTTAAACTTTCTGAAACTTCTCTTCATTTATGCTAGTTTGTCTTTTTTTGTGGTAAGTAGAAGTGTAATTCCCCACAGCGTATGTAGGCCTTCAGATACCTGAAGACAGCTCTGCTCCCTTAACCCACATCCAAATTTCCTATATTCCAGGCTAAACATTCCTAGATCCTGCAACTCTTTGTTGTATTTCTTGGTCCTAGGGACCCTCCACATTATGGTCACCCTTCTAAGATACATCCCAATTTGTCAATCTTCTTCTTATAGTGAAGCTGGCAGAAGTGGGCCAATGCATAAGAAGACTATCACTCTCCCATCACTGTGGACACTATACCCCTCATTAGAGACTTAAGTTGTATTAGCTTTTGTGGCTTCTGGGTCATATCATTGTATCTTATTCAGCTTTGTTTGCTTGTTTGCTTTTCAGTCATGTTCAGTAGTATCTGACTATTTGCAGCCCCATTTGGGGTTTCCTTGACAAAGATACTGGAGTGGTTTGCCGTTTCTTTCTCCAGCTCATTTTATGGATGAGAAAACTGAGGCAAACAGAGTTAAGTGACTTGCTCAGGGTCACACAGCTAGAAAATATCTGAGGTCAGATTTGAACTCAGGTCTTTCTGACTCTAAGCCTGGTACTCTGTTCACTTTGACACCTAGCTGCCCCTCATTCAGTTTACAACACATTTAAGCCCCAAAATCTTTTCTCATAGGAACTGTGATTTGGCTATATTTCCCCAGTCTTGTACTTGTGAAGCTTATTTCTTTTAATCTAAGTATAGGACTTTATTTTTTATCTGGATTCAATTTCCTCTTATTTAAGCCTAATATTAACCTAATGAGGATTTTTGGGTCCTGTCATCTCAAGTGTTAGTTATTTCTCCCTCTTTCATGTCGTCTGAAAATCTGTTAAGCATGCTATCTCTGCTTTTGTGTCAATTATTTTTCAAAACCTTTGAACAGCATAGGGCCAAGGGTCAAAATCCCTGGGATGCTTCAACTGAGACCTTCCTCCAAGTGGACAGTGAGCTATGAATGATCACCATTTCGATCTAGCTCCAGTCCTGGATCTTCTTGTAATTTTATCAGGCCTACATTTCTCTATCTTGTCCATAATGATATCATGAGAGATGTGAAAAACTTTGCTGAAATCTGAGTATACTGTGCCTATGGCAAGTCTCAGCTCTATGAGTCATTGTGAAGACTGGCCTATCGTTAGGCCCTTCCTCTCAGAAGTGACTTTATTATTTGATCACTGCTTGGTCCACTTATATACCAGGAAATTCCTATGTACCCAATCCTTCTGTTTTGGCCAGAAACACTGAGGGTCTTTCCCTCCCAAATTGTTATTTTTTTTAACTAGGTAAAGGAGGCCTTTCTTTGCCTCATTTACCACCTAGCCTTAATCACTGAATGGGTGTTGCCTTAGTCAAACTGAGGCCTGTTAAAGACCTTAGCTTAAAAAGGCCAAGGTTTCCCAGTGCGTCCAGATAGCTTCAGAGGAGAAAGTCAGGCTGGTGACTTTGCACAGCCCTCCCTCAATTAAATCTAATTTACTTGCATGTCATGGCATCACCTCCCATCACCTCCCAAAAATGAAGGACAGGCAACAACAACCTATGTACCCCAAATTGGTTTTGTTGGCTTGATTTAGATAAGGAACACAATGCTCTACTTATCACAATCATCTAATCCATGTATAGAAGGCTACCCAGAATTTCCTAATCATGACCCCTTTGTTGTCTGAGGGGGTGGGGGCTCTTGCAGTTCAAATGAGCTGCTGATTGACTGCCCTTGTGATTCTGCCCAGCAACAACAATGAGGGCAGAGATTCAGAGATATGGGCTCTTGATCAGGGTACTCAGCCTGCCTTGTTCCTGGGCACCACCTATTTTGCCTCGCTTACCTATCTGTAGGTGAGAAACTGCCGGACTTGCTGTCCTTTGTGTTCCTTACCCATGATCTCTCCAAGGTCAGGTAATCCATTTAAAAAAATGGAAATGAAGTGAATTTGGCATGATCTGCTTTTGATGAAGCCATTCTTTACCATTAGTGGTCATTGCGTTTCTTTCTCTATATTCAAAGAACATCCATTTAGTAATAGAATCTAAAATTTGACTGAAATGAGAGTCAACTCCCTGGGTACATTTTCCTCCTTTTAGAGGAAATTTTAGCATAAGGAGGGGCTGGTCTTTTTGGCTTAGATCAGGCAGATACTTGGGTTGAATCCCATCATAACTGATAGCTTTTTGCTTGCCAGAGAGTCTCTCTTTTCCCTTAAGATGCTGCTCAGGCACCTTCTCCTTCATGGAACGTTTCCTGATCTCTCTGCCACCTTTCCCCAAACTGCTTGTGAGATCCTGCCCAAACTACCTTGTATTTAACTACTTGTTATATATTTACATTTATTGACTTTTAATATTTATTCTGTATGTATTTTCTATGTACCTGTCTTCATCTCTAGAATCCAAGTGCATTGTGAGTAGGTGTTGTTTCATTCTCTGTCCTTGTATCCCTACCTTATAGCACATTGTAGATACTTTATAAATACTTGTTGTTTGGTTGATTGGTTGACTGGGCTAAGCTCTTGGATTCACGAGGAGGATTAGTTGCTATTCCTGTTGATGGAGCACTCCAGGGCTGCTTCTTCTACCTATCTTAGCTCAGGGCTTGGCACACAGTAGGTCTTCAGTGTTTGTTAAAATGTATTAAAACTGTGTTTAATTCAACTCATCATATAGTTATTAAAGACTGACTGTATTTGATGAATTGTGCTCAGGGTTAGGGAAATGAAGACAAAACAAGCCAAATTCTGGTTTTCTTAGAGCTTATAGTTAGTCTATCAGGAGCATAAGACTAATAAACAGATATTGATGATAAGTGTATAATATAATATGTGTATAAAAAAAGCAAACCAAAATGCCATGAGAGATTTGAAGGAGGGGTCTCTTGTGGCCAAGGAAATCAGGATTCATGGAAGAAGTGTCACATGAACCAGGACTTGAAAGAAAAGAAGGCTTTTTATCAGGTAAAGATGTGGAGGAATTGGTAGACTGTAAAGAGGCAGAGGATAGAAAGAATGGGGTGAGAGTATGGAATCACAAGACATCCAGTCTGGCTGACATATAGAATAAATGGAAGAAAGATGGAAGATTTGAAAAGTTAGAAATGTGCATTGGCCTTCTGCTGAGAAAGCCTTGTCTGTGTGCTCCCATAGAGGAATCTATGAATGTGTTGCTTTCTTGACAGATACATTCTGCTTTTGAGTGTGCTGTTGGTTGGCCTATATGCTCGATAATCCTTGAAAACATTGAGGGACACAGGCTTCATAGACTTGGAAATGGAAGGGACCTTAGTTGTCATATAGTCCAGTCTTCTCACTATGCAAATGAGGAAGCTAAAGCCAAGGAATATTAAGTGACTTGCCCAAGTTTCCACCAGTAGATGACAGAGGCTGGCTTCAAACTCTGGTCTTCAGTTTTCAAACTCAATGCTCTTTCTACTCTACCAAGATCATGATCCTAGTACTTGAGGAAGAAACTGAGATGAAAAACCATGAGTACTTAGAGCAGGCATTAGGCAGCTAGGTGGCACCGTGGATAGATCAAGGGGTCTGCAGTCAGGAAGACCTGGGTTCATCAAATCTGGCTTCAAATACTTACTAGATGTGTGACCCTGAGCAAGTCACTTAATTGCTATTTGCCTCAGTTTCTTCATCTGTAAAATGAGGATTATGATAGCATTTACCTCCCAGGATTATTGTGAGAATCAGATGAAATAATAATTATAAAGGGCTTGGCACAGTGCCTGGCACTTATTAAGTACTATATAAGTGTTAGTTATTCTTGTTATTATCTTCATCCATTTCTGCTTAGCAGCTTCTTCTATGCCACATGCTTCTATCCACGTCTGTCATCTTGCAAGAGTAGTAAGGGCAAGACTGGAGAAGAGGAGCTAGGTGATTGGCGGTGAGAAGCTGACTCCCACTGTGGTGTTCAATTCGCTTTAACACATTTATTAAGCATATACTATATGCCATGAATTGTGCTGCTCTCTGGAGATTCAAAGATGTAAAATGATCATTTTTCCCTTAAAGGAATTTAAATCTAATAGAGGGAATGTGTATGATACAAATTAGATGTGAGAAAAAGGGATGTAGTTAAAGTGACGCAGGAAATTGTAAGGAGGGAGAATCAAGGAGGACCTCATGGAGCTTCATGGTGCACTGGATAGAGTCTTGGGACTCAGAAGACGTGAGTTCAAATCCTAACTCAGATGTTTATTAGCCATGTGATCTTGAGCTAGCTACTTTTTCTCTCATCCTCTGTTTCCTCATCTATAAAATAGTGGGGTTTGGCTCAGTGGCCCCTAAGATGCTTGTAAGCTCTGTGAGCCTATGTGTGGGTGGAATCCAAGCTAAATCTTAAAAGCAGAGAAGGATTTTACAGCTAGAATGAGTGGGTAGAGTGTTCCAGACATGGGGAGGGGGGCAGTCTGTGTGAATGTGTGGAGGCAGGAGAAGGTTGGATGAGATCAGGGAACAGCTCCTTCTCTGGGCAATAAGTCTGGACAGGTACACTGGAGTCATATTAGGGCAGGAGATTTTTGCTTCTGTAATAAGTGACTGGTGGGGCTGTGCCAAAATGAGAGTGAAAATAACTCATGAATTCCATGAAGGTCTAGGTGAACTTTAAAGGCAGCTGGTTGGAATCGCAGCTTTTGGATATCCCCACAGCCTCGCAGCCTCGCATACCAGAGGGATGTGTCCACAATGACAAAAGAAGCTGCTTAATTTCTGTCAGCAGGCATTAACATCTTTTTGGAACTCCTTTCATTTCTCTAGCACATTTCCCCATCCCCACACTCTGTTGGGTGTGGTCTCAATGCTTTGATAATCATGAATAATTCATGGGAGAGACATCAGTCACTCATGGAACGAGGAAGGGTGACATCTCTAATGTGGCATCAGACATTCCCACCGCCCCCAATGACAGATCCCCTTCTGTTAAAGCTTGGCGGCTGCCGTCAGAGGAGGGGCAAGTTCATCAATTCTTCTCAAGTCACTGTGATGGCTTCCCACAAAGAATTGACTTCATTGGGATTTATGAGCTCGATCATGATAACAACACCTGTCTCAGATACAGGAGGCTTCTCATAGCCACGGTCCACCAAAATGGGCAGGTGGCCTTCATGACAATGACAGAGGCCAGGCCTTTACCTAATCAGACAAAAGAGTTGGGGTTGTGGGATTCAGGATACCAGATGGGGAGGTGGTTAATCCAGTGTTCTGGGCCAAGAGACGGTGCCAATAGAAAGACTGAAAAAATATCCTACCCAGATCTATCTGGAAAAGAGTCAATTTGGTGATCACTGACAATATAATCTCAGTGCAGCAGCTTGGAATCATGGAATGTGAAAGCTGGAATGGACCTTTGAGATGATCTATTCCCACCTCCTCATTTGAAAATGAGGAAACTGAACCTTAAACTTATTCCCTAAGATTTCTCATCTTACCAATCAATCCAGTCTGGAACCAATCAATCAATCATCAAGCTTTTATCTCTGTGCCAGGCACTGGGAACATGAGAGAAAACAAATTAAATAGTCTCCACCCTCAAGGAGTTTACATTCCATTGGGTGTATATATATGTGTGTGTGTATACAAAAATATGAAAAATTAATTTGGGGGGAGATTTCTGAAGGCTATCAGGAATGGTTGCTTGTTGGAGGTAGTGTTTCAACTGAGCTTTGAAAGAAACTAGGGATTTTAAGGGTTAGAGGTGAGGAGGAAGTGCGTTCCAGATATGAAGACCAGACTGAGCAAATGCAGGGAGATAGAGGAAATGTACTGCATGATGGACAGCATTAAAGGGATGAATGTGCAATAAGAGTAGAAAAGAGGTGGTTAGAGACCATGAAGGGCTTTAACAAAGCATTCCTGTTTTATTCTAGCCGTAATAAGGATTGACTGGAATTTATTGAGAAGGGGAGTGATATGGTCAGCTTTGTTTAGGGATATCATTTTTTGCAGCTGGATGGAGGATAGATTGGCGATGGAAGAGGCTAATTAGGAGGCTTTTCAGTAGACCAGGCAAGAAGTAATAAAGACCTGAACTAAGGTGATGATTATATGAATAGAGAGAAGGGAGTCTATGTGAGAGATGTTCACAGAGGGGGAATTAGGAAGACTTGGCAACTGTTGCACATGAGAGGTGAAGGAGAGTGAGGAGGCATCAAGGATGACTCTGAGCTTGTGAATTTGGGTGACTGGAAAGAGGATCTTGCTCCTGACACAAATAGGAAAGTGTGGAAGTGGGATTAGTTTTGGGAAAAGATAATAAATTGTAAATATATCAGTTGAATGATCCCTCTTTAGATTTCTAGTCACTAGACCATTTCTTACATAAAACAGTTTCTTTTTGTGAGAAGCTTAATAAAGGCAGGTGTTTCATTTTGTCCTTCAATTCTTGAGGTTTCCATCTCAAGACCATGCCTATTTTTAATACCAATATCCTACTGGCATTATTACATGGTGGTGAGTCATTTAACAAACACTACAGTTTATGAAGAATTAAAAATGAGTAACAGTCAAGGGTCAATGGGAACATTCCTGGTTGATATGAGCAGGATGCAGCACCCTAACAAATAAGGAACTACAAAGAATAAAGGATGTCATTAAAGAAATGCATAATCAGAAAAGATGGATTGGCAACATGGTGAAAGGGGAATTCAGTTGAGCCCAAGTATTCCACTACCATTCTCCCAATGTGAAGAGAAGGAAAGAAAGGCTCTGAAGACATTGGTTAAACCCCTTTTGGTGTTATTATGGAAGGTCATGGAAAAGAAACACAAAGCATGAGCAAGCACAGATGGGTTGAAAGCTGTATTATTGAGATGGCAGATCCATTGGAGTATTTTCAGCATAATATCTTATATTAATATATGCATTTAAACCTAGTGTTTGGCACATAGCACTTAATAACACTCCCCCTTTCTGTGTCTTTTTTCTCTCTGTGTCTCTCTGTCTCTCTCTCTATCTCTGTCTCTCTCTCTCCCTCCCTCCCTCTCTTCCTCCCTCCATCCCTCCTTCCCTGCCTTCCTCTCTGTCTCTCTGTCTCTGTCTCTGTCTCTGTCTCTCTCTCTCTCTCTCTCACACACACACACACACACACACACACACTTCAGAGATTTCAAAGTGCACCCATATCCATATCCATTATGGGTAGAAATCAGAGGTGAGTAGCCTTGGTTTGCAGGTCAACCATCCCTGGCACTTTCCTACCTGGCTTATAAAACAGCATATGTTCACCTGAGTCAGAGCTTCACCCCATGGCTATAACTGCCCCACCTGACTAGCTTGCTGTGGCACAGTTAAAATTCCCATAATCGCCATTTTAGCATATGTCAATCATACCCTCCGTACTGATACATCAAGCCCATTTCTGGCCACTGTTTGGGGCCTTCCCTCGGGGCATACCAGTTCTACTGTGAGTCCGGGCCTCCTCAAGCACTGCCCAGTGAGATTTTACTTTTTAATTACCCTGGGATAAAATTAAAGAAAAAATTAATCCCAGTGAGATTGAATAATAAAATGCATTTCACTCTCAAAAGCTTTAAGCATTAAATCTTTGCTTCCAAACTCTCTAGTGTTCTGTGTGTTCTGTTGAAAAATAAGCAAGCAGATTTTGGCTCAATCTGAGGAAAACTTCCTAATAATCACAGCTATCTAAATTTGGAAGGATAATGGAATTCCCCATCACTTGGATCTGCAAGCTGAGAAGGGATGACCACCTGGTAAGAATGCTTCAGGTAAGGTGTGGATTGTATTATCTTCAATGTGCCTTCCTGAAATGGAAATTGCATGAGATCATTTGGTTCAATTTTCTCATTATTACAGGCTAGAAAACTGAGACCAAGAAAGGCAAAACAACTTAGCCAGGGACCTACAGATAAGAAAGAGCGGAGCTGGGTTTTGAACCCAGGCCCACTGGTTCCAAAGCCAGTGCTCAAAGTCTGCCTTCCCCAGTCCCCAAGATCTGGTGTTTAGAGGGAAAGGACAGGCTGTCTCTCAGACCTCCACATCTGCTTTATTTGGAAAGGTTTTTGTTTACCTCCAGAGAACTGTACATGACTAATTATCATGAAAACCAAGTTTCACGATCTAGTGAATGATTCAAGGTCTAATTCATCTAAAGTAGGAGGGCTGTGATGGGCAGGCATCTATCCATCAATGTTTTGGGGCCACCTGGACTAACATACCTTAAGAACCCAGAAATTCCCGAAGCCGATTAATCTGCACTGGGATAGAATGGAGGATTGAAAATTAAAATTTGACTAGAATGAAGGAAAACAATTGAAGCACAAACACTACCAGCTTGCCTCGGGAATGGGAAATTAGAAGGTCACTAAATGACACCTCTTAGTGGGGCCAGAATCAGAGAGCTGGCCAATTTGGCCAGAGAAGGGGTCAAACAACCCCAACAATCAGCATGGCCTTCAGCTTTTCCAATGGCTCTGACTTCAAGGCTTATTATGAAGCTTTCCAAAGGCTCAGGCCAAACAGTGGTTAGAATGGGAGTCTTACATGAAAAGACTTTGCTCCAATTACTTCCACAAGCTTATTAATACCGTCCTAGCTGCCAACCATGTCCGTGACCTTTCCAGCTACATCTGTCTCCAAAATCATTCCCAAACATTTAGCTTTTTTTCTGCTGTGTGTGGCGTCGTGACTTTAATTTGCCATGGGCTTGGTCAGGCATAATTACAAACCCACCGGAATCTAAAGACTTGGATTGACTCTTGGATTTGCCATTTATCAACTATATGACCCTGAAGAAGTCTTTTTCTTTCTCAGAGCCTCAGTTCCTGGCTAGGGCCTAGAAGAAATGCAGCTGGGATGCATAGAAATCAGGCCTTTGGATTAAGGTGCCATTCAATTATATTCAACAAAATGCCTGGTGACTTCCAGGTACTAGAGACATGGAGGCAGTATAGTACAGTGGAAAGGGTAACACTAGCTCTGGAGTCAGTGGATCTGGGGGCAAATTACACCATTGTGGCTTACAGTCTGTGCCACCTTGTACAAGTCACTTAGTTTCCTTATGCCTGGATTCCCTCACTTGAAACATGAGGGCATTCGACTAGATGATCTCTGATACCCCTTTTGGCTCTGTGTTCCTATAATCCAAAGATAGATAGATATGACCTAGACTCTAATCTGAAGGAACTTATACTAGCTATTGTATATTAAGGGTTACAAAATGATGTACATTTCTTATCTCATTTAATCCCCACAATATCCCTCTAAGGTAAGAGCTATAATGCTATCTCCATGCTTGTCAGTGACTGAGGTAGGATTTGAACTCAGATCTTCCTGGTTCCAAATCCAGCATTCTATTTGGTAATAGCTGCCTATCTAAAGGAGGGGGAAAGACGCATACACAAATGATTAGGATCCAAGAAAAAGTGAGGCAAGAGCCAAGTAGAGGCCTGAATGGGATGCCACTTTCACAATGAAAGGGTGTGGGGGTGTTGCATAATAGATACTTAATAAATACTGTTGATTTGATTTTTAGAGACCTGTCCAGTATCAAACATAGGCATAGCCCTTCTACCTTGCAGCAATGTGTTGTGCTGTATTCTTTGCTAAGGCAGGCTGTGGACGTAGAAAGTATTTAACTATTGAATGTTTATAGTAAGTGCTTAATAAATAAATGCTCATTGGTTAAGTATGGAATGCTGCTCAAATGTAAGAGGAGTGGTGTATGTGAACGAATGCTCCTAAATCACAGTTGGGTCATTTGGGGAATCCTAGTTAATGGAGGTGTAGGCACCATTGAAAAAATGTCTGCATGATATTTGGAATAAGGGAGCAGAAGCATATGAGAGATATGTCTATCTATCCATCTATCCATCCTTCTATCATCTATCCATCTCTCTGTTCTCTTATTTCTCATATCATTCATTTTTGATATATATGTATTTACATATACATAGAGCTATACCTCTATCTATGCTTGATGACAAAAATTTAGGCTAAATAAAGGGTGATCTTCCACAGACTTGGTTTTAGAGCTGCCTGAAGCTAGAGATGCATAGAACCCAACAAGGAAAGGGGCTGGACAGGGGTGAGGATGGAGACCTCACTCTCCCTGAAAAATCAGGGAGGGGATTAGAAAGAATGTTGAATTCAGAATCAGAATCCCTGGGTTTAGTTTTGCAACCTAATGTCCATATTGATTATTTCATTGAGAAATGGAAGGGAACCTTAAGAATCATTTAGTTCAACCCCATCATTTTACAGAGAAACAAACCAGAACCCTGAGAGGCAAGTGACATGTATAAGATTACATCAGTAGTAAATAAGAGAGCTAGGATTTGAATTCAGATCATCTTCCTTCACTTCCAGGACTCTGTAATCTTAGACTGGTCATTTCCCCTCTTCTAATACATAGCCTTGTTTTTCTGTTAAAAGGAACAGGCGGCCTCTATGATCTTTAAGATTCTTTTACTTCTAAATCTGATCATACCTATGATGGCACAGGATAAGGTTAAATTGTACAACTGACATCCGGAGCACCTAGATCCTGCCTTGCCTCACCTTTTTTACCACCCTCTGCAACTGACTTCTGCTGTTGTCCTTTCTGGTTTCTTCTTCTGGCTCTAAAAGATAACTTCCTCCAGATTTGCTCACTTCAGTCCGAGCAGACCAGTCTCTTGACTTAGTAAAAGCCTTTCCCTATCAGGTGTGATGGTTTTCTTCACTGTGATTGTACCTTTGCTCTGTTGTAATGGGTCCCTTGGTTAAGCCTGAGCTCAACACCTCAGCTGCTAATTGCTTGCCCTTAACTTGTCCCATGATTACCTCAAGGGGCTGTCTGAGGCTGGCTTTTGGATGCAGTTTGGGAAAGACCAAGATAGCTGACAGATGGCTTGCAGATGATCACTTCATCAGAAACAAGGCCCATTTCACCCAGGGCACAAAGATTACCAAGGAGTTGTGGGATTCTCTTCAAAAAGAGAACGTTTTCTCTATCCCTTGTCTTTTCCCTTCTTTCTTCCCTTTTTCACCCCTCTCATCTCTTTCTTCTTCTCTTCTTCTTCCCTTCCTTCTCCCCTCTCTTCTTCCTTCCCTTCTCTCTTCTCTTCTCCCTCCTTACTCTTCCCCTCCCTTTTCCCTCTCTTCCCCCCTCCCTTCTCTCCTTTCTTCTCCTTCCTTACCCCCCTCCCTTCTCTCTTCTCTTCTCCTTCCTTTCTCTCCTCTTTCGCCCTCCATTTCCTCCTCTCTTCTCCCCTCCCTTCTCTCCTCTCTTGTCCCCTTCTTTCTCCCCAGTCCCTACTCCCCCCCTTCTCTCTTCTCTTCTTCCTTTGTCTCCTCTTTTCCCCCTCCCCTCTCTCCTCTCTTCTACCCTCCCTACTCTCCTCTCTTCTCCTCTCCCTTCTCCCCTTCCCTACTCCTCCTTCTTTCTCTCTTCTTTTTTTACTTTCTTTCTTCTTTTCCCCCTCCCTTTCCTCCTTTCTTCTCCCTTCCTTTCTCTCCTCTCTTCTCCTCTCCCTTCTCCCCTCCTCTACCCCTCCTCCCTTCTCACTTTTCTTCCTTTCTCTCCTCTTTTCCCCTCCATTTCCTCCTCTCTTCTCCCCTCGCTTCCCTTCTGTCTTGTCACCATCTTCTCCCCAGTCCCTACTCCCCCTCCCTTTCCTCTTTCCTCCTCCCGTTCTCCTCCCTTCCCTCCTTTCTACTCCTCCCCTCTCCATCCTCCCTTCCCATGCTCTTGAACTCAGGTCCTGTGATTCTAAGTTCCATAGTCTTGCCATCTCACAGACTGATTTGGAACCAGAGGGTATGGGTTCAAATCCCAGCTTTGCCTCTTAGTACCTGTATAATATTAAGATTACCATCCTGTTTGGGCCTCAGGTCCGTCTTCTCTAAAACATACATATACAAATTACTCCTTCATACACTGGGAATAGTTCCCCTCTTGCAAGGACAAATTCAACTATTAAGGGAGAAGGGAGGTTATTAAAAGCCTAAGAACCCTGCCCCTCAATAATTCTCAAAAGAACAGCTTTCTCCTTTCGATCTGTGCAAATGCCTCATCTCAGACCCCTCCCCCACCCCCGTCCTGCCAGCTTCTTCTTCTGCAGTTTCCCCTCACTCCCACTAGGTGTCTCCATGTGTTGCTCTCTCTCATGATGTCTACTGTAGTTTCTCAGCACAGGGGGCCCTACCTGGGAGGCAATGATCTTGATTTTTCCCACTCTGGCAGGAGATCATTATAGGCACGTAGGATCATGGTGCCAGAGCAAGAAGGGACCTCTGAAGCCGTTTGAAGCCGTCCTACCGAAGTTAAATGACTTGCCCAAGATCACACAGCCAGTGTCAGAGGTCGCATTTGAGCCACATTGTATCAGTCCCATCTGTGCTACTGTAACACTGAAGTAGGATCTGCCTTCAGACTTCTTTATCTCGTATCTCAGAACATCTAACAGCATTTATTAAGTACCTACTAGGTGCTAGGCACTTGGGATGCAAAGAAAGGCAAAAGGCCATCTCTGCTCTCGAGGGCTCACGGGCTAATGGGGGAGACAACATGTATGTAACATGCACAGACATGCTACAGGATAAGGTAGAGGTAATCTCAGGGAAGGCACCAAATGTAAGGACTGGAAGAGGCATCTTAAAGAAGCTGGGACTTTAGCTAAGACTAAGAAAGCTAGGGAAACTAATAGTTGGGAGATGAGAAGGGAGCAAAGCAGGGAGTAAGGAAGGAAACAAGTATTTATTTAGTACCTACTATGTACTAGGCACTGTGCTAAGTACCTTACAAATCCTCACAATAACCCTGAGACATAGGTGCTATCATTATTCCGACTTTATAGTTGAAAAAAATTAAGGCAAATGGTGGTTAAATGACTTTCCCAGAGTCACACAGCTGGTATTGTTCAGTCATGGCTGACTTTTCATGATCCTTATTTCTTGGCAAAGATACTGTAGTGGTTTTCTATGTCCTTCTTCAGCTCATTTTACAGATGAGGAAACTGAGACAAACAGGGTTAAGTGACTTGCCCAGGGTCACATAGCTAATAAGTGTCTGAGGTCAGATTTGAACTCAGGTTTTCCTGACTCCAGGCCCAGTACTCTATCCACTGAGCCACCTAGCTGCCCCATCACACAGCTAGTGAATCTCTGAAGTGGGATGTGAATACAGGTTCAGTGGTCTTTCCCCACTGTGCACCTAACTGTTATAATTAGATCTCAGTCACCCGGGCTTTACTCTAGGTGAGACATGTAGAGGCCTCTGACAACACTCATAATCCTTCAGCAGCACAGAAACAACTGAGGTTAGTCTTTACTTAGAAAGAATAATTCAGAAAACTCTAAAGCTCCCAGAGTTCCCTAGCCCAGATAGCTGTACCTCCAAGGGAGAGCCTTTCAGCCCTGTCCTAGGCTTCTCTACCCTCTTTACTCTGCCCCAACTATAAAAGTGAGTAATGATATCTCTGCCTTTGACAGATCTCTTGATTCTGGGTCTCACCACAGAAAGCTCAGGGAATCGGTCCTTGTTCCTCTCTAACTTCAAGAAAGTCCTTGTCACCTACTGACTCCAGGTTCAGCTATGGTGACTTGAGATCCTTTTGGCCTCTGACATAGGGGCTTGGTGTTCTGTCCTTGAAGGTTACTTTCCACTTACCTACCTTAGGTATTAGAGATAAGTAACTATGTTACTAAATCATCCTAAATCATCCAAAGTGACACAGCATGAGTGACAGCTCTAAGAGACTCTAGGTTACATAGCGAGTGTCAGAGAAGAGATTTGAACCCAGGTCTTTCTGTCTCCCAGTTCGGCATGTCGGCTGTTAGAACACGCTGCTTCTCATAGACATGCCTATGCACACATATTAAATATTCTTTCCTTTTTCTCCCCTCAGCATGAATACGGTAACGAGTGCTATGTAGCAGAAAATTCACTCTGATTTAACCTCCAACAAATAAATCTTCACCGAAAAGGTAATATCTCCCCCTTCCGCCACCCCTCCCCCCATTTGTTTGGTTTCTGGCTTTTCTGCTCAACAAATAAACTGGAACAAAATGAATGAATGTGTCACTATTTCTGAAGCTTTGATGACTCAGACTCATTGCTTAAGTGTTTCTTTTGAATGAAATAGATTTATCTTTCCATTGTTCATAACTGGAGGTCATTTAATAGATGAAGCCGTTGTGTATTTTTGTGGAGATGGAGAATTCCACAGTTATGGTTGGGGTTGAGGGGAGAGGAAAGAATGATCCAGGACAGGGGGAACCTTCAGAAGTAAAGAAGGGAAAATTCACCAGAAGGGGATCCTCTTGATCTTAGTTAAAGTTTTCAGTTTTTCTGGTTTTTGTTTCCATTTGACTGGTTTCTAGCAGATGGCTTTTGGAAATCAGTGCTTCCAACGAATTCAAATGACATTTATTAAGTACTTACTACATACAAGGGGCACAAGGTGGCTCAGTGGATAGAGCACTGGTCTTGGAATCAAGAAGACTCATCTTCATCGCTTCAATCCAGCCTCAGATACTTACAAGCTGTGTGACCCTGGGCAAGTCACTTAACCCTGTTTGCCTCAGCTTCCTCATCTGTAAAATAATCCAGAGAAGGAAAATCACAAACTACTCCAGTATCTTTGTCAAGAAAATCCCAAATGCAAATCCCCCAAATGACTGAAAAATGACTTAACGGCAACAAAAACTACATATAAGACAACGCGCTAGGTGCTAGGGATACTAAAGTGAAAGTAAAAGCAATCCCTGCCATCGAGGAGCTTACGCAGAGTGATACAAAGTAATTTCAAGAGGAAAATCCTGGTGACACGTAGATACCATTCCATCTCCCAGCTGGCTGTTCTTCCCTGTCCAGGGGGCACTTTTTCCTCACCCTCTACTCTTAGAATTTCTAGCTTCCATCATGACTCAGATCAAGTGCCATCTCCTAAATGACATCTTTTCTGATCCTCCCAGATGTGAGGGCCCTTTTCCTCTCTCCATCCCTCCCTGTGACCTTGCATTTACATTGTATATATTGCATGTACTTTGACTTTACATATCTGTCTACATTTCATTTTCTCCCGGTAGAATGTAAGCTCTTTGAGGGCAGGGACCATTTTATTTTTGTTTTTGGATCTTCATGGCCTTGCACAGTGTCTGGCACATAGTGGGCGCTTAATATCCACTTACTGAATGAATGAATAAATGAATGAGAGATTGAGAGAGAATGAGAGAATCAGGAATGCCTTGTGCTGAAGGTGATGCCTGTGCTGAGTCAAAGGTGAGGAGGGAGTACATTGCTATACATATTAATCCCAAGCATGTGGCATAGAGAAAGACCCTACCAACTGCAACTCAGTTTGCATAATAAACCTGGTGTAGGTCAAGCTTTATTTATTTGTTTGCTTATTTGTTTTTTATTAAATAAATTAAGAGGGGAAAGAACTTAACCTCCAATTAGAAGACCTACATGGCACAGTGGACAGAGTGCCAGCCTTGGAGGTGAGAAGACTTGGGTTCGAGACCTGCTTCTGATGCTAATGATATATGCGACTGCGGGCCAGCTTCTTATACTCTACAAGCCTCAGTTTCCTCATATGTAAAAGGGGAGGGTTGGACTAGATGAAGGCTAAAGCCCCTTCTAGCTCTGAATTTATGAGCCTGTAAACCTTTAAGATATGTTACCCCAGGATAATCACCCTACCTATCTTTGCCTCAATGTTCTCTTCTGTGATATGGGTAAAAGAGTACCTGCACCTCCTCCCTCACAGAATTCTTGTGAAGAATATAAACTGCAAAGTGTTCTGGAGACACGAGCTATTTATTCTCTGCTTTGCAGAAGGTTGCTCATGCGTTTCCACAGGTTTCCTAACTCCCCTTGTGCATTTCTGGCATTATTTTGTCCTATGGAAGCTTGAATTGCACATAATTTTGTGGGGAGTTCTGGCATCAATTGTGTAATTAACTTAAAACAAAAGATGTGTCTGCATTGGTTTTGCACATCCCAGATTCCCCTGGAGAAAGGCTGAATATCTCTTTATTAGGAGACTTGATTAGTCAGCATTACTAAAACCAGCCCAGTTCCTCATAAATGAGTTGGTGCCTTTTAAACTCAAACATGCTGAATTTTGGTTTAATAGGTCTCTGTTATAAAACTCTGACCCTCTGGAGCTCTTGCCTTAATTCCCTTGTAATCCTAGTGCTTAGAATCTGCAACATCTCTATTTCTAAGAACGCAAGTCATACTGGGTTGCTGGGGCCTTGGTGTTGCTGTGGGAGCCCTTCCTTTCTTGATTGACAGTGTTTCTGGTGTGCAGGGTGATAAGATGAAGCTTTAGCTCCTAGATGCAGATGTCATTCAGAGAACATCAAAGACACCTTTACAAAGAAGGTGGTGGGCATTTCTGAGAATGCCTGAGTTGTTCCCCTTCTCTTGGAAAGGGATCCTCTGCCTCCCATGGAAATCAATTACCGTGGCCCTTTTCATCAAATATTGGCATGTTCTGTCCCATGTCTGCCTGCCGTTTCATCCTCATCAATCAATTCATATTTGTGATGGTGGGTATGATGCTGGGATGTGAAGGGTATAAGGAAGGCTATCTGCCCCAAGGCTATCCTTTCTACCCCATGGTTATGCCTTTCTTTTGCCCCCTTTACCACACCATAGCATCCTCCTTGAGCCATGGGAAGCTAGAAGCAAACTCAGCTGGAATAATTTCAGATGAATCGTTCTAGAGTGGCCCTCACCCCAGCTCTGACCAAATTACAAAAATCAGAGTTGGCAAGGATCTCAGAAGTTGTCTGTTCTGGTGTGTACCTTGGCAGGTTTTTGTTCTATGTTTGTTCTAAATTTTGTTCTAAATTTGTTCTAAAATTTCTAAATTTGTTCTAAAAAACAATTGACAAGTGGACCTCAAATTGAATAATGTCCATCGAATAATGGACAACACATAAGTGAGGGAGATGCTGTGGCACAGTTGAAAGATCGGTAGCTCTAGAATCCCACCTTTGATGCTTACTACTTGTGTCATCTTAGGCAGCTCACTTGACTTCCCTGGGCCTCATTTTCCTCATCTGTGTAATGGGGGTATTGGTCTAGATGATGTCTAAAGTCCCTTGCAGCTCTAGAGCTATGATCTGATGATACCTTGAGACAGCCCAATCCACTTTTGGACTGCTCGGATTGTTAGGGAATTCTTTATTTAAATGAACCAAACGAACTAAAATCTGCTTCCTTTTAACTCCCATTCATTGCTCTTAGTTCTCTCCTTTGGGACCAAAGAGCAGAACAAATCAAATCCATCTTCCATATGCCAGTCCTTCAGATTAGCGAGGAGGGCTATGACTCCCACTTCACCTCCCCACCCCCATCCCTCCAAATGCCCCAGAGTATCCTTAGATCCTTCAATTAGTTCTCACGGGCCATGTTCTCCAGGCCCCTCGCCGTCATATCACCCTCCTCTGGGGGTGATTCAGTAAATCAGTGTCCTTCTTAGTCATCATTTACTTAACTAGTTCTGGAAGGCAGTGTGGTATAATAGGAGGAGAATTAGCACTGGAGTCAGAGGACCTGTGTTCAAATCTCACCTCTGGCACTATCTAGGCAGCGAGGTGCTGTAATGGATAGAGTGATGCATTTGGAGTCAGGACATTCTGAGTTTGAATATGGCCTCACATACTTACTAGTTGTGTGGCCCTGACCAAGTCACTTAACCTCTCTGTGCCTCAGTTTCCTCATTCTAAAAATGGTAATAATGGTACATACCTCCTGGGGTTGTTGTGAGAATAAAATGAGATAATATTTGTAAAGTGTTATATAAACCTTAAAGCACTATTTAAGTGCTGTCTGTCATCATCATCATCATCATCATCATCGTCGTCGCTGTTATTACTTGTGTGACTGGTAACTAGGGTCACACAGCCAGTAAGTGTGGCATCTGGAATATGAATCTGGGTCTTTTTTTTCCATACTCTCCCTTGAGCCATTTTGGATCTGCATTTTCTCACACAAGGGCTCAGGGTCACTTTGGGTAGTTCTTATTTCTTTCTGTCTCTTTTGTCCTCACCAGGTGACTTCTGGGTTAGTCATCATATTGGCAGTCCTCCCAAGATGGCCATCAGATCCCCCTCTAAGTGCTCAGGCTCAAAAGGCATCAAACACATAATATTATCATTGTGTCATAGATCTACAGCTGGAAGGAGGTAGAAATTAGGTCAAGGGATGCTGAATGACTTGCCCAAGATCGTACAGGTAGTAAGTATGAGAGGCAGAATTTGATTCCAGGTCTTTCAACTCCAGAGCCAGTGCCTCTCCATTGTACCACTCATTGACACAGGAAAGACTTGTATTAATAGTCTCATATAGAGAAGAAAGAATGGAGCCCTTTACAAAGTTGGATTGAAAATTTCCCATTCTGCTCCCGGGGGGGGGGGGGCAGAGCCAAGATGGTGGCTGGAAAGCAGGGACTAGCGTAAGCTCCCCAACGAGTCCCTCCAAAAAGCTGTAAAAAAAAATGGCTCTAAACCAATTCTAGAACTGCAGAACCCACAATGTAGCAGAGGAAAGCAGGGCTCCAGCACAGAATAGCCTGGATGGTCTCTGGGTGAGGTCTATCCCAAACAGAGCTGGGAGCAGAGTGGAATGGAGAGGAGCAGAGCCCAGCATGGGTGGCGCGGAACAACCAGACCAGGAGCCGGGCAGAGCATGCCCTAGCACCCTGAATCAGTGAGCTGCAGCAGTTACCAGACTTCTCAACACACAAACACCAAAGGCAACAGAGAAGGTTAGTGGGAGAAGCTGCTGGGGACAAAGTGAAAAAAGGAGTTCGTGGTTCAGCCACTGCCTCGGGGGCAGTGGAAGTGGGGCAGCTACAGAACTACAGCTGCAGTTGCTTCCAGCCCCAGGCCCACCTGGTGGGAGGAATTAAGTGGCGGATCAGAGCAGGAGTGAAGAACCTGCCGAAGATCTAAGTCCAGTCCAGGTTGGGGGTTCTTGGGAAAGGAGGAGTGCTGGTGTGGCAGAGCTGGCATATGCCCCCAAGCTTGGAACATAGTTCTCTTAACTCTACAAGCAGTCATACCCCTCTGAAAAACTCAAGGGTCAAGTTAGGTGACTGGGAAAATGGAAGACAATGTGAAATACCTCATTGGAAAAACCACTGACCCGGAAAATAGATCCAGGAGAGATAATTTAAAAATATTTAATAAATTGAACGTCTGTTTTTAAAACTTTGAGTTCCAAATTCTGGAAGAAGTTTTAAAAACAGACGTTCAAAAACAACAACAAAAAAAAGTTTTTGCATGCAACTAGGAAATAAGATACACAGGCAATGGGGCATAGAAATTTATCTTGCCCTACAAGAGAAGAAGCGAAAAGGGGATGGGAGGGGAGTGGGGTGACAGATGGGAGGGCTGACTGGGGAATGGGGCAACCAGAGTATACTCCATCTTGGAGTGGGGGAGGGTAGAAATGGGGAAAAAATTTGTAATTCAAACTTTTGTGAAAATCAATGCTGAAAACCAAATATATTAAATAAATTTTTAAAAAAATGAGGCAAGTGATAAAAAAAGAAATTTATCTTGCCCTACAAGAAAGGAAGGGAAAAGGGGATGGGAGGGGAACGGGGTGACAGAAGGGAAGGCTGACTGGGGAACAGGGCAACCAGAATATATGCCATCTTGGAGTGGGGGAGAGGCTAGAAATGGGGAGAAAATTTGTAATTCAAACCCTTGTGAAAATCAATGCTGAAAACTAAATATATTAAATTTAAAAAAAGGGGAAAAAAAGAAAATTTCCTGTTCTTCCTTCTAAGATCTTCTGCCATTAGTCAGTCAACAAGCATTTATTAAGCACTAATTATGTGCCAGAAACTATGCTAAGTACTAGGGCTAGAAATACAAGTAGATGACAATCCCTGACCTCAGAGGGTTTACTTTCTAAGAGAAGGGGAAGACAACATCTAAAGTGGAGCTGAAAAGGGAGTGTGTGAAGGTACTTGCATGGGAGTATTGTTTTGAAGTCAAAAGTTAGTCCATAAAGGGAAAGTAGGAAGAGTGCCCTGGGCCACTCCCCAAAATGGAGGGAGAATCAGGTGATAGGGAGAGGGATGTTTCCTAGTGAGAAGGCAGCAGGTGATGAGGCCATTGCTATCAACAAAAATCTAGTAAGAGGGGAAGAGAATAATCATTTATTTAGCACCTACTGTTAAGTTATCTTTATGTGCAGTGTCCATGGGAAGGGGGCAGGAGGAGGAAGATAAAAAGATTTTCAAGACAACATTCCTACATTCTTGGAGTTTATAATGCAGCAGTAAGACATCACCTGAATAAATAGCTGTATTACAAAATAAAACATGGTCAAAGCATGAGTGAGATACAATCAAAGGTCTAAGAAGAAGAAAAGCCATTTCTGATTCTGAGAAAGAAATGGTGGAATTTGAGCTGGGTCTTGGAGGAAAAGCAGTCATTCCATTGGCAGAGAAAGAGAAAGGCAATAGGGTTCTAGGCATAAAGGGATAGTGTGAACCTGTCTGTTTCCAGCTTCTAAAAAGCCTTTCATTTCCACTAAGTTAGTTATCTTGTACCCAGGGACCTGGAAAGACACTTTAACATTTCCCACCTCTCCCCTCTCTGTTCCGTACCTGAACATCCCATCCTACCCAAGCCTCTCTCATTCCCAGTGGGTTTACCTCCATGCCTGGTGCATAATTGGGATGATGTGCCAAAATTAAAAAGCTCACTAATCATAGAGAAGCCCAATGGAGCAACTTGGGACCTATTTTTCATAATGATTAGTGGTGGACAGCTCCCTCCCTTCTTCGCCTCCCCTCCCCCCAGCTCTTGTCTGTGATTAGTTTTCCTTTCATTGCTGTTCACTCACCTTTCTCTCTGTTTTCTTTGAGTGACTGCATGGAAAGTACTGATTCAAGGCCCAGTCTGGCAGAATGGGGATTGGAATAACATATTCCTGGAATCCTAGAATTTGAGAGTTGGAAAGGCCCTCACCAACCATGTAATCCAACCCAGATCCAAAAGGAATCCCCATCATAACATATCCAACAAGGGTCATTCAGCCTCTGCTTGAAGGAGGAGGGGAACCTACCAGCTCTTGAGGCAGCTCATTCCACTTTTGGGAAGCTCTGACCTCAAGACTAAATTTTTCTTTTTGCAATTTCCATCCTTCCTGGTTCTGCCCCCTGGGACCACATGGCACAAATTTAATCCCTCCTCCATGTGACAGCTCCTCAAGTACTAGAAGATGCTTATTACATATTTGCAGGCTGTCACATGTTACATTTGGGGTCAAAAGACCTGGGTTCAAATCCTTGCTCTACACTTAAAATCTGTGTGACATTTAATAAGTTGCTTAACTTTTCTGTACTTGAGGCTCCTCCATTTAAAAGGGGAGATTTTGAACCTGTTGTTCAGTCATGGCATTTGGGGCATCCCCCATTTGGGATTTTCTTGGCAAAGATACAGAAGTGGTTTGCCATTTCCTCCTCCAGCTCCTTTTCCAGAAGAGGAAACCGAGACAAACAGAGTTAAGTGACTTGCCCAGAGTCACACAGCTAGTAAGGGTCTGAGGCCAGATTTGAATTTGGGTCCTTCTGACTCCAGGCCCATTACTCTATCCACTGTGCCACCTAGCTGCCCCAAGAGAGTTGGACTGGTTAACTTCAAATGTTCTTTCCAGGTCTAGAATTCTATGACTCTTCATTTTATGGATGAAGAAATTGAGTCTCTACATGCTCCATTAAAGCCACTTCTTAAATCTTCTCTAGGCTTCCCTACCTAGGAGCAGGTCTTGTTCTCCATTTCTATGGGACTACAAAAGAAAGACTTGTCCCTTCATTTTGATTGGCAAAGTCCTTTTGCTCTTTGCCAACCAGATTAAACAGCCTGCCCTGGGAGCAGTATTAGGATAGTTAGTGTAGCATCATGGAATGAGCTGGATCTGGAATCAGAAAATGTTGCTTTGAATCCTGGCTTTGCCATTTACTCTCTGTGTCAACTTGAACAAGTCCCTTCCCTTCTGTGGACCTTAATTTCTCTTTAAAATAAAGGGTTTGGATTAGATGGCCTCTAAGGTTCTCTCTTGTCCTAAAATCCTGCATTCCTATGACCCCAGTTTTCCAGGGGTAGGCCCTGACTGTCTACCCCCACCTCAGCACTCCCAATGGGGCTGCTGAAAGAGCAGTAGTTGCTTGGATGTGTCAGCTCCTAGTCACGCTTGGAAAGCATCGGTTTCTCCTCGTGTTTGCCAATTAGCCTCCCTTCTCACTTTTCCGAGCCTGCTGTTGCATTAAGATAAGCTGCTCGCTTTGCCCATTGATGTGTCCAGCCTCGACTCTCACTCCAGCACCCTCTCCAGGGGCACCCGCTTTTCCTGAAGCTAGCTTGGGCAAGTGGGATTGGAGTGAATTTATGAGAGAGTTCTAGTCCTGTAAACAAAAGTACCATGAAGCTCTTTTCCAAAAGGAAGCAAAGAATCAACTTTAGCAAGCTGAGCCAAGGGACTTGGGCTGGGAGGTGGGAAAACAAGGCTTTGAAGATAATGCAATATCTCCCATTTCTTTAGCATGTTGAGATTTATAAAGTACCTTCCCCACAGCAACCCTGCTAGATAGAAGAGTTTCATAACTCAGGGATTATGAGTTCCTGGGGCCTGCTGCCCACACTTTTAAAAATGGGGTATGAGATGTACAAGACAAAGAGCTGCTCCCCATAGATAAGTGGTCAAAGGATATGAACAGACAGTTCTCAAAAGGAGAACCGAAAACTGTTAACAACCATATATGTGATTGCTACAGATTTCTAAGTCTAAAGAGTGTGCCCATATCCAATCGAATAAACATTTATGAAGCACCTATTATGGGCCAGACATTGTGCTAAGCACTGGGGATACAATTGATAGAAAAGTCAGTCCCTGCCCTCAAAGAGCTTATAATCTAAGAGGAGAGACAACATACAAAAGGAGGCATTAAAGGCAGGGAGGGAGAACTGGACACCAGGGGGTACCTGGCAGGGCATCTTAGTTCATGAGGTTGAAACCAGTCAGGAGAGCAGATGGCAAAGTGGAGTGAGCTAAAAGAGTCTAGTTCAGGGGTGGGGAACCTGCAGCCTTGAGGCCCCATGTGGCCCTCTTGGTCCTCAAGTTTGGCCCTTTGAATAAGGGTTGCATTTGAGGACCTAGAGAGCCACATGGGGCCTTGAAGCCATAGGTTTCCCACCCCTGGTCTAGTTTCTACCTTCTATAAGAAAGTCTTTGGGAAGAGTTTTGGTACTCCACCCTCTAGCCCTCCAATCAGAGGGAAGAGGAGTCTGAGGGAGCTGGTATTAATCAGGCCTTGAGTTAGCAGCCTGAATTTAGATGAGCTTATCCTGGGATGGGGCAGCTCGTTCTGTGGAGGTGAAACCAGGTAGAGCAGCAGATGCAAAGTGGAGTGAGCCCACATATTTCTGGGATCCAGGGCATGTACAGAAGTTCATTTAATGACATACAAGTCCAGGTGGAAGGAGCATATGACAAAGGAAGGTGCTTGGATCCAACTTTATCTAACCCCTAGACCTCTCCACAATCAGAGCTGTCCAAAAGTGGAGCATGCTGCTTCAGGAGGAAGTGGGTTCCCCCTCATTGAAGGCCCCCAAATTAAGGTGCATCTTACACATGGGGAAATATGGTACATACACACACATGCACATATATATATATATATATATATGTATATATATATAATATATAATATATATATTTAGAGCTTTCTCTCTCTATAGATCAGTTCACACATACACCTAAGTTCATGGACCCCAGGTTAAGAATCTCTCCTCTAGATATTAGATGATCTATCATTCTAGGATTGTTAGAAACTATGATTTCTTGGGGGCACCTAGGTTACACAGGAACAATGGGACAGCACCTGCTGTGTCATGTAGAGTTAGCTGGTTTGATACACTAGTGAGAAGGCTTCTCAAAATCCTAAAATCTCAGAATCTCAGAGATAGAGCTCCCACTCAGCCAGCGTTGTGTCCAAACCATAACCTGAATAGAAAATTCCCACCTGAAGAGCTTCACCCAACTGAGCAGTCAACCTCTGCTTGAGGAATTCCGTTGACGGGGACCATATGGTATCCTGGGATAAGCCACGATGCCGTGGGACCATTAGACTTGTTAGAACACCTTTCCTTGTATGCACCTGAAATCTGTCTCCCTCTAAACTTCACCCATTGCTCCTTGTTCTGGCTTCTGGGGCCAAGCTGAACAAGTCTGATTCCTTTTCTACATGACAGCTCTTCAAATACTTGAAGATGCCCATTTTGTCCCTCCTAAGTCTCCTCTTTTCAAGGCTGAACACCCCTACTTTCTTCACCCTGTCATCATATGGTATAGCCTCCAGTCATCTTCCCATCTTTGTCTGGCGTGAGGACCTTGGACAGCCCGTTTTTCTCCTTTAGTGGCAGGTATGAGTCTGTGAAGTCCTCCATCCTGCTGTAGTGGGTGAAACAAGCAACTCTGTTTCAGGCAAGGAGATAGGACTAAGGAAGCAGATATACAACTAAGTCAGATGGGCCAGTGTCCAGGCAACATCATGGTAATGTCAGGATAAAATAGGCAGAGATTGCACCCAGATAGATGACACAGTGGATAGATTACTGAGCCTAGAGTCAGGAAGACCTGAATTCAAATCCAGCTTCAGATGTGACCCTAGACAAGTCATTTAATCTCTCTCTGACTCAGTGTCTTCAACTGTAAAATGGGGATAATAATAGCAGCTACCTCCTAGGGTTGTTGTAAAGTTCATATGAGATATCATTTGTAAGGTACTTAGCACAGAGGAGATACTTAACAAATGCTTGCTCCTTCACATAAGTACCAGCAGGACTAAGACTTTTGCTGTGGATGACAAAGCCAAGGGACTGAGTGTGGAAAATGAAATATACGTAAAAAGTAACTTTTGCAGTCTCAAAGTATGGCTTCCGTTCATGGCTTGGTAGTTCTGGGCTCTTGGGAAGCACATGACAGAAATATTTCCTATGCTCCGTGAAAAGATATCTGAATTTTCAACTGGGCTTCATGTGCCCCCCTCCAAAAAAAACAACCAAACCAAAACAAAAACAACCTGATACATTTGCAGGAAAAAAATGAAGAGTATTATTAAACACCAAACTAGTTAGACTATTTAAACCTCAGCAGCATTTTTTTTCAGTGAAACAGATGAAAACTATACCATTGACTACCATAGTATCTTTGCCATAGGAGTCAGACATAAGTATAGCTTAATGCATTTTTGGAGGTGAGTAGAGGTAGAGAGAAAACATATCCCAAATCTGTAGAATGAACACACAAACTTTCATCTCAGGTAGTCCTCATAGTTCCAGAACATAGAATGTCAGATCTAGAGGGGCCCCAGAAAAATCACTGTTATAGGTGACCTAAAGGACAATGTAAAATCCCACAATAGGTTTTGTGACATATTGCTGTTGGTGTTTTGTGATTATTTTGAAGAAGTGGTGCAAAAAGCGTCTATGGGGATGTAAATGACTGAAAAGGAAGTGACCTAGTCAGGTAGCTGCAGCAAGGGATTGCAGATGGGTAGCCTGAATCCTGCATGTGGGACCATGAACTGGCCAAAAAACATTAACTCTGCTCCCTCTCTCCCTGGCACATTGGATGGATCAACTATGAAGGATTTATAGAAAGGCATGGGGTAGAATGGTACAAGATAAGAAGGCGAGAACTGGTTTTATGAAGATTATTCATCCCATCAAAGATTCAAGGTCCGTGTAGGAGGTTCAAAGTAGAATGGCATATAACCACATCAAGGTGAATTATTAGAAAACCTAACAACTTACAAGAGCCAAGCCATTGCCAAGACACTGGGCTACCATTGTTACGGACAGAAAATTGTGTCCACCTGGCTGTCCCTACTCACTTGAAGATTTGAATCTTCACTATAACCCATGTAACTTCATAGAATCTCAGAATTTTAGAATTGGAACAACCCTTGGGAATCATTTTGAATCTCATCACTTTGTTTTACCAATGAGCAAACTGAGTCCTGGTGAGGGAAAATACTTTGCCCTAGGTCATTCTAGAAGTGACAGAGCCAAGACTAGAACCCAGATTTTTTTTTACTTCAAATTGACTACTTTTTTATTAATTAGATTGTAAACTCTTTGAGGGCAGGCCCTATCTGTGCTCAGCACAGTTGAACAGGACTGCACAATAACACATGAACCCAGGCACATATATTGTTGGCCTCATGTGTTATTCAGTCCTGTCTGATTTCTGGTGATCTCATTTAGGGTTTTCTTGGCAAACATTCCTTCTCCAGTTCATTTTCCATATGAGGAAATTGGGGCAAACAGGATTAAAGTAACTTGCCTAGAGTCACACAGCTAGTAAATGTCTTAGGCTGGATTTGAACTCAAGTCTTCCTGACTCCAGGCTCAGGACTCTATCTACGTTGTGCTGCCCACCTGCACCACTATCTACTTACTGGATAGATTACTGGGACTAGAGTCAGGAAGACCTGAATTAAAACCTGGCTGCAGACACAGGTTAGTTGTGGGAACCTGGGCAAATCACTTAGCATTTGTATACATCAGTTTCTTCAACTGTAAAATAGAGAACAACAATAGTCCCTACTGTATTAGGAAGGCAATAATCACAATATAGATAATTGTCAAAATGCCTATGTGGTTCTGTATCACAAAATATAAGAGACTCTCCATGTAGAAGGTAGAAGGAAACCATTTATTCAGACACCAGAGGACCAGATCCCAAAACCAATATGCCCTATCCATCACAGCAGCAAACAGTTCAATATCACAGCAGAGAACCACTCCATCCCATAACCTTCTGCCCCCTGCTGCGGTCTTGCCACCGACAGACACACTCACAGCACACCACACGTCTGCTCTTTCTCTCAGCTCTAACTGCTCTCTCTGCATTTCCTGTGAAACACTTTCCCTTTCCTCTCAGGAAGCTCCTCCTACCACATGTAACTTAGGCTTCCTGTGACATAAATAGGTCACATGGTCTATTAATGGGTGGGAAAGATCTTCAAATCTAAATTGTCATTAGACCTTCCTCCCAGAGATGTCCTGAGGATCAGATGAGATAATGGCAAAACACTTAGCACAGTGTCTGGTATATATTAGGCACTTAATAAATGCTTGTTCTTGTCCTTCCTTCCTTCCTTCCTAAGCAACCACTATGCACCAGGCAGCATGCAGTGGTGAGTGAATAGAGCTGCCACTGGAGTAAAGAGGGCCTGGGTCTAAGTCCTGTCTCTTTGAGAAGCCACTCAAACTGTCAGTGTCTCTAGACAGCTCTAAGTTACAGAGGGTCGACAATTCTCACCAGTGGAGGGAGTTTCTTCTCTGAGATTTACCTATACTAATGAAGTTACAGGCTGAGACTCATCCCTCTAAAATATACCAGGTCCTAAGCTGGGTCTTAGAGATAGGCCTTTTCTAGGAATTTATTGTCTAATAAAAAGCCTACAACGTACCTATAGATTGGTATAATCTAAGGTAGAGAGCGTATGATGCTATTTTTCTCTTGATAATCCAGGGAAGGGGTTCTTGACCATTTTTTGTGTCCTGGACCCCTTTGGCAGTCTAGTGAAATTTATGGATCCTTTCTCAGAATAATATTTTAAATGCATTAAAGTAAAATATATAAGATTACAAAGGAAAACACTTACATTGAAATATAATAATGTATTGTTGTTTTTGTTCAGACATTTTTCTATCAAGTCCGACTCTATGTGAACCCATTTGGGATTTTCTTGGCAAAGATACTGCAGTGTTTGCCATTTCCTTTTCCAGCTCATTTTGCAGAAGAGGAAACTGAGGCAAACAGGGTTAAGTGACTCTCCCATGGTCACACAGCTAGTAAGTGTCTGAGGCTGGATTTGAACTCAACTTTTCCCGGTGCTCTATGGACTTCACCACCTAGCTTCCTGGCTGTTCTAGAATCATAGAATTTCAGAGTTGGGAGGGCTCTCTGCGTCCCCTGAATCCAACCTATGCCTGAAAAAATAATCTGCTTCACAACATAGTTAACAGGTAATCATTCAGTCTTTGCTTGAAGGCCATCAATAAGGAGAAACTCAGTAGCTTCTGGATGCAGCGTGTTCTGTTTTGGGGCAGCTCTAATTATTAGGGAGTTCTTTCTATCAAGCCTGAATTTACTTCTTGGCAACTTCCACCCACTGCTCCTAGTTCTTCCTTCTGGAGCCAAATCAAACAAACTAATTCTTCTGGTTGATATTCCACAACACGCACAACCACAACAACCTTCAAGAGGTCCCCAGTCCCATGGTTACTAACCTTCTAATGTACTTATCATGTAATGTTGTATATTGTCAATGTTGCTCGTCCTTCATTCTCTAAGAGGACCAACGGTGTCAGGAGGGTGATGTCTTGACTTGCAAGTGATTTGAATTTCAGTGAGGCAGGGTTGTGCAAAGTCACCAGCCTCACTCTCTCCTCTGGAGCCATCTGGGTCCAGTGGCAAGCTATAGGTCAGGATGCCTGGTGATGGCCCCCATGTAGTAGGAGACCTTGGCCTTTTTAAGCTAAAGTCTCAGTTTGTCTGAGGCAACACCCATTCAGTAATTAAAGGCTAGGTAAGTATTGGTGTCAAAGATCGCCTACTTTGCCTTCACAAGAGAATCAATCAGGGCAGGGAAGACCCTCAAATTTTCTGCCTGGAACAGAAACAATTGCTATTTACACTCACTTTGAGCCATCCAAACCAAAATGATAAGCAAATGAGACTTGGGCGGGGGCCCATTATTGGCCGATAGTGTTATATATTATAGTTCTCTGAATTGGTGTCTTATATCCTATTACTAGACTAGACTATATCCTATTACTAGAACTAGGAAGTTCTGTGAAGACAGGGATTGATTAGGTTAAGACAGGGGTGGGGAACCTGCAGCCTCAAGGCCACATGTGGTGGCTTTGACTGAATAAGGGACACACTTAAGGACCTAGAGGCCCACACTTAAGGACCTAGAGGGCCACAGGTTCCTCACCCCCGGGTTAAGTGCTATTGCCTTCAGGAGGCCTTTTCCAGCCCTGTTTCTTGCCCCTATCCCCAACCCCACCCCAGATGCTAGTGCCTTCCCCTCCGAGTTTACCTCCCATTTATTCTGTGTATATACTTTGTATAAAAATTAAACTTGCTTTCTCTTTGCATGGTGACTTTTCACAGTCCTGCCTCACTGAAATCCAATTCACTTGCAAGTCAAGACATCACTCTCCTGACACCATTGGTCCTCTTCGAGAATGAAGGACGAGCAACATTGACAATATGCAACATTACATGATAAGTACATTACAAGGTTAGTATGCCTGGCATGTAGTATTTGTGGCTGTTCAGTCTTGTCCAGCTCTTTGTGACCCCATTTGCGGTTTTCTTGGCAAAGATACTGGACTGGTTTGCCATTTCCTTCTCCAGCTCATTTTGCAGATGAAGAAACTGCAGCAAACAGGGTTAAGTGACTTGCTCACAGTCGCACATCTAGGAACTGTCAGAGGCTGGATTTGAACTCAGGAAGATGAGTCTTCCTGACTTCAGGCCCAGCACTTTATCCACTATACCACACAGCTGCCCCTACAGTACATAGTAATGATTAATAAGTGCTTGTCGATTGAGCAATTGTGTCTTATTTAAACTTTGTCTCTCTTCTAATGCCTTGCATTTTGCTCCTTAGCCTATAGGTACCTAATCCATGTTCATTTTTGTTCTTACCTTCTTGGACTGGGATGAA
Organism: Trichosurus vulpecula; assembly: GCF_011100635.1. Taxonomy (NCBI): domain Eukaryota; kingdom Metazoa; phylum Chordata; class Mammalia; order Diprotodontia; family Phalangeridae; genus Trichosurus; species Trichosurus vulpecula. Next base: position 80,465,226 of record NC_050581.1, read on the forward strand.
TAGGTACGATGGTGCCCTCACAATCCAAGGATTTACAATCCCTTCTCCTTACAATTCGCCAGCGTGTTGTGGGGGCTAACAAAGCCTCTCTAGAGCTGACCAAAGTGCCCACCACCCTCCTGAGCTCTTCAGAAGGAAATGTTCCAGAAACATGAGCAAGTGCTAAAGGGCTGTTCTAATTAGCTGGCTGACGGCTAACGAGAGATTTCACTGGGAAGAAGCTGCCCATGGTTGATGCATAATTACCATGGTAACCCCTACACCACACAGCTCACTTCCTCTAACCAGCCTCCCTAGGGAACAGACATTCCTGCGTGAGACCAGCGTTGGGGTTATTGACATTGTATGTGGGGAAAATAAATGAACTATTAAAAGCAAGACAAGTTGAATCCCTGTCTGTGGCTTCCTGAGAAAAGTTCTACCTTTATTTGGGGGTCTAATTGATACTGGCTGTCTGATCCGAGAGAAAATCATTGAGAGTTGATAGATTTGTTCCGGATAGTTCTGCTTTTCCGAAGTACAAATATAAGAAATACAGCTAATTAGAAGCAGTCCCTTTTTTGCTGTTTCTGAGAGGAAGGAATGGATGACTTTGGATTGGGGACATGCTAATAAGGGCAAAAGTGATTGGACACTGTTGACCTTGTATCAGAGTCAAACTTCACCAAATAACAGGAATTTAGAGCTGGAAGGGACCTTAGAGAAAAATGAATCTGGTCCCTCCTTTTTACAAAGGAGGACACAGGTTTCAAGAGGTTAAGTGACTTGCATAAGGTCACTAGTTACTAATAAGGATCAGAGTTGGAACTGGAACCCTTGTCTTCTGAAGCCAAGACAGATGTTTCATCCACTCTGCCCTCCTACCTTCGGGGTTTTGTTTCTGCTTCTGATTTTCACAAATGAAAAGTCTATACTCTTCCTGTCGACTTGATTAAAATCAATTCAGTCTAATGAACAGTAGGTTCTGTATTGGATGCTTAAGGGTTGTAAGTGGGGAAAATAATAGCTTATGCTTCATTCATCCACCCATTAATTCCTTAGCTCAACTATATACAGAGTGTCCCCAACGTCATAGTGCCCCCAAACTACTAAAGCTTCAAACTGCATCAAGACTTTAGAACAACTGGTGTATATAGATACACACACAGTATATATATCTGTGTATATAGACACCTCAAATATATATATATACATATATATATATGTATATATATACATATATATATATGTATATATATATATATTATATAAAATTACCTCCTGCCTAAATTTCTCAATGGCTTCTTAACTGGTCTCCCTGCCTCAGGTCTCTCTCTTCCCTTTCCAGTCCCCACACACACACACACACACACACACATTGTTGTTTAGTCATTTCAGTTTTTTCCAACTGTTTGTGACCATTTTGGGGAGTTTTCTTGGCAAATATATTGAAGTAGTTGGCCATTTCCTTCTCTAGCTCATTTTACAGATCAAGAACTGAGGCAAACATGGTAAGTGACTTGCCCAGGGTCAAACAGCTAGTAAGTGTCTGAGGCTGCACTTGAACTCGGGTCTTCCTGACTTCAGGTCTGGCGCTCTATCTACTGCACCAGCCTCAGACACTTAGTAGCTCTGTGACCCTGGACAAGTCATTTAAATTCCTTTTGCCTCAGTTTTCTCATCTGTAAAATAGTGATGATAATAAAAGCACCCACTTCCCAGGGTTGTCATGAGGACCAAATGACGACTATTTAACGAACCCTTATTGTGTCTTTGAACACTTACATGAAACTACTCTCTCCTGGATCTTCTCCTACCTTTCTGATGACTCCTCAGTCTCACTTGTTGGCTCATTATCCATATTATGCTCTCCTCACCCCCAAGTTTGGATTTCCCCAAGGCTCTATCCTGAGCCCTCCTTTCTTATCTCTCTGCATTCTCTCTTGGTGACCTCATTAATTCCTATGGGCTTCATTATCATTTCTATATATCCAGCCCTAAGCTCTCCCTTGACATTCAGTACCACCTATACCAACTGCTTCTTGGACATTTCAAACTTGATGTCATAGAGACATCTCAAATTCCACATGTACAAAACAGAACTTACTGTCTTTTTACCTCTAAAGCCACTCTTCTTACAAACTTCTCTCTTTCTGTCAAAGGCATCACAATTCTAATAAACCCTCAGGCTCATAACCTTGAAGAATGGTCTCTTCTCTTCTTCAGCCCCTCTGTCCAAACCATCACCAAATCTTGCCTCTTCAACTCCAAATCATTTCTTCCACCTGACCCCTGGTCTCTATTCACATATACACCACCCTAATTCAGACTTTTAATACCTCTTGCCTAGATTATGCAATAATCCTGTCACTCATCTCCTTGCCTTGCATCTCTTACCCTTCCAATCCATCTTCTTCACAGCTGCCAAAGTAATTACTATAAGCACGACTCTTACCATGACACTCTCCTATACATTAACTCTAGAGGTTTCATACTGCCTTTAGGATAAAATATAAACTCCTTCATTTAAAGTCCTTTACAATCTGGCTCCAACCTTTCTTCCCAGCGTCATTGCACCATATGTCCCATTCTGTGACCCAGTCAAACTAGCTTTCTTCTGTTTTTCACACATAACCTTCCATCTTCCATTTCTGCAACTGTATTAGGAGGGCAGAGTTTATAATCTCAAAGAGGATCATAAACATGTCTGAAAGGTTCGGAACCGCCGGATATAAGAAACTCTCAAAGTAGAAGGCAGAAGAATCAAAACATATATTTAGGCTCCACAGTAACCAACTCATGAACCAGCAACCCCATTTTGATATATTGATCAAAAGCTTCCAGGCCCAATAAGTACGCCTTGAAAGAGTAACCAGGAGGCTACAGAGAAGCATGATTGCGTAAAGCAAAATCATGCTTCCCCCTCTATGGTAAAAAGATTACCCACTGGCCTGAAGTCTTTGTTCAGCTTCCTCCCATAGGTCAGCTCTGCTACTGGCAGCTCCTGCTTCAGCTGTGGCTGTGGCTGTAGCCTCTGGCTCCAATGGGAGCTGCTTTTAACCATCCGGCTTCTGTGGGGGTGTAAGGTACGCCAGGGAAAGCACAGGTTCTTTCAATCTGCTTAAGCAAGGTGAAGGGGTTGACCGGGAAAGCACAGGTTCTTTCCATCAGCTTAAGCAAGGGAAGCAAGGTGAAGGGGCCGACAAGCTTACTCCAGTCCAACATACAAACAGCATTCAGTTCAGGGGAAAAAGCCAAACTAGTCAAGGGCATTTGTTGACTAAGTGCTAAGGAGCCCATTTTTGGTTGCCAATACAGCACCTTTGTATTTGGTGATCTTGCCTGGAATGCACTCACTCCCGACCTCTCCCTTACAGAATCTCTCTTCCTCCAAGACCCAGTTCAGGCACCTTCTTCTTGATGAAACTTTTCCAGATCCACTCAGATTCTAGTGCCTTCCCTTCCCAACTACCACATATATATGTACATGACTTATCTGCTGTTACTTTAAAGACTTTGAGCTCATCAGAAGGTATTGTATCTCTCTTTGTATCTGAATCCCCGGCACCTAGCAAAAACACAGGGCACTTGAAGAAGGACTGGACCCATGTCTTTTGGTCACATTTCATAGAGATAGAGAACTCCAGGTGAGGAAACTCCCTCTGTTAATGAAAGCTGGCACCTTCTGTGCAATATAAAGTCCTAGACTAGAGAGTTGCCTAGAGCACTGAGAGTCTAGAGTCACACAGCCAGTTGGTGTCAGAGGCAGGATCCAAATCCAAGGTTCTTGATTTCTAGGTATGTTCTCTATGCACCATAAGATGCTGCTTCTTTCCTGAAACATATTAGGTATTTAATAAATACTTGTTGATTGATGTAGAGTTAATGAGTGCATGAGAAGATGAATAAAACAGAATATTTGTGCTGTGATATTTTAGAGACAGAAGGGGTCCAAGATGTACAATCTGAGAAACTGGTTTCAGTTACCCCTTCTGCCACTTACTATTTTTATGACTTTCATGAATTAACTTTACCTCTATGGGTCTCAGTTTCTTGATCTGCAAAGTGAAAATTGTAGTAGGTGACCTTGAAGGTACTTCCCAGACCCAGCTCTAGGGTCCTATGATCCTATCAAGGAAGATCGAACTTGACTTCCCAGCCACGTTCCTACTCTTCCTTCTACCCTTGGTTATCATCTCTACCTTCTCCATATTGGAACAATGGCCTCTGCCCTTGGAATCATTCTGGGCCCCTTTTGATGACAGTCAGAATCCACACTTCACTTTCCAGTGGTCCTTTATGTGTTGTCTCCCCCTATTAGAATATGGGCTCCTCGAAGTCAGGGAATGCCTAGCAGGCTTGTATTTGTATCACCAGTGTTGAGCACAGTGCCTGGAATATGATAATATTTAGTAAATTATCTATACATCCATTCATTACCCATTTATTATCTATCTATATAATCTATTTAGCTATTATTTATTGATCAAATGTTATTGGTCTATCTATTTATCTCAGGGATTCTCCATGTCTCCTATCATGGACCCCTTTGACAGTCTGGTGAAGCCTGTGGACCCCTTCTCAGAATAATGTTTTTGCATTCATAAAGTACATAGGATTACAAAGGAACCCAATTATGTTAAGATATACTTATTGAAATTTTTTTTAAGTTCGTGTATCTCAGATTAAGAACCCCTGATTCACACACACACACACACACACACACACACACAAACACACACACTGCTTTAGAAGTCAGGAGGAGGGGCAGGGCACTTCTAGCTGGAAGGATCAAGGATGGTGTAATGGAGGAAGGAGCATTTGAGTTGATTCATAAAGGATGAGTAGGATTTAGACAAGCAGATATGAAGAGAAAAACGTTCTAGGCAGAGAGAAGACTGTGAACAGAGGCAGTGAGTTAGGGAGCTGAAAGGCATTTGTCACCACAAACAAGAAGGCAGAACAGTTGAGCTGTGTAGGCAGAAAGCAGCCCTGGACAATATGCCTGAAGAAGGCATTCTCCTCTCTCCCATTTTGGGAGTTGTCTGCTGCTAGCCCATAAAAAATTGGGAAAGGCAGGGTTTCTTTACCAGAAGTTATAGGCTAGCCTATTATACTGCTGTAAATCATACACTAAAGGTCAGGTTTTCCTTGAAGGAGAGAGAGAAGGAGCTGGGTGAAGTCAGGGGCAGGGTAGGGGGGGAGGGAAATAAGCATTTATATAGTGCCTACTATGTTCCAGGCACTGTGCTAAGGACTTTACAAATATTATCTCATTTGATCGTCACAACAGCCCTATGAGGTAGATGCTATTTTTACCCTATTTTGCAATTCAGGAAACTGAGGCAAACAGAGGTTAAGTTGCTTGCCCATAGTCACACAGCTAGTAAGTTTTCCTGATTTGAAGCCCAGAATTCAATCTACTGAGCCACAAGCCACCTCTAAGAAGTGAGACCTCTTTAGAAGGGACAATGAATCTGTCAGATTTTCATGCTCCTGAATGGCTTTTCCTTGGTCTATGTTTCCTTTCTTTCTGCTGTGTGTCCTTGTGGGAGCCTTGTGTGCTGGGTCTTGCTGTTGAACTGCCCAAGTTAGGTGGTGAGGACTGTTTCACTAGGTGAGTGATAAGTATGCATTCTTGAAGACACCACCTGAGCCATTCTGCCTTCTGAAAGATATCCTCATGTCAGAGGTTTCAGGACCCTGGCACTCATAGATTTTGGGAATCTGACCTGATGGGGAATGCCAAGATGTCCAATCACAAAGGTATTTGTAGGAATGACAATTATTGTAATACAACACATGTAAGGAATCATTATAAGTATATCAAAGGGATTTAGGGAAATATTAATTTCGGCAGAACAGCATGAAGCATTTGTGCAGCCACATGGTCCTTCAATGCCTTGAGATTGGGACAGGTGATGCCAACCGAACTTCCTCCTTGGCAACGAATTATTTTGAACTTTTCAACCTGTAAGCTTGGTTACCATGGTTACCAGAGAGTCCAGAGGAATGGTGAGAGTGAGGTCCTTAGTAAGGAGCACAGTGTCTTTTCTTCTCTCCCTAGAATGCCTTCGGGGGCAGTCCAAGGCCCCAGTTGTTGGGTCCATTAAGGATGGTGATAAGCTCTACTCAGTATCCATGTTTGTAGTGTGGCTACTTGAGGTCACCCACCAGGGTTTTTAGCTACATTTGCACTGAGAAAACAGCAGGGTCATCTCTGAATGTCAGTGCCAACAAGTCAGGGTACAATAGACAGACAAACTCTCTGTTTTCTGACATTCTTTCGATCAATTGACAAACATTTGTTAAGCACCTACTAAGTGACAGGAACTGTGCAGGTCACCGGGGATATGAAAACATAAATGAAGCATTCCTTTGCCCTTGGGGAACTTGCATTTTATTAGAGGAAATTAAACATTCATAAATATATATAAAATATAGACAAAAATAAATATAAGAGATTCCTCCTCCCACCTCCCAGAAGCAGGGCACTAGCACCAGAGTAGAAAAGTGTGTCTCTAGCACAGATTTGAAGTAAAAATGGGATTCTAGGGGGCATGAGTGAGGTGGGGCATGGAAGGATAGAGTAAAGCCATATAAACACAAGACAGAGGATCTTATCAGAAGACTGTAAAATTCAGAAAGGGGAGTTATCCACAGTAAATTAGAAAAGGTAGGTTGGATAAGATAATAATGGAGGACTTTAAATGCTTTTTAAAAATGGGCTTTTATCAAGGATCCATAAACTCCCACTCCATGGATAGATTTCAGTGGGGCATGGAGAAGGGGTGGTATCTGTGAATTTGATGGAAAAAGGACATTTAAAGATTTTCACTTCCCCTGTCAGAGGGGCAATCGAGAGCCATTGGAGCTTAATGAGTAGAGGTGACTTGGGTGGACTTAGGAAAATCACTTTGGGATCTCTGAGAAAGATGAGAAAGGCAAGAGATTTGAGGCTGGAAGACCAATTAGAGGCCATTGCAATATTCTAGGCAAGAGAAGAGGAGGCCTTAAACTGAAGTGGTGACTGTGGGAATAGAGAAAAGCAAAAATGCTCATGGAGGCAGAAATGGTGAGACTGGGCAATTGTCTGGATATGTGGAGTGAAGAAGATTGAGGGGTCAAGGATGGCACCATGGTAGTACACTTGGGTAATTACAAGGATGATGATACCTCAGATAGAAATAGGGTAGTTCAGAGGGGAGGTACATTTAGGGGAAAAGATAATGACTTCAGTTTTGGATATGTTGGTGGAGTTTGAGATGCTTGTGAGACATCCAATTTGAAATATCCATTAGATGACTGGAGACATGAAACTGAGCTCAGGAGAGAGGATAGGGCTTGGTATACAGATTTAGGAATCATCAGCATTGAGATGATGAATGAGGCCAAGGGAGAAGCCCCTCTAGTCCAACTGTAATGGATATAAAGATTGGAGACCTAGAGGCACAGGAAGCTTCTGAAACGCCTTTTAGATCATCAAAGAAAGATGTAATCCGTGTTCTTTTCACTGTGAAGTAGGTTTTTTTTGACTGATTCTTTAAGAATGGTAAGACACATATTGTATACACACTCATACATACATATATGTGCACATATATGTATGTAAACATTTCAAAAGATCTATTCTCTCCACCAATGCAAATCACAGCTCCTTCATACTTTATTAGATGGCCTGCAAGACTTTCTGCAGCTGTGAATGTGTGTATATTTCAGTAGTCTTAATGCAGTTCTATTAAACTTTTATATATGCTATTAAAGCATATACAAATATGTATATATAAATATGTACATACATTATATATATATGTATATTTGATGTTCAGTCTTGTCCTACTTTTCATGATCCTATATGGGGTTTGCTTGGCAATGATACTGGAGTGGTTTGTCGTTTCCTTCTCCAGTGGATTTAAGCCAAATGCAAGTTAAATGACTCACCCAGGGTCATATAGCTGGATTTGAACTTAGATTTTCCTGACTCCAGGCCCAGTGCTCTATTTACTAGTTGCCTCTTTATAAACCTGTATAAAGGTATGTATGTATGTATATACATATTTATACATAGCTGTACATTTGCTTTCATATGTCTATGTAGATGAACATATACATATATGTATACGCATACACACACTATACACACACAAATACAAATATATGACTGAGAAAGTTCAAAATAGTGGGAGGTGAGACACTGGTCTAGAGCTTTTTAGGGACAATATGAGTCAATAGTGTTATATGACAATTGAGAAACCTAATTTAAACTTAGATTTCATTAAGTTAGTGTCTAGGACTAAATGATGATGGTATGCTTCCCTGATCAGATTACACCGGAGTATCATATTCAGTTCTGATCACCACATTTTAGGAAAGACATTCATAAGCTTGGAGGCATCTGAGAGGACCACCAGGATGATGAAAGGCCTCAAACTTGTACTATATGAAGATTGGCTTAAAGAACTAGAGATGTTTAGCCTAGAGAAGAGAAAACTTAAGATAGATATGATAGTTGTCTTTCAGTATTTCAAAGACTGCCATAGGGAAGAATGGATGAATAAAAAAAATTACTAAGTATTTACTATATTCCAGGTAATGAGTTAAGAGCTTAGAATTGGAGTTAGAGTTAGAAACTGAACCTCTGGCTCCATTGGTCTAGGGAACTAGCTGTACCAGTGAAGGCTGGCAACTAAGGGAGTTGAGAGTTGTGTGTGGCTTCCACATGTGTGTTAGAAGTGGGACTCGAACCCAAGTGTTCCTTATTAAAAAGACAAACTTTTGCCCAGCATACTACATTATTTCTTCCCAAGCTGGGGAAACAAATACAAAAATGAGATAGTCCTTGATCTCAAGGAGCTTACATTCTAATGGGAGAATAAGAACAACACATACGTATACGGTGATTAGGAAAAGGGAGTAAATAGATATGCTCAATCCAAAAAAGCTGAATTAGAGGCACTGGGTATAAGCAGCAAAGAAGAAAATGTAGGCTTGATATGGGGGGAGGGGATGTTCACAACTTAAAGAATTAGAGGTACCCAAGTAACTAGAGATCGTCTAGTTATACATAGCTGTACATTTGCTTTCATAGGTCTATATAGATGAACATATACATATATGTATACACATGCACACACTATACACACACAAATACAAATATATGACTACATAGGAATGGTGACTATGTAGGAATTTGTTGCAAAGGGGAGTTTTGTTCATGTATGATTTGGAGTAGGAGGCCCCCGAGGACCATTACAACACCAATCTGCTTTTAGAGGCCAAGCTTCAGAACCCTTAGCTTGGTGGTCCTTGGGTTACAGTCATAGTTTATTGCTGGGCCTATAGTCTAATTCTTTTTTGCTTGAAATAACCTGATAGAGTGAGGGCTTCACCAGCATAACCTTCAAGAAGCCAAGGTTGCCTCAATGCCACCATGAGGATTAAGAGTAACATTTCAGTGGAAAATAGTCATAATGATTCTTTTGATTTGAATAGCTAAGTAACAAAAAGAAGGAAATAGAACATAGTAGAAAGATGCATGGACTGGAAAAATGGAGGCCTGCTTTATCTCTGCAACTAATTTAGTGCAACCTTAGCAAAATGATCTCCCTTTTTCTATACCTCTTTTTGCCAATTGAGGGGGTATAGCCTGGGGGAGCCTCAATTTCTCTGCTAGCTCAGATATGATGATTTTATCTCACTCCATTCCTAAACAATGCAAAATATGAAAATGTACTATGCAGTCTTTGGGGTTTGAGGGTCTGGTGTTTTTCTTGAGCTCAAGAAGTCTCCTCAGGGAGAGGGTTTTAAATAACACTGTCACTAAGCCACTTGGTTATCTTAATTTGCTTACCGTTTTACTTGAATATAAGCAGCCTGAGCCTAAAAATAGGGAAAAAATAAATCTATGAGCTATGATAGTGTCTTCCTATTATGAAAGGGAATTTGACCTCCAAATGTATAATTGATCGCAGCAGCTGGTTCGTAAAGGTAAACATTGCCTGGGATGTGTTTATTGATCATCAGTGACCTGTATTTCTGTTAATAGTCTAAGTTATTTTACAGGAAAAAATGTTATTTTTGAATCATAGTGTTTTAGGATCTTAGCATCATGAGATTTTAGAATATTAAGGTTGGGATGCCATGAGCCTTAAAGGTGTTGGAGTAGGAAAGTGAAAAGCATGCTGGAGAATCTGTAAAGAGTCTGATTGCTCTAGAATAGAGGCTTTGTCTTCTAGAATAATAGGAGATGGGGCAACTAGGTGGTGCAGTGGGTAGCACAATGGTCCTAGAGTCAGGAGGTCCTGAGTTTAAAATCTGGCCTCAGACACATAGCTGTGTGGCCCTAGGCAAGTCACTTAACTCCAATTGCCTCTGAAAAATAGTAGGAGACAAAATTAGGAAAGATTAGATGTAGTCCAGACAATGGAGAGTTAAAATGTCAGTCTGTGCTTGGGCTTTATTCAGTGAGCAAAGGGACAACCACTGAAATTTTTTGAGGAAGTATCTGGGGGATGGCAAGTAGGAGGGTGATATGATCAGGTGTGTACTGTCAGGAGGGGGCCATCCTTTATCTATATCTTGCCACTGGACCCAGATGGCTCTCGAGGAGAAATTGAGGCTGGTAACTTTGCACAGCCCTCCCTCACTTAGATCCAATTCACTATTCACTTGCAAGTCATGGCACCACCTTCCTGATGGCATGGTCCTCTTTGAGATGAAGGACAAACAACAACTGTCAGGATGCTGATCTGCCCAAGGTGTCTAGGATGTAACGAAAAGAGCAATAACTTTGGAATCAGGAGTGTGAGGTTGAACTGTCAGTTCCTTTGTATCCTAGCTGTGTGCCTTTGAAGTCACTTCTTATCTCTGAGTCTTAGTTTCTCCATCTGTGAAATGATGGCCTAGAAGATCCCTAAGTCCTTTGTTAATCTCTGATTAGATGTGAGGGATGAGTAAAAATGGTTTTGAATAGTTTGATGACTGGGAGGATAGTGATATCATCAAGAGAAATAGGAAAGTCAGGGGAGCTAATCTGGGAGCAAGTAGAGGAATTGGGTTTTGACCCTTTTGAGTTTCAGATGATAGAATATTTAAATAGAAACTATATGTCATCTCTGAAGAAATGGTACAAAATAGAAATTGTGAGGCAGCAAGTTCTTTAATCCTGCCCTGTTGCTGCTTAGCTCAAAATACCCATTGCCATGAGCTTGGTAGTGTGTGTAGGCCCATTAGGCATTAGTAGCCAGATCACGGGTAGTGGAGGAGAAGGAAAAAGATGATGGGAAGAAGGCGGAGGAGAGGAAGAAGAAAAGATGCAGTCATTCTTTTTTGGAAGGTGGCTCATTGAATCAAAAAAACATAGACCCTCAGAGGTGGAGGAGCCCTGAATGATAAGCTAAGCCAAGCCCTATATTTTTTAACTGAGAAAAAAACAGACCTAAAGATAAAAAGTGTTCAGGTTACCCAGTTTTTAATCATAAGAGATAAGATTTATGTCATATTTCAAGACTTACAAAGGAACAAGGAAGAAATTACATTTGAGATCTACAAATGGGAAAGAGTTTCTAACCAAACAAGGGATAGAGAGAAGCACAGGAGACAGATAAAATAGATGATTTTGATTACATAAAATTGAAAAGGTTCTGCACAAAGAAAACTAAAGTCATTAAAATGAGGACAACAGGTAAAAGAGAGAAATCTTTGCAGCAGATTTCTCTGATAAGGGTTTTATATTCAAGATATACACTGATACAAATTTTTAAAAAAGGAGCTATTCCCCAATAGATAATTAGTGAAAGGACACGGAGAGGCAGTTTTTAATGGAAAAAAAGATCCAATTTATCACTATTTTTAGAAAATGCTCCAAGTCACTAATAATCTCCTCCCCTTCCCTCCCCTCCCCTCCCCTCCTTTTCCCTTCCCTCTCCTCTCCTGTGACACACTGTCCCAGGACAGAAGAACTTCCAGAGCACATAGGATCACAGAGTGACAGGGCTTGAAGGAGCCTTGGGACACACAACATAGAATGTTAGATTGTGAAAGACCTCACAGATAGTATACTTCAACTTCCTCATTTGACAGATGAAGAAACTGACACTCAGAGGAATTGACTTAGCCTAAATTACCTGACTGGTAAGTGGCAGAGTTGGGGTTCATCTCCATGCTTTCTGACTCTATATTACTGTGCTTTCCTTAAATGAAGCAACCCAGAAAAGAGTTAACAATGTTGGAAAATCCTTTCCTGGCTAGAAAATGCCGCATAAGCTCAACACAATTATTGGACTTGTTTTGTGGGGGGGAAATGCCTGTCTTGGTGTCAGGGCAGCATGTAAAAATATGTTTTTATTCCACTTAAATTAGTCCACATGCTCACCCTGCATCAGTGAATACTGGTGCGGGCGGGTATCTGGCTTTGGATTAATTCAGAGCAGGGAGCTCACTCATTAGGCTAAGTAAGCACCCCGTCCATGTCTTTTTCTTCTCTTTTCGCAGAGCAAAAGTTAACACCGGGTTTAATTGGGAAGCAGATCTTACAGAGAATGTGAATGGAGCATTTTCTTCTGAATCACCATAGCAGCTTTCTATAACTGCATTGACACCAGCAGATGAATGTTTCAGAGCAGAGGCCCTGTGTAAAAGCAACAAGTAGAATCATTTAATTTTAACATCGGTGTTGGAAGGGACTTTACAGCTCATTTACCCTAAGCTCGCACCCAATACAGCTTCTCCATGGCCATTGATTCTCTGCTTGAACACATCCAGTGATGCGGAGCTCATTACATCGTGTAGCAGATGATGCCATCTTGTTTTCAGTCATGTCTGACTCTTCATGACCTCATATGAGGTTTCCTCGGCAGAGATGCTGGAGTGGTTTGCCATTTCCTTCTCCTGCTCATTTTACAGATGAGGAAACTGAGGCAAACATTGAATTGTTAGATATCATTTCCTCTGATTTCATAGAATCATATAGTTGCTGAAATTGAAATGTACCTTAGTAACCATTTGGTCCAACAAATACCAAAAAAGGGAATGCTCCTAAGGGGTCATCCAGCCTTTGCTCAAGGAACTCCAATGAGAGGTAACCCTTAGCCTCCTGGGGCAGCCTGTTTCATGTTTGGATAGCTTTACTTGTTAGGAAGCTTTTCCTTAAACAGAACCTAAATCTTCCCCTCTATAGAATCAACCCATTTTTCTGATGTCAACATCATGGGGCTACTCAAATAGAACATGTATTGTTATTGAGTTGCTTCAGGCATGTCCAACTCTTGAGGAACTGAGGCAAACAGGGCTAAGTGACTTGCCCAGGATCACACTTCTAGGAAGCATATGAGGCTGGATTTGAATTCAAGTCCATTGCACCACCTCCAGAACATGACTAACCTCTATTTCAATTCTTTCAAACAAGGACCTTCAACATCCTGGGTTCCTGCCTTTGAACATTTTTCTAATTTTTCAACATTCTTCTTAAATATGCAGAAGTGACCATCATACTTCTTAAGTGGTCTGACCATGGCAAAGCACAATCATTTCCTTATCAGTGCTTACTATACCTTTCTGAATGCGACTAATGCGTGAGCTTTTATTTTTATTTGGCTCACTTAATAGAGCACTGAGCATGGAGTCAGGAAGAGCACTGGGTGTGGAGTCAAATTCAGGCTCCTACACTAGTCTGCCTTAGTTTCCTCAGATGTAATATTATGATAATAATAGTCATTGCCTCACAGGGTTGTTGTGAGGACCAAATGAGAAAATATTTGCAAAATGCTTAGCACAGCGCTGGCACATAGTTTGTACTTAATAATTCCTGATTTCGAGGGGGCAGAGCCAAGACGGCGGCTGGTAAGCAGGGACTAGTGTGAGCTCCGTACCGAGTCCCTCCAAAAACCTATGGCTCTGAACTAATTCTAGAACGGCAGAACTCACAGAATAGCAGAGGGAAGCAGGGCTCCAGCCCAGGACAGCCTGGATGGTCTCTGGGTGAGGTCTATCCCACATGGAGCTGGGAGCTGGGAACGGAGTGGAGCAGAACCCAGCCTGAGCGGCGTGGAACAACCAAACTTGGAGTCGGGCGGAGGGGGCCCTAGCGCCCTGAATATGTGAGCTGCGGCAGTTACCAGACTCCTCAACCCACAAAAACCAAAGACTGCGGAGAAGGTTAGTGGGAAAAGCTGTGGGAGCAGAAGGAGTTCGCAGTTCAGCTTCCAGCCCCAGGGGCAGTGGAGGTGGGGCAGCTACAGTTGCTGCTGCTTCTGGCCCCAGGCCCACCTGGTGGGAGGAATTAAGTGGCGGATCACAGCAGGAGTGCACAGCCTGCTAAAGATCTAAGCCCAGCCCAGGCTGGGGGTTCTTGGGTAAGGAGGAGTGCTGGTGTGACAGAGCTGGCACCTCCCCCTCAAACATGGAACATAGAACTCGTTAGTCTACAAGCAGTCATACCCCACTGAAAAACTCAAGGGTCAAGTTAGTTGGTTGGGAATATGGCCAGGCAGCGAAAGCACACCCAGATTCAGTCTCAGACTTTGGATTCTTTCTTTGGTTACAAAGAAGACCAAAACATACAGCCTAAAGAAGACAACAAAGTGCAAGAGCCTACACCAAAAGCCTCCAAGAAAAACATGAACTGGTCCCAGGCCATGGAAGAGCTCAAAAAGGATTTGGAAAAGCAAGTTAGAGAAGTAGAGGAAAAATTGGGAAGACAAATGAGAAGGATGCGAGAAAACCATGAAAAACAAGTCAATGACTTGCTAAAGGAGACCCAAAAAAATACTGAAAAATACACTGAAGAAAACAACACCTTAAAAAATAGACTAACTCAAATGGCAAAAGAGCTCCAAAAAGCCAATGAGGAGAAGAATGCCTTGAAAGGCAGAATTGGCCAAATGGAAAAGGAGGTCCAAAAGACCACTGAAGAAAATACTACTTTAAAAATTAGATTGGAGCAAGTGGAAGTTAGTGACTTTATGAGAAATTAGGATATTACAAAACAGAACCAAAGGAATGAAAAAATGGAAGACAATGTGAAATATCTCCTTGGAAAAACCACTGACCTGGAAAATAGATCCAGGAGAGATAATTTAAAAATTATTGGACTACCTGAAAGCCATGATCAAAAAAAGAGCCTAGATACCATCTTTCAAGAAATTATCAAGGAGAACTGCCCTGATATTCTAGAGCCACAGGGCAAAATAGAAATTGAAAGAATCCATCGATCGCCTCCTCAAATAGATCCCAAAAAGAAATCTCCTAGGAATATTGTCGCCAAATTCCAGAGCTCCCAGATCAAGGAGAAAATACTGCAAGCAGCCAGAAAGAAACAATTTGAGTATTGTGGAAACCCAATCAGAATAACCCAGGATCTGGCAGCTTCTACATTAAGAGATCGAAGGGCTTGGAATGCGATATTCCGGAGGTCAACGGAGCTAGGATTAAAACCTAGAATCACCTACCCAGCAAAACTGAGTATCATGCTCCAAGGCAAAATATGGATTTTCAATAAAATAGAGGACTTTCAAGTGAAAAGACCAGAACTGAATAGAAAATTTGAATTTCAAACACAAGAATCAAGAGAAGCATGAAAAGGTAATCAAGAAACAGAAACTGCAAGGGACTTACTAAAGTTGAACTGTTTTGTTTACATTCCTACATGGAAAGATGACATGTATGATTCATGAGACCTCAATATTAGGGTAGCTGAAGGGAATATGCATATATATATATATGTTTATGTATATATATAAGTGAATGTGAATGTATGTATATATCTATGTGTATATGTATGTATGTATGTATATATATATATATGTGTGTATATGTATGTGTGTATATATATATATATATATGTAAAAAAGAGAGAGCAGATGCAGGGTGAGTTGAAGATGAAGGGAAGATATCTAAAAGAAATAAAATGAAATTAAGGGATGAGAGAGCAACATACTGAGAGAGGGAGATGCGGAGAGATAGAATGGGGTGGATTTTCTCGCATAAAGGTGGCAAGAGGAAGCAGTTCTGTGGGAGGAGGGGAGAGGGCAGGTGAGGGGGGAATGAGTGAACCTTGCTCTCATCATATTTGGCCTGAGGAGGGAATACCGTACATACTCAGTTGGGTATCTTACCCCACAGGAAAGAAGAGGGAGGAAGATAAAAAAAAAACAAAAGGGGGGGATGATGGAGGGGAGGGCAGATGGGGGTGGTAATCAAAACAAACACTTTGGAAAGGGGACAGGGTCAAGGGAGAAAATTCAATAAAGCAGGATGGGTTGGGAAGGAGCAAAATGAAGTTAGTCTTTCACAACATGAGTATTGTGGAAGGGTTATACATAATGATACACATGTAGCCTAGGTTGAATTGCTCGACTTCTTGGGGAGGGTGGGTGGGAAGGGAAGAGGGGAGAGAATTTGGAACTCAAAGTTTTAAAAACAGATGTTCAAAAACAAAAAAAAAAGTTTTTGCATGCAACTAAAAAATAAGATACACAGGCAATGGGGCGTAGAAATTTATCTTGCCCTACAAGAAAGGAAGGGAAAAGGGGATGAGAGGGGAGGGGGGTGATAGAGGGGAGGGCTGACTGGGGAACAGGGCAACCAGAATATATGCCATCTTGGAGTGGGGGGGAGGGTAGAAATGGGGAGAAAATTTGTAATTCAAACTGTTGTGAAAATCAATGCTGAAAACTAAATATGTTAAATAAATAAATTTAAATTAAAAAAAAATAATTCCTGATTTCCTTCCCTTCGTTCCTTCCTATTGAACTTGCAGTCCACAAAGTCCCCAAACTCCTTTACAAATGAAATATTCTTTAGCCATGCATCCCTCTTGTAACAACAAGGTCACTAGCAGCTGCTGTGGAGGTGAAAGACCAACAGCAAGAGCACACAGGAGGGTTACTGGAACAGGTTCTTTGATCTGCTTTTCTAAGGAAAGCAACTTTAAGGAGTTAACAATCTCATTTTAATTAAAAATACATATATCATTCACTTAGTTCAGGGGGAAAAGCCAGCACCCTGAACTTCAGAGCAAACACAAACAGAAATTATAAACAGAAATTATATAAACAGAGCAAATAAGACAAACCAGTGGACAGGCTTCTAGCTGTCTGTCCAGCATCTGGGTTTTCAAAGACAGGAGGACTCTTTTGGCTACCCAGAGTCTTGCCACCAACACTCTTCCAATGAGTATGCCCCCAAAGGCAAAACACTAAGCTCTGAGTATGTATACATGTATACACTTCTTCTGGATCAAAGGGCATCACAATCATGCGACTCAGACCCACATGACCTAGGCTTCCTTGTGACTTAAAGGCTTCCTCAGGGTCAGAGGGTGTCACAACCATAAGATTCAAACCTCTGTGAATTAGGCCTTCCCTTGATGTAAGCAGGTCATCAAAGACTCCCGATTCAATCAAAGATTCCTTAGTGCTGAGAAGCACTCGAAAACAAGGACAACAAAAGGTCCCACTTTACCTGCCCTATTCAAACAAAGGCAAGACTCATTAAAGGCACTTGACTTAGGCAGTCAATGAAAAAGTCCCACCCTAATTACCATAACACCTCTCCCTTGCCCATTTTGTACTTAGGAAGGTGATTGTTTTTAAAACCTATGTAAGGTTTTACATTTATCCTTATTAAATTTCCACTTAGATTTGGCTCAATATTCTAGCCTATCAAGCTCCTTTTGAATCTCTGTGCTCTCACCCACTGTATTATCTATCCCTCCCAGCTTTGTGTCATCTGCCAATTTGATAAGCGAAACCATCTGTTCTGCCACAGACTAGCTGATGACCTTGAACAAGACACTTTTTCTTTCTGCTTCTGTCAAGGACCTCTGTAAAGCAACTCCTTCCTATTCTATGTAATGAATTTATTGTTGAGTCATTTCAGTCGTGTCTGATTCTCTGTGACCTGATTCAGGGTTTTCTTGGCAAAGATACTTGAGTGTTTTGCCATTTCTATTTTTAGCTCATTTTTCAGATGGGGAACTGAGGCAAACAGAGTTAAGTGACTTGTCCAGGGTCACACAGCTAGTAAATGTCTGAGGCCAGATTTGAACTCAGGAAGATGAGTCTTCCTGATTCCAAGCCCAGCACTCTATCCACTGTGCCACCTCATCTCATCAGCTCCTATGAGTTCAAAGATCGTGCCTGTGCAGCAGCTCCCAGAGCAACAGATCCAGTCCCAGAGCCTCTCAGGATCTCCAGTCCTGTATTCTAGAACCTTTTGCAAGGATTCTTGCAATGGTCTCTTCATCCTGCTGTTCTTTCCATCCTTCTGAACCAATAGTTTAGTTGAAAGATGATCTAATGTTATCCTGTCATTTTACAGATGAGAAAACCGAGATGAAGAGAGAGGATGTGACCTGCTTGAAGGTCAGAGTTAATTTGGTGGCCGAGCCCAACACTTCTGATGACCACTGAAACACTTCCTCTACACCTGGCTGTGTATGTAGGGTTGTAGGGATGCTACCCAAATGGAGTATGCTTCATGAAAGCAGCAGAGCCTGGCAGCTTTCAAAATCTCTCCTACAATGACACCTCCAGCAGTTTCTTTTTAAATATTCATAGCTGCACTTTCCCTTTATCATCAGACTTTATTTATGCTTGGCAGGTTTTTTTTTTTTGCCAGATTTTCCATCTATCTTGGTCCTAGTTTGTTTTTATGGGAAAAAATATCAAACTTAAAAATGCCCATTTCCCAAGTTTCCACGCGGGGCTCTGTTTTTGTGGAACTTCAATGTGTTTGTCTGTTGGGGCAGCTGCCGGGAGCTGCCTGCTTGCCCAATGTGGGGCAGCTGTGAACGACCTCCTTTGGGCCAGGGTAGATCATTCCCTGAACGGTTTTTGGCAGGACTGGGGGATTTGTTATGCTCTTTGTGTTAGTGAGAGAGCATCCAGAGCCTGCTGGGCTGGGCTAGCGAGGGAGAACGAACAAACTCACTTGGACTCAGGGCTCCTAAGTTCCCTTCCAGCACTGTTTATCAGCCATTGAACTAGACTTTTGTCCGTTTGTACATCCAGGCAATGTTAAGGCACCAGCCCGAGGACTGCAGGGATCTGGGGGAAAGACAGTCTTCTTCTTTTCCAGCCCTCTCAATCCACCCTTAACCTGACTCGTAAAGCCTTTTATATTGTAGCTTCAATCTGGAGACAGGAGGGTAAAGTAGAACCCTGGACTTAATTCCAGAAGACTTGGATTCTAGCTCCATTCCTGCTTCCTACTAGCTGCATGACCTCAGAAAAGCCACTTTAACTTTGTGGGCTTCAGTTTCGTCTCCTAGAATGGCGATGCTTATACCTACCTAATAGCTACCTCTCAGGGCTGGTGTGAAACTCAAATATAAAATTCATGGAAGTGTTATAGAAGTGTAAAGACTTAGCGTAATTCGAATTCTCTATTGATATTTAACTTTTCCTGTGTGCATAGGTCTTTCATCCGCTACTAGACTATAGGCCCAAAGCAGATTGGGAATATATCTTCTTGATCCTCAAATCTCCTGGTACTGTTAGCTTATTATAGGCAATAGGAGACTTTCTTTTGAATGAATAAGTGATTCAATAAATTATAATCTTTACCGCAGGACCTGTTAAAAAAGTAAGCTCCAGTGGTTCCCTGTTATCTCCAGGATCACACGTAAACTTCTCTGTTTGGACATTACAGACCATCACAATCTCACCCCCTTGCAGCTTTCCAGCCTTCATATACTTTACTTCCCTCCATGTCCTTAAAAGTTCAATGACACTGCAGCTCCTCAAACATGGCACCTCATTGTTTGACTGTGTGCCTTTTCGTTGGTTCTCCACTTCCCTAGAATGTTCTCTGTTCTCACTTCCATTCTGACCTCACTCCAAGACCTAGCTCAAATCCTACCTTCTGTGGGAGGCCTTTCTTAATCTCACCTACTACTAGTGTCTTCCCCTGAAATTACCTTCCATTTTACTGTCTATATCTTATATTGTCTTTCATGTTGGAATGTGAACCCTTGGAGGGCAGGGACCATGTTTTTGCCCTTTTTTTCTATCTCTACTATTTAGAAAGTATTTACACATGGTAATCATGTAATCAATGTTTGTTGATTGAATATTCTTAGGAAATAGAGTAGTGACTTGAGTTCCCAATAGGGGATAGCCTGAATTGGTTTTATTGCCTTCCAAAAATTTGAAGAGGCTGTCTTAAACATTCAAATATAAGATGACCTCTGAGATCCTTTCTAGCTCTAAAGACTATGAAATATGAAATTAAAAGTTTTTTTTTAATTAAAGCAGTTGAGTAGCTCCTTCTTATTGGGATTTCTAAGTCAACAAAAATAACCTCAGTTTCCTAAATTTTAACATTAGGAGCCTGGTGAAATCAATGAGACCTCACAAATTTGGCCTGGAGCCTGGTAAAAGTGACAGAGGCTATGGGGTTTGGCCAGTTTTAGGATTACAGGTTTTGAGTTGATAGGCGCAGCTAATCTAATCCCCTCAATTTACAGGTGGAGAAACTGAGACCCAGAGAGATAATGGGCAGCTGGTGGATAGAGTACTGAATCAGGAAGATTCATTTTTCTGAGTTCAAATCTAGCCTTAGACACTTATTAACTGTATGACCCTGGTCAAGTCATTTACCCTGTTTGGCTCAGTTTCCTTATCTGTGAAATGAGTTGGAGAATAAATGGCAAATTGCTCCAGTATCTTTGCCAAGAAAACCCCAAATGGGGTCACGAAGAGTCGTATACCACTAAAAAACAACCAAACAACAAGAACAACAGAAAGATCACACAGGTAGAGGATTTTAAAGCAGGATCCTCTAATTTGAGATCTAAGAGATTTCCATTTTGCACTGCTACTCCTTCCACCCAGATTCAAAGACAACCCTCTTTAATGAGGTGCTTTGGGATATCACCCGGTGAAAGATATCTCTCTCTCTCCTCAAAGTCTCATATCCTGAGCCTCCCTTTTCCTGTATTAGATTCTACCTTCTATCATACCTCTTTGAGTACATGTATCCTCTATTAGATTATAAACTCCTTGAGGGCAAGGACTGCAATAGTTTTCATCTTTCTATATCTAATGGAATTGAGTTGAGCCAGATATCAAGAAATCCCTTTCTAGATCTCTTCCCTCTACCACCACCTTCATTATCACCTACTTGGTTCTCATTATTACTCCTTTGGGCTAATTAACAGCCCCCTTTCAGGTTCTACTTTCTCCTCACACTAGTTTTCAAGCTAATGGCAAAAATAGTCCATTAAATTCCTAGTTTTGGGTATATCACTTTTCTGTTCTCAAATCTTCATTGGCTCCCTACTACCCACTAAATCCACAAGTTATGTGGTCCAAGAACTTCCTTCTCTTCTTCTGTCCCATCAAAGCTGAGACAGTGAGGTGGCATACAAGATAAACTGCTGGTCTTGGACTCAGGAAGATCTGAATTCAAGTTCTTCCTCATATACTTACTAGATGTATAACCCTGGGTCATTTTTACCTCAGTTTCCCCATCTGTAAAATGGGAATAGTAATAGCATTTACCTCACATGATAGTTGTAAAGCTCAAATGGTATACGTCAAACGGCTTGCAAACCTTAATGTGCCACGTCAGCTCATTACGTTAGCTGCTATTACTACTGTTACAATGGAAGGTAGAAGTGGCAGATGGCATACCCTCTTGAAGTTATTTTTGATCTTGTCTCTTCTTGTATCTTCTTCCAGTTAATCATTTACTAAGTCTTATCAACACTATCTCTGTAACATCTCTCACATCTACCCTCACCCCTTCTCTGTTCCCACTACCACCACCTTCATTATCATCTACTTGGTGTTCATTATTACTCATTTGGGCTCTTTGAACAGCCTCTTACAGGCTCCACTTTCTCTCCACTCTATAGTAGCTTTCAAGCTGCTGGCAAAACAAGCCATCCAATTTACAGTTTGAGGTGTGTCACCTTTTGCTCATTAATCTTCAGTAGCTCCCTATTACCCACTAAGTAAATTTCAGAATCCTTTGTCTAACATTCAAGGCCCTCCGGGATCTGGCACTACACTATATTTCTCAAATACATCTTCCTTATAGTCTATGTGCCTCTGTGCCTGAATACGCAAGATGGAAAGAATTCTGGATTTGGGGTCAAGGGATCTGAATTTGAATTCTGGTTCAGAAATTTGCTACCTCATTATACCTTTCTGGGCCTTTTTTCTCATCTGTAAAATGGAGCAGATGACCCTTAACGTTGCTTCTTACTCTAAATATACTGTTCCAGACTTCTTACACCTTACTCCCTACATTCAAAGAATGTTTAAAATAAACAAATAGTATATTTTAAAAAACAGAACTAGAGGAAACCTTAGAGACCATATTATATTTGAATGCGCTTACAAAGGTAAAATGGCAGGGGGGAAGATATGCTCCCCTAAGGAAGCAGGTTATTGATGGAACATAAGGTGTTGGTGCAAACTTCCCCAGACAAGGTTTTTAGGAGTCCTGGGCCATCCAAATCATTTGGCGAAAGCCTTTCTAATTGCTAAGGCAGTGGCAAAGTTATTGTTAATTAAATGTTTAGTGATTGTGATAGAAGCATATTAGTTTAGTTCAAATTTATGATCCAGAAGAGTTATGTTTTCTATGGGTTGTATATATACTTTAGAGTACCCTGGGGCCTGTTGGATGATCAATGCACATGATATATTTATACCCACTTTATAGAAGTTTTATAAGGGAGGCAGTCTAGCATATTGGGCTGTGAGTGAGGAAACGTGGACCCTCTTACTCGCTTCCTATTTTGATTAAATCATAGGTGGCTGGACTAAAGGACAAGATGTATCATGGTGTGCTTAGGGGAAAAAAAAAAGCCAAAACACCTGGGGTGAAACCTTTGCTTCCTTATGGTCTATGTTAATTTGAGCAATGTGGTTTAGTCTATTCAGATTAGGATTAAGTTTTAGATTCTTCACCTGTAAAATAAGGGTGTGTGATTAGATTAGATAACCCCCCTCTAACTGAATCCTATGCTGTTTAAGCTTGCTTGCAAAATTTTAGATTCAGATTGTTCAAATGTCCAGGAAGAGAGGAAAGAGAGTACAAGGCTTAGGTTCACCTGGTCAATACAAATTTATTAGGCTCCTACCATGTGTTAAGTGCAGGGGTGGGGTTGGGGGGAACAGAAAAATGGCAAAAGAGAATCTCTCCTCTTAGGGAGTTCACATTGGGGAGACAACATGCAAACAACTTTGTACTGATAAGCAATATAAAGGATAAATTAGAAATAACCAATGGAAGGAAGGCAGTAGAATTAAGCGAGATCAGGAAAAAACTTACTGTGAAAGACCGGATTTTAGCTGGGATTTGAAGGAAGCCAAGGAAGGTGGGAAGCCAAGCATTCCAGTGACTAAGGTCAACCAGAGAAAATGCAATCAGGAGATGGAGTGTCTCATACGAGGAATAGCAAGGAGGTCAAAAAGTACACGGTAAGAGTACAGACCTGGTAATGGTATTGGGGGATCAAAGGGTACGCACAGTTTTATAGCCCATTTGAGCTCCATATTATTCTCCAGAATGGTGGCACCAGTTTACTATTCCACCAATAATTCATTAATATATCTATTTTCCCTCATCCCCTCCAGTGTTTCTGATAGGTGTGCAGTGATTCGTCAGAGTTGTTTTAATTTGTCTTTCTCTAATCTATAGCTCTTATACCCTTCCCCTCCTATTTCCCTAATTGGTAAGATAGATTTTTATACCCAACTGAATGTGTATATATATTTTCCCCCTTTCCAATGAGAGAGAGGTTCAAACATTGCCCACCCAAACCCCATTTTTCCCCTCCACTATAAATTCTCTTCCTTGCGTATATCTTTTATGTGAGAAAATTTCCCCATACTACCTCTTCCTTCTCCCTGTTCCCAGGACATCCCTCTTTCTCATCCCTGTATTTTTGGGGGCATTGTCCCAACATAACTGACTTATACCCATGCCCTCTGTCTATGAAGACTCCTTCTAACTGCCTTAATAATGATAAAGTTCTTAAGATTTACATGTATCACATTCCCATACAGGAATATAAACAGTTTAGCTTTATTTAATCACTTATTATTACTCTTTCATGTTTACCTTTTCATGCTTCTCTTGAGTCTTCTGTTTGAATGCCAAATTTTCTATTCAGCTCTGCTTTTTTCATCAGGAATGCTCGGATGTCCTATTTTTCATTAAATGTCCATTTTTCCCATGAAGGATTATATTCAGTTTTGCTAGTTAGGCAATTCTTGGTCATAATCCTAGCTCTTTTGCCTTCTGGAATATGATTCCAATCCTTCTGCTCCTTTAACATGGAAGCTACTAAATCTGTGTGATGCTGACTGTGGCTCCATTATAATCTGAATTTTTTTTTCTTTCTGGCTGCTTGCAATATTTTCTCCTTGACTAGGGAACTCTGGAATTTGGCTATAACATTCCTGTGAGTTTTCATTTTGGGATCTCTTTCAGGAAGTCATCTGCTAATTCTTTCAATTTCTACTTTACCTTCTGAATCTAAAATATCAGGGCAGTTTTCATTGAAAAGTTTTTGAAAGATGATATCTAGGCTCTTTTTTTGATCATGGCTTTCAAGTAGTCCAATAATTCTTAAATTATCTCTCCTTGATATAATTTCTAAGTCAGCTGTTTTTCTAATAAGATGTTTCACATTTTCTTCTGTTTTCTTTTCATTTTTTAAAAACTTTATTTTGTTGTTTCTTAATGCCTCCTGGAGTCATTAGCTTCTAATTGCCTACTTCTGATTTTTAAGGAATTATTTTCTTCAGTGAGCTTATGTACCTCTTCTTCCATCTGGCCAATTCTGCTTTTAAGGGAGTTCTTTTCTTCAGTGAATTTTATGTCTCTTTTTCCATTTGGCCTACTAAGCTTTTAAAGATTTTTTTTTCCCTCAGTGAATTTTTGTGGCTCTTTTATCAAGCTATTAATTTTCTTTTCATACTTTTCTTTCATCACTCTCATTTCTTTCCCCAATTTGATCTCTGCTCCTCTTATCTCTTTCTTTAACTCTTCCAAGAATTCTTTCTGGCCTTGGGTCCAATTAACATTTTTCTTTGAGGCTTTGTCTGTAGCTGTTTTCACATTGTTGTTTGTGTTTTGATCTTTCCTGCCACTGTGAGAGCTTTTAACAGTCAAGTTCTTTTTTTAATTGTTTGCTCATTTTCCCAGACTGTTTCTTCACTTTGAACTTTATGTTAAAGTTGGGATCTACTCACCTGGGGTTTGGGAAGCACAGTCCCTAGCTTCAGACTTTTTTTGTCCTGCTACTTTTAGAGCTAGTTCTGGGCTCTGCAAGTTTTCAGTGCTTCCAAGGTGATGTTATCCTGGGAGAGGTGTAGTTACTGCGCCTTTAGTCTACACTCTAGTGTTTACCCAGCAAGTGCCCCTATTATCCTACAAGTGATAACACTCCTCTTGGTCATGGAACTATGATCATATCCTCTGCTTTTTTGAAACTGCAAGTATTAGCACTCCTCTTGGCCTTGGAAATGTGACCATAGCCCTTATTCCCTCATGACTGATCTCAAGCACTCCTTTCCACCTAGAACTGTGACCCAGAACTGCTTATAGGCAATAAAGTTGTCAATCAGCAACAGCTACACACAGTGCCAGGAAAGGGTCCCTTGTACTGTCTTCCTGACCATTTGTCCTATCCTTTTATTGTCTCTAGGCTGAGAATTCCTGAAACTGCTGCTTTTGTGGCTGCCTCCAAGGCCCACCAATAGTGCTCCCGTGACACTCTGGGCCTACATCTACCCCATTGTTAGAGCTCTACAACAGATCTCCTAAGTTGTCTTATTTTGAAAAAAAAATGTTTCCCTATTACTTTTTATTGTCTCTGCTGCTCTAAAATTTTATTTGAAACATTGTTTTAAAGATCTTTGGAAGGGAATATTAGGAGAGTTCAGCTAGATTCTGTCCTGTACTCTGCCATCTTAGCTCCCTATTCCTTCTAGTTCTAAAGACTATGAAACTAAAAAAAATTAAAACAAAACAATTTGGTAGTTTCTTTTTATTGGGTTTCTGAATCAACAGAAGTTATCTCAGTTTACTGAGTTTAAATTCTTTTTGCCCTGTGGAGCCTGGTAAAAATAACAGAAGCTATAGGGTTTGGAGATCTTGTTTTCTTCATTTAACAAATGAGGAGCTTAGCCTAGGTGATCTCTAAGGTGCCTTTCCACGCTAAATTCTAGGAGCCTCAGAAATCCAAGGTCCTATCCAACTCATACCTTTAGGCTCATTTTGTAGGGTGTTTAACAAGGTTTATTTTATTGAATGATAATCTCCTTCACATACTCTTATCTTCCAGTCAGACTAATTTATTTCCTGTTCTCCATACATAATTTATCATCCCCCATCTCTCAACCTTTTTATGGACTGTTCCTCATTCCTGGAATGAAATCCCTCATCATCTCTGGCTCTTAGACTTCTATCTTCCTTCAGACCTCTGCCTGACTATCATCTCCTACATGAGACCCTTTGTGATCCTTTCTTCCATATTCCTTTTTGTATATGTGATAGTGGTAAAGATTAGGTGTTCATTTGGTGGGCATCACAGGTGACATAGGCTTGTTCTCTACTCTTTACAAACATTCTGAAAACCAGGTTGTCACATAATTAATTAATCAGTGAGGGAATATGATAAATAATTTGGCTACCAAGAAGTGCTACACTTAAGCCACTAGCCAAATGATTTTAATCAGTATGTATGGAGCCCCTCCATGGACTTCCACAAAATTTGCAGTATTTCCATTGTGCTCTAGAGGGCACTCAGCTTACTCTTACTACCTCCCCTTCCCAAA
Organism: Trichosurus vulpecula; assembly: GCF_011100635.1. Taxonomy (NCBI): domain Eukaryota; kingdom Metazoa; phylum Chordata; class Mammalia; order Diprotodontia; family Phalangeridae; genus Trichosurus; species Trichosurus vulpecula. The sequence goes on from NC_050581.1 coordinate 80,492,006, forward strand.
GCCTTAGATTGCATAGCTCTTTGCTGACCCAGCCTGGTGCCATCTCTTTTCTACCTCTATCCTTGTCCTTTCTTGTCAACACAATGACTTGGGCTTGTCTGCATCACAAGGTTGCCACCTCTGCAGACGAGCTCTCCAAGATCTGTCTCAGCTTTTCCTTCACCAGCTTGAACTGCATCTGGTTGGTGGCAACAGCAAGTCCACCATTGGCTGTCTGGTCCACTAGTAGATTTCCTTTTTTTCCATTTTATGCAATTCTGTGGGGCTCCTGGACCCAGTGTCAAGATGTCTCACAAAAAAAAAAAAAAACAAACAAACAAACCCAACCAATCAACCAACAAAAAGCATAATAGAAAAAAAAAAGGGTAGAGGGGCAAGGCCAAATTGCGCACTCTTATACAAAATCTTGTCTCATTCCTTGACCTTTCATGTAGATCTATGCACACAGACAGCCTTCCTTACAATATCTTTCTGGTTTAATTTCATCTATAGAAACCATGGGTACCCCTTTGGACCCCACAGAGATGAAATGCGTTGCAGATACCCACTACGTTTTGTATTCATTTACCTGGCTACTCTAAACATATGTATCTATACTTTTTTTCACTTCCATTCCAGTAGAATATAAGCTCCTTGAGGGCAGGTCTCATTTTTATTTGTGTCATTTGCTTTGTAGTCCCTGGAACATAGTAAGCACTTCCTATGTTTGTTGACTGAATCCAATGAATCAAAAGGAAGGGAAGGGAAGGGAATATATGGGAACAAGCAATTAGAGACATGAATTCTAATCTAAGGGGTTTAGGCCCACAACCATAAGGTCTCAGGGGATCATAGCTAGCCTCTATGAGAGGTCTCTGTCTCACGCAATTTGTTGAGTGAGACAAACTGCTAATTTGTGCTCCCTCTCCTGTTCTTCCTTCTTTCTTTTGCTGTATGCACTCTTCCCCAGAGGCAGGGTGTTGGGGAAAGTGCCCCAGCTTGAGAGCCAGAACACTTGGGCTTGAATGCTGATTCGACTCCATTCTAGCTATGTGGCCTTGGGAAGAAAGTAAACGCACTTTTCTGAGCCTCAGTCTCTTCATTTCTATGAAGAAATTGTACTTGATGGAATAGAAGACTCCTTCCTAATCTAGAAACATGGAATGCTATGGCTTTGGCTGTTTTTGTTCTTCGAATCAGTTCTAGACATCCTGCAGAGATTTCTGGATTCAGTCCTTTAGTGTGAGGCACGGCTTCTGTTTTGGAGCAAGCCCCTTTTCTTCTGGGTGTTTTTTGCCTCCAGCTCTTTAAGGTCACCCATTCAGAGGCCAACAAACCTCTCCTTCCATCTCCAGTCTTCCCTGCCCCGCCCCGCCCTGCCCTGCCCCACCTTGCCCCTCAGCCGTTTCTTCAACATTGCCACTGTGCTACTTTTACCCCATATACAGCCAAGATTTACAGGCCAGTCACTCACTTTGTCACTAACTACCCATCTGGCCTTAAGGTAGTCACTGCAACTTTCAGAGCTTCACTTTTCTCGTCAGTAAAATGAAGGGAATAGACTGGTTATCTCTAAGCTCTCCTCTCTCAAATATTCTATGAAATTCTATCAACTATTATATTCCAAACACACTGCCCAGCACATAATAAGCGCTGTCTATCTATCATCTATCTATTTATCTATATCTTGTCTGTCTTACCTATCTTTCTACCTATGTCTATACCTTGTCTCTCTATGTCTATCTCTTGTCTATCTTGTCTATGTTCATCAATATCTTGGCTATTTATCTATCTAGCTTATTTATCTTATCTATTTGAGTTATCCAACTAGCTGGGTCCCCAGCTGGGCAGATCTGTCTACTCACAGGTTGTGTTTGTCCTTTGTTTTCCCAGCTAGTTGGGTAACTTAGCTCTCCCTCTCCCTCTCCTTTCCAAAGGAAAGCAAATTTTGATGGCCAGAAGCTGCCCACTTGACTTAAGGTTTACTGGCTAGGTTTCTTTCTTTCTTTCTTTCTTTCTTTCTTTCTTTCTTTCTTTCTTTCTTTCTTTCTTTCTTTCTTCCTTCCTTCCTTCCTTCCTTCCTTCCTTTCTTCCTTCCTTTGTTCCTGCCTTCCTTTCTTTCTCTTTCTTTCTTTCTTTCTTTCTTTCTCTCTTTCTTTCTTCCTTCCTCCCTCCCTTTCTTTCTTTCTTTCCCTTCCTTCCCTCCTTCCTTCCTTCCTTCCTTCCTTCTTTCCTTCCCTCCTTCCTTCCTTCTTTCCTTCCTTCCTTCATTTGTTCCTGCCTTTCTTTCTTTCTTTCTTCCTTCCTTCCTTTCTTCCTTTCTTTCCCTTCCTTCCTTCCTTCCTTCCTTTGTTCCTGCCTTCTTTCCTTTCTTTCTTTTCCTTTTTCTTTTTCTTTCTTTCTTTCCTCCTTCCTTCCTTTCTTTCCCTTCCTTCCTTCCTTCTTTCCTTCCTTCCTTCCTTCCTTCCTTCCTTCCTTCCTTCCTTCCTTCCTTCCTTCCTTCTATATCATTAAGGCAGAATTCATGACTTCAAAGATAACCATGAATATGCCTGAATGGTCCAGAAGCACAGGATATAAGGAATTCTCTAAGTAGAAGGCAGAAGAATTAAAGCATTTATTGAAATTCAAAAGTAGCAGTCCCATGGACCCATGTCCCCAGTTCGACATCCTGGCAAGAATCTTCCAAAACCAGTATGCCCTTCTCACAATAGTGACCAGGAGGCTACGGAAAAACATTATGGCAGCAAGCCAAGCCATACTGGTGCTTCCCCCGCCCAATGCCAGGGCCCTCCAGCAAGAAGACCACCCACTGGCCTCAAGACCCTTCTCAGAACTCTCCAGTCTCCACGAGGGTCAGTCCTGCTTTTTTGTAGTGCCTGCCGCCATTTCCGCCGCTTCCGATGCAATCTCCAAGCTGTGTTCCAGCGAGCTGACTGCTTCCTCTCTCCTTCAGCTCCTAACTGCTCTCACCAACTGCCTCTTAGATCTCTTCCACAGGCTTCATGTCATCACGTGGACTAGAACTCAGGCACCTACCATTGACTTCAGTCCTAGCCACTCCCCACAGAACCCTGAGAGCCCCACCTCCGAAGCCCACTCAAATGGGCAGGGAAGGTCTTCCCATTCACTGATTGTCTTTACACCTTCCTTCCTTCCTTCCTTCCTTCCTTCCTTCCTTCCTTCCTTCCTTCCTTCCTTCCTTCCTTCCTTCCTTCCTTTCTTTCATTCTGTCTCTCTGTCTTTCCAAAAACTTTAAATCCAGTTCACTCTGAAGCTCATAGATTGGACCACAATAGGTCCCTGCCCAAGCTCCACTTAATGGATGTATTTTGGGCCCTCCTGGTTTAGAGTGAATGTCAGTAGTAACTGTTTCTCTTTGGAATAGCAACCCTTAGGGTCTTCCCCTCCCAACTTTATTTTTTTAAAGGGGCCATCCTTTGACTCACTTCTTAAAGAGGCATATTCACTGAATGGGCATTACCTCACTCTAAGTGAGTACATGAAAAGGCCTGAACCTAAAAGGGGCAGGGTCTCCCATTGCATCCTGGGTCATCTCCAGTTGTCCAGATGACTATCTGGTCACTGGATCCAGATGGCTCTGGAGGAGGCTGGTGACCTCGCGCAGCCCTCCCTCACTCAAATCAAAGTCAACTGCTAGTCATGTCATCATTTTCCTGATGCCATGGTACTCTTCAAAAACAAAGGACAAACACAACAAACTGTCTATCTCTCTGTCTATATCTTATCTATCTCTATCTTATCTATCTGTCTATAGCTTGTCTATCTATATCTTATCTATCTTGTCTGTCTGTCTATATCTTGTCTATCTACATCTTATCTATGTTGTCTGTCTATATCTTATATATCTATATCTTATCTATCTTGTCTATCTATACCTTGTCTATCTTATCTGTCTCCTTCCCTCCCATATTTCTCTATCTCTGCATTTCTTGGGGGAATTTTGTTCAAAATTTGTACAAAACAGTTTTGTTTCAAGAAAGTGGATCAGGACACACATTTGAGTTATCAAATATGTTCTAGAGATTGATATATTCATGCAAAAAATATTTGAAATGGATGGCTTTATGAAGACTCAAAAGAGACTTCCCTTGGTTCAGGCAAACAGAATCAAAATCATCTTTGTCTCTGGGAAGCTAAAAACTTAAAATCTTTACATGACCTAAAATTCTAGTGGGACCTGGATTTGAGTCCTGGATCTGCTGCTTACTAGTCATAATCTTGGGCAAGTCACATCACTTCTGGACCTCAGTTTTTCTCTATGAAAATGAGAAGGGATGGGTTGGACAATGTGTTCTCCAAGCTCACCATCAGGTCTGAATCATGGCATCCTATAGCCTGGAGACCTCCCAGGTAGAGAATCTAGAAGTAACTAAATTGGTTTTAAGACATGATTGTTTTGTTGTTCGCTGTTCTTGGAACCCTGTAACCCTCCCTTCTGCTTGTTCTTTAGACTGCCTGCTATGCAGTAAATAGTCTTGCTGACTTTCTCCCCGTCTCCTTCAGGGAGGGGTTGTCAGGCTCTCCGCTCTTTGGCTGTTATTTATGTTCTGTGATATTTGTGGTTATTAGTTTGGGAATCTAATCTGCTCCATGCAGTAGAAGTGGGGGAGAGATAGTGAACTCCCACATCCTGCTTCATGGAGTATAAAACAACAACCTCTGAAGGGTTGAGTCAGACAAGACTTTAGGAGATAATATCCATTCATTAATTTCATTTATTCATTCATTCTGCAAGTATTGTTAAGCATCTATCGTGTGCCATGCATATCCTGTGCTAGGCCCTCCCTCTGAAGTGGGGGAATGGGGATAAAATAATAAATGAGCCCTTTAATGCCTCTCCAATGTTTTCAAATAACATTGTCTAAACACATATGTATAGGTAAGCAGGTTGTATTACACGAATGTGAATGGTTATCTTTATTATTACCATAAGTAGTTGAATTCAGTTGAATGCCATGCTAGGCCTTAGGGAAAATAATTTCGAGTTAAAGAAATAGTCTCTTCCCCCCAGAGAACTTACAATTCTTTATAAGTGATATGGGGATGAGATACAATGAGATAATGATAATATATAACATTATAGATGTGCAAAGTGGACTAGAGAGCCAGAGCCAAATTGTAATATGAGATGCAAGAGGAAAGATCATTCACTACAATAGGAATCAACAAATGCGTCATTGAGAAGGTGGCTTTGGGTTGAATATCTTTTATTTATCTGTTTTTTTTATTTATCTGTTTTTTAAAGACAGATTGCAATTCAAATAGGCAAGGGGGGAGAGGGGGAGGCGGAGGGAGGATGACATTCTAAGTGTAAGGTAAAACATTACCAAAGAAACATAGGCAGGAAAGCACAATGGCTATTTCATTAAAAAAAATCACCATGCAGCTATCTTTGTTTACTTAATATTCTTGAGGGTTATTTGGGGGCTTAATTAGAATGATATACCATGGCCTCCTCTGGGTGACAAAGGCTTTTACATTCCAAAAAGTAATGGAATCTCTAGGTTCCCTACAAAAAGAATAAGATGAGTTCATTTATAAATCCATCCACTCTATGGCTGGAGAGGAGCCTTGGGAAAACAATCCTGTCCATCTTTCCTTTTCTGACATGCTCTAGAATGATGAGTTTCTATTCATTTTTATGTGTCCCCGTGAGGGAATGACCCATCTCCTCCCTTGGTGGAAATTATGCCTGTTATTTTCTTCTATAAACAAAATAATTCTGACATTATAAAACTGGAGAAACCCATTCTAAGAGATGGTCCCTTGGGGGCAACCGAGGAATGATTTTTAAGGAGAACCTGGGAAAGTGGTTAGGGCAAGAAAAGGTTTGATCACTTATTAAGTTTAGGATCTGTCCGTCATCTTTGTTTTGCAAATGAGCTGAGAAGTATAACTGAAATGGAATAGCAACATAGTGGGTAGTCCCAAGGCACACAGAGTTTGCAGAGTTTCAGGTACATTAAGTATGTAGAAAAATGGTAACCACTCTCTAGGATACAGGGCCACCAGGGAAGATCCTAGATTTGGAGGGGGAAGATGGAGTAATAGTATCTTCCAACTCTCTCAACTATAAAGTTCTCTTTAAAAAAAGGAAATAATTTTTATATCTTTTGTTTTTATATCATTTCATTTCTGGATATATTCTTCCCCTTTCCCCAGTCATAATCTTTTGTAACCAAAAAAAACAACAACAGTACAGTAAGACTTATCAACATATCAACTGAGTATGACATTATATAAAGTTCCAAGCCTTTAGCTTACTGCCTCTTCAAAGAAGGGGGGGAGATATATTTTCTCATCTTTCCTTTGAGAACAAGCTTGATCATCATAATTTTTTTTTGCTTTTTGGCAGGGCAATTGGGGTTAAGTGACTTGCCCAAGGTCACACAGCTAGTACATGTGTCAATTGTCTGAGGCTGGATTTGAACTCAGGTCCTCCTGACTCCAGGGCTGGTGCTTTACTCACTGTGCCACCTAGCTGCCCCCTTGATCATTATAATTACATAGGATTCAGCTTTTTTCTTTCTTAGTTCCCATTCTCATTGTTGTAGTCATTTGTTATATTATTTTCCTAGTTTGACTTATTTTGTTCTTTATCAGTTCATGTAAGTCTTTCTATGCTTCTCTGTATTCCTTATATTTATTGGTTTTATAGCACAGGAATATTCCAGAATTCAGATATTTGTACTAAGGTCAAGATGATTGGTAGTTTGTCCTAAAAAGTATACTTTTGTCCTTCAAAATTGACTTTAGAGAGGTTTTGGCATGTTGCAAAGAGTATGGAGCTGTGACTTTGATACTTACTAGTCATTGACCATAGGAAATTCAATTAACCTCTTTGGCCTCATTTTTCCCATCTATCAAGTGGGCGTTAAACTAGTCTTGATGAGCTGTTATGAAGGAAGTGCTCTGTGAACATTAAAGTGCTTAATAAATGTCAGATACCATCATCATCATCATCACCGTCGTCATTGCCATGTTATTGTATTCCAATAGCCTGGAAGGTACTATCTAGAGAATGACTTCTTTACACCCCATTATTAGAATGGAATTGCAGTGTGCAGTAGAATAAAACAATACAAGGATACAACTCAAGGTCTGAGTTCAAGTACAGACTTTGCCACTGATTTGATGTGACCTTGGGTTGTTTCCTCCAACGGAGGTCTCTGAACCTTCATTTTCTTATTTATCAAATAGGGATGACAATGGCTACCAAACTATTTCACAAGATTGTGTTGAAAATCAAGTAGCATAATGGATGGGGAAGTGCTTTGAACAGCATGAGGGCTATCTGTATGACCTTGGACTCATCACTTTCTTCTGTTGTCCCTCAGTTAAATGAGGCAGGGGCACAGACTCAGTGGTCTCTTAGGTCCTCTAAATCTAGGATTCCATTGTCCGCTGCCAGACTGGTATTGGGAGTAATGTAAGCTTCTTAAGATGTACCGAAATACTTTAATGGGGAGTAGTGGTCAGAGCTCTGAGCCCTAGGGTCAGGAAGTTCTGAGTTCAAATGCGATCGCAGATACTGTGTGACCCTGGGCAAGTCACTGAATCTCTGTTACCCTCAGTTTCCTAAACTGTAAAATTGGGATAATAATGGCATTTACCTCCTAGGGTTTGTTGTGAGGATCAAATGAGATAATATTCATAAAGCTGTCAGCACAGTGCCTGTCACAAAGCAGGCAGGTGCTATAGAAATATTTATTTCCTTCCCTTGCCCATTGTAGAGGTGAAGGACTGTGGGTGTGGAATATTCCATATATTGCCAGACATAGTAAACATAGTGCTTGGTTTTGGTTAACTCCTCTCCCTCCTTCCTTTTAAAATCTGTGTTACAAGGGGATGGCTCTCTAGGAAGGAGGGGGGAGGCACGTGTACTGAAAGAAATTCAGTGTATCAAAAAAGGCATCGATCAAAATTTCAAAGAGAGGACATATAAAAGAAGTCATGCGTCCTTGAGAAGTCATCCTCTTTGGACCTCAGTTTCCTCATCTGTGAAATGAAGAGATGATTGGATTAGATGAATTAATTAATTAATCCAAATTAATGGATCAGATGACTTGCAGCATCCCTTTGGGCTCTCAGATTCTATAGTCCCATGACTATATATACTATATATACTGTAGCTGGAGCTCTAGGATGAACTTTAAGATTCCTGTCAGCTTTCGGTCCTTTGATCTAACTAATGTTCTAACAGGGACTGTCACATATGGGCACCCTGAAAGCTGCTATTCTATGTGCCTATGGAAACTCACATCTCTGATCCCTTGAGGTATTGTGGGTATCTCAGCTCTAAAAAGTTTGTGGCTGGACACCCAAGGGCCAGCCTCGGTTTAATGGGCAGAAGTTGCAAAGAAGCAAATTTAGATTTGATGAAAGATCTTCCTTATATACATATCTACCAGCTGGTCACTCAACTCTTCTTACCTACTGCCACTACCACTCCTGGACCAGCTTCTTCCATTGCAAACCTGGACTTCAACACAGGCAAGACAGACCCCAATTCTGAGCTATAGGGCAGGAGGAAAAACAATTTAGTGTTCTTGTTTGAAGTACCAGAGGAAATTAACCCTCTCATCTTTGTAATTCCCACTGCTCTGGGGCACGGAAATCTAGATTGGTAAGGGAAGACTAGTCAGCTTCACCCATTATTATCTACCTTGGCCCCAGACTCCACCCCCTTCTCTCTCCTGTCCCCACCACCCAACTCACTGCTGCTTTCTACTTCTTACTCTGGGCACATTGATCAAATCAACTGTATCACTGCTTCTGGAAAGAGAGTCAGTCAGGTATTCAGTCAACTGCCTGCCCCATACCCAACTCACCACTCCTGTGACTCAAACTTGAAATAAAACTCCCCTCGTTAGCCAGCACTTCCCTCTATGTACTATATTCTCCTATTAGAATACAAACTATTTGAGAGTGGGGGGCTGTCACTATTTTTATAGCCCTCAGCACTTAGCACAGAATAAAGCTTAATAAATGTTTATTTTTAATTGATTCATTAATATTAGTTCTATCCAAAGTAGAATAAAATAACTTCGCAGGAGTTTTTCCAACAAAGACCAGATGGCTATTTACTTGCTTGATAGGATATAGGGAAGTTTCCTCTACAGGCAGAGGGTTCACTAAATGGTCTCTGAGGTCCCTTCTAACTCTGAGACTGTAATTTTGTGATTATTATCTTTGGACAAGATTTAGTGGTGCTAGCTGGAGGTATCTGAGCAGAGTAAGAAAAACAGGGAAATTCAGACTGTCATCACAACCACAACCTGGCTGGATGTCTGCAAATGATTAGAGAAGAAAGATTTATGGCAAGGAAGGGAGTCACCCAACTGAATCAGGAAGATGGCATCCTATTGGAGCTGGTGTGATGGTGTTCAGAGTAAAAGGCTCATTCCCATTACTTCAGGTCTAAGAGAGACCTGGGAGCCCTTGTTAAAGGAGCGTGCGTGTTGGTTATTAGGCAGGAGGTTAAGTCTGATAATGGTGGAAAAGGGGATTGGTGTCAGTGTTTCTTTTGAATGAAGTCCATTCTTTGAGAGATATGCTTCAGTCTCCAGTCTCATCCTTCCAAGTCTCAGATAATCCTGGTGGTATCAAATTTGTCTCCTCCTGTTGGGCTCCTGGTACAGCTTTTTTGCTACCCATATTTTATTCTTCTGTATGTAGGCATTGCAGTCATGGGTTTTATTGTTAGCCCCTTTCTTGGATTTTGCCTCCTGTGAAATTTTTGGTGTCATTACTGCTTTTCTTCCTACCTTATAGCTCAGAATTGGGGTCTGTCTCATTTGATCCTTTTATCCTGCTTCATTTTACCTTCGTTGTCCTCCTTCCATTTTGTTTAAGAGAACTCCATTCTTTCTGATAATCTGCAGACTTAAAAAGTGGTTCTAAATTCCCTTTCTTTTGTCTCATCAACTTCCTTCTCCTTTTCCTTCTTCCTGTCCTCAAGTGTCTCTCCTCTTTTAGTTTGAGTCCTTCCCCCAATCTTTCTCAATTTCCTCTTCTCTCTTCCCTTCTCTTTAAGTTGAGTGAATCACAGGAGAATAGATACAAAGCTAGAAGAGATGAAGAAGGAATGAGGCACGGGGGGTTGTGATTTGCCCAGGATCAGAAATGGGATTTGAATTCAGTTCTTGGGAACCAGACGTGATGCTTTTTCTTCTGTGCCCTCTCCTTTATGTAAGCCCTTATTCTTCATTTCCCTCTTTTCTTCCTTCTTTCTTTACCTGTTCATAGACCATAGCATAGCATCGACCAAGAGCTGGGTATGACCTCAGAGGCCAAGTAGTCCAATACACTTGCAAATTAACAAGATGAAGTCCAGGTAAGTTAAGAGACAGATGGTCACACAGTAGGATTTGAACCAAGATCCTATACCATCCTTTCCTCAAGTTCAAGCCCTCCTCTCTGGCCTTCAGGCACAGATCTTTTTCTTCTCCTTCTTAAGTCTTTTTTCACCTTCCTTTCATCTTTTTAAGTTTCTTCTTCTCTTTCATTTTCCCTTTCCCTGTCCTCTTCAATCTCTTTTCCCCTCTTTCTCCATTTCTTCCTTCTCCCCCTATCTCTTAAGTTGTTATTCTTCATCTCAAGCCCTCCTCCCTGCCCTTTAGCTCTAGTCCTCATGCTCACCAAGTCCTTTTTCCCCTTCAACTTCTTTTTGAGTCATCCTAGAGTTTCACTTCTCAAACTTCAATCTCTTTCTTCACAATTTTAGAATCCTCTAAATATCCTTTATATTTTCTTCTCTTTTTCTCAAGGGAAAACTGATTGGTGGGAGTTTGAGGATCTCTTTTGCAATGCTTCCCACACCTGTATCTTCACCCTCACCTTGCTTGCCCTTATTTCCAGGATTGTTGGACTGGGGCTACTTTGTCATTCAAACAAGGCAAGCCATTTCCCCTCTCTGAGCTTTAGTTTCCTCTTCTAAGGTCCTTTAAAGTCCTAAATCTATAATCCAATGATTCTTCTAGTATAATGGGACTCTAGGAAGGTATTACTCAAAAGCTTACATTGAGTTGTTACAACTTAGATGGAAGGTCTGTGATACTTGGGAAGCACACTGCTAGCTGTTCTGTCTGGGTTGTAGTTATTTGTGTTTTTATGCCACAGAGAGATATTATTACCTAGAGAAAAGAGCATGCTACAGATGTAGAAACAGTGGGATGGAAGATGGGACACTTGCATTGAATTCCCAGTTCTGTCATTAGCCTTCTATGTGACTTTGGATAAGTTATATTCCCTCTCTGGGTACGGCTCTTCAGTTAATAATAAGAAACTTCTACTAGGCCTGAGAGGATTGTCTCTGTTTTCATCACATGGCCCATCTACTTTGAACTCACATATGGTATCTAGAATAGGTCCAGTCTTAGGAAGGCCTAGGCTGCAATAAGATGGGGTTAAATTCCTTTTATTATACTCTTCAACTCATTACAACACCAGCCTTGTGCCTTAGGGTGATGTTCTTTAAAGCTTAGGTTTGGGTTCATGATTAAGGCATCTTCATTGGGGGTGGGGAGGGGAGAGAGTTGTGGAGAAGTATAGAAAAGTACTCAATATACATGATAAGTCAAACATGGGAGAGATATTTATTTCCTACAAAAGAAATGCTAAATTAAAAAAAAACACAAGCACGAATTAATAGAAAGACTTAAAACGGGATTGAGTAACTTATAATTGTTATTATAATTTCATGGGAGATGGTAACTTAAACCTGGTTAGGACATATAGAAATTTTCAGGAATGTTGAATGGTATTGTTATATTTCAACTTAGCTGTATACTATGCCCTCAAAATCCATGTCTTCTGGGCAGCCAGACTAGGACTTGGATTTTTTAGGGGGTCATTTTCACTGATGCAGAAACTCCCTCTACCACTAGTTAACACTGACCAAAAGAACCACAAACTCTGAACCTCTTGAATTCACGTGATCACCTTTAAGCTTGGACACATTCATCTCAAGGTCAATATTAGACTATTAGATCATCTATCTCTACTCCAGAGAGAAACACAGAACTGAAAAGGTAACTAAGGCTCTTATTTTCAATCTCAGGCATGCATAGTCAGGACATGAGCCTTAGCTGACATGTACTCATGTCTTCCTGCTGGCCAAGGTGGAGAAAGGACAAGCTGCTTTTCTCTCACACTTCACAGGAAGTTCCGGTTACATGATGCTACATGAAAGGGTGAAGGAAAAGAACAACAGGGAAGAGTCATTCTCTTTTTAATGGTCTACTGAATCTGGTCTTCAAGATTCTACCAAATCTTGCTCAGTGCCTAGTAAGGGAATTGCTTTATCATCCCTAAAGCACTCAAGCATGGAGTCATATATTGCTGGCCAGAAGCAACAAAGGATTCCATCCTTCCCAAAGCACTTAAACACTGAGCTGGCACACACATCTGTCTGGAAGTAGGCAGGGCATTTCTGTGCATTCCCTGTTCAAAGCCAAGTTACATTTATAACATGAAGTTCTCAGACTAGATGGTGTGGAAAGTCTCTTTGAACTCTTGAAATCTAGGAAAAGTATTTTCTTCCCTGCCTCCCTCCTTCCCGAGGGATTTGGGGAATTGTGGGAATTGAGTGAACCACGCTGACTCCATTTGTGACTCAACTCTGGAGCTAGCTTAGTTCCTTTTCTATTCAATTATGGGCCTAGTCCAACTTGTGTCTTGGGAGAAAACTTTATTCAATTATGGGAATTGGAAGAAAACCTTATTGCATTCTTTGAACCTAGCACTGCATGGCTAGGAAACTGGTTCATGTCTATCTGCTGTTTAGAGGCACTTAGCTAAGGACCTGGGTTACATTGACCAGAAATTCAGTCAGATTCAGAAATTGATGCAAGGAGCTTTCTCACAATTATCCATCTTTATTTTTTTTATTTTTTTGTGATTTTTTTTTTTTAGTTTACAACACTTGGTTCTACATAATTTTGAGTTCCAGATTTTCTTCCCCCTGCCCCCAAGACAGCATGGAATCTGATGCATCTTCTACATACAACTTTGCATTGAACTTATTTACACAATAGTCAAGTTGGAAAGAAGAATTATGACCAATGGAACGAATCATGAGAAAGAAGAAATGAAACCCCAAAAACCCCAAAAACAAAAACAGAAGAGAAAAAAAAAACAAAGGGAAAAAAATAGGCAAGCATAAAGCGTGCCTCAATCTGCATTCATACTTCATAGTTCTTTCTCTGGATGTAGATAGCATTCTCCATCGTGAGTCCTTTGGAGCTGTCTTTGCACCTTGTGTTGCTAAGAAGAGCGAAATCTATCAGGGTTAGTCATCACAGAATCCATATATCTGTGGTTGTGTACAATGTTCTCCTGGTTCTGCTCCACTTGCTCAGAATGACATCGTGTAGGTTTTTCCAAGTTGTTATGAAGTCCATATCATGTGCATTTCTTATAGCACAATAGTATTCCATTACCTTCATATACCACAACTTGTTCAGCCATTCCCACAATTATCCATCTTTAGCAAGCCATATGTCTTATCTGAAAACTGGCCCTATACTAACCAATCAGTTATTGCTTCCCTGTTCCTTTGATTATTGTGGCCAGAGTGGCCTTTGTTTTCTTTGAGTGACTCAGCTTACCTCATTGAACCTTGTTGGGCTATACCTGGGAGCAGACAACTTCCTGTGTGACCTCTTCCGGGGCAGGAAGTCCAGAGACTCATGGCCTATGAGCAGAGAACTTCCTGTGTGATGAGTCATGGGGCTGCCTGGGGGGAGGTGTTAACTCCAGAGCCACGCCCTGTTGGGTGTTAATCTAGCGTGCGCTAGGGGGAGGGGCCAGCTCAAGAACCAATTGGCTCTGGTCATTCAGGTGGCACTTGATGATGTCAAAAACTCTATAAGAGGGGAGAGGACAGCTTGAAGATCCTCTTTCCTTTTCCGGTTGGTATGGGAGCAGCAGCAAGCAAGCTTGACTCTGGGCCAGCCCTTGCTCTCAGGCTGAGCCCAGATGTTGGTAACTATGAATTGTATTGGGTCTGTCTGTTGATATTTGTAATTTGTTTGTATTTTGGTTTTGAGGTTTGGGGTGCTGGTTTGTTTTCCCCCCGAACTAAATGAATGTTTTGAACCTCAGGGTGCTGGCTATTTGTTCTGCTGAACTAGCTGAATGAATCTGTATTTGGTATATCTCTTGATGCTTGTCTCTTTGTTCCCCCGAACTAACTGAATGCTGGCGTTTTTTCCCCTGAACTAAATGAATGTTGTCTGTATGCTAACTGAATGCTGGATTAAAGTAAGCTGGTCAACCCCTTCACCGTGCTTTCCTTGTTTAAGGAGATAAAAAGAACCTGTGCTTTCCTGGTGTCCCGGCAGCCTCCTGGGTGCTGGCTGTGGGGGGATCTTACGCCCCGACAGGAGCTGCTAGCTGGGTTGTTAAAACAATTATTTACAGACACTTGGGGGGGCACCTCTTTTCCTAAATTCAGGGAACTGTACCCATTCACTCTCCTCTTCCCAACTCGAAAAGTCCTTAATCTTTCCTCCAGTCAGAAATCAGATTGTCTAATGTTATGCTGTTTCCTTTTAATTAATTGGCCTTATTTGGTTAATTTTTTTATGTATAAAAGTCTATCTCCCCTGAATTTAGGTTCAAGTCCTAAGCTGAGGAAGACGCCTGGTCCCACTTTGTGAGGCAATTGGCATGCATTGGTTACCAACTCGATATGCTTGGAAGATTGAACCTTGTTTCCTCAGTCATTTTATCTTTCACCCACCACATTCCTTTCTTCCCTCTTTTCTCCTTGCATACTTTCTTTCTCCCCTCCTTCCCTCCTTCCTTCCTTCATTCTTTCCTTCCCCACCATCCCCCCCCACAAATAATGATAAAAGCTTTCTGTGACCTGTTTCCTCTGGGAGACCTGTGACCCCAAAAGTCACATTGATATATCACATTAAGGTTTGCAGTATGCTTTATATACACCATCTCATTTGATCCTAACAATAGTCCATTGATATATGCTATTATTATTCCTACCTTATGGCTGAAGAAACTGTTGCTTAGAAAGGTTAATGATTGGCCCAGTATTACCTAGGTACTAAATATCTGAGGTGGGATTAGAATTCACGTCTTCCTGATTCCAAAGCCAGAACTCTAGCTGCTAATCTATGCCCTCACATATCAGATAATAATAGCTGAAAATTTCAATCAGTCTGAAGTTATACTCTTACCTTCCATTGTGTTCCTTTCCCCAACTGTCAAAGTCTAGGGGTAGGGTGAAAAGGGCTTTGAAGTGGAATCAGCTGAGCTAGTCAACGCTGAAGGCAACATCCTCCTTTATGTTTGGTGTGCATGAGAAGAATCCTCAAAGGAAAGATAATCGAACTGAATTACAGACACTTAAGGGAATATGGAAGCAGAGAAAACAAGGAAACCCAAAGAGGTCCTCAAACTGGGGCCAGGACAAACAGCTCCACATCTGAAGCAGTCTCTCAACTCCTACACAGCTGGGACAGAAATATACATGCACATACACACACACATGCACACACATATACAGAGCAGCTGGGTGATGCTGTGGATAGAGTGCTGGGCCTGGAATCAGGAAGACTCATCAAATTGAGTTCAAACCTGGCCTCAGACACTTACTAGCTGTGTGACCCTGGACTAGTCACTTAGCTTTATTTACTTTAGTTTTCTCATCTGTAAAGTGAGCTAGAGAAGGAAATGGCAAGCCACTGTAGGATCCTTGCCAAGAAAACCCCAAATGGGGTCATGAAGATTTGGACACAAGTGAAAAACAACTGAACACCAACCATGGAGCCTGGGGCAATGCAATGCCCAGGCTACTCTTCCAGTCCCTTTCTGAATAGAATAGGAGAGAATTTTTTGTAGCAGAATAGTAGGGAAAGAAAGGATCTTAACGTATAGAACATAAAATGTTAAAGCTGGAAGGAACCTTAGAATTAAAAAAAATATGGTTGAAAGGAACCTTATAACAGAGAACATAAGATAGAATGCAGGTTACTAAAACTGAAGGAAATTTGAACCTAGAATATAGAACTCCGGAGACCTTAAAAACCAACTAGTCCAAGGACCCTTAGTTTTGTTTTGTTTTGTTTTGTTTTGTCCTAGACCTCATTAGCAATCTGATAATACCTATGGATTTTTTCTCAGAATAACAATTTTAAGTGCATAAACTAGAATCCATAAGATTACAAAGGAAACCAATTATATTAAAATACAGTAATCAAATTTTTTTAAAAAGGTCACAGATCCCTGTTTAAAGAACCTCTGATTATTGTAACCCAACCTACTCCCTGTAGAGAATAGGAAAACACATCCCACAGAGGTGAGCTAACTTAAGGTCACAGCGTTAGAGCCAGTACTCAAATGAAGGTCTCCTCCATTATTTCATGGCCAGGAAAACTGGAAGATCGCAGCCAAGGGCTTGGTGAAACCAGCTATTCTTATTAACTATATGAAACTGAACATGTCAGGAGGCTTGCAGTTTGGTAAAGACCTAAGTTTTCAGGATCAACCTCTACTAAATTTGTCATTAGCAACCAGGTCATCCTAGTTGGTCCCTTGGAATTTCAGTCCTGCCCTTTCCCCCAGCTCCTTTCAGAAAGCAAGGAGTTCTGTATTTCACTGTACAGCTAAGCATCGATACTTCAGTTTGTCATGCCCTCAGTAGCTTGTCTTACATCTGCACCCGCCTTGTTTATCCCTCCTCTTGGCCATCAATTGAAAATATAACTGCCTGGAAAGGACGATATAGAATTTGGTTTGCATCTGTGAACCATTTGAGCGTATTAATGTGGCTCAAATACAAGCAATTTTAATCTCATCCAGCTGAAGGATTGACTGTTGGTGATGGAGGAGGAGGGGTCAGAGGCTTGACATTTCCCAGGGTCTCACCCCACCCAGAGTCCCAGTGGACATAGAATCATGGAACACTGTAACCAGAAAGGACCTTAGGACATTGTACATACAGATGAATGTTGAAAATGAATGTCAGGGCTAGAAGGACACTTCCAACATGAAATGTGACATGTTAAACCTAGAAAGGAATTTAGAATATAAATCACAAAACATTAGACCTAGAAGGGAGCTTAGTACATAGAACGTCCATGATGGAAGGGAATTTAGAGGTAATCAACATTGAGGTGCTGGGGAAAGAGCATTAAAAGGAGCTAGAAAATGGGGGTTTGAGTCTCACCTCTAGTGATTTAGGCAGGCAGAGTACCTGCCACAGACCACCTACTTAATAAATACGTGTCAACTGACATTTGAAGAATTCCGTCTATAATCTCTGACAAATGGTCATCCAGCCACTAGTGGCAGCTGTGTAGTGCAGTGGTTAGAACATGGGACTTGAAATTATAGAAATGCAGGAATACTTACATTCAAATCCTGCCTCATATACTAGCTGTGTGATCTTGGGCAAGTCATTTAACCTTTCTGTGCCTCAGTTTCCTCATTTGTTACTTGGGTATAATAATAGCATTTCCCTCCCAGGGTTGTTTTGAGGATCAAATGAGTAAACATATTCAAAGAACTTAACAAACCTTAAAGTGTTATGTAAATGCTAATAGTTATGGAGCTGTGAGATCTGTAATGAAGAAAACCCAGGATTTCCTGAGGTAGCTAGCCCTCAGGGAGAGCTCTACGTATTAGGCGATCCATCTGCCCCAACCCCACATCAAGATTAAATATGCCACCCTCTAACTTTCACTCATTGCTTTTAGTTCTACTCTCTGGGGCCAAGTAGACCATGTCTAACCCTTATTCCACATGGAAGTCCTCTAAATACTTGTATAGCCTTTGTACTATGTGTCTGTGGAGATTCGTTTGGTTAAAATGAAAATGGGCAATGTTCTTTCCCTGCTCTGGTACCCATCCTTGGAATGTAGCCATTTCCAGCTGGATCTAGACACTCCTTTCTCTTCCTATAGGGCATAATTTACTTTTTAGTCACTTCCCCCAAAACCTGCCTATAGGGTCTTTTCTCTGTATGTGCATCAAAGGTAAAGAAATTCAAAAGAAGAGGCAATGTGACTAAAAAACCCAGCCTTCTACCAGATGTCAATGACGATTGACTTGCTTTCACTTAAGGGCAAAAGCTCTGGACTCAGTTTAAATCACTCTGGAATGTTTATTAAACAAAATAAATCAATATCATTTTCTGTCATATCATTCCTCATCCCTCAGTCAGTGTCCAAATTTATGTGCACCAAAACTAGTTACTCTTTCTCTCTTTTGCAATTCACTCTTCACAAATAATAAAACAAATAAAAAGCAATTAAGATCAGTCATATTTTATCTGAGTAAACTGGCATTAAAACACTAATTAAATCAGGAACTATGAACAAACTTATAGAACAAAAAAAAACAACTTTGCATGAAACATATGTCTTCTCAGAGAAGAATGAAAGGGGAAGAGCCATTTTCCATCTACATGGATTCTCAGTTGGAGGAATGTTACCACCAATCAAACATTTCTCTTGCTTACCTAGCATCAAATGTTCTGTCATGTTTTGGGGGACAGGATTGATAGCAGTTCCAGTGTAACCCAGGTGTGTCAAGCACCAGCTATCTTGGCCATCCCTCTACTATATCTCTCCAGCATTCATCTTCTTTCCACCTCACTCTTACAAAACTTGGAAGAAGAAATAACAAGGGCTATTCTGACAACAATTGTGATGTTCCTCTGGCATCTTCTCTTCTTTAGTTGAAACATCAATTCATTTCAATGTCACATACATTTATTAAACTCTTATTAAGAAAAACATCCAATTTTCTCAACTCAATCAATTCTTATAGGATAAAGTTTTTGCCTCAACAGAAATATTCTTCCTAAGATGTGATGACCAGTATTGATCATAATATACTAGATATGACCTATCCATGGCAGAATCCAGTAGAATGACCACCTTCTCCATTTTGAAAAGTCTGATTCTGTTAGAGCAGTCTCTAACAGATTTTTGACAACCATGAGACTCTGTTGACTCCTATGAACTTATGGTCCACTAAAACTTCTAAGTCTTTCAAAAGTAAAAATACTTATCTAGCCACATTGCCCCCATCCTGAACTAGTGCAGATTAAAAAAAACACAATTAGAACTTAGTTTAGGGGCTGAGTGCTGTGTCATGTAAGAATATATTGAAGGAAATGGAAATGAATAGATGACTTACAGGGGACATGATAGCTTTCTTCATATTGACGAAGTGCTGTGAAATGGAAGTGGGGTCGGATTTGTTCTGCTTGGCCCACAGGACAGTATTAGGAGCATTGTGTGGCTGTTAGTGAGAAACAGATGCAGTCCTTGGGTCAGGAAAACAAAGTCAAAAACCTCTTTAAGCAAATGGAGGTTTTCAAGCATGGGCTAGATCATCAAGTTATTGGGGGTTTTGCAGAGAGGATCCTAGGTTGAGAGTGGGTTGAACTGATTTGCTTCTGAAGTTTATCCCAACTCTGTGATTTTGTGAAATATGTTATTAGATTATCTTTAAATTCCTTCCTAGCTCTGATATGTTGGAAAATGTCTTCCACCTGCCTGGGGACAGGGAAGGCTTTTGAAATCGTTGTCTACGGCTCCACGACTATCGGTTCTTTATAAAGGATTGAGAAAGAGCTCTGTTGTTCCCATAGTAGCTAATGAGGTGTTCGATACGACATTGGTCCTTAATTACTACACAGCCATAGAGGGATAGAAACAAAAAATAGTATATAAGATTCCACTAGTACAGAGAACTACTGGTGAGGTAAATTTCAGTAACTGCCCAGAGGGGCACCTTCTCTGCAATCTAAAGCTTCAGAGAATTGGCCAGGAATACTAAGAGGTTAAATGATTGACCCAGGATCACATGTCAGAAGTCAAATTTGAACTTGAAGTCTTCCTGACTCCAAGGCCAACTGTCCCCCTGCTCCTCCTCCCCGCCCATGCCAAGATAAGTATACATAGGAATATGCTAGAAAAATAATATTAACTGTTAAAATGCCATTAGTTATAAGTTGCCCTTGGAGTATGTAAAAGCTAATGTTGGGGAAAAGTGTGGCTTACATTTGAACCTATGCTGTGGGGCTTTAGGAACAAGGTTTTTCGTTCCTGAGAAAGGCCTGACAAAAAAGGGAGATAGTGATTCCTTTGGGGAAGGAAACTGTCCCATATACACCTAGTGTGTGCTGTACGTGATGTGGGGGTGGGGTGGGGTGGGGAGCATACGGTTGTTGGTAATGTTGAAACAACTAAGGTAGGAGAAGGACAGAACCGTGAAGATTTTGAAGATCTGCAAAAATTCCCCTTAGAAGTTTTAACAAAGTCCCAGGAAAGCCTACAAATTAGGGGTTGATGCTTTCAGGAACAGGCCATCACGGATGCACTCTTCTTTATCCTTCCAGGAAAAATGAGGGAAATGCAAATATCCTTTATAGGAGTGTTACTATATCAAAGACGCTCTGCTAAATCCTTGTGAAAATGGTGGTCAGTGAAGATATAGCACAATTCCAACCTTGCTTACTTAGTCGCTCAAATTAACAGCCAGGTACATTGTTTAACTCATGGAGACCAAGGGTAAGGGGGAAAAAACCAAAACTTTAGCACTTTAAAGCATACAATATTTAATTTAAAAAGGACTTTGGAGGCAAAAGGGTCCTTAGACACCATCTTATCCAGAAGTGGCAAAGACACTGGCTCCAGGCCCCAAGCAGCCTATAACCAGTGTGGCCTGAGCCTAATTAAAATGTAATTGGGAAATATTTAACAAAATGCATAAAAATACAATTGAATATAGATAATGTTAATATGTGATTTCCCAAGGCAATGTGTGGCCCTTAAGCATTCTTATATATAGCTTAGTTGCCCCCATTTTAATCTGAGTTTGACACCACTGAGATAATCCCATCCCCTTCATATTACAGATGAAGCAACAGAGACTCAGGGAAATTTACCCAAGGTCAAAGAACAGTTAGTGATAGAGTAGAACTGGAACCCAAGTCTCTCTGGCATTGTGGGCAGTGGATATTTATAAGATGACCTATGGAATAGACCCTCACGTACCTGGAACACCTCCTTCAGAAGGCTGTCAGGTCTGTGCATGACTTATGCACTTGGCACCATATCTGCCCTCTGCAGTGAGTGGGGATTTAGGTGCCTCTGTAGAAGTACTGAGTCTCACAGATGAAGTGGAACCTGGAGACCAGAAAGCCCAGACCTCTAAAGGAATGCCTTCTACAGCATTGCTAAGAGGTGACCATTGAGTTTCTCTACATAAGTATTTCCAGTATTTTGGACCTTATGACCTCCTAAATCTAACTTCTAGTTTTTGGTTACTCTGATTATAAGGAAGATCCCCCTTATTTCAAGCAATAACCTGCCTTCCTATAATTTCTACCCATTGTTTTTAATCTCACACTCTTGAGCTATGTGGAATATGGGTGATTCTGTTTCCACATGGGAGCCCTTGAGATATTTGAAGACTAATCATATCACTAACTTGTTACATGACCTTTGGCATGTCATAAGCCATAAAGGTCACTTTCTTCATTTTTGTAAGGATTTGGTATGATAGACTCTCCTAACTCCAATATTCTATGATTCTGGGTCCCTAGTGTCTTTAACGGTTTCCAATATGATGTTTTCCAAATGCTTCACCACTTTGGGCACCTTCATCTCAATGGCAAATGCCTTTCCTAAAATGTGTCACTCAGAATTTACAGCAACACTCTAGACATGGTCTGATTAGGATAGCATACCATGAGACCAAGCCCACAGGGTCAAATCCCAGCTCTGCCATTAGGTAAACTTGGATATGTCATTTTCTTTCTTTGAGTCTCCATTTCTTCAATCAGAAAAAGAGAGTTTTGGACAAAGATCCCTTCTCATCCTAAGGTCTGTATTCTTATGGTTTATTTTTCTGGACATCATATTTCTACTATTTCAGCCTAGGATCTCACAGGTCTTTCTTCTCCCTATCTAGTTACATTGACAATCACACCCAGTCTATGGTAGCCCCCTAGAACTTCAAACTCCTCTTCAAATTAATGGTTGTTCAGCATCATTGGTTTTATCCCGTACTCATACAACTGTTTCTTTGAACCTAAGTACATCCCTTAACTGGAAGGGGTACATTTGAGTTGCTACAACAGTTGTGGTGGTACAGTGGATAGAACACAGGGCTGGAAGTCAAGAAGACCTGAATTCAAATCTGGTTGAATACACTAACTAGCTGTGTGACCCTGGGCAAGTCACTTAATCCTGTTTGCCTCAGTTTCCTCATCTGCAAAATGAGCTGGAGAAGAAAATAACAAGCCACTCCAGTGTCCGTTCTAAGAAAACCCCAAATGGGGTCACAAAGACTTACACACAACTGAAACAACAGAACAAAAACCTTGAAGGAGGTGACTTTCATCCTGCTCTCAATCAGTTCATTTATCACTGGTTCTCTCTCCCTCAGGCCTGGCAGATGGTGAGAAGAGAAGCCCTGGCCCCACAGAATCCCTCTGCTCTGTCTCCAGGTGAAGCTGGGATATGCGTCCCTCCTCGACCCGCCAGGAATCATTTCTGAGAACCGAGCCGCTTGTGTCATGTCTCTCTCCATTCTTGAGAATTACTGCCCCATTGCTCACTGAGGTGTAAGGCCCGTTTAACCAAAGGGGTCAGGTTGGTTACAGTATTAT
Source organism: Trichosurus vulpecula (assembly GCF_011100635.1). NCBI lineage: Eukaryota > Metazoa > Chordata > Mammalia > Diprotodontia > Phalangeridae > Trichosurus > Trichosurus vulpecula. The sequence goes on from NC_050581.1 coordinate 80,514,660, forward strand.
CCATCATCAGCGCTCTGTCATTGAAATGATCTATTGTCCAACACTAAGTGCCATCACTCCTGGAATATATTTTATCAGGCCCTGCACAGTGCTATATCATCAAGGGATGGCATTTACGGTCACATACATCATTGCTGGGAGAACGATAAGTAGGTCCCCCTCTCACTAGGCTGGGGAGCTGGGGCAAGTGCCAGGGTGTTATGAGGCTTCGGTGATAATTATGCCCCTCGTATGTAAAATGCTTTACTGATTCCCAAGACCTTTTAGACACATGGTCTCATTTTCAGCAATGATAACTCATACTACATTTCTGTTGTCAGTCAACTAGCATTTATTAAGTTCCTATGATGTGCCAGGAACTATGCTAAGCACTGGAGATTCAAAGAAAGGCAGAAAACCATCCCCTGCTCTCAAGGGGCTCACAGTCTAGCAATGGAGGCCATATGCAAACAGCTATGTAAAAATAAGACAGACAGGATGAATTGGGGATAGTCTCAGAAGAAAAGCACTATGATTAAGGAAGACCAGGAAAAGCTTCTTGCAAAAGGATGGTTATTAGCTGAAACTGGAAGAAAACCAGGGAAGCTAGGAGATGGAGATGAAGAGGGAGAGCAAACCAAGAGTGGAAGCCTAACAGCGAAAATGCTGGCAGGGGAATGAGTCTCATGTTCAAGGAAAAGTGAGGAGGCCAACATCCCTGAATCACAGAGTACCTAGAGGGGAGTGAGGAGTAAGAAGACCATAAGAGTACAAAGGGGCCAGATTATGAAGGGCTTTACAAACCAAGCAGAGGATTTTATATTGATCCTGGAGGTAATAGGGAGCCGCTGATATCTATTGAGGGGGATGATATGGTGAGGAAGATCAAACTGACAGCTGAATAGAAGATGGACTGGAATGGGAGAGACTTGAAGTAGGAAGTCCAATCATCAGGCTATTAGAATACTGCAGGCTCAGAGTGATGAGGGCCTATCTCATGCGGCAGTGTCAGAGGAAAGAGTGAGGTGGATATGAAAGATTTTAGATGGATAGGGCAAAGAGCATCACTCCCATTTTAGCAATGAGGAAAACGAGGCCCAGCGGAAAGACATCATTAATCTATTTTTAGTCATTTCAGTCATGTCTGACTCTTTGTGACCCCATTTGGGGTTTTCTTGGCATTTCTTTGCCATTTCCTTCTCCAGCTCCTTTTACAGATGAGAAGACTGAGGCAAACAGAATTAAGTGACTCGCCCAGGGTCACACGACTAGTAAGTGTCTGGGGCCAGATTTGATCTCAGGAAGATGAGTCTTCCTGACTCCAGGTCCAACACTCTATCCACTGTGCCACCTAGCTGGGACTGAAACCCAATTCTTCTAATGCCTCCAAAATTTTTTTTACCCCATTGCACCATAATACCCCTTTGCATGAGGATATATTCTTAATATATTAGAGAGAAGGGCATGTGGTAAAGTGGAGTATACTGGCTCTGGATGAAAAGGTCCTAGATTCATATTCTGCTTCATCTCGGACCTGTCATTTAACCTTTTTCTCCATGGGCCTCAGTTTCCTTAATTGCCAAATGAAGGAATAGGACTAGATAGATAGTCCCTTCCAGCTCTGGATCTATGATTCTTTCTCATCCTATAGCTGAAGGCATGAAGTCAGGGGAACTAAGGCTGCTGGGAATTCAATGTTGGGTCATGCTCTATCACTTACTAGAAGTGTGACCTTGGACAAGACACACTCTTTCCAGATCTCAGCTTCCTCACCTGTGAAATAATGTCATTGTATTAAACAACCTCTAGGCCTCTTCTAGCTCTAAAGTTATGACCCTATGACCTCTGCGTTGTCTTTTCTCTGATTAAATATATCCCTGAGGTTCAATAAAAAAGCAGGTGTCAGGAATTGATTCTCTTCTTTTTTTCCTCCTCTGTCAGGCCCTATGCCCTGCAACTACTTGAGTTTGCAAATCCTTTTTGAGAAGAGTGGGAAAATTCCAGGTAGGAGAAACCAATGGACTTCCGTGTCTATTGAGTTTAGGCTGTGTAAGAGGAGACAAATTTATTTATGGGTCCTCTACTATCCCTGATAATGGACAAAAGAGGATGAAAGTATGTTACCATATATGTCTTTATATCCCAGCACCTAGTATAAGGTCTTATACATTGTTTCTTTTGGAATGGACCTGTAATTTCATTATTACAGGGAACTAGCAATGAAGAAACCCCTTCTTCTAATATAGATATATACCCATTCTACAACTCATGAGCTTAGAGAGTTGCCTGGGGACTTGAGAGATTAAGTGGCTTGTTCAGAGTTATGCAGTATGTGTGAGAAGTAGGACAAGAATCTAGATCTTCCTGACTTTGCTGTCTCTCTGCCTACTACCTTATATTGTCGGTGCCTTGTACCTAGAGACTTTTGTGCCTTGTATATACTGGATACTGAATAAATATCAGTTGAATTGGATTGCACTGAACTGAATTGACTTGAAACCCTGTCCTGCCCTCCAATCCCAGGTACAAGTGCCCTTCCTTCAGCTTGGAAGGTGCTCTTCTTTCTGCCAAGAATCTCTACATGGAATGAATCTTCTGATATCAGTTGTGCTGTTCTATAGAGAGGTTATGGAGCTCAGTTATTCAACGGGGAATTCAGGTGGGATTGGAGAAGCATCACATGACAACAGTTGACTAAGATGCCTAGAGATTTTAGGGGGGTACATATATGCGCAATATGAGTCAATGATGCAATGGGACCATTGAGAAAGTTAATGTCACCTTATGCTACATCAAGAAAGGTACAGAGATCCAACTGTACTGTGGTCTGATCAAGCCATATCTGGAGTATCATGTTCAATCTGGAAGAATACATTTTAGAAAGGGCATTGAAAAAACGAGCTATATTCAAATAAAGGTCACCAAGATAGTGGAAAGAAGAAAGATCGCACCATTCCAGGAGGATAGTTGAAGGACCTCTTAAGAAGAGAAGTCTTTGGGGGCCAATATAGCTTCCTTCAAGCGCTGTCAGGTGGAAAGATGATTAGACTTGTTTTCCTTGGCCCTAGAAGACAGAAATGGGGATAATGGAGCAACCTTGGGCAAATCCTTTAATGTCTTTCCCAGTCTTAGTGTCCTCATGTGTAAATAAGAAGTTTGGCTAAATGGCCTCTAAGATCCTTGTCAGACATCATTCTGTGATTCCATCATCCTATGAATTGAACTAACTAAAAAGCACAAGGGTCAAGGGTAGCTAAGGAATGAATCTCTGAGTACAGAGGAAGGATGTGCCTCTCTCATCTCCTGTTCAGCTATTTCCTCTTTATCCAAATCAATTTGAATCGACAGATACTTATTAAGTACTTACTATATTCAAGGCAACAGGGAAAATTAAGATATGAATAAGAGACGTTCACTGACTTCAAGGAGCCCATAATATTGTAGAAGAGGTATAAGAAAGACAGATAACTACAATTCAAAATAGAATATAAGTGTATAGGTGGTACAGTAGATAAAGCATTGGCCTTGGAATCAGGAAGACTCACCTTCCTGAATTCAAATTTGGCCTTAGACACTTACCAGCTGTGTGACCCTGGGCAAGTCACTTACCCTTGTTCACTTCAGTTCCTCATCTGTACAATGAGCTGGAGAAGGAAATGGCAAGCCACTCTTGTATCTTTGCTGTGAAAACTCCAAATAGGATCACAAAGAGTTGGGTATGACTGAAATGACTCAACAACAACATAAGTGAATAGGAGAAATCAAGAAAGAGGACTGAGAGAGAGGCAAGTGACACTTTAGACTTAGGAACTCATAGAAAACTGCATGGAGGTGGTATGGGAGCTGAGCCTTAAAGAAGAAGCAAGATTTCAAAAGATAATAATATGAGCGTGTGTGGTTGGGAAGAGGATATTCCAAGTGCAGATGATTGCAAGAACATCTAAATGCAGGGAGGAAGGAAAGGACTGGGCAGGTTTAGAAAACAGGAAGTAGTCCAGTTCAGCCAGAGAATAGAGCATGAGAAAGGAAGAAGGATGAAATATGGATAAAAGGGTTTGTTGGAGCCAGGTTATGGAGACCAGTGGATTTCAGGTTCCTACAATCAACCACCATTCCCCAAACATTTATTAAGTACCTACTAGGTGCAAGGTGGTACTATGCTAGTTGCTGGAAAGGCAAAGTATTTTTAATATATAATATATATTATGTATTATATATAATAAATTACACACATATATAAGATATAATCCCTGCTTTTATGGAGCTACATCCCATAGGGGAGTGGGAGATGGGCAGAGACACACCATCCCAATAAAATGTAAGCTCTTTGAGGGTAGGGACAATTTCATTTGTGTCTTTAACATCTCATAAGCTAGTAGAGTGGCTTGCATATAATATTGGCTATGCCACATTTAAGTACAACATAGGGTATGATGAGGATAAATAAGAGATCTGGAAAACATTCTAGAAAAAAATTATGAAGGATAGATAATTTTTAGCTAAGGGGATACAGAAAGGGTAAGGATTTGAACTTTACTCAGAAGATAATGGGGAGCCATTGAAGGTCATTTAATAGAGGAGTGATGTCATCAGAACTAGGTTGCATGGAGGTTATTCTAATAGCATTTTAGTATGGGTTGGAAAAGGTACAGATTCAAAGTAGGATGCTTGAGAGGAGGAGACCAGATGGGAAATGACTGATTTGAAAGCTATTGTCATCTATGGCTTTGAAGAAAGCAACAGAGACAGAGTTGACATGAAGGAGGCAAGGGAAGACAACACACTGATGTGGTTAGCACTTAGGAAACCCTTACTATGGCTCCCTGTTTGGCACTGGGGATACATAAGTGAAAAAGTGAAATGGCTCAAGAAGAGCAGGGGTCCTTAACCTGGGATTTGGGGACCTCTGAGAGGGGGTCCATGAATAAATTAAATGGGAAAATACCTATTTATTTTCATTAACATCTAATGAAAAATTAACATTTCCTCTAATTATTTAAAATATTATTTTTGAGAAAAGGTCCATAGGCTTCCCCAGACAACTAAAGAGGTCCATGACACAAAAACTCTTGTTGCAATGTTTTTTTTAATGACTTCACATGTACAATGGGTAATGTTTTGCTTACCCTCTCAGTGGGTGGGGGAGGGACCAGGGGAAGGGAGAGAATTTGGAACTGAAAATAAAAATCTAAATAACTAATTAACTTCTGGGGCAAAGGAAGTTACACAAATACTTAGCACAATTTTTTAAAAAAGTTACCAAATGTGTAGGAGAAGTCAAACAACTAAATGTTCATGTAATTATAAGTCTGATTGTTGCTTCAAGGAATAAGGACATCTAAGCACTCTTAGGAGAAGCAATGCTGAGATGCTGATATTTCTAGATGGGCCCCAATATCTGTCAATGAAGAGTGAATGAATGAATGGAAGTAAATTAAGGAGGAGGGGAAGGGATTCTTGATATAGTGGGTCAGTGTAGTCACAACCATCTGGGATCCATCAAGTCACTTTCCTTGTGTGCTTGTCCTTATGCCCTCCTGCAGCATCTCTAGAAGGAACACTGAGGACACAGTCTAAATATGCATTCCAGAAGGCAAGTATCATTTGTCTTTGTCCCCCTTGTTAAAGTAGTTGGGGTTTGGATTCCCATAAAATCAGTGACTAGTTGAAGATATCCAGGCAGGGGTGGCTACTACCTGACTGGCACTTCTTTCTGAGCCTCCTCCCCTGCTTCAGGGTCATTGCTCTTGTCAGAGCACTCCAAGTGAAAAACAATGAGTGTCTAAACTAAATGGTGGCCATGGAAATGAAAGGGAAGGGGCAGAAGGTGTGAGAGAAGAGTGCCAAATATGCATTTAGTCAGTACCTGGTACATAGTAGGCACTTAATAAATGTTTATTGATTGAAGAATCAGCTGGACTTTTTAATCCCACATCTTATCTTTAGTGGGGAGAAAATGTTCCTTTCAATCATATGATGAAATGGAGGGCTTTGCAATTCTGATGACACCATGCTCAAGCTTGGAATTCCTTTCTGCACTTTAGCCTTGGGGATCCCATGCTTTCCCAAACAACCACAGAACATAAGAATTCATAGTATCACAAAAATAGAAAGGAAATGTGGACTGGACCTGTGATTTTATCATTATAGGGAATTCCCAGGTGAAGAAACTCCTTTAACCAACACAAGTGAGCACCTTTAAAATATACAGTCTTTAAAAAGTAGGGCATTAAAAGGTTCAGTGACCTTCTAAGGGTCACATAGCCAATAGCTGTCAGAGGAAGGATTTGAACACAAGTATGTTTGGTTTTGGGGATAAATAGGTGGCACAATGGATAGAGCTCTGGCTATGGATTCAGTGAGACCTGAGTTCAAATCTGACTTCAGATACTTACAGCTGTGTGACCCTGGGCAAGTCACTTAACTCTTTTGCCTCAGTTTCTTCATCTGTAAAAATAAATTGGAGAAGGAGATGGCAAACCACTTCAGTATCTTTGCCAAGAAAATCCCAAATGGGATCACAAAGGGTTCTACATGACTGAAATGACTCAACAACAACATTCTTTGCTTCAAGGTTATCTCTTACATCACATTCAAACCGAAACTGAGCAGGAATTCCCTCCGTTATTCTGATTGTTGCCATTGTCAAGGTCATCATCATCATCAATTACTTTTATTCGTACTAGTAGTAGTAGTAGTAGTAGTAGTAGTAGTAGTAGTAACAGTTGTATTTTATTTTGACATCCTGAAGAAATGGTCATCCAGCCTCTGATTGAAACCTCTAGAGATGAACTCCTTATGGGCTAAGTCTCTGATTAAACTTTTGGTCAATTGTAATTGTTAGGAAGTTTTTTACCTCCTACTTTGAGCTGTGATTGGTCCCAGTTTGGTTCTCCAGGACCAAAAAGAATAAATCCAGTCCCTCTTCCTTGTGATGGCCCTTCAGACATTTGAAGACAGCAATCATGCCCCCATTCAAGTCCCAATTATTTTCCCTTATGCTACAGTCCCCTAACAAGTTACTTTACCTCTGTCCCATACCCAGAAACTTTTTCACTACACATCCCCACTCCGACTAGATCATAGAAATGTATGCCCCTACTTATACAACATGAGTGGTTTCATATGATTGAACTCTACTGTTGGGAAACATGTTCAAAAATTCTGTGTTCTGTGGACGGGGTTCAAAGGTGTCTAACAACATTTTCCACTTATTCAGTGACGTATGTTTGCAAAGCACTTTAGATTCCCAATCTCAATGCATTTCAAATCAATAAGGCTTTGTTCTGCTTCTCCTCTATTTAGAGCTCTATTCTCTTTTGTTTCTCACAACTACCCTGTGAAAGGTACAGCAATTTTTTTATTATCCCTTTGAAATTGAATAGGAAACAAAGGTTCAGATGGGTTAAATGACTTGTCCAAAGCCACAGAGCTGTAAGTGTTAGAGCCTTCCTCAAAACCTGCTCAATGTTCTTTGCAGCATATAATTATATTTATTTTGTAATAAGGCCACAGTCATTAGAGCTTGGTATATCCTGCATCAGATTTGACCTATGAGGGTAAATAGAGAGAGACTTTGTATGTGTGTCTCTCTTCTCTCCCTCAGTTCCATCCTGGGGTCTCAATGTGTAGCTTGATTTTTTTTTCCTTTCTCTCCAACCCAGCTTTCTGAGGAAGGATGTCCTCCCCTGGCATTTGCTAAAATAAGTACTTTGCTTTTCATCTCTCTCTGTGCCCCACGATCTGTTGCATCTTAAGGACTGAAATAATAAGGCAGCTCAAATTACAGGTTTATTTTCCAGTCTCTTTCTTTCCCTCTCTCTTCCCTTTCAGAAAGATTTCTGCTCATGTGTTGTCATTAGCTCCATTACAGAAAGGAAAGTGTGAATGGAAGGAGAAGGCGAAAGCTAACAACTTGTCACCACCACACTTCCCTTTGCCAGAAGCAGCAGTGGGGGGCTGGGGGTGGGGACGAGGGTGGGAGGGAGCTTGGGAAAGATGGGGGCTGAGGGAGAGGGATGCCCACCTTGGAAGGAATCATCAGGGTCTGCAGGCAAATACTATCCTGGGAAATTGAGATGATGGGATGGCTGGTTGGGAATGGAGTATCCCAGAGGTAGGGAGGAGGGAGGAAAAAACCATCATAACTAGATACAGAAGGGAAGGTGGATGCCAATATTGATTTACTCTTTAATCTCATCTTCCCTCTGTTCTCTTCTCCTCTCTGCTTTCTCCTTCCCCTCCCCTCCTCCTATTTTCCCTCTTCTCTCTGCTTATATTTATTTCTCTATATTTCCTTCTCTATTCTTCAACTTTCCCTCCATCTTTCTGTCTTTTACCCCCGCTCTTTGCCTCTCCTCTCTCTTTCCTTCTGTGTCCCTTCTTTGTTCCTAATTCTACGGTTCTATCTCTCATTTCCTCTGTCTGCCTATCCCTCTCTCTGTCTCTCTGTACCCTATCTTTCTGTCCAGCTATGTGTCTCCATCTTTCCAACTCTTTCTCCCTCTCTTCCCTCTTATCTCATTTCCTCTCCTCCTCTCTCTCCCCTTCCCTCCTTCCTTTTGCCTATGACCCTCTACTCTATGCTTATGTCTCCCCCCTCTCTCTGACTCTCCCTATTTCCTTTTGTCTTGCTCTTTCATTTTATTTCTCTGTTCTATGTTTTTCTTTCATTTGAATTGCCCACCGGGCAGCCTATTTCTATTGTTGGTGAGAAGATAACTCATTTTCCCAGGACTCTTCTACAAGAAATTTCCCATCCTTTCCGCTACAGCTTGTGCTGATCTTTCTGCTGCACATCTCTATAGAAGCAGGAGGGGGCAAGGGAGTAGGAAAGGGACAGACAGAAGACATAAATGGAGACATCATTTCAGGTTGAGGGAGAAGGAGAGAAAAGGAGAGAGACAGAAACAAACAGAGACATTCAAATAGAGACAGAGACAGAGACACAGAGAAAGAGCCAAATGAATGACCAGAATGACTATGTATCCTTTTTAAGGTGAGAGATCAATGAGAGGCAGCTTTGTAGAAAACATCTCCCCAGAGCAGCTGGGCCTGTCCCTTGGAACGTATGAACTCCTCCCTCCACTTAGGTCCTATGATCTGGAAATAGGAAGGAAGGAAGTCCCTTGAATCTGGGTCTCTACAGTTCAGAAATTCAGCTTCTCTGGCATCAAGCTGGCAACTCCAGAGCACCATGCCTGGTGTGACTCCCTCTGGCTTCAAAATGCAGCAATGAATAAGTATGAACAAATTAATCAAGAGTTTAGCCTGTGGAGCTTGCCCAAACCTCAAATACTAAATATAAAAAGCTCACGAAATCTGGATATCCTTGAATCCTGGCTCAGGCACTTATTGGCTGCATGACTTTGGCCAAATCACTCAACCTCTCTGGGCCTCAGTTTCCTTATTATGCCACAGAAAGTCTTCTTACTGAATGTGAAAAAACCTAGGTTTGGATCCTGGCCTCGTCACTCACTGAATATGTCCCTGTAATAGCTCTCGGTCTCAGTTTTCTTTTCTGTAAAATGAAAGGTTTGGACTGGTTGACCTTCCGGCTCAGGCATCATACAGTCTAGTATCTGTCAAGTGAGGATGATAATACCTGTGCTATCTGCTTGACAGGGTGTTATTGAATAAAGTGTATTGTCAACCTTACAGTGTGATTGAAATTAATTATTATTATTATTATTAGCCTGAGGTTGTCTCTTCTACTGTGGCTACAGGAGACAGCTGAGACTCAAGGAACCTGGGCTCTGGAGCCAGGTTTAATACTCCCATGTTGCATGTTTCTGGAAAAGTGTGTTTCTTCCTGTGTAAAATGAAGGGGGTGGCCTATATGATCTTTAAGGTGACATTCAATAAAGACCTTGGTAATACTGGAAACACCATTCTGCTGAAAGAGATGGGGGTGGGGGGCTGGGGGGGAGAAGGGGGTGACAAAAGGCAGCAGAAAGGTTGCCTACAGAGAGGTGATCAGGAGGAAGGGGTGTACTCTACCCAGAAAGCCAAGGGGGAGGGAGCTCTAGTCAAAAGGAATCGTGTTTTTTACTCTAAATGGATCTGAAAAAATGTTGAAGGGGCAACACACAATGTAAGGGAGCAGCTGGAAAATTATATGGCTCATATTTAATTATGTAAAATCCCATAATCCCTCAGGGTGCACAAAGGACATGGAGTTGTAATTTCTTCTCTCTTGCAATTCTGGAGTCAGTTTATTAAATGACAAAAAGAATAACCCAGCACAAAAAGAAGAGAATTATGTGGTCAAATAGCCAAAGATGATTTTACAGCTTTTGTATTTCTACCTCACACCTTCCCTTCCTTTCCTCTGTCCTTTCTTGTCCCCCTCACCCCCACATCTGCATTTATGTCTATATGAGTGAAAATTCTGGGATCAATATTGGGTCATGATTCTATGATAATAGAACTTTAGAACATAGAACATAGAATGTCAGCACTGTAAGATTCTTAGAACATAGACTATTGAGAGTAGAAAGGACCTTTGGGATAGTAATTTTACCTATAAGAAAAAAATGAAGCTTATACTGGTCCTGTCCCCAAGAGAAAGTATTATTTAGGAAACATTGCTGGCTGTTTTTCTTTTGCTTCTTCAGAGCCTCCAGGAGAGGGCTAATTTTACATAAAGGACAGTAGGTTTGATGAGCTGCCACTCCTTTGGAGCTAATTTGCAAACAACAAACAATCCAAAACAATTTAAGAAGATGTAACTTGTGAAACTGGCTTCTCTCTTTGGGAAAGGGAATTTCTGAGCCATTCCCAAATTCTCTTTTTCCATTCTGGGTCAAACTCTCAGGATGATTGGAATAATGGTGATGATGATGATGATGATGATGATGATACTTTCATGTTTACAAAGCACTTTCCTCATTCACTTAAGCCCTATGAGAGAGCTCATAAAAATATAACCACCCTTATTTGACAAATGAGACATCTGAAGCTCACAGGAGTGAAATGAGATATGCAAGTAGGTGACATAAGTAGGACATAGTAGACCTAGTGCTTGGATCTTATTTTCTTACTCTAAATTTGACTATACCATGATCTAGGATCCCATAGCTACTGGGTCTGTTCCTGCCCGCCCCCCCCACTGCCCAGTCATATTCTCTTGTTTTGGCTGACTCCTCTGTTCAGGCCATTCCATCTCAGCCTATTTTGGGTTTATTTGGCCATAGACCTTCCCCACTCTGGTTCTCTGCGAAAGCATTGCAATGCAGCTTATGGGTAGGTCAGGAGACACAGGAGTAGAATCAGGTCTTTGTAGAATTAATGTGCAGAGAGACTCAAAAGGAATATCCGAGGGTGTCCTGAAGAAGATAGACTGTTGGAGAAACAACATCCTTTTTGGGGGGTGGGGAGGTGGGACTTGAGAATAGCTGGCATTTGTATAGTGCTTTAAGTTCTTCTATAGTGCCTCAGTTGTTCTTCACAGCCCTATGATGTTGGTGCCACCATTATTCCCATTTTACAGAAGAGAAATCTGAGGTTACAGAGGTTAAGTGACTTGCCTAGGGTCACACAGCTAGCAAATGTCTGAGGCAGGACTTGAACTCTGGTCTTCTTGACCCTAGGCCCGGTGCTGTCAGATTCATAATAACATAGTTAGACTTGGGATATTTCCTCACTGTTCTTACCTCTTAGTCCCTATTCAGGAAACTTGAGAACATCTCTATGTGGTCATTACCCTCCCAATGGAAATGATTCCACACTTGTGAATATACTATTCACAGTCTGTCACAGAAAAAATGGAATCAAACAAACCACAGACCTTGAATGGACAGCTATTGGTCTCACAGATTTGCATAAATCATCAGTGATTCGCCTATTCAATATGAGGGTCCTTTGACTAAGACTTTCACAGGTTCTCTTTTTGCCTGCTGCTTCCTTCAGGTTACAGGTAATGATGAGGCAAAGTATGGGTGTGTGTGTGTGTGTGTGTGTGTGTGTGTGTGTGTGTGTGTGTGTATTCTCTCTTCTATCTCCTCCCTATCTTGAGGCAGCTAGCTAGCTCAGTGGACAGAGCACTGCACCTGAGGTCAGGAAATCCTGAGTTTATATTCTGCTTTCAGACATTTACTGGGTGTGTGACCTTGGGCAAATCACTTCTGTCTGTCTCAACCATAAAATTGGGATCATAATAGCACCAGCCTCCAAGATTGCCATGAGACAATATTTCTAAAGTGCTTAGTATAGTGCTGACACGTAGTAGGCTCTACATAAATATTATTGTTATTAGTTTTATTGACATTTCTCATAATCGAGTTCTCCCCAGTGTTGACAAATTGTACTTTCCCTTCAATGCAGATTCCCCCTCAAGATGAGAAAAAGTCCCTCAGGTCCTCTGATCTCCACCTTTTGAAGCCATCTCCCTTTTAAAAAAGGAAGGAATAAAGCCTAAAACATTATTCTTATCTCTCTAGGGCAGATGGTCTTAACTTCTTTGGTGTCATGGAGCATAAAATAAAATCTATAAGATAACGAAGGGAGCCAATTATATTGAAATATAATAAATAAACAAATTTATCAACCTCAGATTAAGAACCCTCCTTTTGGAGCCACCTGCTCCCTGCTCTCAGATTATTCCTTTTGTTCTGCCATCCCTTTTTTTACCAGTCTCAAGAGTTCCAAGTTCCCTCTCTGGTCTTTTGGCCATTCTCCAGTATGCATTTGTGTTGGCAACCAAAACTGGGCTCCTTAGCACTTAGTCAACAAGTGCCCTTGACTAGTTTGGCTTTTTCCCCTGAACTGAATGCTGTTTGTATGTTGGACTGGAGTAAGCTTGTCGGCCCCTTCACCTTGCTTCCCTTGCTTAAGCTGATGGAAAGAACCTGTGCTTTCCCAGTCAACCCCTTCACCTTGCTTAAGCTGATGGAAAGAACCTGTGCTTTCCTGGTCAACCCCTTCACCTTGCTTAAGCAGATTGAAAGAACCTGTGCTTTCCCCAGCGTACCTTACACCCCCGCAGAAGCCGGATGGTTAAAAGCAGCTCCCGTTGGAGCCAGAGGCTGCTATAGCCACAGCCACAGCCACAGCTACAGCTGAAGCAGGAGCTGCCAGTAGCAGAGCTGACCTACGGGAGGAAGCTGAACAAGGTCTTCAGGCCAGTGGGTAATCTTTTACCATAGAGGGGGAAGCATGATTTTGCTTTATGCAATCATGCTTCTCTGTAGCCTCCTGGTTACTCTTTCCAGGCGTACTTATTGGGCCTGGAAGCTTTTGATCAATATATCAAAATGGGGTTGCTGGTTCATGGGTTGGTTACTGTGGAGCCTAAATATATGTTTTGATTCTTCTGCCTTCTACTTTGAGAGTTTCTTATATCCGGCGGTTCCGAACCTTTCAGACATGTTTATGATCCTCTTTGAGATTATAAACTCTGCCCTCCTAATATAGCATTCCCATAGACTACTGCCATTCTTCTGGACTCCTGGCCTTCCTCCTTTGCAGATTCTGCTTATATTCTTTTTACCACTTTCTACACATAGGTCATAGATGCTACAGCTTACTTGCACCCCCCATGTGTACTGCTATTACTCTTTCAGACTCCCTCAGCTTTGATTCTTCATTATACCCAGGCTCCCAACCATAAGACCATTCCATCAGTTGAACATTTCTGTTAGAAATATGGTTCTTTGTGCTAGAGAGTAGCTTGGGGACTTTGAAACCTCTGTGCCATTTCCTGCACGACATCCAACCCCACTGTCTTCCTCCTGATCAATTGTGCACCCAATCCGTTATCCATCTGCAGCAACCATCCCAGATATTGGTAATGAGATATTTAGTAAACTGGCCATATGCTGAACAAATTTGGGGTTTTTGGTTTTTTGGCATAGAATTTTTTAATATATATTTCTACACTGATCTTTTTTGAGAAACATGAATTGCATTGAGGAAGTTTTATGTTACTTATTCTCTCTAGGCCTCAGTTTCTTCACTGTAAATTGAAGAAGCTAACTACCAGACCTTTTAGGGGGCTTGCAATTCTAATGTATTCTGATTTTGTGAAGATGACACTGGGAGCAATAACAAGAAAAAGACAAATGGTTTATTCAGCAGCTGGTCCTTTATCATCCTGACCCTATCTTTCCTATTTCTGATCTGTTTTTTTGGATTCCTACCCCTTTTTAACTCAACTGATTTTATCTGGATCCTTCATTTATCTGTATCACCAGAACATTTACTTGAGATTTCAACCAAATCCCCTGTTTGGACTCAGCCTAGACATATCTCTTAAAGATATTCCCTGCATGCTTGGTCCTCTCTTCTTTACCCAACCAAGGCTGGCCTCTGGCTCTTTCTTCCCTCATGGTCCTGGGGGACACAACATCCTTAGACAGTTATTTCTTGTCTTATCTCTCTAGTTCTTCTGACTCCAAGTCTTTGCCAACTCAAATCCTGGCTATGATATCTATTATTTCAGTGACCAGGACAAATTACTTAGCTTCTTTGATCTCCCTTTTCTTTGGCTCACAATATCCATCTCACTAGGTTGATGTAAAGACAGTGCCTTGTAAACCTTAAAATGTTTCAAAAATGAGAGCTATTGCTAGTTCGTGATGGATAAATATTATCTTTCCTTCTATAGCACCTAGGTTTCAACACCTAGGAGATGGCAATGTGAGAGGAGGTAGAAAGGTGAGCACAAGTCTGGATGTTCAGACCTCTGAAGCAAAGTTATATAAATACTTGTGTCAGGCAGCCTGGAAAGGAAGAGATTAAGGGGTAATTCATAAGAAATCCTTCAGTTTATAAAGAAATAAGAGAATGTAAGCTCTCTGAAGGCAGGAGCTGTTTGTCATCTTTTGCCTTTGCATTCCCATTACTTAACAAGACAGTCAGTCAATTACTAATGAGCATTTATTGAGCACCTACCTACCCTGCTGGATTATTGTGAAGATCAAATGAAATAAAAACTATAAAGTACTTAGCACAGGGCCTGGCACATAGTAGATGATACAAACACATTCACCACATACACACTGTGTGTGTGTGTGTGTGTGTGTGTGTGTTTGTGTGTATGCACGTGCGCTAAGCTGGGGATACATACAAAGGCAAAAAACAATGACACAAAAAACTCTGCTTTCAAGGAGCTCACTCCATGCACACAGTAAGCCCTTAATAAATTATTTTTTAAAATGATTTAAGCTGGGCAGAGAATTATTGCCATTAATTCTCTCTTTCCTTTATGAAAATTGTTTTATATGTAACATTAATTTTTTAAAAATTCTGAGTTCCTAATTCTCTCCTTTCCTGCAGACCTTCCCCCATCCATTGAAAAGTCAAGAAATATGGTATCAATCATACATGTGAAATCATGTAGACCATATTTCCCTATTAGCTAGATTGTAAAAATCAAACCACAAGAAAAATAAAGTAAAGAAAAAGATTATGCTTTAATTTGCACACAGGGTTCATCAGTTTTCTCTCTGCAGGTCGATAGCATTTTTCATGATGACTCCTTCAGAATTGTCTTTGATCATTGCACCTTTCAGAGTAGCCGATCTTTTACAGTAGCTTATCACTACAATATTGCTGTTACTGTGTACAATATTCTTCTGGTTCTGCTCACTTCACTTTGCATCCATTCATATAAGTCTTCCCTGTTTTTTCTGAAACCATCAGCCTTATTATTTCTTACAGCACAACAATATTCCATTACAATCATGTACCTTGTTCCCCCCTTTCAATGAAGTCTAAAGAAAAGGAAGTAGTTTTAATTGGTAGTAGGGACAATTTAGGTTCTTAGAAGATGTTGAGATCTGGAAGCAAAGCCATTGAGATCATAAGCATTCTAATCTTCAGTCATCTGGTACCTTCAGTGGAGTTGTTCTCATCCACTGATACCCACTACAGCTAGCAAATTCCCACCATCTGTTACTCTCCTGGTTCCTGTAATACTTGACTTCCAGTTGCTGAAAAATAATCAACATCCCTCCCCAATTCCCCACTCCCATTCTTTCATCCCTGTTCTCCTCAACCATATCCCCCATGTCTTACTCCAACTATGCTTACTCCTTCCATTGGGCCCTCTGGAATTCCTATTGCATAATTTAAAAAAGAAAAACAAAACTCCCTTCACCTTGGACCTCTACCTCTCAAGCTCCTTCTATCCTTTGGTACTCGCGAAGAACTGGTAACTTCCTCCAGATGACACTGTATCCCTGGGTATTCTCTCCAGCACTGACTATACCTTCTCTCATATATCCATTACCTTGGTCCTAGAGGGGAATTCAGAATACTTTGTTCCCTACTACCACTTCCAGACTACCTTTGCATCCATTACACAACCTCTCCTCCTTAGAAGTTCACTCTATCAAAATTCATCATTGAATTCAGAAGATAGTGACTGTTATCTACTGACCCCCAAGGCATTCTCTCTCATTTCTCAAACCAGTACCTGAGTCACCCTCTCTCTATTCTGCAACTTCTGTCCTTATACTAGAGGATTTCAACACTCCAACACTCCAGTTCTCTCCAATACTCCAGTTCCTCATTCCCATGACCTCTACTTATCTCATTCATTTATAGGAATGATTATACCATAGATCTCACCATCATCCAGGAGTGTTTCACTTCCATTTTTCACTTCCATCCATTCAGTGACTTCTTTGACAGTTTGTTGTATCAGAAAGAACAGGGGTGGCAGCTAGGTGGCACAGTGAATAGAGCACTGGCCCTGGAGTCAGGAGGACCTGAATTCAAATGTGACCTCAGACACTTGACACACTTACTAGTTGTGTAACCTTGGGCAAGTCACTTAACACCAATTGCCCTGCCTTCCCCCCTCAAAATAAAAAGGGAAAAAAAAACTCCAAAAAAAGAAAGAACAATGGTCTTTGGGTCAGAAGACCTGGATTCAGGTTCTGGTTCTGATCCTCGTATGCTATGCAACTATGGACAGATCCCTTACCCTCTGAATCTCAATGTCCACTCACCTGTAAAATGGGGGTAGCAATTTTTTCACTATGATCCTCACAGACCTGTTATAAATGGTAAAGCACTATGGGAATGTCAGGCATTATCACATGAAGTCTTCCCTGGAGGCAGGGTGAAAGGCTGAGTGACCTTTTGTGCTTCCTTCCAATTCTCTGATTTTCTGATTATCCTCTTGAAGCACAAAGCAGAGAAATCCTTGCGCTGGCAGCTGAAATCTTGGTGCTGAAGGATGAACTTTTCAATCATTTTAATTCCATATTGATTGTTTAAAAGTTGTTCCTTTCATATGGTTTCATAGTTGAGCAGAAATTGACTGTATAAGAAGTGACACTCCACACTAAGCAGTATTAATGAGATGTAGTCTTTGGAGATGTGTCTGCCAAAAAGGTTCATGAAGGCCAAGCTTGGAGTGTATCTCTCTGAAATCATTCGAGAACTGATAAGTAATTGCAAACTTCCTACGATTTCTGTGTTTCTCCTGCCACAGCCCACTGGATGGTGTGAGATCTTGATTATAATGCAACAGATAAATATTTTTACAGCAAATGACAACATCTCCTCAGGGGCTTTACTATCTAAGAGGGGCTAGAGGGAAGTCGAAATGGGAAAATTGGCCAGCTTGCATAGTAGATGCATGATAAACATTTATTGAATTCATGTGGGCAAAGAATGAATAAGCGCTTCCCTTTCAGTGAGTCCAGAGTGGTCCTAATTGGTAGCCAGAAGGGCTGAAATGGCAAATAACATTAATTTGATATTCACCAACTATTTATTAAATGCTTTCATGATACCCGGAATTGTGCTAGATTGAAGAGAGAGAGACAAAAAAGAGACTTTTCTGTCTTTTTGGAGTTTATATTCCCTTGGGAATAAGGATGGGATACACCATATTTGTAGATAAATTAAAGTACACATATATACATATATACACATGCGCGCGCACGCACACACACACACACACACAAAGTAAGTCATTTCAGCCATGGAGAGAGTAGAAACAGCTTGGTGGGAATCAGGAAAGACCCGAGACCCCACGTAGGAAGTGACACCTAAGAGGAGTTGATGGGAGCTAGAGATTCTAAGAGGGCAGGTGAGGACAGAGAGCATTCCAGATTTGGGAGAACATAAGGAACTCCTTTTGGATAGGGAAGTTATGATTTCAAGGTTGGCTGTTTCCCTGGGCCCTATTAGAAAACAATGTCCCCAGTACAACAAAGTGATATTAATACACACTGCCTACATGTTTTGCTTCTCAGAGAAAGTTTTATCTCATTAGTCAAATGAAAACTTCTGAACTTGGTAAGTCTCTGTGATAGACTTCAAGTAAATTATGATCTTATTTATAGCTCCCTGTCTTCCAGAAACTTAGACGGCAATATGTTATTTGGCTCATAAAGAAAAAAAAATAAATGGCACCTCGATCTGCTCTGTAACTAATTAGAGAGACTCCCAAACTGTAGCTAATTCAAGACGCTGAAACATGCTGCTGAATATTATACACCAGCCAGGAGCTGTTTCCGAAGAGTTACACAGTGGCACAGTCTCCCGCAGCTGTGATACTCAGATTTCACATTAAGTCAAACAATTATTTTGACGGTTTGAGTGAGTCTCCAAAAGCCCCATTATAATAAAATCCTTCAATTACTTCGAGGAGGATGTTGGACTCAATGTGCAAGACAAGGCGATGTCAGATTGCTTCTCCTTGGCTGGCGCGAGGCATTAAACTACCCACGGGTTTCACCAGATGTGATTCCAGAGTCCAGATTTGATTGTTCCGAAGCATTGGTGGTGACAGCTCTAAATTACAGGATGGAGAAGGCAAACCATATCCCAGCTTGTTAGGACTGACTATACTTCACACCAGAGGAAGACATCTATATGGTCCTAAAAGTTGGGTATGCTTAGGATCCTATAAGCAGAGGGTACCCCAAGAGGAGGCCTTGGAGTAAGCATAACAGATATTTAGACACTGAGATGATAGAATGCTAGATTTCATAGAATTTAGAGCTGGAAGACTTTGGAGAAAATCTCGCCCTTCCCTCTCCTCTCTCCTCTCTTGTTTTACAGATAAGGAAACTGAAGCACAGAGATGCTAGTTCAACTTAATTCAATTCAAAAAGAATTTGAGTGGCTTCCGTGGGTGTAACAACCACAATATTGCTAGCAGTTGCTCTAGGGGTGTAAGACCCAACAAGACCAGCAACCAGAGCTGCCAGCACAGGTTCTTTGATCTGCTTTTCTAAGGAAAGCAACTGTAAGGGGTTAACAATCTCAACGTACATATATCACTCAGTTCAGGAGGAAAAGCCAGCACCCTGAGCTTCAGAGCAAATACAAACAAATTACAGAGACAATATAAACAGACCAAATCACAATTCATAATTACCGGAGAAGAACCAATGGGTCTGAGTTAGCAAAGCTGGGGGGAAGGGCAGTTACAAGGGCTTGCCCAGAGTCTTAATACTCCTTCCATGAGTGAGCCCCAAAGGCAAAAACCAACCTCTCAGTTTATATACTCTGTTCAGGGTCAAAGAGCGTCACAACATGCAACTCAAACCCACGTGACCTAAAAGCTTCTGGCGTCACAAACATGGGACTCAAACCCATGTAAACTAGGCTTTCCCTTGAGGTAAGCAGATCATCAAGTAATCAAGACTCTTGATTTAATCAACAACAAACAAAGGCCAGACTCATCAATGGCACTTGATTAAATAAGTGCTCCAAAAGAGAAAACAGTAAAAAAAAGTCCTACCTTAATTACCAATATAGTGGGTCAGACACCATGCTTAGGCACTGAGAATACAAAGACAGAACTGAAACAGATCCTTCTTTCAAGGATCTAACCTTTTCCCAGGGCTTAGGTGTTAAGTGATTTGACCAAAGCCATCCAGGCAGTGGACTGCAGAGGCAAGATTTGAATATGGTTCCTCTGATCCCAGATAGAGAGCATTTTCTACTACACCACCTTGCTGAAGTGCCTTAGTTTGCAGAGGAGTAAAGTGAGATCCAGAGAGGGAAGTGACCTGCCCAAAGTCACATAGTGACATGGTGGCTCAGCTGGTCCTAAAACCCCTGACTGAACATCACAGTGTTTCCTTTTAGTAGTGAAAGACCTATAAGATTCACTTCCATCCTCCCTCCCCCAACCCCCTCTCCCATTTACAAATGATATTGGTTTAAATTTAGCCCTTTTAAATTAAAGTATAAGTCAATTAACTAGCTAGGAAAGTGAAGAAGACCAAATGGAGAGACAGTTATGGAGAGAGCCCTAACCATTTGCCTTCTTTGTCTCTCTTGGATTCATATGCCATTTAATGCAGCCTTGTTTGTCAGGGAACCTGGAGACCTGACAGTTTTGAAATGGACAAAAGACATTTAAAAATATTTACGTACACATTATATATCTATACACATACCAATATACATATGCTTATATACATTCATATATGCATATATAAGCATATACATATAATACACCAGACACATACATACACACACACATATATCCATATACATGTGTGTATATACATACACTGACAGACATATTTGTATAAATAGGTACATGTACCTGTGTGTGTGCACAGTGTATTTAAGTGTATATATATATAGATAGATATTATAGATATACACACACATACATATATGCATATGTGTGTACATATTTGCTTGGTATGCCATCGCCTGGTAAGACCCTCATCATTATGTTGCAGTTAAGTGCCTGGGTTAAAATGATATGGCCTGAGTCAATCTTTCAGTGTCCAGAAGCAGTCATTTCTATGCGACCCCTCCCGAGGTCCTCCTCCTTGTCTGTGTATTGATGGGAAGGAAATGCATTTGCTGATACCTCCAGGTCGTTGCTTCACAGGTACATTTTTCACCTGTCACTTTCTCCTTGACCTCTGCTAAGAATTATGGGGAAAGAAGTGAAATTCAAATCAGGCACAAGCTTAATCTATTCTTCCTGATTCTTCTCAGTCTCCTTCCAGAACAGGAAAAAAAGAAAATGCTGCAAAGTTTCAGGCCGACAGATTGAGCCAGGCTGATTTCATTGCGTCTTTTATTAAATGAAATGTTGGTCTATAACCAGGAGAAATTATTTTATCTCTTTAATGTATCGCCTCAAAGCTGTCCAGGGAATGCAAGCAGTAATAGAGCCTTCTGCTGGCTTTTTGGCCCTAACCTTCCTGACTTTTGAAAATGACAGAGACAAATTTGTCTGGAGGTAGGACTAGGGAATAAAACTCTAATACCACCTGCAAGCCTAGCATAAGCCTCTATCCAGACCAGATTGCATAGGACTATGAGTGCTACATTTGGAAAAGACCATTTCAATTCTAGGAGATTTCCTTGATTCTTCCAATGGCAAGTTTTCCTTCCTTCCTTCCTTCTTTCCTTCCTTCCCTCCCCCCTTTTCATTTCTTCCCCCCTTCTCTCCCTCTTTCCTTCCTTCCTTCCTCTCTCTCTCTCTCTCTTTCTCTCTCTTGCCTCTGAAGATTTATCATTCAGCCACTGATTATTAAGTCAGACTTTGATCAAACTGAAGAACTGTCAAATGGATGAATGATTAGATTGATTTTAGTGCCCAAAGGAAGAACTAGGAACAATAAATATAAGTTACAGGAAGGACTTCTGTTTAAGAAGCATGTTCTGTCCACTTGGAGCTGTCCAGTTCTGGGATGGTCTATCTTTTGAATTAGTGAACTCACTATAGCTAGAGGTGCTTAAATGCAGAAAGGATGCCCAAATATCCAGTATTCTATAGAGAAAGATTCCTATGTTAGGTGAGCAGGGTTAGACTATATGACTGCTAAAGTGCTTATAGCTGAGAATCTGCATTTGTTCTTCTAAGAATCTGTTTTGAAGAAGGAATTCTGGAAGTGAGTGGGAAGTCGGAGTAGGTGAATTCTAAGGAAGTTTGCACCTTTGAGATTCTATAAATCCTTGACTCTATAGCCAGAACACAACCAATCAGAAATCTCATTTAATATAAAGGGGTTCTCCCAGTTTTTGATGATGTATTTTTACATTCCAGTTTGAATAGAAATAAGTGAAATTTTAAAATGATCTCACAGCTTGCATGGCATCAGAACACATTCACAATATTATAGAATCACAGATTTTCACACTTGGTGAAGGGACCTCAGCAGTCAGCTACAGACATCTTGTTCTTAACTGGACAAACTTGCCTCACCACAACACCTCCATCACTACTCATCAAGCATTTGAAGTCCACCGGTTATGGTGAATTCATAACCTTAAATTATCTCATGCCTTTTGGTGTTGGTACTAATCATTTGGATGTTTTCCTTTATAACAAGCTATCCATTAATACCAGTTCTACCCTCTATGGAGAAGTAGAACAAGACTGACTCTTCTTCTTCTGCATAACAGACATCTAAATATTTAAAATAACTCTCATGTACCCCTTGAGTGTCATCTTCTTGAGGTTAAACATCATTGGATTCAACCAATACTTGTCTTATTGCAACTTCTATCAATTGGTCCTAGTTCTCCCTCTTTGGGGCCAAATAGGACAAATTTAAACTCTTATATCTGTTTTGTTCACTTATGTCATGATCCTTGATATTTAGAATGATGTTCCTGCAGTCTGGAATGATCTTCTGTCAGAGAAAAAGAAAAAGTTAGTAGTATTCAATGGACTTTTATTTAAAGACAGATGTTATGTTGGGTTCTGAGTACCTGCTTGATTATTTAGGTCAAAAAGAAGGAACTACAGGTGGTATGGATGCCACAGCAAGAAAAAACCTCTTCGCAATTTCCATTTCCTCCATCTGGAATACTTGAGATATCACAGGTATATTGTAAAAGGTATAGGTACATAGATTTGATATGAAGTATTTCCAATGTTAAATACATCTTGGGTGGCATAATGCCTCATTGAGAATCACAACTTATTAACCTTGAGAGCATTAATATTTTACATTATGCAGTGTAGAAACCTGGGATGGTGCTTTTCCCTTCCTAGTGATTAACTCGGTGATTTATCATTGGAAAGTATATTGCATGCACCAGTTTAATTGGAGTAAATAAAATATTTTACCAACACATTTATAACATGTCCTGTCTCTCTATGGTAAATGTTTAGTATTGGCTACACTTAAACTACAATGCTTTGGGTACCCATACTCAAGAAACTCAATAAAAGAACTTGGGACAAAATCTCAACTACCAATAAGCTAGCTGCCCCTCCCTTTGTTGGTCCTAGTCTCTCACACACCCGTAGGATGTTAGAATTGTCAGGCACCTTAGAACATTTACTGCCCAGTTATCAGAGCTGGGAGGAAATTTAGTACCTGGAAAAAGGATGACAAAGATGGAAGAAACTTCATAATCATAGAAAATTGAAGATTATAACTGGGAGATATATTAGAAATCACCTAGTTCAAGTCTTCATTTTATTTAGGGAGAAACTGAGGCAAAAAGAGTTACTTACTAATTCAACACAGCTAGTAAATGACCCAGCAACATTCCAACCTAGCTCTTCTATTTTATTGTTTGAAATTTTTTCTTAATCTTTTGTTTCTATATCACTATAGTTTCCCCAGTATCCTACCTCCTACCTGTCCGAGAGAGCCATTCTATATAACAAATGGCATTTTTAAAACAAAAAAGAAAATCAGCATAACTGATCAATACATCAAAAAGTCTGAAAATATGTATAATGTATAAGGCTTCTGGACCTCCCACCTCTGCAAAGGGGTGGGATGGTAGTGTCTTCTCAGGTCTCTTCTTTTGAGCCAAGCTTGTTCTTTATAATTTGGCAACATTCACTTTTGATTTGTCTGTGTGTATATTTCCATCTCCATTATTGTAGTCCAACTCAGGTTTTCTAACATCAGATTCAATGCTTTCTCCAGTTTCCTATGCTTTTTCTGTTAAGTGAACAACGTGACAATTTGAAACAGGGAGAAAGTATAGTATAGTGGAAAAAATCTTGCACTTGGAGTCAAGAACAGCCTGGGGTGGAGCCAGGCTCTACTCCCAACTCTCTGTATGACTTTAGGCAATTTTTTTTCATCTCTCTGGGCCTCATTTTCCTCTTCTGTAAAATGAAATTGGATTTGATGATCCCTAAGAGAGATTCTAGCTCATTTAGAGTATGCTCTCAACATGGTGAGCCCTTTACCTTAGGCCTGGGTCTCTGAGCTTTGAGTTGCTAACAGAATAGGGATTTTGCTGTGCCCCAACCCCAAGCACTAGAGTGTTGTCGTGGTGGTTGTTCAGTCTTGTCTGGCTCTTTGTGACTCCATTTGGGGTTTGCTTGGCAAAGATACAGGAATGCTTTGCCATTTCCTTCTTCAGATCATATCACAGATGAGGAAACTGAGGCAAACAGGGTTAAATGACTTGCCCAGGGTCACATAGCTGGTAAGTGTCTGAGGCCAGATTTGAACTCAGGAAGATGAGTCTTCCTAACTCTACGCCTGGTACTCTATCCATTATGTCACCTAGCTGCCATGCATTAGAGTAGATATCACAAATAATATTGCATTACTGGCCCAAGGTGTGCTTTTTCCCCTAAGCTGGTTTGTAAAACAAATAGTTAGGAGAGGATGGAGAAGGCATGTGATTCATATGCCCTAAAAAAGACATTAATTAGAAGGTTTCCCCAGAGCAAGAAAGGGAACTTAGACATATTAGAAAGATTTGTGCCAACAGAAGGTGAATCTCAAGAGGAATTTCAGCTTAATCCACAGTTCACCACAAATACTACTTATAAGATCATAGATTTAGAGCTATAAGGAACCACAGAGGTCATCTAGTCCAGCTCTTTAATTTTACAAATAAGAAAATAAAATTGGTTAAGTTACTTGCTGACTTTCCAGAGTTTACAAAGGTAGTAAATACAAAAGACAGCATTTATCTTTAATCAACTAATTCCCATACCCACCCTCTAGGATATAATCACAGATTATGAGATCGCGTTAATCTGTTAAAAAAGGTGTTAATGCCTAGTGATCCCTTTGTAACATGTGAAAATCTATTTTTTCCCTGAAGGAATTAAAAGTAGCAAGACCAAGAAGAAATTAGACACACCCCTGGAGCCCTTTAAATAGCTAAGCCTAGAGAGAACCTACACAGTTACAGAGTTCAAGGCAGTCCAGCTCCTGAGTCAGTTGTGAAGGAAAAACTTGGCTTCTGAGAGAGAATCACTTTCAGGGGAATGAAGACAGAGGGAGAGAGATTTCTTTACCTCACATGGATGATCTTACTTTGAATCAGATTGGTAGGAGACACTGTATCCAGCAGAAAGCAGAGACACATACATCAGACAGACAAACATAGGGAGGCATCATTTAAATGGCTTTGAGGAATAGGATCTTTGGTAGCAAAGGAAATATTGAGCTTTGAACTGGAGAGAGGAAAAACCCTGATAACATGGAATCACTCTGCACAGAGCAACAGACTCTGGGAACCCAGCTGATTGATCTGTTTTGTGAGGACTCCATGAAGAAAGAAATCAAGTTTCTGTAGTACTTGAGGCTTGAATTACCTGGATTGTATGCATCCTCTACATGTTTATGTCCACTATTCCCACACAAATGTTGTATATATTTGTGGGAGTGTATATTCCAGGTTTGTGGTGGAAGAGTTTTATAGTTAGTGGCATTACTCTGCCATTTTAGTAAATGCTTCAGCTTTGACCTAATTGTGTCTACTGATAAGACAGTTCATTGGGATACTGGTTGGGGCCCCTAACCTTTAGCTTTAAATGTCCAAGATCACAGACTATATGCTCTGGAACCTGGGAGTAGCAGTTGCCTTCTGGGGACAAAACTCTTGATTTGGGGTACCTATTAGGGATATTCCAGAGGAAGTGCTCCATGATCATCAGAGGCTAGATTTGTGCCCTAGTCCTCTGACTCAAAAGCCTGACTCTTTCTGCTATCTATAATGCTTATTTCTAAAGATTCTTTTTCTTCTTAGTGTTCTAGCTTGTGGAAGGCCTGACTGTCATCTTTTTAAGAAGCATCACTATTTGGGTGATTGTAGGGCACTGAAAAATTGATCTCCCTTTTGATTTCCACTGTAGGATCATGAAGAGCCCTAGAGTGAGGGGAAGGTTCCCACATTTGAGTTCTCAAACTATTTACTATTCAATAAATAGTGTTGGGGTCTAGCCCCTCTATTATGGAAGACTCTGATCAGGGCATGGCAGCTGATTAGGGCTTCTGGAGAAGTGGTGTCAAAAGGGTTCAGTGCACACTCAAACCTTGTCAGAAGCAATTTCCCTCAATAGTGGCTATGATACCATTCCTTTAATGGCCTTCCAGGTTTGATATTAGGTTTTGACTTATGCATCCTGTGATTCTGGACCGTATTCTCATAGGATGTAGAACTGGAAAGCATCTTAGAGATCATACTTATACTCCTTTGATTTTGCAGAGAAGGCAAATCAGGCCAAGAAGGAGGAAGTCATTTGCCCAAAACTACATGATATTAAGTGTCATGATTTGGGACTCAGATCCTCAGTGCTCTTTCCATTATGCCATCCTTCCTCTTGCTCACCCTCTGTTTCTCTTGGTTCCTGACACCTTTCCTTTACATTGACTTACAGACTGGAAAGGTGAGAATGATTCTTGTCAGACCCTCTGAAATTTGCCATCTAGTTCCCCCTACTATTATTTCAGTTGGACTCTAGTAAGATACTTCATGGGAACCTCATTTAGCCTTTCAACAATCAAATCAATTAGTTTTTTTTAATTAAGTGCTTACTAGGTTTTCAAAGCATTGTGGTAGGTGTGACAAAGGGCAGAGACCTCAGTTGAGAGAGCTGCAAAGCAAAATAGAACCACCCTTACTCTCACAGGTCTTACACTTCATTGGAGAAACATAATATGTACACAAGTGAATAAACACATAGTATACACATAATGCAATGCATAATGCAAACAATACCAACAAAGAAATTTGAAGGGGGCAGGGAGGGAATACTTATAACTTGGAACAATCAGGAAAGGCCCTATGTACAAAGTGGCACCAGAGTTGTATTTGAAGGAGAAAGCTATGGTTTCTGTAAGGCAGAGGTAAGGAGGCAGAAGTAAAGGGCAGCTAGGTGGTACAGTGGATAGAACTCTGGGCATGGAATCAGAAAGACTCATCTTCATGAGTTCAAACCCAGCTTCAGACATTTACTAGCTTGTGAGCCTGGGCAAGTCACTTAAACCCATTTGCCTCAGTTTCTTCATCTGTAAAATGAGCTGGAGGAGGAAATGGCAAAGCATTTCAATATCTTGGCCAAAAAAACGAAACCAAACCAAAATGGGATCACAAGGAGTCAGATGTGACTAAAATGACTGAACGACAAGAACAAGAAGGAAGTACATTTAAGATAATGGGAAAGCCTGTGCAAAGAAGACAGAGATAGGAGACAGGTGCTACAATGTTGTATACATGGAACAGCTATCTGGCCACTTTAATTAGAGCCATGAGTCTATGGAGGTGAATAATATGCCATAAGACAGAATAGATAAATGGGTACGAGGCTGTGAAGATCTTTAAATGAAAGATTGAGGAGTTCGAATGTTAACCTAGAGGCGATAGAGAGTCATTAAAGATTTTTGAGTAGGGCAGGGACATGACCAGATCTGTGTTTTAGGAAGATCAGCTTGGCAGTTATGTGGAGGATTGATTAGAATGAATTAGACTATATTGATAGTAATGATGATGATAAAATATTAATAATAACTAAAAATTATATAGTGCTTATTATGAACCAGGCATTGTGCTAAGAGCTTTAAAATTGTTATCTCATTGATCCTCACAACAACCCTGGGAAGTATTTGCAACTATTATCCACATTTTCCAGAGGAGGAAAATGAGGCAAATAGAAGTTAAGTGACTTGTCCAGGATCACCCAGCCAGTAAGTGTCTGAG
Source organism: Trichosurus vulpecula (assembly GCF_011100635.1). Classification (NCBI taxonomy): domain Eukaryota; kingdom Metazoa; phylum Chordata; class Mammalia; order Diprotodontia; family Phalangeridae; genus Trichosurus; species Trichosurus vulpecula. Next base: position 80,542,494 of record NC_050581.1, read on the forward strand.
GACAGATTTAAAGTCAAGTCTTCCTGACTCCGGGCTCAGCACTTTATCCACTGTGCCGCTTAACTTCAGGGAGACAAATTAACTGCAATCGTTCAGGCAAGAGGTAATCAGGACCTGAAATAAGGAGGTGCTAGTATGACTGAGAGAAGGGGATTCCTTCTGTAAGTGAAGGGAAGTGTTCGAAGGTAGCACCAACAAGATTCAACAGCTGACTATAATGGTAAGAAGGGTGGGACTTTTTTATTGTTTTCTCTTTAGGAATGCTAAGGCATCAAGTGCCTTTAATGAACCTTGTCTATGAATTAGACAGGTAATGTGGGACCTTTTGTTATCTTTTGTTTTGGAGTGCTGAGTCACTCAGGTATCTTTGAGTCTTGCCTTTGTTTGAATCAAGAGTCATTGGTTGGAAGCAATGTATACTATGTGGTGCTAGTGATTGAAGAGCTTTCCCACACCCTTTTTGCTAATTAGGTACTGAGTGCTCAAGGCCCTGAACAGGGTATATGAGCTCTGAGGTTGGCATTTTGCTTTGGTGGTTTTCACTCATTGGAAGTGTTGGTGATTTGGCCAGATGAGACTCTGGGTAGCCGTCAAGAGCCCTCCTCCAACCAGCTTTGAAAACCTAGATGTTGGTGCTTCTCTCTCTGGTAACTGTTTATGTTTTGCTTGGACAGACAGATAGAAGCACATCTGCTGATTTGTGTTATTTTGCTCTGTTTATATAATTTCTGCTTGTGTTTTCTTTGAAGTTCAGGGTGCTGACTTTTTCCCCTGAACTAAGTGAATGATATATGTATATTTAATCAAAGTGAGATGGTTAACACTTTAAAGTTGCTTTCCTTAGAAAATCAGATCAAAGAACCTATGCTAGCAGCCCTCCTGTGTGCTGGTGTTATTGGTCTTACGCAGCCACAGTAGTGGCAAGTAGCATTGTTGATGAGGTTGTGAGGGAGATAAAAAGTCAGAGGACTCCAAGATTGGGAACCTAGGTAACCACAAGGATGCTGGTGACCTCAACAGAAATAGGGAATTTTGGAGAAGGAAGAGGTTTTATGGGGGATAGGAAAAGGGAGAGAATGAAATTAGTATAATTTTGGATATGTTGGTTCTGAAATACTTACAGGACATCCAGCAGAAATGCTCTTATAGTACAGATTCCATGCCTGCCTTATCAAAGAGGCAGTAAAAGGTTGTTTTTTTTTTAATTATAGGGCTTCTCATCACAGATTCCCTTCTTATTAGAACACTGATATTTTAATATCAAATTCTCCCATAAACCACCAGACACACAAGGGAGGGCCACATGGCTACTCATATGTCCAGCATGGCTGAACATGGCTAGTTTAGCATGACTACTCTTTTCAGGTTAGTGAACTCATGAAGAGACAGAGACCTATCCATGTCAGGAAAATTTCTCCTCAGAAACTCAAAGACCTTCTCATGTCTTTGAGGGTTGTTGTCACCAGACAATATAAGGACACAAACTGGGCCAATATAATTATGTCTACTCATTCTGGTCCCATCCATTTCTAAAATATACATTGTAACAGCAGTCTCTGTCCCCAGCACACCAACTCTGCCATTTCATTTCTGAACCAGTCAGAAACTCAGAGCTTCTACAACTACTGGCCATGGTGCTAGCCACTTCTCTCAAGACAATACTAACAGCAAGGGGCACAGATCCCAGTTTTTGCTTTGAAGCAACAACCAACATATATTTTACCAACCCTTTCAGGCCCATCCTGTCCTCTGACAGGGATACTCGGAGTACACAGCCTACCAAAATAGAAGTTTCTTGGCATTTTGACTTTGGAAACATTAGATTGCACAAAGTAAGTATTTCTTAGATCCTTCCAGAGACATCAAATTCTGAAGTGCAAAAATCAAAGATCCCTTCTCCAAATACATAGGGAGCTAATAGCTCACCTGGGCCCATGAGCAATGGTATACTCTTGCAGCTGGTATTTGGGGGTCTGTAGGTAGTGTAAAGTCAGCTAAGGGGATTTCATTACGTTGTGTCTCTTACAGGCCAAGTGGGAGGACAGACACATGTCAGAGTGGCCCATTAGTTCTGAGTTAGGGCTATTTGCCTTTCTAAATGGGTAGGTAAGTGAGACCCTGGAGGGAAAGTAAGCTACCAAAATCCCCTTCCTAGACAGATGGCAGAATTGACAGCAACATCGCTGCAACAGGAAATGGCTCTAACATTGGATATATATGCCTTAATTGATTTAATCGTGGGCTTCCATATTTTCATCATTAATTTTTTGAACTGCAATTGTCTCCTAAGTTACTAAGCACTGTTAGTGCTAATTAACCAGTTTGCAGGCAATTTTTCAACCTATAAGGTTATGAAATAAAATAATGAGGCAAACCAAAAAGAGCTGGGAAGATGGCTAGTTCACTGGGGAACTGGTATTTTATTACATATTCCATTCAGGGTTGAAATAAGAAGCCAAATCCACAATTTTACTCCTAATTGTACCTCCAAGTCAGAAGACTCCTGTCATGATATTAAGATGAAAGATGTGCCTCCATATCCTTTATAAATGAGCACGATTTAATTCATGATTACACCAAGTTAATTTGGTTGCCATAACGATCCTGTTCTCAGGGTAGGGAAATCAGATTAATGTGCTGATATTCCCATTTTATCCAATAATTCCATCTCTAAGGCTTTCTCTGGCTTTTTTTTAAAACATTCCTTTTCATCTTGTTGTACTGTCTCATTGACAAGCTTTCATTTGGAACAATTAGCCTGGCAGAGAGGAGGCCAAAGCATGGATGGATGCATATTCTTAGATGGATATTCCATCTAAGTCACACCAGTAAGAGCTAAAATTTAGAGAATTTGAAAAATACTATTCTCAAAATACACTTCTTCAAGTATCATTATTCCCATTTTACAGATGATAAAGTAAAGTCTCAGGGAGATTAAATTAGCTGCTAAAGGGTCATATAGGTAGTAAGTAGCAGAGCAGAAATAACCTCTGACTCTGGGGTCACTGTCCACAACTCGCTATGCCATACTGTTTCTGCGAGTACGACAATGCTAAGTTATAACACCAGCTCATAATTATACAGTGCTTGAAGGTTACGGTGTTCACATACGTCATCTCATGATCATCAGTTTACAGGTGAAAAAATTGAGGTTCAGAGAAGCAAACTGATTGGCCCAAAGTCAAATATCTCTGGATCATTGAAATGAAGACTCAATTCAGTTCAATTTAATAAACATTTATTAAGCACTAGGGATTTGCCAAAGACTGTGCTAGATGCTCAGGATGCAAAGATCAAAGGGAAAGCATTCTTTGCCTTTAAGAAGTTTACATTCTATTGGAATCAAACCCATGTCCTTTGACTCTCAAAGAGGCAACATCAAACTTGGAATAAAGAAGTAAAGGTTCAAATCTCATATCACACAGTGACTAGTTGTGTGGTAATTAGAACATCAGCCAGAAATTTCTAAAGTCTCAGTTTCCTCATCTGTTAGATGGGGATAATGCTTGCAAAAGTTACCCCACATGTTACTGTAAGGGAAGTACTTTATAAACCTAGAACTACTATATAATTATGACCTATTATTCTTAATGTAACCCTAGTCCCAAAGCCAATTGGAATGCTTCTCTTTCCTCATTGGTGAAGATGAATACCTTCCCTGCTTTGAGAAAAAAGATGAATGAAGCTAACTATCCTTCAAGTTGCTGAAGGAAATGACTCTGAGAAGACATGAGAGCAGCCAGCAGTGTCTACCGTGTCCTTGTCTCCAGATTGATACTTTAGTGATAGTGGGACATTTCCTCTTGGGTGAGAAGATCAAAGATTCTCTCTTGGTTGGGCTAAGTTATCTCCCTTACAATGAGAGAGCTACTTCACTCTGTATTGTCTGGTATATATTCTCCTATGGATACCTTTTCTGATATTTGCTTTGCTGCTATGTGGTATGTGTGTGTTCATTGTAGAAATGGTAGTTAGAGGGAAAAGGGGCAAGTAATATATAGAGTTTAGATTCTCCCTACCCTACCATATTGAAAGAGTTAGCTTGAATCTGAAACTCACATTCCCTATGTCAATAATATTTAAGGGACCAGATAGATAATTCTAGCTTGGTACCCGCTATCTCTGAGGAGACAGAATGGTAGCCTCTGGCCCCTGCCCTCCTGCTTTCTTTCGTGGCAGGGAACAAAGTCTCCTCTGGAGGAGGGTAGGGAAGAGAAGAGGCTAGAGATGTCTATTTTGCCTCCCTTCAAGCTACACAATGACACCTCCATGCTACATGCAGAGGCCAGCCTTCAGTACATTTGGGTCCTTGCTACATTAATAATAATGTGTATTATTCTGTTATTCTATAATAATCTATTCTTAATTCTATACGAATATATCGTTTCACATTATATCTTATAATATTAATAATAACCTATCTACAATGATCTGTTCTTAATAATAACCTATCATTATAATCTATTGGGGCAGCTGATGGCTTAGCACTGGGCCTGGAGTCAAGAAGATCTGAGTTCAAATCCAGCCTCAGACACTTCCTAGCTGTGTGACCCTGGGCAAGTCATTTAGCCCTTATTGCCTGACAAAATGGATCCACTGGAGAAAGAAATAACAGACCACTCCAGTATCTTTGCCAAGAAAACCCCAAATAGAGTTGCAAAGGGCTGGGCATGTCTGAAATGCCTGAACAACAGTCATTCTTTGCACTGTACCATGTTGGCAGCTCTTCATAGGGAAGTTCTGGAAGACAAGTAATTGCCAAATTCTTGGATGAGGAGATAGCAGATTCGATAGGTGAGGATGATAACCAGTTGATTCCAAGGTAAATGAAGACTGAGGGCTTTTTTTGATAGATAGCACAGGAGCTGTGGTTTGTCCCTTCAAAAAATCCTTCTGCCTGTTATTCTCCTTGCTGGTTTTGTTTTAAGATAATCTTTGTCTTTACATATTATTACTAATTTCTAGCAATTATTCTTAATATTAAGTTACATTAATTGTTATTAATCATAGCAATTCCCTTATATTCATCTAGCACTTTAATGGTTTCATATCCATTATTTAATTTGATCCTCATAATAACCTTGTGAAAGAGAAAATATTCCCCCCACTTGGTGGAAGAACAAATTGAAGTCTATATAAATTAAGTGGCAGTGGAGTCTACAGAAGTTAAATGACATTGAAGCCCAGAGAAGGAGGTGATTTGTTTAAGGTCACACAACTGGAATCAGTTGGAGGTCAGATTTCCTGACCATAAGATTAGTACGTTAGTAACTATCATCCCAGTGGGAAGAAATGAGCACAATGAAGGATGGATTATCATAGTATCATAATATGATAATATATGGTGTCCTAAAAATCCTAGTGCGGTTTAAATCTTTTAAAGCTTTAATTGGCTTAAAACTACACTAAGACTTTTGGAACACCCTGTACTTAGAGCTGGCAAGAACCTTAGATGTTAAAAAGTCCCACTTCTACCCACATTTTGCAGAATAAAAAAATTGAGACCTGGAAACTTATTAAGAAGTTCCTATTTTTTTCCTTTTATTCACAACCCTTCCTTCTTTGGAAGAGGTAGTAATAAAATAATGTGCCCTACTAATCCCTCTGCTCCTCCCCTTCCCCAAAAAACCCTTCTTCCAGAAAAAAAATAGGTCTTAGAAAGGGGGACGAAGAGTCATAACTATGGTGGGGCAGCTGGTGCTTTGCTACAGGGTAACAAAATTTAAAGATACCAAATTCAGATGGTTCTGATGACACTTTCATTCCTTCATCAGTACAGAAGCAATAGATAGTAACACTATTTAGCAAAAATAATTTAATAAAATATATTACATATTACTACACTGCAAGAAATAATAAACATTATACACATAGAGAAGCCACTGATGCAATGCAAAATAAGCTAAACCAGAAAAAATAATGTACATGATGACCATAGGAAAGTAAAGAGAAAGAATAGCAACACCAGCTTAAGAGTTGAAAATAAATGTTATGAAATTATAATTACCAAATATTAGAGGCTAACATCTAGAACTCTTTTAGTTCCAGTTTGATTTGGGGACAAAATGGCATTGACAGTTAACAAAAGTGAGGTTTCCTTTTCCCCAACATAGCAAAAATAAGCAACAAGGATACAGTGGCACTTATCTTCAGCATTGCTAAGTACAGCCTTCTTTGTCTCCTTATGGAAATGCATCCAGTCAGCAATTCATCAGGGCAGGTGATCACAAGGGCAGGTATGGCAACTCAAGCACCCACCAAAGTTTGAGAGGTCCCAACTCATTATGCCTCTAGGTGACCAGGAAGCTGCTTAAGGGAAGCCAGGGCCAATCAGTTTCCAAGGAGAACTTTAGCTCTTTTTAGGGAAAGATTGTTCCTATTTCAGGATTGTGTCCATCTCTTGTTGGAGCGATAAGAAAGAAGTTGAGTCAAGGGAAACATTGGCCAATCAGGTCTTAAAGGCAGAAGGTACCTCCTTCCCTCCCTTGCAGAAGTAGTGGGACGATGGGTACAGGGCATTGCATATAATTTTATGCTTTGTCAATGTGTTGGCTAGTTTTGCTGAAATTTCTTTTGTTTTTATTATTCTTTTGTAGGGATGGCTCTCTGAGAGGCATGCATTGGAAAATGAAGATAAGGTAAAAAACAAAAGACCCATCATTTAAAAATATAAACTAGATTGCAAGCTGAAGGGAGCATCTCTCTTGTCCTGCATCATTTCCCATCCGCTCTGTACAGCAGACTTCAGAAGTGGCTCCATTCCCTGTATCCCTGCACAATGAGGGACACTTTTATGTCACTAGCTTCAGGTGCAGAAATTGCTAATTATGGCTCTGAGGGCATAGCAACCCTCATAGACTGAGATGGCAGATACCTGTTTTTAATAGGACTTCCTCTTAAAAAGAAAAAAAAAAAGGTAGAGACCTTCCTGAATGCCCTAAAGCTCAAAATGGCACTATGGAAAGGGCCCAAGGCTTGAAGTCAGAAAGCTTATGTGTGACTGTCTCTTTTTATATCCCCAGCCCTTAACAAATGAATTGAATACTTGCCATAGATGTGCACAGAACACACCTGTTCCACAACGAATGCACATTTAGGATTCCTGCTCTGATACTTAATAGCCATTTGTCGTTCAACAAATGTTTTTTTCCTCTTCCTGGGCCTCAGTTTCCTCATTTGTAAAATGACAGAGTTGGATTAAGGAGCATCTAAGGATATTTCAAGATTTAACATACTGAGAGCCAATATAGAAGGCAGAAATATTTTGACTGCCAACTTTCAGTACAGATTAGAAAACGTGGTATAAATATTCTAGCAAGAGGCAAGTGATTACATATGACCTGACTAGGCCAGAAGGAGCAGAAAGGATGTCAGGAGGACAGACAGATACACACACACACACACACACACACACACACACACACACACACACGCTCACCACAGCTCCTGCTGTTACCTTTGGCTCTTTCCTCTCTCTTTTAGCAAATAGAGGAACTCCTGGCCATAACACTTCTCTTCCTTTTATCTGGCTCTGCCAAAATCCAAGATTCCCTTTAGGGCATACTTTTTATTCTGGAGGGGCAGAAGTGTGGCATTGTCACCTTTCAGGTTCTCCTTCCTGGTGGACAGGTCAGAGGCCACATCTTTGCTCTTTTTGGTCTTTGCCAGCAGAATCTATTAAACTATTTTCTCTCTCTGTCTCTGTCTCTGTCTCTCTCTGTCTCTCAGTGTCTCACTGTCTCTCTGTCTCTGTCTCTCTGTCTGTCTGTCTCTCTCTCCCCTTCCCTCCTTATCCTGCCATCTCCCTCTCCTCTTCCATATCCCTCCCATCCCTCCATAAGTGTCTCTTCCTCCCTCCTGTTCCCCCTTTCTCATCCTCATATCTCTTTTATCTCTCTTACCCAATCCCTTCTTCCTCCCTCCCTACTTCATCCATCCCTACTTCACACCTTTTCTTTAATCCCCTCTTTCTTTCTCTGATGTATTTGGTTGGTCAAGTGACCTTGCTGGAGGGAAACCAGACCAACAGGATACTAGGTAAGGCAGTCTAATTTCTTTTAATCTATAGAAATGCTTATGCTTCTATATCTTTGTGGTTATGGAGAAAAATTGAAGCCTCCATTTATAGAAACCATTTAAAAATAGATTTGCATGTCTTCATTGAACTAGAACCATTTCAATGTAAGACCACAGTCTTGCTAGTCCTCATTAAATATCCCTTTCCTCCCTCACATAATCATGTGTGTTATTGGGTGGCATTTTGCCCTTTTCCTCATTCAGTTCTATGGCCTACTTGAGAAAAGATTGCTACCATTGATACTGAGGGAGTAGAGTCAATGTAACCCTGAATTCCTGTCCCAGAACAGTGGTGGCAGCAGTTAAGCATTATTGTGAGATATAAAAGGAGGCTATAGAATCTGTTTCCCTGGAACAATGGAATGGGTACCCATCTGTCTGATCAGTTCTGCCTAGAGGCAGGGGGTGGAGGGTAAGGGGTTGGAACAGTGGAGGGAAATGTTAGATTTAGAATCAGGAGAGTCCTGGGTTAAAAATCCTGCTTCAAGCCCCTTACTATCTGTGGGACTATGGACTAGTCAGTCAACAAGCATTTATTAAGTGCTTAGTACATTCTAGGCACTGGGCTAAGTGCTGGAAATACAAAGAAAGGTAAAAATATGGTCTCTGTTCTAAAACTCACAGTAATGGAGGATGCAACATGTAGGTAAACTACAGATGTACAAGGTTTATACAATATAACAAGACGTTAGCTCAGAGGGAAGGCATTGATAAGAAGTGAGAAGAGCCAGGACGTACGATTTAACCTGAGTCTTGAAGGAAGGCAGGGAAGCCAGGAAGCAGAGATGGGCAGGGATAGCATTCCAAGCATAGGGAACAGTCAATAACAGGCATAGTAGGCCACGGAGAGTGTTTTATGAGGAACAGCAAGGAGGCCAATGTCCCTGGACCATAGAGTATGTGGAGGGGAGTAAGTATAGGAGGACTAGAAAGGTAGGAAAGGGCCAGGTTATGAAAGGTTTTAAGAGTAAAGCAGAGCATCTTATATTTTATTCTAGGAGTAATAGGGAGCCACAGGCTTTTTCTGAGTGGAGAGTGGGGAGAACAGTCAGACTTGCACTTTAGGAAGATCATTTTGGCAGCTAAATGGAGGATAGATTGAAATGAGGAGAGACTAGAAGCAGGAAAACAAACCAAAAATGCTATTGCAATAGTGCTGTAGAAGATGAAGGCCTGCTCCATGATGTTCACAGTCTGAATGGAGAGAAAAGGGTAGAGATGAGAGATGCTGTGAAGGGAAAAAGACAAGACCTAGCAAGAGATTAGCGATGTGGGGTGAATCTAAGTGAGGAGTTGAAGATGAATGTAACTGCAAGGATGGAGATGCTAGTCGGTAATAAGGAAAGATCTAAAGAAGGGATAGGTTGGGGGGAAGAATGAGTTCTGTTTTGGACATGTTGAGTTTGAGCTCTCATTTAACCCCTCTGAGCCTTAACCACCTATAAAATGGGAATGCTAAAACCTACAGCACTTAACTCATGGGGCTATTGTGGGAAGGAGGAACATATAAGATAATATATATATAAAGCATTCTGCAAACCCCACAGTGCTATATAAATGTCAGTTAGCATAATTATTAGTCTTAGTCTCTCAAGGTCCTTTTTCCAGGAATAGACATCTACGATTCTCTGGATAACATTTTTTCTTTAGCAAACAGACTTGTTTACTCTCCTCTCCAGAGCTAGCACTATGCCTAGGGAAAGGGATTTTAAAGAGTTTCTGATGGAAAAAAAAGAAAGAAAATCCCATCATTCCCATGATCTGAGGCTATGTGAATAGAGGCATAGAATGAGTGATATTAGGGTCCTGTTGTAATCTAGCCTGATCAGGACACATCTAGAGTATTGTGTCCAGATTTGGGTACCACATTTTACATAGAATACTGAAAAAATAGAGTGGGTTAATAGGATGGCCACCAAGACAGTAAAAAGACTGGACAGGAACTCAATCACAGAAGCATAAATTTTGGAAGGGAACAGAGGTCACTTATTCTAACTTATTCATTTTACAAATGAGGAAATTGAGGCTCAGAGAAGAAAAGTAGCTTGTACAAGGGCATGCAAATAGTAGATAGCAAAGCTAGAATTTACACATAGGTTCTCTCACTCCAAAGCCAGCAATAGTCTTTCCATTGTATTTATAGCTAGAATATACATGAGAGATCATCCAATCTACCAGAAAGCTAGGAACTAATAAAAGGGACAGGCACATTGAGCATATTATCAAGAAATGGAAACAGTCTTCACAGGCAACGAAAACAACAACAACAACAATCTTTATAATAGTGGATGTTTAAGCTTTAATAACTTAAACCTGCACTAAGACTTTTGGGATATCCTATACAGTGCTTTAAGTACTTTTGTACTTAAATACTTAAAGTACAAAGTATTAAAGTATTTAAGTACAAAGTACTTAAAGTTCTAAAGTACTCACAAAATACTTTATATAGTTTTGCTCATTTGATCCTCATAGGAACCATATGAGGTAGTCATATACCAAAGGTGTTATTTTTTTCCGTTTTAAAGACAAGGGGAGACAGTATGACATAATGGAGAGAATGATTGGCTTTGAGTCTGGAAGACAGGTCCAAACTCACCTCAGATAACTTTTTAGCTATGTGATCTGAAGAAGCCATCTGATTTCTCTGGGACTCATTTTCCTCCTCTAAAATTATTGGTCTCTCAGGTTCCTTCTAGCTGTAAATCTATCATCCCATGCAACTGAGGCAAAGAGAAGAAAAGTGAGGTGAAGTAACTTTCCTGAGATCACATAGCAAGTCAATGGTAGAACCATAATTTGAACCTATGTCTTTGAACTTCAATCAGTCAGCCAGTTAATAAATATATTTAAGCAAATATTGTTTTCCAGACCATGTGCTAATATAAACACAAAAATGAAAATACAAATGCAAAATGCAAATACAAAACACAAAATAACAAAAATGAAATACAAAAACAATAAAAATGTAAATTGAAGTACAATACAAATACAAGTAAAAAAGGAAAGACAGATCCTGCCCTCAACATCCTTTGTAAGGGGCTCTTGTCTCCACTCTCCAGTCAGAGGGAAAGATGGTACCGATAATGTGTGAGTACAAGGGCTAAATGATCTTAGAGGATATTAAGGTTTCTGATGATAAGGTTCTTAGGGAGCACGATGGAAAAAAATCCAAATAAGCACAGCTGAGTGGGAAATTCTCTACTTTTTTTGTTGTTCCACAACAAACTTTACAAAGTACAGGCCAGGCTGTTACATGAAGTACATATATGAGATGTAAGACCTGGCTTGAGCTTGGGTCACAAAAACCAAGACAAAGGCAGGACCAATTGCTATTGCTGGATAACTGTGCCCTGTTCATTGTTCTGTAATGGAACCCCTCTTTTATAGAAAATCTCTGCTACTGTCTGTATTCCCTTTGATTTATTAAATGAATGATGCTATTACCAGTAGGACTCTGTTAACAGTTGTGAGAGCCTAGAGTCAAAGCAGGTCCAGAAGCAAGACTTGCTGGCAGCTAAGTTATAGATCCTTATTTGTTTATGGTTTGTGGGCCATATTAGTCCCTGGACCTATATCATAGAATCATAAACTTTAAGTGCGACTAAGTAGCCTCAACTTGGAATGGTATGAGAAGGTAGAGATCCAGACTGGTTATTGTATCCATTTCCTCCTACTCCCAGAATCCTACTCACTTTCCAAGGTGAGCGGGTATACTAAAGTCTTTTCCTCCCCCAAAACCTTCAACAATGATATAACCCCACATTGAGATCCCTTGTTTCTAAACTCCTACAAAAATCCCCTTTTGGGTGGCACATCCAACACTTGATTATATGCTTCCTGATACTAGTTGTTCTACTGCTACTCTATGTCTTTGTATCTTGATTTTCCCTGATGTCATGGTCCTCTTCCAGGATGAAGAACGAACACAACCTGTGAGTGTTGCCTCTGCCTCTGCCCCTGACTATGCCTCCTCTCTGCCCTCCATTTCTTTTTTTGAGTAACACTTTTGTATTTATTACCTTTTATTTTTTCTCTTTTTTAAATTAATATTTTTTATTTTAGTTTACAGCACTCAGTTCTGCATGTTTTTGAGTTCCAAATTTTATTCCCCTCCTTCCCCTCCCTTCCCCCCTCACCCCCAATATGGCATGGAATTTTCTACATATACCTTCACATTAAACTTATTTACACAAAAGTCAAGTTGTAAAGAAAAATTATGACAAATGGAATGAATCATGAGAAAGAAGAAACAACACCAAAAAAAAGGAGAAAAAAAGAATAAAAAAGAAAGCAAATAGTTTGCCTCAATCTGCATTCAGACTCTATAGTTCTCTCTCTGGATGTAGATAGCTCTTTCCATCATGAGTCCTTTGGAGTTGTCTTTGAACCTTGCATTGTTGAGAAGAGCCAACTCTATCAAAGTTAGTCATCACAGAATCAATACGTCTGTGGTTGTGTACAATGTTCTCCTGGTTCTGCTCCTCTCAGTCAGCATCAGATCATGTAGGTCTTTCCAAGTTATTATGAAGTCCGTATCTTCCCCATTTCTTATAGCACAATAGTATTCCATTAATTCTTATACCACAACTTGTTTAGCCATTCCCCAATTGATGGGCATCCACTTGACTTCCAATTCTTTGCTACCACAAAATGAGCTGCCATAAATATTTTTGGACATATCAGTCCCTTTCCCACTTGTGTGATCTCTTTGGGATACAGCCCTAGAAGTGGTACTACTGGGTCAAAGGGTATGCACATTTTTATAGCCCTTTGGGCATAGTTCCAAATTGCTCTCCAAAATGTCTGGATCAGTTCACAACTCCACCAACAATGTAACAGTGTTCCAATTTTCCCACATCCTCTCCAGCATTTATCATTTTTCTGTTTCGTCATGTTAGCCAATCTGACAGGAGAGATGTGGTACCTCAGAGTTGTTTAGATTTGCATTTCTCTAATCAATAGTGATTTAGAGCATTTTTTCATATGCCTATAGATATCTTTAATTTCTTCCTTTGAAAACTGCCTGTTCATATCCTTTGACATTTCTCAATTGGGGAATGACTTCTATTCCTATAAATATGGCTCAGTTCCCTGTATATTTTAGAGATGAGGCCTTTATCAGAGACACTGGTTGTAAATATTTTCTCACAATTTTCTGCTTCCCTCCTAATCTTTGCTGCATTGGCTGTTTTGTACAAAAACATTTCAATTTAACATAATCAAAATTATCCATTTTGAATTTTGTAATGCTCTCTATCTCTTGTTGGGTCATGAATTCTTTTCTTTTCCATAAATCTGATAAGTAAACTATTCCTTGCTCTCCCAAATTACTTATAGTATCAGCCTTTACTCCTAAATCATGAACCCATTTTGACTTTATTTTGGTAAACCATGTAAGATATTGGTCTATGCCCAGTTTCTGCCCTACTGCTTTCCAATTTTTCCAGTAGTTTTTGTGAAATAGTGAATTCTTAACCCAGAAGCTGGATTCTTTGTTTTTATCCAAGAGTAGATTGCTATAGTCATTGACTTCTGCCTCTTGTGTACCTAATCTATTCCACTGATCTACCACTCAGTTTCTTAGCCAGTACCAGGTAGTTTTGATGACTGCTGCTTTATAGTACAGTTTGAAATCTGGTATGGCTAGGCCACCTTCTCTAGCAATTCTTTTCAATAATTCCTTAGATATTCTGGACCTCTTGTTCTTCCAGATGAATTTTGTTATTATTTTATCCAGCTCTGTAAAATAATTTTTGGTAGTTCAATTGGTATGGCACTGAATAAGTAAATTAATTTAGGGTAAAATTGTCATTTTTATTATATTAGCTTAACCACAAGCAACTGATGTTTTTCCATATATTTTGATATGACTTTATTTGTATGAGAAGTATTTCATAATTATGTTCATATAGGCCCTGGGTTTATCTTGGCAGGTAAACTCCCAAATATTTTTTAGTGTCTATAGTAACTTTAAATGGAATTTCTTTTTCTATCTCTTGCTGTTGGGCTTTGTTAGTAATGTATAGGAATGCTGAGGATTTAGGTGGGTTTGTTTTATATCCTGCAACTTGGCTAAAGTTGTTTATTATTTCAAGTAGTTTTTTACTTAATTCTCTAAGATTCTCTAAGTAATAATCAAATCATCTGCAAAAAGTGATAATTTACTTGACCTATTATAATTCCTTCAATTTCTTTTTCTTCTCTTATTGCTACAGGTAACATTTCTAGTACCAAATTGAATAGTTGGGGTGATCATGGACATCCTTGTTTCAACTCTGCTTTTATTGGGAATGCATCTAGCTTATCCCCATTGCATATAATGCATTCTGATGGTTTTAGGTAGATGGTATTTATAATTTTAAGGAAAACTCCATTTATTCCTATGCTTTCTAGTGCTTTTAAATAGGAATGGGTGTTGTATTTTGTCAAAGGCTTTTTCTGCATCTATTGTGATGATCATAGGTTTTCTGCTAGTTTTGTTGTTGATATAATCAATTATGCAGACAGTTTTCCTAATATTGAACCAGCCTTGCATTCCTGAAATAAATCCTACCTGTTCACAGTGTATTATTCCCATGATAAGCTGCTTCAATCTTTTTGCTAATATTTTGTTTAAAATTTTTCATTGGGGGTGGAACCAAGATGGCGGCTGGAAAGCAGGGACTAGAGTGAGCTCCCCACTGAGTCCCTCCAAAAACCTATAAAAAATTGGCTCTGAACCAATTCTAGAACTGCAGAACCCACAAACAGCAGAGGGAAGCAGGGCTCCAGCCCAGGACAGCCTGGATGGTCTCTGAGTGATGTCTATCCCACATGGAGCTGGGAGCTGGGAGCTGGGAGTGGAGCACAGCAGAGCCCAGCATGAGTGGCACGGACCAACCAGACCAGGAGCCGGGCGGAGTGTGCCCTAGCGCTCTGAATCAGTGAGCTGTGGCCAGACTTCTCAACCCACAAACACCAAAGGCAGCAGAGAAGGTTAGTGGGAAAAGTTGCAGGAGTAGAAGGAGTTCTCGGTTCAGCCACTGCCCCCCAGGGCAGCAGAAGTGGAGCAGCTACAGCTGCAGTTGCTTCAGGCCCCAGGCCCACCTGGTGGGAGAAATTAAGTGGTGGAGCAGAGCAGGAGTGCACAGCCTGCTGAAGATTTAAGCCCAGTCTGGGTTGGGGGTTCTTGGGGAAGGAGGAGTGCTGGTGTGGCAGAGCTGACAACCCCCCCCCCCCCAAATCTCCTAGGAATATTGTCACTAAATTTCAGAGCTCCCAGATCAAGGAGAAAATATTGCAAGCAGTCAGAAAGAAACAATTTGAGTATTGTGGAAACACAATCAGAATAATCCAAGATCAGGCAGCTTCTACATTAAGAGATCGAAGGGCTTGGAATACAATATTCCGGAGGTCAATGGAGCTAGGATTAAAACCTAGAATCACCTACCCAGCAAAACTGAGTATCATGCTCCAAGGCAAAATATGGATTTTCAATAAAATAGAGGACTTTCAAGCTTTCTCAGTGAAAAGACCATAGCTGAATAGAAAATTTGACTTTCAAACACAAGAATCAAGAGAAGCATGAAAAGGTAAACAAAAAAGAGAAATCATAAGGGACTTACTAAAGTTGAACGGTTTTGTTTACATTCCTACATAGAAAGATGGTGTGTATGATTCATGAGACCTCAGTATCATAGTAGCTGAAAGGAATATGCATATACATATATATATATATGAATGAATGTGCATGTATGTATATATATGTATATATATGTATATGTATATGTGTGTGTGTGTATATATATATATATATATGTAAAGAGAGAGAGAGAGCGGACACAGGGTGAGTTGAAGACGAAGGGAAGATATCTAAAAGAAATAAAATCAACTTAAGGGATGAGAGAGGAATATATTGAGAGAGGGAGATAGGGAGAGATAGAATGGGGTGGATTTTCTCGCATAAAGGTGGCAAGACGAAGCAGTTCTGTGGGAGGAGGGGAGAGGGCAGCTGAGGTGGGAATGAGTGAATCTTGCTCTCATCAAATTTGGCCTGAGGAGGGAATACCATACATACTCAATTGGGTATCTTACCCCACTGGAAAGAAGAGGGAAGAAGATAAAAAAAAGGGAGGGATGATGGAAAGGAGTGCAGATGGGCATGGAGGTAATCAAAAACAAACACTTTGGAAAGGGGACAGGGTCAAGGGAGAAAATTCAATAAAGGTGGATGGGTTGGGAAGGAGCAAAATATAGTTAGTCTTTTACAACATGAGTATTGTGGAAGGGTTATACATAATGATACACATGTGGCCTATGTTGAATTGCTTGACTTCTTAGGGGGGGTGGGTGGGAAGGGAAGAAGGGAGAGAATTTGGAACTCAAAGTTTTAAAAACAGATGTTCAAAAACAAAAAAAAAGTTTTTGCATGCAACTAGAAAATAAGATACACAGGCAATGGGGCATAGAAATTTATCTTGCCCTACAAGAAAGGAAGGGAAAGGGGGATGGGAGGGGAGTGGGGTGACAAAAGGGAGGGCTGAATGGGGAACAGGGCAACCAGAATATACCTCATCTTGGAGTGGGGGTGAGGGTAGAAATGGGGAGAAAATTTGTAATTCAAACTCTTGTGAAAATCAATGCTGAAAACTAAATATGTTAAATAAATTTTTTAAAAAAGTAAAATTTTTCATCAATATTCATTAAGGAAATTGGTCTATAATTTTCTTTCTCTGTTTTGACTCTTCCTGGATTGGGTATTAGTACCATATTTGTATCATAAACAGAATTAGATAGGACTCCTTCTTCACCAATTTTCCCAAATAGTCTATAAAGTATGGGAATTAATTGTTCTTTAAATATTTGATAGAATTCACATATAAAACTATCTGGCCCTGGAGATTTTTTCCTAGTGAGTTCATTGATTATTTGTTCAATTTCTTTGTCTGAGATGGGGTTATTTAGGTATTTTACTTCCTCTTCTGTTAACTTGGGCAATTTATATTTTTGTAAATATTCATCTATTTCCTTAAGGTTGTCAAATTTATGGGCATACAATTGGGCAAAATAATTCCTAATTATTATTTTAATTTCCTTTTAATTGGAGGTGCATTCACCCTTTTCATTTTTGATACTGGTAATTTGGTTTTCTTCTTTTTTTAAATC
Source organism: Trichosurus vulpecula (assembly GCF_011100635.1). Classification (NCBI taxonomy): domain Eukaryota; kingdom Metazoa; phylum Chordata; class Mammalia; order Diprotodontia; family Phalangeridae; genus Trichosurus; species Trichosurus vulpecula. Next base: position 80,559,714 of record NC_050581.1, read on the forward strand.
AAATTGACCGAAGGTTTATCAATTTTATTGTTTTTTTTTTCATAAAACCAGCTCTTAGTTGTATTTATTAATTTAATAGTTGTCTTGATTTCAATTTTTATTAATCTCTACTTTGGTTTTCAGTATTTCTAATTTGGTATTTAATTGAGGATTTTCAATTTGTGCTTTTTCTAGCTTTTTCAGTTACATGCCCAATTCATTGATCTCTTTTTTATCTATTTTATTCATGTAAGCATTTAGAGATATGAAACTTCGCCTAAGAACTGCTTTTGCTGCATCCCATAAGTTTTGGTATGTTGTCTCATTATTGTCATTCTCTTGAATGAAGTTATTGTTTCCATGATTTGTTCTTTGGCCCACTCATTCTTTAGGATTAAATTATTTAGTTTCCAATTAATTTTTAGTTTATTTTTCCATGGTCCTTTATTAAAATTAATTTTATTGCATCATGATCTGAGAAGGATGCATTGATTATTTTTGCCTTTCTGCACTGGATTGTGATGTTTTTATGCCCTAGTACATGGTCAATTTTTGAGCATGTGCCGTGTACCGCTGAGAAAAAAAGTATATTCCTTTTTGTCCCTATTTAGTTTTCTCCAGAGGTCTCTCATATCTGCCTTTTCTAAAATTGTATTCACCTCCTTAACTTGTTTCTTGTTTATTTTAAGGTTAGATTTATCGAGTTCAGAGAGGGTAAGGTTGAGGTCCCCCACTAATACAGTTTTTCTGTCTATTTCTTCCTGTAACTCCCTTAACTTCTCCTCTAAGAATTTGCATGCTATACCACTTGGTGCATATATGTTGAATAATAATATTGCTTCATTGTCTATGGTGCCTTTTAGCAGGATATAGTGTCCTTCCTTATCTCTTTTAATTAGATCTATCTTTGCTTTCTCTTTGTCAAAGATTAGGATTGCTACACCTGCTTTTTTTACTTTAGCTGAAGCACAATAAATTCTACTCCAGTCTTTTACCTTTACCCTGTGTGTATGCCCCTGTTTCAAATGTGTTTCTTGTAAACAGCATATTTTAGGATTATGGTTTTTAATACATTCTGCTATCTGCTTCCGTTTTATGGAAGAGTTCATCCCATTCATATTCACAGTTATGATTAGTATCTGTGTCTTTTTCTCCATCTTATTTCCCCCCATCTATCCTTTTATTTCTCCCTTCCTCTCCTCAAAAGAGTTTTGCTTTTGACCACTGCCTTCCTCAGTTTACCCTCCCTCTTGATTCCCCTCCCTTATCTTACCTTTTTATCCTTGCTACTTCTTTCCTCCTTTCTGGCCACCCCACTCCTTTTCTTTCCCCTTTCCCTTCCTACTTCCTGTAGGACAAGTTTGATTTCTATACTTATCAGAGTATGTTATTTCCTTCTGGAACCAAATCCAATGAGAGTAATACTCAAATACTGCTCTTCCCTCTCCCTTCTTTCCCTCCACTATAATATGTTTTTGTGCCTCTTCATGTGAGGTAATTTACCTTTTTCTACTACCTCCTTACCTCTTTTCCCAGAATCATCCCTTTATATCTCTTAATTATATTTTTATCATTATATCAGTTATTTTATATTGACACCCATGGTCTATGTATATCCCTTTCCATTGTCATAATAACTGTGCTATTCTCAAGAATGACATATGTCTATAACAATATAATTCTATATAAGGATGTAAATAATTTGCCTTATTAACAAGGGTTTTTTTCCCCACTGTTTACCTTTTTATGTCTCTCTTGAGTTTTTTATTTGAAGATCAAATTTTCCATTGCGCTCTGGCCTTTTCAGCAGGAAGGTTTGGAATTCCCTTATTTCATTGAATGTCTATCTCCTTGCCTGGAAAATTATGCTCAGTTTTGCTGGGTAGTTGATTCTTGGTTGTAGTCCAAGCTCCTTTGTCTTCCTGAATATCATATTCCAATTTCTCCTGTCATTTAATGTAGAAGCTGCAAGATCCTGTAGTTCCATGATATTTGAATTGTTCCTTTCCGGTAATTCTGGAATTTGGCTAAAATATTTCTTGGAGTTTTCAATTTGGGATCTCATTCAGGGGGTGATTGGTGGATTCTTTTGATGACTGTTTTACCCTCTGGTTCTAGGACCTCGGGGCAGTTATCTCTGTTTATTTCTTGGAAAATACTGTCCAGGCTCTTTTTTTCATCATGGCTTTCCTGTAGACCAATAATTCTTAGATTGTCTCTCCTGGATCTATTTTCCAGGTCAGTTATTTTTCCAATCAGATATTTCAAGTTTTCTTCTATTTTTCATTCTTTAGATTTTGTTTGACTGATTCTTGATGTCTCATAGATTCATTAGCTTCTACTTGCCCAATTCTAATTTTTAATGTATTGTTTTCTTCCTTTAGCTTTTCTATTTCCTTTTCCATTTGGTTGATTTTACTTTTCAATGATATATTTCTCTCCATTTATATTCTGAATCTCCTTAATCATTTTGCCAATTTTACTTTTTAAAGATTTGTTTTCATCAGTGAATTTTTTTCCATTTTTTCTTTTACCTCTCTAATTTGGTTTTTAAAGTCCTCTTTGAGTTCTTCCAGGAATGCTTTTTGGTCTGGAGACCAGTTCACATTCCCTTTTGAGGTTTCAGATGTGGGTATAGTGTCCATGCTGTCCTCTTCTGAACCGGTATTTTGATCTTCCCTGTCTCCATAATAGGAATCAATGGTCTTTGGCTTTTTAGTGTGCTTTTTCATGGTGTTTTTTTCCCTCCTGCCTTCTAAAGTGGATCTTTGCTTCTGGGGCTCAGGGAGCTGTGTCCTAAGCTTCTTGTGTTGGGATCTGTGGGCCTGCTCACTGGCTTTGTGTGCTATGGCCTCTGGTTTCATGAGGTGTGGGGGAGGGGTGGTCTGGCTGCTGGAAATGTCCTCTTCCCCAGGAATGCTCTACAGCATGGGTGGTCTCAGCTGTTGTCTGTGCTGGTGTCTGCCACTTCCCTTGGCTGTGCAAAGGCCTGTTTGGGGTCCTGGGGTTGATGTTTGCTAGCTCCAACCCCCTGGGGCTTAGTAACTCTCCTTGGTGGGGCCTGCTGGGACACCTCTTTCTGCACTAGTCTCCTTCCACCACCACAAGAAGGGCCCTCTCCCCAACTTCTCTTGCTAACAGGCTACTGAGGCAGCACTTCTGGCTCCTCTGTTTCTCCCGAGGGAGTATTCTCTGAGTTTATTCAAGGGAGGGATGGGAGCCATTTTACCTGGGTCCCAGAAGTTCAAGAAGGCAAGTTTCACACCTTTAGGCTGTGGACTGGAGGCCTCCAGGGTAATTACTCCTGTGGCCCAGGCTCTGCACTGGTATCTCCAGTAGCTCTGACAGATTCTCATCCTGGACTGAGAGGCCTGGGGCTTGATCGCTGCTGTAGCCAGTACTTCCACCCTGGGCCTGCTCCTGTTCCTGCATTTCACTTGCCCAGCACTCTCCCTGACTGGTGTGCTGGCTGGGTTACTGTGCTGTTCCCAGTTGGTGTGGTCTGGTCTGCCCTCCATTTTGGTAGCTACCTCCTTAACTTCAGGTTTACTGGCTAGATTTCTTTCTCAAAAATCAAGCCTTAAAACTACCTCACTCTGGAGCTCATAGATTGGAGAATAGGTCCCTGCCCTCCTAGCATAGAGTGAATGTAAATACCAAAAAGTAACTGTTTCTCTTTTGGGCAGGAACCCTGAGGGTCTTTCTCTCCCAGTTTGATTTTTTTTTGAGTTTTGATTAAAGGGGCCATCCTTTGATTAAATTCTTAAAGAAGCCTATTCACTGAATGGGTGTTACCTCACTCAAAGAGAGAACCTGAAAAGACCTATCCTGGGAGCAGCTAGGTGGCACAGTGAGTACACCATGGACCCTGGAGTCAGGAGGACCTGAGTTCAAATCTGGCCTCAGACACTTGACATACTTACTAGCTGTGTGACCTTGGGCAAGTCACTTAACCCCAATTGACCTGCCTTCCCAACTCTTAAAAGAAAAAAGAAAACACATTTAAAAAAAAAAACCTTAGCCTGAAAGGCCCAGGGTCTCCTAATGCATCCTAGGCCATCTCCAGTCACCCTGGTGAATATCAAGGCACTGGACACAGATGGCTCTGTGGGAGAAAGTGAGGCTGGTGACCTTGCACAGGCCTCCCTCACTCAAATCAAATTCAACTGCAAGTCATATCATCAGTTCCCTGATGTCATGGTCCTCTTTGAGACTGAAGGATAAACACAACAATAATCTTGATTTTCCAATGAGAGTGCAAGCTCTTTGAGACCAGGGACCATATCTTATACCTAATGTCAATCACAGTTCTTGTCACATAGGAGATGCTTAATAGGTATTTAGTAAATTGACTTTAATCCAGCCCTTATTCTTGGATTTCATTCAATTTCTCAACTAATCCCCAATCCTTTAGCCACTTGAACTTCTAAGGCTACACACCAACATACAAGGTGCTATTTAGAGCCTTGGGACGGAGCCTAAAAGTCACAGGTGAACCAGTTAAGCCATCTGGCAGCATGTTTGAACTCAGTGAGCCTGGGTTATGCAGTCATTTCCTCACACAAATTTTACTGGGTAGAATTCTTTTTCCTCTCTTCTTCCATCAATATTTTTGACAAATTCAAATTAAACAGACATTTACTAATCATCAATTGTGTGTTACGGGCAGCTTCATATTATAATAGCTAATAATAGCAATGGCTAATATTTATATAGTGCATACTGTGTGCCAGGCATTGTGCTAAATGCTTTCTAGTTATTTCTTTGGATCCTCACAACAATCTTGGGAGGTAGGTGCTATTATTATTTCCATTTTATAGATGAAGAAATTGAGACTAGCACTGTCAGTGATCGGTTTGAAGTCTGCCTGGGTGGTTCCAGCTGTGGAAAGATTAATGTATAGAGGGGACAGTATATGGAAGGTGATGGGAGGGAGTTGGGTATTTTAATTCCTGTGTCTGAGGACCCCCTTGGAAAGGGACTCTCCCTTTATTCAGCTGAGGGTGCTGTTGCTATTGCCTGATTGAAGTCATTCATCCAGAAACCATTGAATGGTGACCTCTCTTCTAAGTGGTTTAACTCATTTCATAAGTTTAGGGGAGTGAACTGATAATTAAGCCATGAAACATCAAAGGGAGGATCTGACAGTGCTGGCATTCATTCAGGGAACTGGAGAAGAAATTATGATAGAAATAAAGGACAGTTAAATGAGTCGCCCCTAGAAGGAGGACAACAATGTAGATGTAGGGCTTAGAGAAAGCTTCTGCATTGAAGACAGATGGAGAGGCAACAAGAAGAACCCACAAGGGGAAAAATCAAGGTCCTAGTTTTAGCTTTGCCAAAAATTCACTCTGTAGCTATGGGCAAGTTCTTTAATTTCTCTGGTCATTGCTTATTATCTCTCTTTGTAAAATGAGAAGGCCCTTTTATCATGGCTATAATTTTTTCTTGCACTTTCTTTAGGCTGGTTCTTTGACCTTTCTTCTCTTTCCCTCCACTCCTGATTCAATTTCAAATCATGGAGAAGCTGGAGGCAGGGGTGGTAAGTAGAGAGGAAGGAAGATAGGAGATATGGAGGAGGGATTATACAAAGACTTTCTCACAAGTACTTCATGAGAATTAGTATTAGAACTAGTATTAAAAAATATCTCAAACTTGGGCATAGCTCAACTTCCAAGAAGCAGTTCTAAGAAGTAGTGAGGTCCCCTCCAGCTAACAGTTTATGATTCTCCATTCTCCATGATTTTATAAAATGTGAGATTGGTAAGGGACTTTAGAACTCAAAATGTTAAGACTATAAGGTACCTTAGGAGGTGAGCTATTAAATTTGGAAAAGACTTTGGAACACAGAATCAAAATTGCACTGAACCTTAGAATATGTAATATAGATTGTCAATGCAAAGGGATACCTTAGAACAGAGATTGTCTATCCTTCACAAAGCTATCAAAATTATCTTTGTAAAGTATGTCATATCTGACTACACAGTGTCTCTGCTCAAAAAACTTCTGTAACTCTCTATTACCTCTAAAATAGAGTGCAAACTCCTCAGCCTGGTCTAAAAAGTGGAGTTTAGAACAGAATGAAGACCATGATGATGCCTTCAGGGAGGTTCCTGAAATAGGAGAGTCAAATCTCAATCAGCCAGCATTCATTTTGCCAGAAGCATCCATTGTTTGGAATTCCTCCCACCTTTATCAGGCAAAGGCACATGAAAAGTATACAATCTGACACCAGGTATTTAATGATATAAAACAAAACTCACAACCGCAAATAACTTTCAGTTGTCTCACATTCTCAGACTCAGTCTTATATCATTATCAATAAAATGGTCTGTTAAAGTTTCTAAGATAATTAAACAGAATAAAATAAAGAAAAAGTGTTATTCACTAAGCCTGATTTACCAGCAGAAGGAAAAGTGACTAAAGTAAAAGAAGTAAAAGTCAAAAAAAAAGTAAAAAAAACTGTAAAAAAATTTAAAAAAAGTTTAAAAAGTAAAAGTAAAAAAAGTAAAAGAGACTAAAGTAAAAACTTCCAATTACAAGAAAATTAGCTACAAGGAAAAAAAAGACAAAGTTTTATGATTCACCACATAATTCCAATGGCATGCCTACCCCAGGCCCTGAATATCACAGTTAATGCAGGTATCGCTTGGTCTCTTACAGATTTCACAACAGTATAACATCTCAGACATTACTTATTTGCTGCCTTATAAGCAATACAAAGCTTTCTCAAAATTATTTTTATTATCTTTTGGTTTTGTTACTATTTATACATATGATGATGATGATACTAATCACAATAGCACACATTTTATAGTGTTCTATAGGTTCATTCCTCAAAACTACTCTATGAAAGAGGTTGTACATGTTTCTAAAGCCTTTTCACAACATGGAAAGATAACACGGTGCTCTAAGGTTATAACAATGGAACTTGCTGTCTGATAGCTTCTATCAAAGAAAAGCTTTGAATCTTGTCTTGGAAAAAACTCATGTCTGCTTTCCAAGAAGCAGACTAAGATTCAACACTAGTAGACTGGCATTTGGTGATGAATTTATTGACCAAAATATCCTTTAGCCCTCTTCTGTCTCCTTCTACTTCTGCAATGATGATGACAGAATGTTAGAAGAGGGGTAATAGGGAGCTAAGAATCAAATAATTTTTATATTATCTATACACATGAGATTACCTATAGGTAATTTAAATGTAAAATCCTTATCCAGTGGCCAATCAATTTACATACTATTGTAGGAATTGAAATGAACCAATCCTGCCATTCTTGTAACCTATGAAACCAGAAGATGAAAAGAAGTTGCAGATACATGAAAAGATGACTCCAGGTTTGTAGAGGCAAATACAGGAATTGGCAAAGTTGTTTTTATTGTGCATCCAAAGGCAGCAAAAAGAACTCATACTAATTTATGGGATATTTGGCCATCTTTTATTGTAATGCTCATAAGTAAAGAGTATGATCCATTAAATGAATGAGCAAAAAAGAAGATAGGCTGGTCATATGGAGAGAGCAAGGGGTAACTACATGGATAGCCCAAGTATTCCATTGGTATTCTGGAGGTGTCAAGAGAAAGTGAGAAGGGCTCCTAGTATCTGAGCTGGACACTACAATCAACTTATGAGAGAACAGGGACAAGAATCACACAGGAAAGGGCATTGTTTGAAATAACATACACATAAATGATATCCTAGAGTTACTTGAATGAGTATTTACAGATGAGAATTTTCAAGTTTAGTAACCTGAAGTGACTGGCCCAAGGTCATACTGGTAGTAAGAGACTAGATTTGAATTCTGGTCCCCTTATTTCAAGACTGGGGTTTTTTGATGACGATAATGAGGAGGAGAAAGAAGAGGAGGAGCAGCCACTCATGCAGGGTCCTATTTAGGTAATTTATACAAACAAGTCCCCATCAACAGCTCCAAGACACATAAAAATATGAATATTTAAGAAAAAGATTTTTCAATTGTGCCCCAGACTTCCACATACAAAATAATGCCCCAAATGCCCTAGTGGTTACATCTCTTACAACCTCTCACATTTTTACAGTGTTTCACATTTTACAAAATGCTTTCACATCCATCATCTCATTGAAGCTTTAGAAAAATCCTCTGAGGGAGATAAGGCAGCAATTATTAGGCCAATTTGAAAGATGAGGAAATTGAGGCTCAGGTAAAGGGAATGATTTGCCTAAGGCCATATGGTGAATTTAAAGGAAAAGCCAGTAAAGTAATTCTGGTTTCCTGACTCAGTTCATGACAAGGACTCTTTCCATTCCATGACACTGTCTCTCAAATAAATACCTCTTCCATTTCAGGTCTCAGCCATCTGTCATCTCCTACATCCAATATCAGAGTCTGAGTTTTCAATCATTCATTCTTTCATTCATTCAAGTACTAAGTATTCATTATGTACAAAATATTAATATAATTAAGGAAATATGCAATGGGAAAAGGATCTATGTAGTGAGAGGAAAGGATAATAGATAGCCAACCCAAGGACAGCATCCCTATCCACAGGAAGTAAATAGCTGGGGAAGCGGGGAGCCAGAATAAAACCTCCAGTTTAAAAAAAAACCACAAAACTCCAGTACATTGGACAGCTCCTGCTTCAGCACTCTATGGGAGAAATGAACAACACACGTACAGGGTGAGAAGGCAAGGGTGGATTGTAATCTGCACCTCTCTGGAGTGAATATCTAGACTGAGAAGATCCAAGGTCCATTGCTTTATTAAAATTAATACACTGCTAGTTGCTGGATCTAACACTTTGTTTTCCATCTTCTAAGCCCCCTTCTGCTTTTAACATTCACTATTCCATACTCTAACTTCACTTTCAATATGAATATTCTGTACTCTAATATTACTTCTAGTTCTGTCATTCTTATTTCTACGCTACAAGGCCCCTCATAGCTCTAAAATTTTATGTTATTATGAGGCAGTGGGTAGAGAGAGTGGAGAGTGTGCTGGACTTGGAGTCAGTAAGACCTGAGTTTGAATCCTGCCTCAGACACTTGCAAACTGTCCAGTCTTAGGGAAGTCACTTAACCTTTCTCAGTCTCATCTATAAATTGGGGATAATAATAGCACCTCCTCCAAAAGTTTATTGTGAGGCTCAAATGAGATAATATTTTTACAGTGCCTTACAAATAATAAAGCACTGTATAATTGCTAGTGGTGGGGTATTGTTGTTGAAGATGATTTTCTTTATGCCCCTACTAATTCTAACCTTCTATATTCTAAGAACACTTCTTGCTCTGGCCTTTCAGAATCTTCTGCTTTGATAAATTCATTTCTGTATATCTCCCTATTCAGAGTTTGTAGATTTCACAAACTAGAACCTGAGGAAAAGACCTCAGAAACCATCTGATCTAGCTCCTTTACTTTACAAATGAGGAAATTGAGGAACAACTATGCCTTTATTTTTTTTTCCTGTTGAATTTCTAAATAGCTGCTTTTCTGTTCTGGGTACCTATTCCTTCCAAGAGTTTCAGAAGCATCTCCCTACTGTTCCTATGGATTTTCTCTTCCTCTGCTCTTTCTGAGTGTGCTGGAGAGCCAGGAAGCCTAGAGTTTTACTCCTCAGGCTTAGGGAATAGAGGTATCCCCACCTCAGTGTCTCTGCAAAGGGCTAATCAGGCTATCCAGAGCTACTCACAGTGACTCCTGAGGTGAATTAGAAGTCCACAAAACAATAATAGGGACTTATAAAATGACCTGCATTCAAATCACTGGAAATTAGGAGGTGCCTTTGTAGATGTCTAGGAAGTAAAGCTTCCAAGCAGGACTCAGCAAGAAGTTTCTGGTCTGAATGACTTTAATGCTACTTATGTAGTACCCTCATACCTTTTGTAGGGATAGGTATAATTATTTCATTATGCTTTCCTCTGAAGTGTGAAAACTTTCTTTACCAATCCTCTTACATTAGTTAAATATAATATTCTGTGAGACAGGAGATAGAGAAATGCTAATTGAAAGTGGAAAGGTGTTTATAGGGTGACACGGTGTGGCCAACTGTGACTGAAATTAATGTTAGGGGCTGTTGCTGGTCTTTAATACCCCAGAGTTTATTAAATACTTTTGCCTCTAGGGACAGGTACATATATAGTCCTACTCAGCAAATGTCTCAGGACTTGTAAGGTATCTGCAAAGAACACCATTTCTAAATTATATTTCATTTCTCACTTTTTCCCTAGTGAAGGGGTGGAAACAGCATATATGTTTTCTTGGGGTAGGATGCAGGCAGGGATCTCTCTAGGTAGATCATGAGATGTATACCTTCTTGAGAAGATCATTGAATACCTGTCTTTCTTGGTGAAATCTTCCTGGATAAGTCACTGAATGCATTTCTTTTCTGTATAGGTCAATGAATGAAATAGCCCCTGAATGAGTCGCTAGGTACATCTCTCTCCCAGTAGGTCTTTGTATCAATTTCTTTTTTAATGGGCTACAGGATACAGTTTTCTCTGAGTGAGTCATTGGGTCTATTTCTCGGTAGATTATAGCATACATTTCTTCATGGAAAGATTGGTGGCTACATTTCTCTCTGGGTACATTTCTTTCTGAGTGGGTCATGGGATGCATTTATCTGTGAATGGTTCAACAGATACCTTTCTCTTGGCCTGGGTCACTGAACCCACTTCTCCATAGCTATATCAGTGGATCAAGGAGAAGATGCAAATTTATTTTCTGGGTAGGTTACCAGGATGGATTACTCTTTGGGTAGTTCGCAAGGGGTGTGTGTGTGCATGTATGTGTCTGCGTGTCTGTGTGTGTCTGTGTGTCTGTGTTTTCTGAGCAGTTCAAAGAATTAATTTCCTTCTTAATAATCCATTCTTACATCCATTCTTGTGCAGGTGGGTCACTGGATCAATGAGTAGATATGTTTCTTTCTTGGTCAGTTACTGGATATTTTTCTCTTTCAATAAGTCATTGATTTCACTGGATAGGATCATAAACAAAGCTAGAAGGAACTTCAGAGATCACCTAGGCCAATCTTTTTCATTTCGCAGTTGAGGAAATTGAGGTCCAGAAAAATTAAATCATTTGTCTCAGATTGCATAGTTAATAAGATCTGAGATTTGAATCCATGCCCTCCAACTCTGAATCCAGTGCTCTTTTTGTTGTAGTATACTGGTAGGTACATTTATCTTTTGGTGGACCACTGTATCCATTTCTTTTATACTGGATCACAGGGTGACTTTCTTTCTGAGTAGGTTATTGGATATATGTGCTTTTGGACATTTCTTGGGTGTTTTTTGGGAGGTGTCACCTATCTATTTTTGAACATTTTCCACATCTTGGGACTAGGCGATCTTGCCTACATGTTACATGACTGTGCTGGGTATGTCACAGGATACATTTTTCTTTAATCTGGCCAAAAGATGCATTTCTTTTTAGATAGGTCACTGTATGTGGCTAATTCTAAAGACGCCTTGATTCTCTCTCTCCATGTGGACTTGATAGGACCCACTGTTCTTAAGTTCCAGAGAAAGATGTTTGGTTCTAACTTGAGGGAAACTTTCTTGACAGTGAGGGTGGTTAATGAAGCCTCTCTATTCCTTAGTTTATGCAGGAAACTCCATTAAAGGTGATACAATATTAAAGAAAAAAAATCTAAATTTAAAATCCAAAGATCTGGTTTAGCATTTCCTTCTATGCCACTTGCTGGCTTTACGATGGTGGGTAAGTCATGTAATCACTCTGAACACAATGCCTGGCTCATAGTGGGAGCTTTAATAAATGCTTATTGACTGATGAATTTCCTTACCTTTTAAATGGGCACATTATTACTTGCCCTCTCTCCCATACCAAGCTATCATGCAACAAGTGGAGCAAGTACTCAGAATCAGGGGGAGGTGTCCCTGAACTAGGAACTATTCAATATCTATGAGGGAGGGGGATGGGAAAACTTTTATGATATAGGTCATGAGCCCTAGCACTTTGAGTTCAAGTCTTTTCCTCAGGACTCTCTTTGAGGGTCCCAGCCCTGGCTTTTCGACTCACTAGATACTTGTGTTAATTATAAGTTCCATACCTTCAGTTGAGGAAGGTTCTCCTAGAAACTAGAGGCCTTAGGACACATCTCTGTCTATCAAAAGATGGAAGACATGATAAAAATCACATCCTCAAGTGATTTGGTGAGGAGGAGGGAACAGATGCTTAAAAAAAATCAAGGCTTGTCAACACCAATTGAATGCTTAAGGGTTCTGCTTGATATATGTGGCTTAACGTGAGAATTATCAGCCCTTTGCTTTTTCTTGTACCCATTTTTATTTATATACTTAAGAATCCAGACAGGTCAGGTAGACATGATTCCCTTCCCAGATTATGGCTTCACTCTTGCTTCAGATTCTGACACTCCAAGGGACTTGTAGGTCAGGAGGGAAGGCTGTCAGAGATGGAAGTGACATTAACAATCATATAATCTAACTCTATTTTTACAGATGGGGTAACTGAGTCAGAGAGATGAAGGAAATTGCTCACAGTTACAAAGCCAATCAGTGGCAGTGTTGGGACTAAATGCCATCTCCCCAATGCTGTGGGCTTTCCTACCAATGTAGGGTTATTCTCTTTTCCATCACCTCCAAGGCAAGGGAGACCTTTAAGCATTCTAGGTTTCCTTAATAATTCTTAATGGATTTGTCACTTGTGTATTTTTGCTCTCAACCTGTACTTAGAGAATTGATGTGGAGTGCAAGACTTTGAGTCAAAAGACTTGGATTAGAATCCTGATTCTGCCACTTACTGTCTATGTGACCTTACGTAAGTGATTTCTCCTTTCTGAGGACTCAATTTCCTCATATGTATGGAAGGGTATTGGATTAGATGATTTTTGAATTCCTTTCCTGCTCTAAATCAATGGTCCAATGTTCTTCTCATACTTTTGTACCACTCTGTGAAATAGGACCACCTTTTCTGCTCCTAAACTTACCTTCCTCAGGCTTCTAAACCTTGTCCCTTGTCCCTTGTCCCACCACCAAGAATAGTGTGAATGAGTTAGTGTTTATTTTTTCCCTGCTCTGCATGATTTCAAAGATGATAACCACTATGTTCGCATCATAGAATTATGCCTGCTTGAAAGAAGGGACTGTTATCATGTTGGTGGTACTCATATCTCCAGCACCTAGTACATTTCCTGATTGACTGTTGAATCAATGAATGCTTGTTGAATTGAATGGAATAGAATCTCGGCATTTCCTTTTGATATTCATCTTTCCCAGCTAAAGTAGTCTCATCATTCCAGAACTTAGAGAGTCAGTATTGCATAATGGGAATAAAATTCACTTGATGGGTAAGAAAACCTATTTTCTAGCCTTGGCTTTGCCATTTACTTTATTTTTAACCTTAGTCAAGTCATTGCCCCTTTCTTACTCAGTGTCCTCAAAGGGAGTAATAACTTTCTGTGCCTCCTTCACAAGATTTTTTGAATATCAAAGGTGGTCATCACCATCATCAAAAATTGTCATCTTTTCTTCTCCTTTTTCTCCTCCTCCTTCTCCTCTTCCTCTTACTTCTCCTCCTCCTCCTTCTGCTTCTGCTTCTTCCTCCTCCTCTTTCTTCTCCAAATCATCATCACTATCTCAGATCAAATCTATAATCCTATGACCTATGTTCATGTCTTGGTAACTTGTCCAGAAATGCTACTACTTAGAACTAAAAACTGGTCTCAAATTTCCTTCCTTTTTGCTAGGGAAGTCCTGCTTGTCCAAAAGCTCATGAGATCCACTGATGTCTGAGGCTTATTTCCAGGGATGCCTAAGTTTTCTTTGCCATAGAAGTGAGCCTCAGACACCAGTGGATCTTACAGTTTTTGAAGAGGGAGTGGGAATAGGGAAGGAGGAAGGGATTCAGCTGCCAGAACAACAGTGAGGAGACTGTGGAGACAGTGGCCAGAGAGGAGGGACTGAGCTGAACTAGGGATTGAGACTCTTCAAATTGTATTCTGGGAAAGGCAGTCACAAATCAGGAAAGTTGGGCCCCCTAGAGTGGAAGTTGCTCCATGGTATGATCTCTAGCAGGGATACTGAAGTGGTTAGCGAGGGGGTTGTAGAGGAGGTGGTTGTAGAGGAGTCCATAAAGTAAAGGATCACTGCCTTTCAATATATGAGAGACTATCAGTAGAAGAAGGATAAGATGTGTTCTAGTTGGCACCAGGAATCTCAAGTAAGAGCAATGGGTGAAAGTCACAAAAAGGCACATTTGGACTTGATATGAGGAAAAGCTACTACAAAAAACTACTATATCCAAAAAGTGGAATGTGCCATCTGAAGAGGAGATGGGTTTCTCAGCATGAGAAGTCTCCAAGTAGAGCTTGTATGGCTACTTGTGAAGGATATTATATAAGGAGATCCTTTTTTAGCTATAGGTCAGACCAAATAACCTTTGACATCCTTTGCAGCTTAGAGATTCAAGTACTCTATAATGAGTTAGGCTTCTTTGTGAGTTAGCAAACTCTTTTCTCAGAGGTGTTCCAACAGCTGCTATATACTTACTGTGTATATCATAGACAAGATGTTTTGAGTAATGACTAAACTAGATGGCTTTTGATATCAGGAACTTCAGTATGACCCTGTTATTTACTCCATACATCCTATATGTCATTTGGCTATTTCTATAATTAAGCTTCATGACTGGCAATGATGCAGTTCTCAGTTGCCCTGATAGGGTTTATGTTGCAATATTGCCCTCTGAATAGGGGAGATAGGAGATAAGGGAAAGCAACTAAGCCTTCAAATGGAGCTAAATAAGGCTTTTCTCTCTCATGACATACACTATTGGTATTTTGAAATTTATTTCTTCCTTTTCTTCTTTTTCTCCATCTTCTCTTCTTCCCCTTCTCTTCTTCCTCTTTTTCTTCTTTTTTATGGCAATAATTTCCCTTTAACAATCATTTATAGATTTATAATTACCATTGAACCTTGTAACAATAAAAAACAAGCCAAGTTAACCCAAATAGTAATCTAATGATGTATATCACATTGTGCATCTATATTCCTCATTTCTATACTGCAATGAGGAGTGTGTTTCTTTATCTTTTCTTTAAGACTGAGAGGACTTAGTATAGTTTATCAGAATTCAGCTGTTTTTAGTGTTATCATTTACAGCATTATAGTAATTGAATATATTTTTCTCATTTATGCCCCATCCCCCACTCTGCAACACTTCATATATGCCATTTCAGGTTTCTCCAAATTCTTATTTGTTGTTTCCTTTGGAACAATATTATTCCATTACACTAACATATAAAAATGTATTTACACATTTCCTAGGTGATGGGAATCCATTTTATTTCTATGTGTTGTTTTAAACTCATACACAAAATGTTACCATGACTATTTTGTTATATATAAGATCTTTTTGGCATTGACTTTATTGAGCTATACACCCAACTGTAGAATTATCAGGTCAAAGGATTTGAAGTGTTTATAAATTTTTCTTTCATAATTCCAATTTTCTGATTTTTAGAGTAGTTAGAGAAATTCATAACTTTATCAATAGTTATTGGTATTCTTATCTTCTCAAAGCTTCTTCAACATTAACTATTCCTGGTTTCAATCATTCCTGCCAATTTGAAACCTATGAAACAATACTTTGGAACTATCTTATTTTTCATTTCTTTCATTATTAGTGGCAGAGAAGTTTTTCATGTGGTTATTGATTATTTGAATTTCTTCTTCTGAAGAGTATATAATCGTTTGCCCACTTATCTATTGGGGAATGGCTCTTGTTACAGTATTGTGCTGTTTCCATATATGTAATATATGTAGAATATAAAATATTTAATAGAGATACTTAATGAAAATGTTTTTGGATAATTGAAAATGAATATTACACAGAGGGAAATTGAGAAATATAAGGTGGGCAAAGTGAGTTCAATCAGGCTACAACATATAAGAAAAAACTCAGATGTTGAAGACAAATGGGATTAAAAGGTGTCATCATAGAAATGTAAGAGAGAAAAAAAAAACAAGATAGGCTGATCACAAGGTGAGGATGAAGAAAACAATGTGGACAATACATGACTCACTTTTACAGTTTCATTATTCTATTTAAGATTTTAGATGTCTTATTTTCTTCAAGTGAATTTTGCTATTTTACCTAGTTGTTTTTTTAGACATAACCCCATAGTATTTTGATTGGGATATTACTAAATCTATAAATTAATTTCAGTAGAACAGTGCTTTTTATTATACTGGTATATCCTAACTATGAACAATGATTCTATTTCCAATGATTTCTCTTCTGGTAGTTTGGTAAAGAATGTTTTATAGTTGTGTTTGTATTTGAGTCAATGTTGATAGATTAACTCCCAAAGAGTGTATGCATTTTATAGTTATTTTGACAGCAATTTTTTTTATTATTTCCTCTACTTTTTTTAGTACTGTATAGAAATGGTATGATTTTATGGTAGCAATCTTTGATTTGCTGCCCCCAGATTTACTCTGTATTTATGAGGGAAAAAAGTATCTAGAGTTTTATTGATGCATACTTGTTTTTGGTTTTTGAGAAATTTTATTGTATTTTTAAAGGGCTTTCCCATCTCTTTGTTTTTAGTATTTTTAAGATAAATTACTGTGTAATTTGGTCAAAGGTTTTTTTTTTTAGATTTATTGACATAATTTTGTTTCTATTGAGTTTATTTATTATTTAAATGATGGTGTTATTTGTTTTATAAAGTGCAATATAAGCATAAATATGATTTGGTAAGTGTGAATGACTTTTTGGATATATTGTAGTATCCTCTACTAAGATTTCATTGAAAATGGTTAAAACAATATTAATTGGGGCAATTGATCTATAGTTCTCTTTCTCCAACTTATCCCTCCCTGATTCAAGTTCTAAGATTATATTTGTCTCATAAAAGTACCTTAGAAGAGTGTCATTCTTTTATATCATTCAGTAGTTATTTCAAAGGTATTATATGCTAGTTGAATATTTGATAGAATTGACTTTGGTTGTTCATTTATTGCTTGCTTAATTTATCTTTCTGAGACTGAGATATTTAAAATTTCTATTTTTTTCATTAATTTGGGTGTTTTATATTGTTGTAGGTAGCTGGCTAATTCCTTTGTGTTTTGCTAGCACATAATGTTATCTATTAGTTTCAAAAAATGTTTTATATCCTCTGCATTCATTATGGATTGACCTTACTTTTTTTTTTCTAATTTTGACAAACTAATTTTTTTATCTCTCATAAAATGATATCAAGTAATGGTTTATTGTTTTTTGTTAGTCTTATTGAAAAATTAACTCTCATGTGTTTTTTATTAATTTATTTATTTTACAAGGCAATTGGGGTTAAATGACTCACTGTCTAGCTGTCACATAGCTAGTAACTGTCAAATGTCTAAGGTTGGATTTGAACTGAGGTCCTCCTGAGTCAAGAGCTGGTGCTCTATGCACTGTGCCACCTAGCTGCCCCAATTAGCTCTCAGTTTCTTAAAAATCCAATAGTAATTTTATTTCCAAATTTCTTCCTCTGATTTTCATGATTAATTATATTGCATGATTTGAGGAGGAGTTTTCTTTAATTTAATTTATTTAATATATTTAGTTTTTAGCACTGATTTTCATAAGAGTTTGAATTAGAAATTTTCTCCCCATTTCTACCCTCTCCCCCACTCCAAGATGGCATATATTCTGGTTGCCCTGTTCCCCAGTCAGCCCTACCTTCTGTCACCCTACTCCCCTCCCATCCCCTTTTCCCTTTCTTTCTTGTAGGTCAAGATAAATTTCTACACCCCATTGCCTGTGTATCTTATTTTCTAGTTGCATGCAAAAACTTTTTTTTGTTTGTTTTTCAACTTCCGTTTTTAAAACTTTGAGTTCCAAATTCTCTCCCCTCTTTCCTTCCCACCCACCCTCCCTAAGAAGTCAAGCAATTCAACATAGGCCACATGTGTATCATTATGTAAAACCCTTCCACAATACTCATGTTGTGAAAGACTAACTATATTTTGCTCCTTCCTAACCTATGCCCCTTTATTGAATTTTCTCCCTTGGCCCTGTCCCTTTCCAAAAGTGTTTGTTTTTGATTACCTCCTCCCCCATCTGCCCTCCCTTCTATCATCACCCCTTTTTTGTCTTCTTCCTCCTTCTTTCCTGTGGGGTAAGATACCCAACTGAGTGTGTATGTTATTCCCTCCTCAGGTCAAATCCGATGAGAGCAAGATTCACTCATTCCACCTCACCTGCCCTCTGTTCCCTTCCTAGAGAGCCACTTTTTCTTGCCACTTTGATGTGAGATAATTTACCCCATTCTATCTCTCCCTTTCTCCCTCTCTCAATATATTCCTCTCTCATCCCTTAATTTGATTTTATTTCTTCAACTCACGCTGTGCCCCACCCCTCTCTCTCTCTATGTATATATACATATAATATATATACACATACATATATATATACATACGCACATATATACACATATATACATACATACACACACACACACACACACACACACACACACACATATATATATATATATATATATATATATATATATATATATATATATGCATATTCCCTTCAGCTACCCTAATACTGAGGTCTCATGAATCATACACATCATCTTTCCATGTAGGAATGTAAACAAAACAGTTCAACTTTAGTAACTCCCATGTGATTTCTTTTTCTTCTTCTTTTTCTTGATTACCTTTTCATGCTTCTCTTTATTCTTGTGTTTGAAAGTCAAATTTTCTATTCAGTTCTGGTCTTTTCAATGAGAAAGCTTGAAAGTCCTCTGTTTTATTGAAAATCCATTTTTTTGCATTGGAGCATGATACTCAGTTTTGCTGGGTACGTGATTCTAGGTTTTAATCCTAGCTCCATTGACCTCCGGAATATCACATTCCAAGCCCTTCAGGCCCTTAATGTGGAAGCTGCTAGATCTTGGATTATTCTGATTGTGTTTCCACAATACTCAAATTGTTTCTTTCTGGCTGCTTGCAGTATTTTCTCCTTGATCTGGGGGCTCTAGAATTTGGTGACAATATTCCTAGGAGATTTCTTTTTGGGATCTTTTTGAGAAGGCAATCGGTGGATTCTTTCAATTTCTATTTTGCCCTGTTGCTCTAAGAATATCAGGGCAGTTCTCCTTGATAATTTCTTGAAAGATGATATCTAGGCTCTTTTTTCTGATCATGGCTTTCAGGTAGTCCAACAATTTTTTAAATTATCTCTCCTGGATCTATTTTCCAGGTCAGTTGTTTTTCCAATGAGATATTTCACAATGTCTTCCACTTTTTCATTCCTTTGGTTCTGTTTTATAAAATCTTGATTTCTCATAAAGTCATTAGCTTCCACTTGCTCCAATCTCATTTTTAAGGTAGTATTTTCTTCAGTGGTCTTTTGGACCTCCTTTTCCATTTGGCTAATTCTGCCTTTCAAGGCATTCTTCTCCTCACTGGCTTTTTGGAGCTCTTTTGCCATTTGAGATAGTCTATTTTTTAAGGTGTTGCTTTCTTCAGTATATTTTTCAGTATTTTTTTGGGTCTCCTTTAGCAAGTCACTGACTTCTTTTTCATGGTTTTCTCACATCCTTCTCATTTTTCTTCCCAATTTTTCCTCTACTTCTCTAACTTGCTTTTCCAAATCCTTTTTGAGTTCTTCTATGGCCTGAGACCAGCTCATGTTTTCCTTGGAGGCTTTTGTTGTAGGCTCTTTGACTTTGTTGACTTCTTCTGGCTGTATGTTTTGGTCTTCTTTGTCACCAAAGAAAGATTCCAACGTCTGAGACTGAATCTGTGTGCGTTTTTGCTGCCTGGCCATGTTCCCAGCCAACTTACTTGACCCTTGAGTTTTTCAGCGGGGTATGACTGCTTATAGAGTAAAGAGTCCTATGTTCCAAACTTGGGGGGATGCGCTGTTGATTTCAGAGCTCTCACAGCCAGCTCTGCCACACCAGAACTCCTCCTTCCCCAAGAGCCGCCAACTTGGACTGGACTTAGATCTTCAGCAGGCTCTGCACTCCTGCTCTGATCTGCCACTTAATTCCTCCCACCAGGTGGGTCTGGGGCTGGAAGCAACTGCACCAGTAGTTCTGTAGCTGCCCCACCTCCGCTGCCCCAGGGGCGGTGGCTGAACCGCAAACTCTATCCCCCTGTCCCCAGCAGTTTTTCCCACTAACCTTCTCTGTTGTCTTTGGTGCTTGTGGGTTGAGAAGTCTGGTAACTGCTGCAGCTCACTGATTCAGGGCGCTAGGGTATATTCCACCCGGCTCCTGGTCTGGTTGGTCTGCACAGCCCATGCTGGGCTCTGCTCTGCTCCACTCCCAGCTCCATGTGGGATAGACCTTACCCAGAGACCATCCAGGCTGTCCTGGGCTAGAGCCCTGCTTCCCTCCACTATTTTGTGGGTTCTGCAGTTCTTCTCTGTTGTCTTTGGTGTTTGTGGGTTAAGTAGTCTGGCAACTGCCACAGCTCACTGATTCAGGGCACAAGGGCCCGCTCTGCCCTGCTCCTGGTCTGGTTGGTCCACACCACCCACGCTGGGCTCTGCTCCGCTCTGCTCTGCTCCTAGCTCCGGGTATGCGAAAGACCTCACCCAGCAACCATCCAGGCTGTCCTGGGCTGGAGCCCTGCTTCCCTCTGCTATTTTGTGGCTTCTGCAGTTCTAGAATTGGTTCAGAGCCATTTTCTGTAGGCTTTTGGAGGGACTTGGTGGGGAGCTCATGCTAGTCCCTGATTTCCAGCCGCCATCTTGGCCTGGGGAGGAGTTTTAATTTGTTGATCTTCTGGGTTTTTAAAATTTTCATGTTTGTTTCCATAATCATCTCTCTTTCTGCTTTGTTAACAAGAGCTTTAAAAAATTTTACATACATACACATGTGTGTACATATATCTGTGTGTATATCCCCCACCCTGAGGCCTGCTTTGTCTGTACTCCCCAAACATTTGGGGTGTTGTTTCATTTTCATTTTCTTTTACATAGTTTTTCATTATGTCTATGATTTGTTCCTTGACCTCATTGTTCATCTGTTGGTTATGCTTTCTGTTAAATAGCTTTTTTCTGGAACATGATAAATTAAGGATTTATTTAATGTTTCTGCAGTTTTGCATTTATTTATGATTTCTTCGTACCCTAGCATAAGTACCTGTCAAATATAATTTTTCCCCAGAAATCTGTTCATTTCTGTGATTTTCTTATTGTTCATCTTTCAATTAGCTTTATCTGGTGCTGGAAGAGAAAAAATAAAATCTCCTATAATTATTGTGTGGCTATCTAGTTTTATTTTTTTATACAATTTGGTTAGCTTGTATAGTGTTAGACATTATAATATTTGGTACATATGTATATATTAAAATGATGCCATTTATGGTGTTTGATGCTTTTAAACATAATGTAGGTTCACTACTCAACCTTGTTGTCATGTGTAAATTTTTATTGTTGCCTTTATTTGTTCATAATTGCAGCTCTTACTTTATTGAAATCGCTTGATGCATAGTAAATTTTATTCCAGTCTCTTGTTTTCATTCTGATTGTGCCTTATTTGTTAAATGTGTTTCTTATTTGTAGTAAATTATTGGATTTTGCTTTCTTATTCACTTTATCATTCCCTTTTGTTTCATTGAGGATGTTAACTCTTTTACATATAAGTTTAGAACTTTTAGGTCTGTATTTCCTTCTACTTCTTTTGCATTAATTCCTCCCTTTTTGCTTTTAAGTCAGTACTTGGTATCTGATTTTCTCTTTGTTTGTACCAATTTGATTCCAGTCTACTCCAAATAGGGCTCTTTATCTTCCTATTTTCTTGACAAATCCAATGCATCTTTATTTTATTTAAATCATTATTCTTTCTTATTTTTGGTGTATAATTGATTGTAAGTACATATGTATATGTTTGTATTTCGTGCATTATCCTCTACCCTCTTCTGATTCAGGTAAGATGGAAATTTAGAATCCTTTGTGCCCTTTCTTTGCCCTGACACAATCTTTCAATGTTTAGTAATATTTTCCAGTGCCCTTTATCAGGAAGTGTTCACTTATATCTTTTCTGAAATAAATTTCTTTTACTCAAGACTTTTGCATTAATATAATCTAGATATCTCCTTGTGTCTCTTCCCTCCTTCATGGCAGACAGCCATCCTTTATTGCAAAGAATTTTAAAATGAAAAGAAAAAAGAGAAAAAAATTAAAGACCTCTGTAAAGGAGTTCCAGACTCAGAAAACTGGCAAAGATTACACAAGTTGGCAATAGTCAATATTGAAGGGGTTATAGAAAAACAGAAACACTGATGCATCATTTATGGATCTGTGAGTTATTTCAGCCATTGTGAAAAACAATTTGGAATTATGCAAATGAAGAAATTAAAATCTCTATTGTGTTACACATTCCAGAGATTCCTCTGTTAGGTATGTACCCCCAGAGGTTCATTGATGTAAATAAAGACTACATTTAAACTAACATATTTGTAGCAGCCCTTTTTGTGTTAACTAAGAAATGGAAACAAAGAATGTGCTTATCAATTGGGGAATGTCTTAATTAATTGTAGCAAATAAATGTAATGGAATACTACTATAAGAAAGTATGGGTAGGATTAATACAGAGAAACATGGAGAAGTTTTCATGTACAGACACAAAGTGAATGAGTAGGGCCAGAAAAACTAATATTCAGAATGATAACAATGTAAATGGGAAGAACAACCACAAAACAATAAAAAAAATGTTGCAAAAGTATAAATAAGAAGCTTGGCTCTAAAGAAGAGATATGAAAAGATACTACCGCTTGCTCCCCAGCCCTAGTCAGATAGGCAGGACACAGGTTGTGAAACAATGCATAGTAATGTCAGATTTTTTCTTGATGTATTGGTTAGTTTTGCTGAGTTTTTCCTTTTCTGTTTTTTGGTTAAGAAATTGTTATAAGGGGTGATTCTCTGGGAGGGGGAAAAAGAGGAAGGGATACAGGGGGAAACTCTGGGTGATATAAAATCAAAATATATCAATAAAATGTTTTAAAGGAAAACAACCCGATACCTACCCCTAAAAATTTGCAGTCTTGGACATTTGTAGACATATCAAAAAAAGTTGTTCCAGACTTGATCCTTTGAGTGCTGAAGGTCATTGCCCATCATTTCAGTTATCCATACAAAGAAATAACTGTTCTCTTACCTTTGTTTTCTCATTGAATCCTCTAATAGATTTCAAATAGAAAGAAACCTCAATTTCTATTTAGTCCAAATCCTACCCAAGGCCTAAGTATCCCTAACATTTCCAACAAATGGCCAACTGATCACTGATCAAACACCTATAGGCATAAGGATCTCAATCTACTTTTATGCAATTTTAATGTTTAGTTATTTTTATCACTGTCAAGCTAAAACCTTTTTCCACGTAACTTTCATCCATTGGTACTAGTGCTATTTTTCTTGGGTCAACTAAAGCACGTATAACCTCTCTTCCATGTGACAGCTCTTCAAAGACTTGGGAATAATTCTTGTGTACCTCCTAAGTTTTCTTTTCTAAAGAGTAAAAGTTGGCAGTTCTTGCAACCGGTTTTCGAATGGCATGGGTCCTAGCTCTTTTACCATCCTGCTCACCTTCTTCTCACTGAGTACCATTGTCTCAGTCTAGCCATGATGGTATGTATTTTAAGTAGGCTATAATGTTGAACCATGCCAAAGTTCCTTTAAAAATAATATAAATACAGCATATCCATTGATTTTTTCTGATGAATATATTTTTCTTTTCAGAAAGGAATAATGTGTTAGCTAGAAATGATTTGCACTTAATTAAATCTTGACATTTTTCTTCAGATAGGTTCTGTTCACTTCAACATGGTCCTGTGGAAAGGATACAATTTGGTAGTAAGAAGACATGAGTTATGAGTCCTAGCCCTAGCTGTGGCACTAATGAGGTATGTGTCTTTGGACAAATCACTTTATTTCTGCAATAATTTCCTTTTCTGTCTGATAAAGGGTCAGACTAGTTTGTATCTAAGCTCCTTTTCAGCTCCATGACTTCATATGAATTAATGTAAGTGCCCAGTGATCCTTCCCTTAATGAAATATTCCATCAGCTCCTCCAGGAAAAGGGAAACTCAGTGATCTGTAGTTCCCGGGGTCCACTCTGGAACTCATCCCATATGGATGGAAGTCATACTGGCAATCCTCCAGCCCTCCAGCACAGTGGCTGTTTGTTGTGATACTTTCCACATTTTGACAACAGTTCCCCAATTTCACCCTTGAGTTCCTTCAAAACACTTGGGTGGTTGCCATCTAGTCTGGGCCATTTATCCAAATCTAGTTTGTCGATTAGGTCTATAGCATCCTGCAAATTTACCACAATTTGGCTGAGTAACTCCAACTCCTCTGCCTTAAAGGACTTTTCTTTATGTGAACCTCTCTTTAGTGAAAAATAATGGCCAAGAATTCGTTTGTATCCCTTGTTTCCATCACTGAAGGTCTTTTTTGCACCCTGACACTCAAATGGGCCTGCTCTAGATATATTCCTGCCTTTGATGGGAATAGTGAAACTCTTGTTGACCGTAGACAAATGTATTAAGTCTTCCTCACATTCCACATTGGCACTTTGGGGGCAGTCACTCATAGTCCAAGCCACTGATGAGAAGTCCCTCCCATACACCTAACAGGAATGATCATATAGACATTAGATTCAGAGCTTAAAGGGTATCTGATTCTACTCTCTTGTTTTCTAGATGAAGACAGGAAGAGGTAGCGTGGAGTAGTAGAAAGAGGACTGAATTTGGAGTCAGAGGATCCTTTGCTCTGTCATTTAGGTTAGTGATCACCAACAAATCACTTCATCTCCCTGGGCCTCAGTTTACATATATGTAAGGTGAAGGGGTCAGACTAGATCATTTTTCTGATGTCCCTTCAAGATCAAAATCTTATAGTCTTTGGAAAGAAATCCAGAGAGGTGTCGTGCCTTGCCCAATGTCAAATAGGTAGTAAGTGGCTGAGCCAAGATATCTGATTAGAATGATAGGACTCAGCTAGAGCCTCAAGTATTCCCTACTCTCAGGCTAGTAGATATTGGAGTCCTTAAGATATGTTTCCTTCAGCTAGATTTAGGGTTCCCAAGATACCTGAGATATTACTACTGATTCTTCTTCTTTGCCCACTACTATTGACTAGTATTGATCCAGTTATGATGAGACTAGAACTGTCCCCATCTTTTCATACTCTGGCAGAGCTGTAACAGAATACTGCACTTCCCCGCTTCTCTTATCCCATTCCCTTCCTACTTTGTTGTAGGGTAAAACAGATTTCTACACTCAACTGAGTATGTACGTTATTCTCTCTTTGAGCCAATTATGATGAGAGTAAAGTTCAAGCACTTCTCTCTACCTCTCTCATCTTCTCCTTTACTGTAAAAGCATTTTTGCACCTCTTTTATATGAGATAATTTATCCCATTCTACCTCTCCCTTCCCCCTTCTCCCAGTGCATTCTTCTTTATCACCTCTTAACTTTCTTTTTTTAGATATCCCATCATATCAACTCACAATTATGCCCTTTCTCTGTGTATATTCATAACTGTCCTAATAATGATAAAGTTCTTAGGAGTAGCATCTTTCCAAGGAGGAATGTAAACAGTTTCACCTTATTGAATCCTTTATGATTTCTCTTTCCTGCTTACCTTTTTATGCTTCCTTTCGAGTCTTGTGTTTGAAAGTCAAATTTTCATTCAACTCTAGTCTTTTCATCAGGAATGCTTGAAAGTCCTCTATTTCATTAAATATTCATCCCCCCCCAAGACTTATACTCAGTTTTGCTGGGTAGATGATTCTTGGTTGTAATCCTAGCTTTTTGCCCCCTGATCCTTTGACGTAGAAGCTACTAAATCCTGTGTTATCCTCACTGTGTCTCCACAATATTTGAATAGTTTCTTTCTGGCTTCTTGAGGTATTTTCTCCTTTACCTAAGAGGTCTGTAATTTGGTTATAATATTCCTGCTTTGATATTCTAGAACCAGAGAGTAAAGCTCGTTTTTTTTTCTAAAAAGAAATGACCGGGGGTGAGGGGGTGATTTCAAGAAAATATAGCAAGACCTATATGAATTGATGCAAAGTGAAGTGAGAAGAACTGGAAAGTCATTGTGGACAGTAATAACAATGTTGTAATGATAATAACTGTGAAAGACTTCGCTACTCTGGTCAATACAATGATCCAAGACAATTCCAAAGGACTTGTGATGAAAATAATACCATCCACCACCCAGAGAGAGGGAAATGATTAATTCTGCGTACAAATCGGAGTATATATTTTTTTCATTTTCTTTATTTCTTTTTGCTTTTTTGTGATATGGCTAATATGAAATATGTTATGCATGACTTCACATGCATAATTGATATCATATTGCTTACCTTCTCAGTGGGTGCGAGGGAGGAAGAGAATCTGGAATTCAAAATTAAAAACAAAAAAATTAAACATAAATAAATAAGAAATAAAAAAGAGGATGAATGTGAGAAACAAGGTCTAGAAGCATAAGACTTATAGAATTGGACCTGAAAGTGACCTTAAAGATCATCTAGTTTAACCTCCTTCCCTTTATATAGAAGAAAGTTAAGATCGATTTTAGAGAGGTGACTTGCCCAAGGTCACCCAAATAGTAAGAGGGACAGTCAGGATTCTAGCAGAAGTCAATTCTAAATCCAGCCATCTTTATACTGTATCCCAGTAGAGAAATCGAGAGGTCACAGTATCATCTCTGCCCATTAACTTCCCCAGCATCCTTCAAGTCCCAGCTAAAATCTTACCTTCTGAGAAGCTTTTTCCAGTCCCCATTAGTGCTACTATCTTCCTCCTGTTGATCTTCTCCAATTTATCCCAAATATATCTTGTTTGTTCATAGTTGTTTACATAATGTCTCCCCATTAGACTGTGAAGTTCTTGAGAGTAGAAACTATCTTTTGCTTTCCTTTGTCTCCATAGCTCTTAGCACAGTGCCAGGTATACAGTAGGCACTTAATAAGTGTTTGTTGACTCTAGAGTAGAAATGAAGGTCATAGGATGATAGATATAGGGCAAGGGTACTTCTATTTACTCTGAGGAGGGGTGGAGAAAAGGGACCAGCAGAGCTGCAGCCACTGTTGCCAGCATGATCTCCTCTATGCCAACTTTGGGGGTAGAGGGGAAATGGTATCTGGTGAAAGTAGATCCACTTTTCCCTAGTAGGAAGTCATTTCAGTTGAGAAGACTAAGGGGTACAGGACACTAGGAGGTGGCAAAGAGCAAATTGACCAGTGGTTGGTACTGAGGTGGGAAGCATATTCCCAGAGAAAGTATCATTCCCTACTCTATATGTTGGCATAAGGGACTCTTTTTCCTCCTTCATTGACTGAATTCTTCTGAACCCTTACTCAAATGCCACCTCCTCAAGGAAGCCTCTGAGACACTTGGTCAGTAATGACCTTGGCCCTCAGATCTCAAACTGCACTCTGGCTGTCCAAGGCACTTATATGCATTTTTTATCTCCCTTATCCTCAGCTAGTAGAGAGCTCAAAATAGAGTTAATAATTAAAATATATTTTTGAATGGATAAATAAATGGATGACTAGGTGTCACCACATAACAAAGAAGAGCCATGAGCCCTAACCCTTAGATGAAGAACATTAGCCCTGATCAGTGGCCTCAGCACAAGGTCAGACTTTGGAAATTGGGCTGCTCTCTGTGCTGCTTCAGGGCTTAACTGCAGTTTGTTCTTATAGTCACTCATAATGCAGCCCCAGCACTGACACATTCATATCTTCTTATATATCCAGTTCACTTTCTCAGCTGTCTCAATAGGGGAAATTCAAGGTCAGAACAAACAAACATATAAAATCAATTTTACCTAAGGGGAAAAAAACTCCTCTTACAAAACTATTGGTTGATAGCCATCTTCCCTGTGTTGGTTAAACACGTTGGCTGATCCAGAAAAAGGCTGTTGACAAAGTAGTGCATCTCTGCAGCCCTGACAAACAAGACTCTTTAAAAGATCATCTAAAAAAACCCACCTTCTCCTTTTTCCTCTCCTCCTCCCTATCTCTGTCTCTCTAGCTTTGTTTCTATGTTTCTGCCTCTATCAATTTAAGCACTTAACACAGTGTGTGGCATGCAGTAAGCCTTTAATAAATGCTGGTTAACTCTCTCTCTCTCTCTCTCTCTCTCTCTGACACACACACACACACACACACACACACACACACACACACACACCCCTTTTAAAATATGGTATGCGGGAAAGTGCTAGGTTTAAAGTCAGAGAATATGGGTTTGAATTTCAGTATTTTTAAATACTATCTATGTGACCTTATCAAGTCACTTAGTCTCTATGGTATTTGGCTTCTCATTTGTATTATAAAGGTATTGGGCTAGATGTTATCTATTTATCTATCTATCTAGCTACACACAATACATATATATACATATGTATGCACATACATATATGTGTATTACAGTATATATGTATATACAATATGTATATGTTATTTTGATAACTTTCCAATTGGTTTCCTTTGTGATTTTATGTAATTTAATGTATGCATTTAGATGATCTTTAAGGTTCCTTCTATCTCTAAATCAAGAGTTCCAACCTTAAGAACACAGACTCCTATGTCTGTGATTTTGGGTGGAGAAAAAATGCATCTTTAATTTTTTACTATGTATTGGTTTCCTTTGCAATTCCTATGTATTTTATTTTATGCATTTGGGAAAGGGTCCATGGACTACAACAGACTGTCACAGGGGTCCATGACACAAGAAAGGTGAAGAATTCCTGAATTAAATCTCCCTCTGTTCCTGTCTGATTCTTCCACCTTCCCTCTTCTTTAGTTGCCTGTGTCTCCCTCCCTCCATTCTTCCTTCTGTTGAAATAGTCTTACAAAGAAACAATGATTCCATTGCCAGAAAGCCTAAATTCCTCAATCAAAATCTAATTAATGAATATGAATCAATAGGAAATAATCATTTGAAGAAACCGATTCATAAATTCTTGAATACTTTGAAGTATGAGGAAGGTAGGGGTGTGTGTGTGTGTGTGTGTGTGTGTGTGTGTGTGTGTGTGTGTGTGTATGCTGCAAGTGCACATGTGTTTTTGCCATTCTGGTGAGAAAGCCCCTTCTCTTCTACCCCCTCACCCCAACACCCTCATTTCCTGGTAGGACAGGAATGATCTCCATGTTCCCTTCCAGAACTCACATCCTGTGTTTTTTCTTCCTAGTTATCTAGCAGCTCGTATGGGATATAAAAGGAAAGTAAGAAAATAATGCATAACATGTGTACAGTATTTTAAAGTTTTCAAATTGTTTGAACCTCCATGATCTCATTTGATCTTCTAGAGAACATGCGATGTTAAAGCTAGAAAGAACCCTAGTGATACTCCAGGTCAGTCCTTCATTTAGGGAGCAAAGTAGGGTTCAGAGAGAAGTAACTTGAAGAAGTCACACAGAGAATTAGTAGCAAAACAGTCTGGAACCCAGGTCTCCCTGAGCCCAGGCCAGTAAGTACCCACTATGACATAATGCTCATTGTAAAGGTTGATGTTGTATGAATGAATGAAAACCTTATTTCAGGGCCCCACAGCCTTGGAGAGAGACCAGCATGAATCTAAGTAACCCCATCTTTCAAACCTGGCTGATTCAGCACCATTTGTATAGATAGAGCACAGGCCATCAACTGACAATTTGCCAGTTTTAAATGACTGGTAACAGCCATTTTCCCATTCACCTCAGCCCCAGGGGCTCATGGAGGACAGATGGCAGGCTGAGGCCAAGGCAGGTTGAAGGCACTACTTGCCACTGTGGATTGAGCATCAAAATAAATGTGTTGTTTTGTGTCAAAGAAAAACATTGTCTCTCCCTCAGACTATCTTCCCCTGGGAACTGGACAGTAGCATCCTATATTCTTCATTCTGCATCTTGTTTGAAAAGGGGAAAAAAGAAAGAAAACAATAAGCAAAATATTCCCAGAATGTCAGGAATATTTTCTGATTGTCCCAGTAATTCAATTCAATAAGCATTTGTTAAATCCCTACTCTGTGCAACGCACTGTGCTGGTCCTCACCCCATTCCCTCTGCTCAGCCTTCTAATCCCCTCCATTTACACTGTATATATCTTGTTCATACCTAGTAGTTTGTATGTTGTCTCCCCATTACAACATGAGCTCCTTGAGGCCTGGGACCTTTATGTTGCCCTTCTTTGTATACCCAGACCAGTACTTGAAATGCTTGTTGACCAACTAACTGTTTGGAACATACAAGTTCGGGGAAAAAAATAACCCAGACCCTACCCTTGAGGAGCTGAAAATATTATACTGGGATGAAAGAAGATGTAACATGTACATAGATAAATAAACACAAAATAAATTGAGGAGGGAGAAAACATTGACAACTGTGGGCATCAAAGAAGGTCTCTCATGGGAAGTGGCATGGGACCTGAGTATTGAAAGAGGGTAGGAATTCTAACAGGCAAAAGAAAGGAGGGAATGCATTCTAAACATGGGAGATGACTTATAAGAATGCGCAGAGGCCAGAGATAGACTGTTATTTGGGTCATAAGTAGTAATCCAATATTGCTGTAGTGTAGAGTTTGTAAAGGGGAGTAGAAAGGTGGGCAGGAACAATATTGTGGAATGCTTTAAATGTTATGACGAGAAGTTTGTATTTTATCCTACAAACAATGGAGAACCATTGAAGGCAGTGGATTTGTTTGTTTGTGCTAAGTGGATGAGAGACATGGTGAGAGTTATGTATTAGGAAGGTGATTCGGACAATTGCATTCAAAATGGCTCAAAAAGAGGAGATACCAGAAATAGGGAAATCAATTAGAAGGCTATTCACGTAGGCCAGTTGAGAGGTGATGAAGGTCTGAGTAAATATGGTTATCGTGTGTGTAGAAAGAACAGTTTGGATTCAACAAATATCATAGAGAATCAAGATGATTTGGTGACTGATTGATTTGGGGAAGGAAGAAAAGAAAGAGCCCCAGATGAATTTCCTATTATGCATCTGGGTACGTGGAAGAGTGGCAGGCCCTCGGTATAAACATAGATGTTTGAAGTAATGACCAGTGGGTGGGGGGGAATGGAGTTCTGCTTGGGACTTATTGAGTTTGAGATAATGAAGGAACATCTGTGAAAAGATGTCTATTAGGCAGCTGACTATGCAGAACCAGAATTCAAAGGAGAGATTGTGGCTGAATATATTGATCTGGGATTGACCTGACACCATCAGCATACATAGCGAATGTACCAGGCATGCTATCACACCTTGGGGGAACATTCCCATCTGCCCTTGCCCTCTGAGAGGGCTTTTCCTGACTTCTTCATATTCATCACTTCTTGTCGTGGAGTAAAATACATTCATGTACCAGAATTTGTTAAATTCTGCCATAGCTAATTGGTATCTACTTTGTTTCTAATTCTTTGCTGCCATAAAAAGTAGCTATAGAATATTCATCGTATATGAGACTTTTCTTCTAGTCTTTGACCTACTTTAAGTATGCGCTAACAGTGGGATTTCTGAGACTAAGTGTATAAGCATTTTAGTGACTTTTGTTTAGCATAAATCCAAATTGCTTCCCAGAATGGTTAGGACATTTCACAGGTACACTAAGACATCAGTTCTATCGTGAACTTGTCCGTCTTTCTGCAGTCATTCCAATATTGACTACTCACACCTTTCACTATCTTTGCCTTTTTGTTATGTAAGAGGTGAAACTTTAGATTTACATTTCTCTTATTATTAGTGATTTAGAACAATCTTTCATATGGTCGTTAATAGTTTTCAGGGACTGCTACTTTGTATCCTTTGATAGCTTATTTACTAAGGAATGGCTTTCAGATACATATTTGTATGAATTTCCTATATATCTTGGACATCAGACTTTTATCAGAAGTATTTGATGCAAAGATTTCTCTCCTCTCCCCAAAAAATGACATCTTTCCATTATTATCATAGTTGCATTGATTTTGTTTGTATGAAAGATATTATTTCATTCAATTGAAACTATTTTATCTTTCATGGTTGTTTTTCTCTGTTCTTCATTTGCTTATGAATTCTCCTCATTGTCATAGCTAAGAAAGGTAGAATCTAAATAATTCCCATAAGAATTCAAGTTTTTTTTTCTAGTAATGATGAAAATTTGACCAAAAAGGGCCTGTTTTCAGAAACTGAGAAGCTCCAAGAGACTGAAGGTTAAAAAGGAAAAAAGATTTGAAACCCTTTTAATTGTGTTGTCATCTTGCCTATATTCATGATACCTTCTGTTACTGTAAACACATTAAAAAGTACATGTCTCCTTGTGTGTTATTCTCAATGGTCCTGGAAGGGGAGTCAAAACACTTCTTGTTCCTTGTCCTTTCCAGACTCTCCCTTTACTACCATCAATCAGTGACATCTCTTTAAAAAAAAGTGATCTCAACTAAAATTTTCTATGCAAACCTGATCATGGTAACTGTAGTCTACTGGCAACTGGAACACTTTTCCTCTTTTCTCAAGGAGTTCAGCCCCCGGTTTAAAATCTTCCTCCCTTCTCCAACTTCTGCCCTTATTCTAGGGGACTTCAACCTCCACATTGATGGTCCCTCAAAATATATAACCTTTCAGTTCCTTAATCTTCTCAAATCTCATGACCTACTCCTTTATTCTAACTGAGCCACACATAGGGATGGGATCTTACTATTACCCACTAGTGTTCCAATCAATTAATCAATAAGCATATATTATGTGCCCTCTATGTGCCAGGCATTGTGCTAAAAAAGAAGCAAAAGACAGTCCCTGCCGTCAAGTAGTTTATAATCTAATAACATGCAAACAAATATATATGAACAAACTAAATACAAGATAAATAGGAAATAATTAACAGAGAGAAGGCCCTAGATTTAAAAATGGTTGGGAAAGACTTCCTGTAACCACTTCAATAAATAAAAATTCTATCTTTTTGACTATAACTTCCTATTATTCCATCTTTCCTTATGTCTCATCCTTCCTAAATCTATTGTCTGTCCTACATGAGATCTCCTTCAATCCTTCCCCAACTCAATACCATCTCAGGCCATTATTCCTCCGGTCCGACTTCAATTCCATACATCTCTGCTCAACCCTTAGTGGTAGTAAATTCATCTCTATATTGTTCTCCACTCTCTTGTCCACTCATTCCTTGCCAAATTCAGCCCTGGATTACTCTTTCCTGCTCCCACTTGAATGCTTCTGAACTGTGCACTGGTAAAAACGCAAGTTATTCAATTTCTATTGGGTCTTCACTACAGTTAGACAATCCTTTTATTCCTCTCCAATTGATTCCTTATCATACTCCACATAGAAATGATTTCAAACTGTCTTTCCTGGAGTCTCCCACCCACTCCCCTCACATTCCCCAACCATGAACTAACCCTATTACATTACTGAGAAAATTGTGGCCATCTAGCATGAGCTCCCTCTGCTCTGCTTTTTTCACCTCAAAATCCTTTGATATCACCTTCCAATTCTTTCTTCCTTTCTACCAATTGGGTCATTCCTTTCCCGTTTAGCTTGTTGGTAAATCATCCATACAATATCCCTAACCATGGATGCTAACCACAGCTCTGTTGTAGGCCTCCTCTTTTCTCTCTATAAATTCTAGGTGACTTTATTAACTCCCATGGATTTAATTATCATCTCTATCCCAATCACTCACCAATTTATATATCAAGTACCTGCCTTTCCTTTCAATTGACTACTGGACAATTAAAAGTGAATGTTCTTAAGCCATTTTAAAATCAACATACCCAAAAGAGAATTCATTCGCCTTCTTTCCTCCCAAACTTATCCCTCTTCTAAATTTCCCTATTTGTCAAAGGTGACATGATTCTTCTAGTCTTCCTGATTTGTAACTTTGGCATTATCCTCAAACTCTTTATTCTCCTTTATCCTACATATTGAATCAGTTGCCAAGTGTTGACATTTCTATCTTTATAACATCTCCCCAATCCAATCCATTCTCTCTACACACACAGCTGCTACCTTAGCCCAAGTCCTTATTACCTCTCTCCCAGCTAATTGAAATAGCTTCCTCCATGGCCTCTGTGCCATAAGTCCCCATCCCAACCCATCCTTCACACTGCTGGTAATGTTACTTTTCTTAAATGCATATCTGACCATGTTTCTTCCTTATTCAGTCAATTCTGGTAGTTCCCTATCACCTCCAGGATAAAATATAAATTCCTCCATTAAGCTTTTAAATCCCTTTATATCCTGGACCAAACTTGTATTTCTAACCTCACTGTACACTATTGTCTCTCCCATGCTCTTCAACAGAGCTTTACCGGTTTTCTCTCTGTTCCCCTTATACAACACTCCAATTCGAGTCTCCATGCATTTGCATCATCCCTTATACTTGAAATGCACTCCCTCCTCACCTCTCTTTCTCCCTCCATAAACATAAAGTTGATTGGCCATTTGTTGAGTTATAGAGATGCATGCTGGACTCTTTGAGACAACAAGCCACTCCTACCCTGACACGACTGTATCTGAACATGAGCAACTCCCACAAAATTCACCACAAAGTACAATGAAGATGAAACCCAGTACATACAAGAGGTGAGATCCTGAGGGCTTTTCGGATGAACTCCTCAATGGCCCCATCTCACCTTATTCCTTTTCTTAGCAGGAGCTTCCAAACAGTGCCAAAAGCTCTCCTCTTAAGGTCTCTCCTACTTCTCCCTCAAACCAATCCCATGCTTGCCCCAGGTGCCAGGATTTCTATTATGACTCTTAGACTCTTGAAATCATGCTTAGAATTAGAGGCTACTTTTCAGATTTCATTGTCCATATCCTTGTATAGATTTCTCACTCATCAATGATTACTTGGGTGCTTGGAATGAGCAACAAGGATGCAAAAACTTGGGTTGGAATGAGTTCTATTTCCATTTTCACTTGTGTTACTGTGATCAGGGAGACAGGGCAATAGGGCTAGAAGAGCAGGAAGGAAGCCACTGTTGCCAAATAGCCCTAGAAAGGACAATGATCTATCTCCTACTCTGAGAATGCTATGGGAAGAATATCAAA
Organism: Trichosurus vulpecula; assembly: GCF_011100635.1. Classification (NCBI taxonomy): domain Eukaryota; kingdom Metazoa; phylum Chordata; class Mammalia; order Diprotodontia; family Phalangeridae; genus Trichosurus; species Trichosurus vulpecula. The sequence goes on from NC_050581.1 coordinate 80,594,691, forward strand.
GCAGGAAAAGCATAGACTTATGGCCTGGTCTTCTTTAAACTGGCTTTCATACTGTAAGTCTGTTGATAGGAAAGAGAGCAATGGAGCTAAAAGAGACCTCTTCATAGTAGGGCAAAGCAGCCTGGGCGGTGGGGGGGGGGGGCCTTCGGTTGCCTGTATGGCTTCCACTATATATGTTGATTTTGTTCAACCCTGGACTTACATTCAGGAGACCTGTGTTCAAATCTTGCTTCCCATGCTCACTAGCTGTATAAGGGTAGACAGATTTCTTAACATCATTGTGTCTCATATTCTTTATTTGAAAAATTAGGACAAAAAATGCTTGCATAATTCTAGATGGCCTTTTGTTGTTGTTCAGTTGTGTCATGATCTTCACGGCCCCATGGACTTTCTGTCCATGGGATTTTCTTGGCAAAGATACTGGAATGGTTTGCCATTTCCTTCTTCAGTGTGACCCCGTTATACAAATGAGAAACTGAGGCATATAAGGTTAAGCGACTTACCCAGGGTCAGTCACACAGTTAGTAAGTGTCTGAAGCTAGATTTGCACTCAGATCTTCCTGACTCCAGGACAGGTGCTGTACCACTGTACCACCTAGCTGCCTTTTAGGGCTCCTTAAACTCTAATTCTGTGATCCTATGTTTCTGCCTCACTGAGCTATTATAAGGAAAGTTCCTTGTAAATGAGCTAGACGAATGTGAGGTATTATTAACATTCTTACTCCTCCAGGAAATTCTTATATGTTGGCCTGAGGTCTTTGGCTCTGAGAACACCTAAGGGCCTGGCAGTGATGACTGTGTTCTAAAGTCAGAAACAGCCACATCCTTGGACTCTTCTGAACTCTCTTCTCTGGAACATGCATGAGGAAGATTATGCATCACTTGTTAAATACTGAATGAGCCTGGAAGTAGCCAGCAGAGGACCCTGATATCCTGTTAGTTATTTATCCTTCATTTCCTTACTTGCAAAGTGGGACTGCAAATCTGTGTTTACCTTCCTAGAAAGTGATAGAACATACGTTGGACAATGTTTCCCCTTTGCATGCTGCCTCAGATTCCCATTATATAGCATTTGTCTGAAATTCTGGATTTGTCATTTTTACTCTATTTGCATTAGACAAATGTGATTTGAGCTGGATGTGTGTATAACCACTGGAACTGGATAATGCTCTAATAAGCTGCTCATGTCTTAAAGCCATTCACTGCTGAGAACCTTCATCAGACTAATGCAGTGTTTGAAATTCAAATGTTTTTCAAATAGCTTTGACTCTGTTTATGTATGGGTTGTGATATATTTTTTTTCTCTCCTTTGTTTTCCCAGCCCTGACTTTGGAGCTAAAAATCCCATTAACTCTCCATTCAAGGAGCAACCTGTCATTTCTTCCAGAGGCCAATTCCCTACTGGAAAGCAAGGGAAGCAATTCTGTATAATCCTATTGGCAGTTTGTTAAACTGATCAGCACATCTCTGAGGAGAGATCTTCCCTGCCGCAAGAGGAGAATGCACAAAAGGAGAAATCAATTTCCGATATAGCTCTGCTAAACCAGGCTCCAAACAAACTCGTGTTAGATCGATGTCCTTCTATGAACTTGCACCAAATGGAAGCTTCTTAGGAGTGAGCCCTCGTTACTATCGGCCCCATTCCTTTGGCCCCATTAAAGAAATCAAAGTGAATTTAAGTTATCCAGTTTGGGCCACTTATCACTGAATTATTCCGAAATTGGCCAGGTGTTTTCAATAGTAGGAGACTAAGTGCTAGCTGTTTCTGAATGTGACTGAGTGAAAGGATAGAGAGACCATATATTAAGCTCTTTGAAAAGAGAAGGGGGTACTGGGTTGGTTTCAGTGCTAGGAAGCTGCACAAAGAATCTCATTCCCATTAAATCCAGGGTCTGATGCAGATCTTTCCCCTTGCTAATTTCTAGAATTGTAAAATCATAAAATAGCAATACAGCAAGGGACCTCAGAGGACATCCAGCCCAACCCTTTCATTTAAAAAGGAGGAAAATGAGAGCCTATGAGGCAAATGACTAGGTTAGTTCAAACATTCAGGTAGACAGAGGTAAGGTCAGGCCTGGAGCTCCAGTCTCCTGCCTTCTGGCCAGTGCTGTGCTGCTATCTTGCTTCTAAGTCAATTAACAAGTCAACTAACTTCCCTCAGCCTCTGGTTTCCTCCCATGAAATGGGTATAATCACAGTACCTACCTTCCAGGGTTGTTATGAAGATCATATGAGATAATAATTGTAAAGCATTTAACATAGTGCCTGGCACATAGCTGTTGTTGCTGGGGTTCATCCTTCATTTTTTGAAGAGGATCAATGGCCTGAATTGGATTTAAGTGAAACAGTGCTGTACAAAGTTGTCAGCCTCACTCTCTTCTCCAAAGTTGTCAAAGTCCGGTGGCAGGACAAAGGTCAGGATGACCTGTGATTGCTTGGGATGCAGGGGATCCAGAAGCAATGGTAGAATGTGTATGATTACGGCTCTCAGAGCAAGAGTTAGAAAGTGGAGGGTGGGGTGGGGAGAAGATACATTAGAGAGAAATAGATTTTTTAAAGAAAGAAGCATATTTTACTGTATTCACACCCAACAAAACTTCAAAGACAATCCTTGTTTTATAGATCAGGGCCTTAGGTGGGTGAAGCAACCCCAAGTAGGAGGGGAAAAGGGAAAGAAAACCCCAGTTCTTGGGGTTGAGAGAAAATGAGGATGTGAAATGTGGGGAGGGGCCAGGAATTGAGTTTTTGACTCCCTAAGTTCTCACGCTCCAAGGGGAAGGGGCACGAGATGCAAAGATAGGGCCCGGGCCTCTGCCAAGCCAAAACAGCCTTTTCACTGTTTTTCCATGCAATATTTCCAGTAACCATACCTAATGCCTTTTCATAGGCTGTACCATTTGCCTGCAATACATGTCCTCTTCACCTCCACATCTTGGAAGGAATCCTTGCTTTTCTTCAAAGTTCACCTTAAACTCCATCTCTTATGTGAGGCCTTTCCTAATTCCCCTAGCTGCTAATACCTCTCTTTTCCTTCTCCCCAGAAAATACCTTGTTCTTATATTGTATATATTTTTCACGTACTTTGTGTACACTTACATGTGAACTGGCTATTTTGCTTAATAGAATGTAAACTCCCTGACTGCAGGGACAAATTTATGTTTCTCTCTTTATCTTAGTGTCTAGCCCACTGCCAGGCACACAGTAAGTGCTTAATAAATGCTTCCTCATTGATTGCTGACATCCAAAGGTCTTTTTCTGGCATTAAACATATCTAATAGAATTGTAGCATAGACTTGAGTGCCTACATAAGGTGCCCTGACAGGGAAGATCCCACCCTACTCCTGTGAACTGCCTGTCTCCTGCTCTTGGGCTGGTAAAGAGAGGAGGTTCTGGATTTTTTTGCTGCACAAAGAGGCAAACATTTTTCTAAAAGACTGTCTTGCTTGGGAACACAAAGACAATGGCATCCCCAATACATGCATTTTTTCAGTCTGGGTGCTACAACTCACAGTTGTTGCTTAGAGCTAACAAAAGGAAATAAGTAGATAGATGACAAATAAACAGATAAATAGATGAGTGAATGATTAAATTTTAAAAATTAAATAAATAAGTAAATGAAAATCTTATCACTCATTCGACTAAGAACTAAATTCAGTGTCTGCTAGTTTAAAACATATTTTAGCACCAATTCTGTTACTGCTCTTGGATGATTCAGGAGAGGAAAAAAAGGGACAGGAGGGGATGATGGAAACAGAGCTGGATTTGGCATCAGGAGAGGTCTCTGATCATGAGATTTAAAACTAAACGAAATCCCACCCCTCTAAATTTATAGATCTCTCTTCTTCCTCTTCTTCTTCTCTTCCTCTCTTTCTCCCTTTTCATATCCCATTTTATAGATGAGGAAAATGAGGCTGAGAAGATTATGTGACTTGCCCAAGGTTAGATAGCTTGTAAGTAAAAGGCATGAGATTCACCCCTAGGTCATAGGATCACAGGGCCATAGGATCTTCAATGTAAGTGCTAAAATACACCTCCAAAGTCCTTACTTTTCCAGATGAAGAAACTTGAGACCCAAGAAGACAAAGTGACAAGGCAGTAAGTATCAGAGTAAGTATCAGAGAACCCAGGTTCTCTGGCTTCAAATCCATTGATCTTGCTACACTAACTCTAGAGGCCAGTCCTGGCCCTAGTTCTTGCCAGTTGTAGGACTTTAAAACAAGTCACTCACTTCTCAGAGACTCAGTAGTCATCTGAAAAATGGAGGGGGGAGGACTGTGCTAGTCTCAGGGCCCTTCCCTCTCTAATAATCTGTGTTGTTGCTGTTGTTTGTCCTTCATTCTCCAAGAGGACCATGACATGAGGGAGGAGATGCCATGACCGAGGTAAAGGACTCTTCTCCCATTTATTATTTGCGTGACTTTGGACAAATCATTTAAGCTTTTTAGGGACCTCCAATGTATACCAATGTATTTTCCAAGGGATTTTCCAACTCTAAATCTAGGATGCTACAATCTATGATAAGATGGCCTTATGATAAGATCCCTTAAAATTGGCTATTTACTGGTTGGTGCTAGGGATTACTTTTCTAGCATCCTTTCCTTGCAGAATCAATCCATATTGGACCACTACACTGGGGCCTTAATGTCTGCCTGTGAAGAAACTACTTTGGGTCTCTTTTGAAAATTGTCTTTATGTTCTTTTAAAGGGAGTTCTTAATGTTATGGTCCAGTTAGCTTTAGCTGGTAACTGAGCAAAAGAGATAGGGTCCCTTTAAAAGCACAGAACAAGAGGTAGCTGAACCTGTTTGTGATGGTTGCCAAGGGAACCAGTAGGAGAACTGTTTAATGTGTAAATCTCACCCTTGTTTTTAAATTAGCAATTCTAATAGCTCACTTTTGTATGTGGTCCTTTCCTGACAATAGCCTTGTGAGCTATGTAATATAAATATTATGTTTTATTCCTATTTTACAGATGAAAAAACTAAGGCCTACTGAAAGGAAGTGATTTGGCTAAGAGCTTATAGCTAGTCTAGGCAGAGCCAGGGCTAGAATTTCTGACCCTGAGTCCAGAGCTTTTTCATTACATTTTCCTGCTTCCACAAATACTAGCCTTAAGTCTTGGAGGATAATAAGCAGTGGACAGTGGAGACTATGATAGGCTGTCTAGTAACCATAATGGTTTCTCTTCCCTTTGCCTGAGATTATATGGTTCCTGCCATCACAAAGGGATGTGAGTTTCTAGTTTTTCTTTTTCTTTCTCTTCCTATTGCTTCTGAGACCAAGAAAATAAAAAATCTATTTTATTTTATTTTTTTCTCTCTGACATGGCCATATCTCATTAAAATTATGAAATGACTGAACTTCATCTTGGGCACCCTCCCACCACCCTTTTAAGACCCTTCTGGGCCTCACAATGGCCATCCCCTGAGCATCTAGGACTTTCATTAGCTTCTTCTTTGCCAAAGAGGTCTGCATTTCCTGAGCAATGTTATGATCCCTGGCTCACCATTTTTAGAGCTCCATATTCCCAATCCCTACTTTCAACAACCCGTACCCTTAAGAGACATCAAGGTATGTTGGAATAGATGAAAAGGTTTTATTTTTTCATCTAAGCCATTTACTTTGATCAAGAGAAAATGAAAAATAAAAATAAAACTCTCATCATAAACATCCATAGTCCAGTAAAATAAATTCCCACATTTAGCCATGCCCCAAAATGTAGACAGGTAGATGGCAGTAGATAGAGCACTGGAGTCTGGAACCAGGAAGACCTGAGTTCAAATCCAGCTCAGACACTTACTCACAATGTGATCTTGGGCAATTGACCTTGACCTCACTGCCTCAGTTTCCTCATGTGTAAAATAAAGATAATAATAATAGCATCTACCTCTCAGGGTTGTTCAGAAGACAAAATGAGATAATATTTATAAAGCATCATATAAACCAACATCAGCTATTATTATTACTATGTCTTTCAAAGAGCTGAGAAGTCAAGAGATTTAGACTTGCCCTCTGTTTGCTTCTATTTAGCTGCTGGACATTGCCTTCATCACTTTATCTCTCTAGGCTTCAGTTTTGTCCTCAGTAAAATGAAGAGGTTGGATGACATGACTCCATAAGGTCCTTTACGGTACTAACCTTGTATGTTTCTATTCGGTAAATTTCTACATGGCCATAAGCCTGTCTTGGATTCAGGAAGTCACCACTGGAAAGAACCTTAAGACACAGAACAGAGAATATTAGAGCTTTAGGGACCTACATAGAACAGAAAATATTAATGGGATCTGAGGATGCTAGAAAGACCTATGAACACTAACTTTCTGAATCACAAAGGACCTTAGAACAGTAATAAGCGACATTTAGATTGCGCTTGAAAGTAAAAGAGAATTTTGATACTAGAAGGGACTCCAGATGTCATCTAGTCCAATCCTTCCTTTTATAGATGAGAGAACTCTGGTCCAGAGAAGGGAACCATGACAACAATAATAATATTGACTGGTGTTTATACAGTATATTGAGGTTTATAAAATGCATTTTACAAAAAGCATGAGGGTCTTGATAGGGGGATAGCACAGTGCATAAAATTCTGTACTTGGAGTCAGGAAGACCAGAGTCCAAATCTTGGCTTAAAAACTACTAATCATGTGACTCTGGGTAACTCAGCTAGCCTCACTCAGTCTCTATTTCGTCATGTGTAAAATGAGGATAATAGTCGCACCTACTTGTGAGGATCCAATATTTCAACAGTTCGGCTAGCAGCTGTTGTGGGGGTGAAAAACCAACACAAGCCCAACAACAAGAATGCTACCAGCATGCCGCAAAAGCCCAGGTTCTTTTAATCTGCTTTACTAAGGAAAGCAACATTAACAAGATTATTTTAATCCAACATACAAATATCACTCACTTAGTTCAGGGGAAAAGCCAGCACCCTGAACTTCAGAGCAAATACAAACAAAGTACAAACATCAACAGGCAGACCTTGTCTGATTCAAATCCCAATACATAGTTACCAGAGTTTAACAAAGTCCTAACATCCAGGTTTACGAGCTGGAGGGCTCTTAGCTACAGCTGCCCAGAGTCTTGGCATCAGCGTGTACCACTAAGAGTGAGAGCCCAGCGCAAATAGCTCTGTCTTCTCTTCTTATACTGTTTCAGATGTCATCAAACATCATCTGAATGACCAGAACTTGGGGTCTTATGATTGACTCTTGAGTTAGCACCTCCCCTTAGTGCCCTGGGAGCTTCACACTCACATAGGTTTAGCATCTGATAGGGGTTTGGGCCTGGGGCTTAGCACCTGGTAAGACTCAATGAAATACACTGAATTAATGAAAGGAAACAAAAGCCAAACTCTTCAAGGGCGCTTGGTTGAAGCGAGTGCTAAGAGCCCATTTTGCTTACCAACACATCCAATGAAATGGCATATGTAAAACACTACTAACGTTTGCCAGCTATTTACATGTTATCTCCTTTGAGCCTTACAACAACCTTGTGAGTAAATGCTATTATTATCCCCATTTTACTTATGAAGAAACTGAGGTAGAGAGAAGTGACCAGGGTCACATAGCTAATAAGTGTTTGACATGGGATTTGAACTCTACATTGAAAACTCTCTCCATCATGCCACCAGCTGGTGAGAAAGCCATGCCTTCCACCTTGGTCTCTGGACTCCTAAGCCAGGATTTTCAACTATATCCAACTGCTTTTCTCTCTCCAGACCTGGACAGAATTACCTCAACCTTGAAGCCCATTCGGCATGACTGTCAGTCACCCTTTGAAGATTCAGTCATACGTATTTGAATATATTTAGTATTGGTGGCAAAAAAGAGAATTTTTTTACAGTGAAATCCTTTGTTTTGACAAGCCCCAAAGCCAAAAAATATTTTTCAGCTAAACTTGAGTTAAACAGAATGGTAAATATTAATTAGGACCCCCAGGTAGCAGGGTTTGTGACTGTATTTGGTACCAAGTGTCCTGTGTAAGACATCACATTCTCTCTCTCTCTTCCTTCCAGCCTGGTACATACCTTGGATGTGCTGCTGATGGTTTGGTCATCTACTTTCCTGTTGAGAGCTGGGAGCAGTTCAACTATTGTTAGCAGGTATTCATCTGTAGTCTCAAGCCTGGAAGTATGTCATGAATCAAGGTCATTTGCTAAAACCCAGAGCCAGCATTCTGGGCCCCCAGGAAAATTGAGAGCAGATTTTGAGCTCTTGATGAATACAGGGACATCTGCAGCTAATGGTCTGTATGAATTAGGGGGCCAGCTCTGAAGCCCCAAGACATACCTCCCTCCAGGGGCTTGCTGCTTCCTTTCCACAACTATGTGATCTCTAAGGTCACTTCCAACTTCAGCACTGCAATTCTGCAAAAGTTTTGAGTAATATGTGTTCTCTCTCTCTTCCCCCCACCTTTCTCTCTCTCTCTCTCTCTCTCTCTCTCTCTCTCTCTCTCTCTCTCTCTCTCTCTCTCTCTCTCTCTCTCTCTCTCTCTCTCTCTCTCTCTCTCTCTTTCTCTCTCTCTCTCTTTCTCTCTCTCTCTCTCTCTCTCTCTCTCTCTCTCTCTCTCTCTCTCTCTCCCCCCTACCTCTATTACAGGCACCCACATATATAGTCCAACACCCAGTAGACTTACTCTGCGTAAGTCACTTGTAAAATGTCAGTGTGGCCTTAATGGATGTGTGGGTGTGGGTGAGGGGAGTGTGTTTCACTGGGAGTCAGGAAGGGGGAAGGTGTTTCCTGTGAAACATTCTATAAGCAGAGCCAACAGATTTTTTTTTCCTCCAGACAATTAAAATAACCATTTTGCAGAAGGAACCCAAATAGACACATGACTGTTTATTAGGCATGTAAAATAGCAGACTTGTTTAGCAGATTGTGTTGGAAAATTGGTTTGGCTTTGCCACAGGCCAAATAAACCTTTGCGTAGGGAAATGGAGACTACTCATTCTGGGTTTTAAGTTGATCCCCTCCTCCCTTTTACCTACATCATGGTGGAAACCCAGCACCTTTCTCTTCAGAGCTGGAGTCAGAGGGGATCCACTGGAATTCTGCCTTTGTTACTTACTCCCTGTGTGATCTTGGTCAAGTTGCTTCCCATCTCTGTGACTTGGTTTCCTCTTCAATTCTCATTGTCTCTTCCCAAAACTTTCTCTTAGTCTACCTCCACCACCCATTCTGGGAGATTTGGTCCTGCTCTGATCAGGGCATTAGCAAATCATAGACTCCTTGAATGTCAGTGTTGGAAGGGAACTTAAAAAACAGAACATCTATGAGGGTTTAGTTTTTTGGTATGTTTTTAAATTGTTCAAGATGGGAGAGGTGGGAGTAAGAGATAATGCTTATAGAATAAATAAAGAATAAAGAAAGGAAATAAAACATCAAATGTTAGAGTTAAAAGGAACTTCAGACACCATCTAATACAACCCCTTCATTTTACATATGAGGAGTTCAGGCCCAAAGAGGAATCAGAGATGACCTGGAGATCATCTAGTCTAACCCACCACTCTTTACATTTTACTGAGGCCTAATGAGATTAAATAACTTGCCCAGAGTCACAAAGGTAATAAATTGCAGAAGTGAGATTTGAACCCAGTTCTAGTACTCTCTTCACAGCACTAACCTGGAAATCGATTTATCCAGGCAGAATTAGGAATAAGCCTTATTCTCTCAGTAGAGATCCATAATTCTTAATCCAAACCCTATAGATCAAACAGTTTCCCTCTCCCTCTGTTTCTCATTTTCCCTCTCTTTTTTCCCTCTCATCTACTCTCTTCTCTCTCTCTTCCCTTCCTCTCCTCTTCTTTCTTCTCTCTTCCTCTCCCCTTTTCTTTTCTCCTTCTCTCCATCTCATCAAATATATTTAACATGTACACATCATGGAGGCTTGAAATGGGATTGGAAGCAGAACACAAGGGTGTAAACTGTAGAAAGAATGAATATATCATCCTGATTACAGATAAAACTTTCTTGTATACCTCTGATTGCTTTCTCTAAAGGGCCCTATAGGAGAGGCCCTGGGAAGCCAGTTTCCACAGTGCAGCAAATACATGCTTTCATGAGGTCCATCTGCCCAACAGAGTTTCCAGAAGTCCTAGGGCCTCAGTGTCAATGATGTGGGCACCCTGGAATATGAGAGATAGCAAACAGAACTGTACTACTTGGATGATGTCATGTCCCTTTTTCAAAGAAACTTAGGGGAGAAAGTTATTTTTTAAAACGCCAGTATAGAGAAAGCTCAAATGTGTAGGAACAAGATAGATGAGAAGCGTCAATATCTAGATAACTGAAAAAGGTTCTTACCACCTGATGTTTCCTCCCCTCTTCTTGGCAGTGACCCAGGCATGCCACAATGCTGGTAATCTGGTCTGCTTTAGCAGGTCAGGTTATCATTGACTTGAGCTCTAGTTGGTAACAGTGATGGAAAGACAGTGTGAACTGAGGAGCTGAAGCACTGAGGCCTGTTTGATCTTGATGTGTAAAGTTTTGCCTCCCTTAGAACCTGCCCATTCTCATTTGGGTCCAGAATACAGGGTCTTTACTGAGAATGGGGATTCCTTAGAAGGGCACCCAATGGTTTGTGTCTGTCTCTGGTCAATATGAGGGAGGTCTGAGTCACCAGACAGAATATGCCACTTGTTGCTGATTAGAACAATGTTGGTCTAGCTATCATCAGCACTTGTATAGATCTGAGGGTCCCTAGCTCTACTCTCTGTCCATCATCTGGACTAGGATAGCACTGACAAAGAAAACTCATGATCAATTTGAGGTAGAAGTAAGGAAAATTATTTTCCTATTAAATCAATAACCAATTATTAATTAGGATCCAGGCTTATTATTTCCTCAGTCAGGGACCAGCCCCTGTAGGCTAGTCAGTCAGTCTCTGAAGGACATTGTTGATAGATGAGATCACCCCAAATCGTCTGGGAACAAGCTCTCTAATCTTGGGCAGGAATCCACCCAGCTAGGAGATCTCATTCCTGTTTAGAGTATAAACAGAATCTAATCTAGGTAAATTATAGCCCTAAAGTATTAAATTTATGCCCTTACACCCCTTCATTAGAGTTTAGGTAACCCAGCTCATGAAAGAGAAAATCAACTGGAGTGGCCTGGGTAGAGATGGATTCGTTTGTCCAGGTTGCTGAAGGCAGCTGAGTCTCATGATTGAGCCATGTTCTCAGCAGGAGGAGCTGAAGACTTTTATCGTACCCCCACCCTCATTAATTATTCACCAATCAGGGTTGATTTTCACCTATCAGGGACACTCCCCCCCCCTTTCTAAAAGTCTATTAAAGCGTTCAGATATCTCCATTAGGAATCTTTGGTTATCAAGAGAGATCAACGATCATCAATTTATTGGTTATTTGCTAGCCTAATTAATAAATTACTAATTACCCAGAAACTATCTCTTAGGATTTCCATTCATCACAGAAGCATTCAGACAAGGACATCTAGGCAACCTAGCAATGGTCAGAGGTATCAGTGGAGAGAGAAGAGCTCCAGAGAAGACAATTTCAAGAAAAATGGCAACCATAGCTTGCTCTGACTAGGAAGTCTTCTGAGAAGTACTAATGCCCTGGGTGCTTGCCTTCCCCAAACTTTTCTCCTTATCTCTGAGTCACTTAGCCCTGGCTCCCTTAAACAAATGAGCCTCAGAGAAATGTTTGAGCTTGTTATATGGGGTGTTTAAAAAGTCTTAGTATAGTTTTTAGTTACTAAAGCTTAAAAACCAAACTAAGACTTCTGGGACACCACTCATAACTTCCTTGCTGTTGAGCTATTACATTTCACATGGTTTACCTTCCCTGTAAATTAGTACTAGTTTTTTTTTGTCTTTTTCCCCATTATGTTGGCCCCTGGAAGCCAAGAAACAATGGAAGTATCTGGTGTCCTGGGTCCTAGATGTTGGTGACACTTTGTCAGAACCTTTCTCTGAGACTAAAGTTGGGATCTGGCTCTAATTTTCCTGTTCTCTCTGTCCCTCTACCTTGAATGCCTCAGCACCAGGGTGTGATTGCTGAATCACACTTTGCCTTGCTCCCCCTTCTAATGCCTCAGCCACGTCATAGTAAGGAGGAAAACAGAAAAACTACTTTACATGAGTATCATGCTTTATATAACTTTCATGGTTATTATCTCACTTTCCCATCATATTAGCTCTATAAGGGAGGCAATAAGTGTATATATATATATATATATATGTATATATATTTTCCTGTGTACACACAAACTGTATACATACATATATATATATGTATATATATATATATTTGCATGTACAAATACATATATAAACACACAGAGATAGATACATAAATATATATAGACAGATGATAGACAGATAATAGATAGATAGATAGATAGATAGATAGATAGATAGATAGATCTCATCCTGGTTACAAGCAAAACCTTCCTGCCTTCCTCTGATTTGCCATCTCCAAAGGGCCCCATATAAGAGACCCTGGGTGAGACAGCTTCCACAGTGTAGGACAGACACATTTTCATGAGGCCTGTCTGCCAGGAAGAGTTTCCAGGAGAGGCCACAGAGCCTCACTGTCAGTAATAGAGACAGCAAACAGAAGTGTATATACTAGAATGATGCCATGCACCTTTTCAAGGACACCTAGGGGAGGAAGTATAAGGTGTTTATTTATATATATGTGTGTATATATATATGTGTGTGTGTGTGTGTGTGTGTGTGTGTGTATGCACATACACACAAACCTATATGTACACACATGTATTTGTGCACGTGTACACATATGTATATATACATACACATATAAATACACATAAATGTATGTATAAATGTGTGCATATATAATTATATGCCTACAAACACATGGATTTATAGGTATATATTTATATACATCATATGTGTATATGCATGTATACATACATATAACATACAAATGTATGTTACATGTGTTCGTGTGTGTGTGTGTGAGACTACACACAGGGAAAGAAGAATAGCAATAGAAAGCTAAAAATAATGAGTTGCCACAAGGGAGCCCATGATCTCCCTTTTCCAGATAATGCTCACAGGTTAAGTGACCAGCCCAAGGTTATATACCCATCACATAGCTAATAAGTGGCAGACCAGTATTAGAACCTAGGACTTATGAGTCCCTGTCCACTATAAAAAGGGGTAATTCACCATCTTAAAAATGCTGTGCTCAATCACTCTGATAAGGCTCTATGGAAAATACTAAGCACACTAAAATGAATTCATTTAGCTGCCTTACCAGGATTCCATTTTTATATTTGCAAAATGAGAGAGGGATAAGGACCAGATGATTTTTAAGGTTTCTTCCAACTCTTACATTCTGTGTTGTATAAGTTAAGCTCACTACCAGGTTTAGCATTCTATGTTCCATATACTGTGGTTCAGTTCAGCTTTTATATTTTGCGTATGATTCTGTGATCTCAGGTCCTTTTAGCCCCAATATTCTATGTTCTAAGTTCTTCTCTAGAGCTAACATTTGATTAATCTATGATCCTATGTTCCTGCAAAGTCTGTGACATCATCGTCCCAACTTCCAGTCATTTTGTGAGTTATCATTCAGAGAGCTGAAGATTCTCTGGATCTCACCAAATAAAAGCTGAGGGTAACTGAGCTAGAGGGGGCAGAATTCACATGCAGAGAGAGAAAGTGAACCTTCTGGAAACTGCTTTTCTACATCAAGGGTGTCAGGAGCGATCAAGATTTTCTGGCCTTGGGTACTTTTCTGAGGAGCAAAGCTTGCACTCTGGCCCCTTCTGTGGGACAAGCATTCTGGCCCTTGTGGAAACACGTGGTTTATTGAGCTGATGTAGCAGCTCCTTATTGGACTGGATTTGTGTCAAAGATGAGTGATGACAGAGCCTGGAAGAGACACACTGTGTCTGGGTTGTAATATGAGTTCAGGAGAAACAACTGAGGTTCCTATGGGATGAAGTCAGTGTTTTCTCTCCTTTGCACTTTCAATGGCCATGGTGACTTGGAACACATGACTGTGTAAACATATGCTTGTCTAGGTAAGCTTGAGTCATTGGCCACCTGTTTTCTGCCTTCCTGTGTTTTTCCCAAAGCATGAATTGGCAAAGAATAATCCTGAGAATTCTACATTTCCAGATTTGGTGGCTAAGTCAGATGCTAGTTGCCCAGTGGGAACTGATTCCCATAACATGTTTCTCAGAGGAGAAGATGACCATGTAATATCTCTCTCTATGTTGCTGTTGTTTGATCATTTAGTCACATCTGACTGACTCTTTGTGAGCCCAGGGACCATAGTATGTCAATACTGTCCATGGGGTTTTCTTGGCAAAGATACTGGAGTGGCTTGCCATTTCCTTGTCCAATGGATGAGAAAAACAGAGGTTAAGTGACTTTCCCAGGGTCACACAGCTAGTAAGTGTCTGAGGCTGGATTTGCACTCAGGTTCCTAACTCTTGGCCCAGTACTCTATCCACCTAGCTGCCTCTCTCTCTCTCTCTCTCTCTTTCTCTCTCTCTCTCTCTCTCTCTCTCTTTCTCTGTCTCTCTCTGTCTCTCTCTCTCTCTCTCACACACACACACACATGCAGTGAATAAAGATAAATACATAAAAGGCAGTTTGGGAAGAAGGGAACTAGGAGTTGAGAGGATTAAGAAAGATGAAGAAAATGGTGATGGAGGCATATTTTAAAGGAAGAGATGGATTCTTTGAGGTAGAAGTAAGCAGTGAGTACTTGCCAGCATTAGAGACTGCCAATGAGTAGGCAGTGGGAGATCCAGTGACCTATGTGAAGAAGAGAGAAAGCCATTTGGCTGCTCTCAAAGAGCAGGTGTGGGAATAATGTCCAATGACGCTGGAAAGCTAAGTTGGGAATAGTTCATAGAAGGTTTTAAAAGCTAAACAGTTTATATTTTATTATAGAAGTCATAGTAAGTCACCAGAATGGACTGAGTAGGGGAGAAACACGGTCAGATTTGTGCTTAGGGAAAATCACTTTGGCAGAGTGTGTAGGATGGACTGAGAGGGGAAAGATTTGATGCAGAGAGACCAATGAGGAGGCTGTTGCAATAATGTAAGTGACTGCTGATGAGGGCCTGAACTAAGATAGTGGCTCTGTGAGTGGACAGAAGGTGTCAGATAGGAGAGGTATTACAAAGGCAGAGACACATGATTTTGCAACTGATTAGATATATGAGATAAAGGAAAATGAAACATGCAGGATAATACCAAGGTTATGAACAGGGGAGTCTAGAAGGATGAATATGTATAATATCCACAGGGCTTCTTACAGCCACCTGACTCTGGAAGCAAGTGGGAGGAAGATTAGGGCAAGAGGAAGCAGGAAATGGGAAGAAGGAGATATTAGGTTATATAGGGATATAGTTTTACATTGAGAATGAATCTCTCCTGTCCATGACTTAAGCCATGCTGCTATAATGAGTGGGAATTATTAAGCACTTAACTATACACAGAGCAGTATGCTAAGCTCTGGGGATACAAACAGAAAAGCAAGACAGTAGATAGTCCCTGCCTGTCCTCAAGGAGCTCACATTCCAGTTGAGGAGATCACACTTATAAAAGCGTTCATCAGCAAGTCAGATGCAAAGGCCCCATGTTCTGTAAGGGTGCACTGCCAAAGCACGTGGTCTTTAGTGATTGATTTGACTGAGAAGATCTTAGCACTTTCTGATGTTGAACTGTTGGATAGTGGCAAGAACTTTCTTTTATGGGTCTTTGGTAGTGCTGACTTCAGCAGCCATGGAAGCAGCTGCCTAGCTCCCCCCATAGGGGGTTACTCCTTAGATGATGGCTGAGGGGGACCAAGACCAGTGGTGTAAGGGAGTGGGTTATCATCACTCCCAGGGCTGTTGGGTTTAGGAAATTATATATGTATACACACATATACATACATGTATAGACATATCTATACATAATACACACATATACATATACACATGCATGCATGCATATATACATACATATGTGTATGCATTAATATATACACATGCATGCATACATATACATGCATGTGCATGCATTTGCATATACATACACACACATATATGGAAAGAGCACTGAATTTGGAACGAATCCCAAGTCTTCTTTTGACTCATTATGTGACTCCTAGAAATCATTGCAGCTCTCTGGGCCTCAGTTTCTTCACCTGCAGATTGAGTAAACTAGATTAAAGCATGTGATATGATAGTTCTATGAAGCATCAGACTTTTGGGATCTGAAACCCTGCCAGGCATCGTGCAGAGAAAAGGGAACAGTCTGAGAAGGTACTTGAGGCACAAACTAATTATGGACTACCTCCTCAGTAGTGAGCTATAGGCCAGGACCTCAGGGCCACCTGAAAACCTGTCTGCAAGCAGGTTTGAGCAAGTTGGTTGAGGTTCAGGTGTAAGGTAGACAGCTGTATGAGGAAGACAGCTTGAAAAGCTGTTCACAGTCATTAATTATATGCCTTCAGGCTATTGGAGAGTGTCATTATGTTTCTCTGATGTTAGACATCTAGTGTGGTTAGTGTGCAATCTTAGTGATACAGCATCAAATGTCTTTTGTTTTGAGAGACAGAGAGATAGAGACAGGGACAGAGACACAGAGACAGAGAGAGACAAAGACAGAGAGACAAAGAGAGTGAGAGAGAGAGAGAGAGAGAGAGAGAGAGAGAGAGAGAGAGAGAGATTAAGTGCTTACCATATGCCAAGCAATATACTAATTGTTTCAGGGGTTACAGATACATAATCATGACATTGAAGACATTACAAAAGCATGACACTCAAGAAGCTGACATTCTAATAGGGGGAGAAAAAAAGCATACAGGCTAATGGTGACCACAAGCACTTAATGGACTGACTGACTGACTGAAAGAGTAGGGTGTTTTCATTTGGACAATTCACAGGGATGTTGAGTGGGTCAGACACATCACGGCTTAGCAGTGGTTCTCAAAGTATACATACACATACACATGTATACATATACATACACGTATAAGTCTGTATATAGGTGTTCAGTCATTTCAGTCCTGGACAATTCTCTGTGACCCTATTTTGGGTTTTTCTTATTAAAGATACTGGAGTGGTTTGCCATTTCCTTCTCCAGCTCATTTTATAGATAAGGAACTGAGGCACACAGGGTTAAGTGACTTGCCCAGGATCACATTGCTACTAAATGTATAAGGCAGGATTTGAACCTAGGTTTTCTTGACTCCAAGTTCAGTGCTCTATCCACTTTGCAATCTAGTCAGCGCCTGCTTATTTTTCCTCGTTTTAAAAAATATTTATTTCCTAAATTTTAAGCTCCAAATTCTCTCCCTCCCCCCCCACTCATTAAGAAGGCAAGCAATGCGATATCAATGATATGTGTGAAGTCATGCAAAGCATATTTTCATATTGGCCATGTTGCAAAAAAAATTTGATAAAAAGCAGGAACATAAAGTAAAAAAAATATGCTTCAATCTGTGTTCAGAGTTCATCAGTTCTCTCTCTGGAGAGCATTTTTCATCAAGGATCCTTTGGAATCATCTTGAATCATTGTCCTGATCACAGTAGCTAAGTCTTTCATAGTTGATCATTGTTACAATATTGCTATTATTATATACTATGTTTTCCTGGTTCGGTTCATTTTACTTTGTATCAATTCATATATATCTTCTCAGTTTTTTCTGAAACCATCTTGCTTTTCATTCTTCTAGCACAATAGAATCTCATCACAATCATATACCACAATTTGTTCACCCATTCCCCAATTGATGGGCATCTCCTCAATTTCCAATTCTTTGCCACCACCAAAGAGCTTCTATAAATATTTTTGTACAAATAGGTCTTTTTCTCTTTTCTTTGATATCTTTGGGTTACAAACTTAATAGCAATATTCCCAGGTCAGAAGGCATGAACAGTTTTATAGCCCTTTGGGCACAGTTCAAACTTACTTTCCAGAATAGTTGGACCTGTTTAACAAGTCCAACACTAACAGTGCATTAGTCTACCCAGTTTTCCACATCCCCTCCAGCATTTTCCTTTTCTGTCATGTTAACAATCTAATAGGATCAATATATACCAAGAATTATGCTAGTTCTGGGGATACAAATACAAAAAGAGAGACAACCCTTGCCTGCAAAGAGCTTACATTGTAGGGAAAGACACAGGCAGAAGAACATTCAGGTAAAATGAGTCATAGTAGCCATGATACCTCATTAATGCAAAAATTTTAGCTAGCTCTTTCCTGTTCTTCCCATTCCCTACCTATACCTCTCTGCCAATACAGAATAATGAGGACCTGCCTAAGAGCACTGGATTTACAGAGTAGCTGGGTTCAAATACCAGCTTCACCACTTTTTTTTTTACCTTCTGGGTAGGGGCAGTTTTGGTGATTAGCTTACAACTGAAGGTTACTGCTAATATGATAGCAAAGCAAAGAGGTATAACTGAAAGACCATTGGACTTGATGGTAGTTTGAAAAAAACCTGAGTTCTTGTGGTTGTTTTGGTGAGTGTGGGAGTACTTTTTGAGCTGCATAAATTTCATGTATTCCATGTTGCTTCTGCTCTAGAGAGGCCCCTTTTTTGAATGTAGCATCTCTACCTTAACCCTTTTCTGGAAATTTCCAAGTCCAGAGTGTGCAATGGTGGAAACTCTAGCCTGGGCCTTGCTAACCAATGCATGGCTTCTCCTTGCCTATGACATCATCAGTAGTTAATCAGATGCAACTTAGAGAAATATTGCTGCCCCTTAAACTCAGGGACCTTGCTCATGTGGCTGACCTTCCCATACTCCCAAAGTAATAAAAACTATAACTAACATTTATATAGAACCTATTATGTGCCAGGCACTGTACTAAGCACTGTATACTATAGAAGAACTTATTAGAGGCTGCCCTGTCTTGACTATGCCAAGCTTAAAGGGTGACTGCAACATGTATAGTCATCCCGTGGAGTGCCCCTGGTCTTTCCTTTTGCCACCACCTTGTCAAAAGCAGTGAACTTTAAAGGATAAAATGCTGTCCGTGGAATCAGAAGAGACATGCGTTCAAATCCCCCCTCTGACACTTCTACATGTGTAGCCAGGGGCAAGTCCCTTTATTTGTCTGATCCTTAGAAATCTCATTTATAAAGTGGGAATAAAAATGACATCTACCCCACGTTGTTGCAAAGTTCAATGAAATACCATAGGCCCAGTGCTTTGCAAACATTGAAGTACTCTCCAAATGCCACTTATTATTATCTTTTCTTCAGCTAGGTGGCATGGTGTATAAGAGTGCCAGGCCTGGAGTCAGGAAAGCTCATCTTCATGAGATCAAATCTGGCCTCAGACACTTAGTACCTGGGCAAGTCACTTAACCCTGTTTGCCTCGGTTTCCTCATCTGTAAAGTGAACTGAAGAAGGAAATGGCAAACCACTCGAGTATCTCTGCCAAGAAAACCCCAAATGGGGTCATGAAGGGTTGGATGTGGCTGAAGAATGACCCAACAAAATGTTTTAGTATTTATAATTTTTGTATATGTTATATATACACATACACATATTCATATATAATACAAATATACATATAATGTATTGTGTGTGTATAATGTAGTGTAGTTTTCTTTGCCAAGAAAACCCCAAATGGGTCACAAAGAGTCAGACACAACTGAAAAATGACTGAAAAACATTAGTTTTGCTTGTTCCGTCCATTCCTCATTATGCCATCATAGGCCTTATGTCTTTCCTTGTGTGAATTAAAATGAGTCCTAATAAAGACTATTTTTAAAAAGGTTGGTCATTGCCTGATCTACCTCTTCTATTAAAAACTCCAAGTCCTAAAGTAACTGCCCCTGACAAGGCCCAATGCCAACGATGTGCGTTTCTGTCCTGCTTCTGCCTTTTATTAGCTCCATGACCTTGGAAAAATCACTCAACTTTTTGGATTCTGACTTTATTATCTGTAAATTGAAGATAATAATATGTGCCTCTATCTCCCTTACTGGGTTATTGTTGGAGCTGGAATCAACAATGGATATTAAGTGCTATATTAATGGGGACTGGAGGCAACACAATTTTGAAAACTCTTGAGGGATCGATTCTCAAGCTCTCTGAAAGAGGGGAGGATACCAAGCATTTAGAAGAAAAAAAAACCCTGGATGTTATTACTAATGAAAGAAGGCAATCCAGAAAACATCCATAACTACTGACCTATGTGCTGACTTGCCCAACTCTTTAAATCTTTATGATAGTAATCAGCATGTGTATCAAGGACGTCCTTGACGAGCAAAGAAGAGCCAGACTTCTGTGAATGATATTCTGCAGTATAACACATCTTCCCAGTCACCACTGACTGAAAGGTGCAGGAAACCCAAGATCTCATTGTGTTTATGGTTTGTTGATGATAGAAAAAAAATACTTCAGTAAAACAAAATGCCATCTTAAAGGTTCTCTTCCAATCAATAGTTTTATCAAAAAGAATTTTCTGAGTACCTAGTATGGACTCAAAGCTGAGAATACAGAGAAGAAAAGGAAAAAAGAAAGAATCCTTACTTCCAAGGAGATTACATTCTATGAGGAGAAAATAATGTGTTGATATGTAAGTATATACAAGATACATACAAGTAAAAGGGCACTAGTAGCTGGGGAGGCGAAAGAGGATCAGGAAAGATTTCATGTAGAAGGTGGTGAGTGATCCGAGTCTTGAAGGATGTAAAGGCTTGTATGAGGTGGAGGTGAGAAGGGAGGATTGGCCAGTGCAGACCTATAAGAAGAGAGATGGAGTGTCATTGTGTGAGGAATAGCAAGAAGGCTAGTCTGACCAGACTGTAGAATGAGGGAAGGACAGAAACGTTAATTAGTCCAGAAAGGTAGACTGGGGCCAAGTTGTGAAGGGTTTTAAATCAACGAAGAAATAGATACTCTGTTTAGAAGGCAATAGGAAACCAATAGAAGAATGATATGGCAAGAGGTAGCCATCTCTACGGTAGGGCAGGGGGGAATGGAAGAAAAAAAAAGAAATTTACATAACTTTATTCTATATCTAAAAGGAATGGCAAGTTATACATAATAGATTTGCAGCTTCATGTGCAATCATCTTTTTTATTATACTATACCCTGGAAATGCTTGTTTCATTCCAAAATTACAAATAAAATAAATTTTAAAAATAACGTAGTGATGCAAAATAAAAGAGATTTGCTTAAGGAAAATCCCTTTGGAAGTTGTGTGGGGACAGGACAGCATGGGAAGGGATCTGACACAAGGAGATCAATTTGGAGGCTATTGCAATAACCAAGGTGAGAGGTGGTGAGGGACTGAAAGTGGTGGCTGTGTTGAGTGAGAAAGCACAACATGTGGCAGATATTGTGGAGGTAGCAGACAAGACTTGGCAACTGCTTGGGTATGTGGGGTGAGGGATAATAACGAAAGTGTGAATCTGGCATGCTAGAACGATAGTAGTATCCTAGATAGCAATAGGAAAGTTTTGGAAAAGGAATGGTTTAGATGGAAATGGAAAGTGTGAATGGAAATAATAAGTCCTTCTTGGATATGTTGGGTCTTATATGTCTTTGGAACATTCAGTTTGAAATGTCCAACAGTAAGACCCATGCTCAGGAGATAGACCAAGGCTGGATCTATTGAACTGGGAGTTCTTTGCATAGAGGTGAGGATTAAACTCATAGGGGCTCATGAAGTCAACTTGTGTAGAGTGTGTAGAGAGAAGAGGACCCAGAACAGATCCTTGGGACACACCCACAGTTTTGGGCTGTGAGATCAATGATAAATTAGCAAAAGAGACTGATGTCCAACCAAACACCTGCTTTGAACATAGTACAATCATATAGCATTCTTAGAAACACTCAACAACAACTGATGGTGTCTGATGGCATACTTGTTACTAATATTAATCAAATCATATAATGGGAAAGTTTGCTCACCAAAGGCATTTTCCACTTTCATATAGGATGTCATGGTACAAATTTATGATGACATTTTGTTGATGGCATCAAGCGGTAGAATATTTCAGCATCTCCTAAGTGAGACCTTAATTTCTCTCAAAAAATTTGCCTAACTATTCACACAGGAAAAATCAAGTGGAGGAAGAGAAAGCTGTCATTCTATGACATACAGTTGAATAGATGCCCGATAGAGCTTGTCCATCAAGATATATGTGTTGAATAGATACGATAGATGTAAAACGAGGTGTTCTTGGAATCAAGCAGGAGGAAGAGCATAGGTCAGATTGCATTTTGGAAATTGTGCAATGCTTTTGATGGCCCCTCTCCATGAAACAACTCCTTCAAACAGATATTTTTCCAGTGATACTATGTAGATATGAATCACAAAAATCCATAGTCCCCAAGGATCCGAATGTGTGGCTCACTCAAAGGGCCACATGTGGATGTGGGCAAACTGTAGCACATTATAAATGAAGAATTTCATAAAAGATACCATCAGAAAGATCTATAACTAAAAAGGAAACATCTAGTAATGTAGTAATTTGGGGGATACCTGAAGGAAATCCAGGGGTTCCCATATGATATTAAGAGACCTAGAAGAAGAACCTTAGCATGTTGGATGGACCAAACATAAATACAAATCACCTGGTATGAAAGAGAGTAGGTAGGTTGCCACCTGTTTTGGAGGAATACCCATATTGGGATCACAGATCCATTGTGGCATTGGTTAGATGAGGAGGTCATGTAGCACAATGGAAAGACTGCTAGGTCTGAGGTCAGAGAACCCAAGATCAAATCCCATCTCTGCTACCTATCACCTGAGTGACCTTAGGGGAAGTCACTTGCCCTTCCTTCAGTTTCCATATCTGTAAAATGAAGGGAGTTGGCTTAGATGGCCTCTGAGTTCCCTTAGAGCTCTAAGTCTGATCCTATGATTGATGTGTTATTATTGCTGGCCCATAATTCCTGAAAGTCACTTTGTCAATATCCCCATTTATAAGAATAGACTCTGCTATCAGTTACCAAAGAATATGCTTCAAGGAGTCCATTCAGCTGACCCATGAGATAGGTAATGGAAGTGCTGATGTGGTTGAAACCTTGGGGGAGGATAGCTAACCCTCCCAATTGGCAGTTGCTTCAGAAATGCAACTGTGGTTAGGGCTATTACTCTCAGAGCTTAGAGGAAAATGAAACAAAGATCAGAACTGTCTTCATACTCAAGGAAGCTCATTCATTCACCAGCCATTTCTTTCCTCTCTCTCCTCCCAGCAGTCCAAAGTCACTGGCCATTAGAATGCCTCCATTTCTCTTGAGAGTGGAGATTTCAGCACTTAGGAAAATTTATTGCAGAGATTAGATGCTGCCAAACTCTTCAATATCAGCTCAAGTCCAAACAGAGGCTCAGAAATAGAAATGGAATTTAAGTTGTCTCTTCAAAATACTCTCAGCTTGATTTGCTGTAAACGTGGTAAGAAAGTCTTGGCATTCAAATTATAAACTCATAAAATGTTAGATTAGAGATAGAAAAGACTTTTGAATGTTAAAGCTGGGGGCAACCTCAGAGCATAGAAATTTGGAGCTGGAAGGGACCTTAGAATATAGAATATAAGATGTCAGAGTAGTTAAAACTCCTTAGAATATAGATTGAACTGGGAGGGACTTTAGAACATATGGCAAGGACATGGCTTTAGAGCTGGTATTTGAATCCAGGTCTCATGATTCCACTGTAGTTTGGTAGAAGAGGTCCTGTGATCTTAGTTGCATCTTTAATCTCTCTAAGCCTCATTTTTTTTCATCTGAAAAATGAGGAAATTGGAACAAATGATTTCTAAGCTTCCTTTCAGCTCTGAATCTATATCTTATGACTGATATATTGTTAGTATGAGTCCATTGTTGATGAAAGTCATCATGACTCCTGCCACACCATACTGCCTCTTACTCCCAAGTGTGCCTCCTGAAAAGATCTCTAAATCCCTTGTGGCAAGTCTCACCGAATAGAAAGCAATTAGAAAGCACCATTTTACAGATAGCAGAAAGAAGTCAGATAGCTGGTCATTTAGTTGTTGAAACCCTAGTTACTGGTAACTCTCTCCATCCTTCTCCCCTCTGAGTTCCATTTCCACCATGCCTTTCAGCCTGCAGGACACAAGAGGACCTTCTAGATTCACTTTACACTCCACTTAGTTGAAGGAAGGCAATAGCTATCTTTGCTACATGGCAAAAGTTCACAGACAGAAACATAGGATGATTAATTCTTAACTCAGGTTGGCAGGTCAAAAGGACTCAGATATTCAGGAGCAGATTTCAGTAGCATCTGTGCTTTTATAATTTAATTGAAGTCATTGAATCATATAATCAGAGCAAGAAAAGAGCTTAGAGATCATTTAGTCTCACCCTCTTATTTTACAAGGTAGAAAATTGACATCCAGAGATAAAGAAATGACTTGCCCAAGACCACAATTTCTTTTTGGCTCCTTGATCTTCTGATTTCTAGTTTTTCCAGCACTTTATGCTGCCTTCTCTCAACTTCACTTTCTCCATGGCCAGTTAGGACATTTCACCTCTTTTTGGGCAATTTGATTTTCCTCTGCTCTTCTAAATATTCTCTTTCCCTTTAATCATTCCAGATGATAGATTCCTCTTCTCATAGTCTTTGAAAGGAAAGAATGCTGGATTTGGAGTCAGAGAGCCTAATTTAGACTCTTAGTTACTTACTAGTGATTCAGCTGCTTACTAGATTTCATTTGTGTTGTTTGTATCAGGGTAAATATCTGGAATTCAGTTGCTTATCTCTACAATATGGGGATTCAACTAGATAATCTCTGAGGTCCTACTATCTCTAAATCTATGATTGCCCAGCAATGTTGTAATATAACTTCACAGACATGTTTGTTTTCATTGATTCCCTGAGACCATAAACTCCCCAATTTAACCATTGCCAATAAGCCTGTCCTCCAAGAAGGATATAATATAAAATTGGGCCCTTGCTTAATTCTAAAATAAAGATTGATTGACTTTTTATCCCTAAGAATTTTTATTAGGTAAGATGGAAATTGTATTTCCACAATATTATATTTAGAGTCAGGGATATGAGTTCCTAGCCTTTTTCTTTCACTTACCACTTTTGTGACTTTAGTCATTTCACCTTATTAGGCCTTAGTCTCCTTATCAGTAAAGTGAGACAGTTGGACTAGGTTCTTTCTAGCCCTAAATCTATGATCCTATGATTGCAATCCTGATGTTCCTCTCCATATTGGCTGATATAAATTACATGTGATTACAGAAGACTCCCATGGATAGAGAGGGAAAGGAAAGGAATAAGCATTTATTTGGCATCTACTATATGCCAGGCACTGTGCTAAACACTCTTAATTTTTAATGATCTCATTTGAGACTTATTCAAGGATGAAGAAAAGTTCCATGTATAATAAAGGGACTTTTCCGTCAAACCTTAGAATTGATAGGAAGGATGTTTGTTATCACGTAAGGCTAATATGATGTGGGAAGAGTTTGGTGCACATTCTAGTTATGTGCAATGACCCATATCTGATAACTGTTGTGAAAAAGAAATATTTTAAGGGTGTGGGGTGATGGTAGTTAAACCCCACAATGAAGATAACTGATAGTTCTAGTTGGAAGATACCAAAAGACCCCTGGGGAAGGATCAATTCAATTCAACAGATTTTTATTAATGTAGCACCCATGGTGTGCTACTCATTGACCTACCTGTTGGGAATACGAAGACAAAAAAGGACAGGCTCTGCCTCAAGGAACTTACAATCTACTAGAGGGGGTACAACATGCCCACAAATAAGTATGATACAAGTTAGGAGGTAAAGAGAATTTGGTAGAATGTGATGAGGCAAAATGGTTGCATTGGTAACTAAGGTGGGGCTCCAGGTGGGGCCAATGAAGGGAGGTCTGATTATATCTTCACTCCCAAGTAGGCCCCAAACCCCTAGCTACTAGGTGCTAAGCCTATATGGGTGTGAAGCCCCCATCGTCCTAAGGGGAGTTGCTAAGACCAGAGCCAATAGTAAGAGCTTAAGTTCTGGTCGCTCAGATGACGTTTGACGACGGCTAAAGAGTTCATAAAAAGAGAGAACAGAGCTATTTGCTCAGGGCTCTCACTCTTGAAGGTGTGTTGATGTGGAGACTCTGGGCAGCTGTAGTTAAGAGCCCTCCAGCTTGTAAACCCGGATGTCTGGACTTTGTTAAACCCTGGTAACTATGCCTTGAGATTTGAATCAGACAAGGTCTGTCTGTCGATGTTTGTAATTTGTTTGTATTTGCTCTGAAGTTCAGGGTGCTGGCTTTTTCCCCTGAACTAAGTGAATGATATTTGTACGCTAGATTAAAGTAAGATTGTTAACCCCTTACCGTTGCTTTCCTTAGTAAAGCAGATCAAAAGAATCTGGGCTTGCAGCATTCTTGTTGTTGGGCTCATGTTGGTTTTTCACCTCCATAGCAGCTGCTAGCTGGATTGTTACAACAATGGTTCATTTTCTACATGTGAGGAAGTGCTGGGCTTAGAGTCCAGAAGACTCATCTTACTGAGCTTAAATCTGGCCCCAGACACTCACTAGCTGTGTGACTCTGGGCAAGTCACTTAACCCTGTTTGCCTCAATTTCCTCATCTAGAAAATGAGCCATAGAAGGAAATGGCAGACAATTTAATATCTTTGCCAAGAAAACCTCAAATGAATTGAAATTGAATTGACTGAACAGCAATGACAACAAATAAATGATTCATCATATCCAAATGAAGTGAACTAATGAAATTTGAAACTTCAAATAAAGAAGTGAAATTTCAGCTGGGATTATTAGGGAGACTTCATGAAAAAGTTGACTCCTGAGCAGAGCCATGAAGAAAGAGTGGGATTTCAACTACTGTAAATGGGGAAAGAGCATGCATCAGTTATCAGGGACAATGGGATAACTAGAAGTGTAATTCTGATGGCTTGTGGATTCAAAGTTATATCCATTCCCACTTTCACTTCCATCCCTCCCAGGTGCTGAAGTTTCAAGGCAGTTAGGGAGTACAGTGGGTAGGTCATTGGTTTTAGAGTCCAGAAGATGAGTTCAAATTCTGCATTATATTCAATTTCTTTATCAATAAAATAGGAATAATAATTACACCTACCTCACAGGGTTGTTGTAAGGATCAAATGAGATAATAAAGTAATTTTAAAACCTCAAAGTACTAAATAAATATTAGTTGTTATTATTATTATCATTATCATTTATTGCCATTAGCTTAGGATTAACAGACACATGCCCATGGAAAGAGATGCAGACCCTAAAAAGTACTCATTAACCTTTTTCAAGTTGAAAGGAAAATGGCGGAGTAGATGCCTCTGGCATAAAGTGGGCTGGTTCTTTGGTTGAGATTGAAAACAACAAAGGAGGAAAAAGCCAGGCCCTTTACATATGCACCAGGACCTCTTCTAAGGTGTACCAAAAAAGGCTAAGTTTTAGAGAGACACATTTAACTCTTCAGTTGGAAGTTCTCCCCTAACAGTCATCCAGGTCACCCAACCCCATCCTCTCCATTCTAGACTGTACTGCCCCTACTCTTTTCCGACGGGATGGATTTTATTAGGTTTGTTTGTCATTGGCAGAGGAGTGTGTATGGTGGCTTTCTGTTATCTACTTTTTTTGTCCACTGAAGGCTGGAGAATCAACTGTTTAGAAAGAATCTACCACAAAAAGGGGAAAAAAAATCAGCCAAACCACCAACCTGAAGACTGAAGAGTATTCTAAATTTCCCAGCTATTTTAGTCATAACCATGGGCCACTTTTCAAGTTTTAAGGAAGGTTATTATGAAGCCATGGCTTTTTCCCCCTAATACTCCTTTAGTGTGGTTTAGTCCCCTTCTACCAACACCCCTTAAAAAAGCAAAAACAAAGAAAAAATAAAATGAAAAAGAATGTCGAATGAGCGGTGGTTTAATGGGCAAGGGGAAGAGGCAGGAGAAAAAAGGCTTTAGTGACATTTATTAATCTTGAGAAAAAATGAACCTGAGCTCAACAAATTGTTGTGAACACTGCCTTAGATGGCCCAGTATGACTGCCTGAGATAAGGAGGAATGGAGCAGTCTGGGGAGTTGGCTGAAAATAATGAAGATATTGAAACTGAGTCTTTTCAGAACTCCACGACACAGTGTCAAAATCACAACCCAATAAATGTACATTCTGCCTTATTATTTCTAGATGCAACCGTAGGAATGAGGCCATTTGGAGAGGATTCTTCTTTGACAATTAATAGTAAGCCCTTCCCTTTACATAATATTGTGCAGTTTACTCATCTTTGCAGTAGGAAAAAAACAGTAGAGTTGGAGTTTGAAGATTGACTTTACCATTTACTATATGCGTGACCTCAAGAAAGCTCTTCCCTCCCCTCTCTCTGGGTCTCACTTTGCTTCTCTGTAAAATGAGAGGGCTGAACTAGGTTACCTTTAAAGCTCCTGGTGGGTAGAGAGTTGGGCCTGGAATCAAGAAGACCTAAGTTCAAATTTGATCTCAGATAGTTACTAGCTGAGTGACCCTGGGAAAGTCATTTAACCTTCTTTTCCTCAGTTTCCTTATCTATAAAATGAGCTGGGGAAACAATTATCAAACCACTCCATTATCTTTGCCAAGAAGACCCCAAATGGGGTAAGATGTGACTGAAATGACTGAACAACAAAACCACAAGGCTGCTTTAAGTCTAAAATTCAATGTTCTATGGCCTAAAATCCCTTCCAGCTCTGATAATTCATGTTGTGAGGTGCCTTCCAGCTTCAACATTTTATATTCTCTACGGTAAGCATCATTTCAGTTCTAGCATTCTGAGTCCATTATCCTAGGAGATCAAACTACCTACACCTACTTTTTCCTCTGTAATACAGTAAAATACCAAGAAGCAATGGATTTTAAGGGTCTTCACCATTTAGTCTATACTTCCTATACTGCTAGGCACTTATTGATAGCTTCTAAGGAATAAATAGTTATTTTCCAAGTAATTATGTTTCAAGAGATTGAAATAAGGGAAAGGGGATACAATCATGAGGATATTTTATTAAGATATTATTTAATGTTATTGACGCATTGCACACAAAGTCAAGGAAATGTGCAGATCAATACATAGCTGCCCCAATGTTAAATCTACTTCCAGCTTTTTGCTGGGGTATTTAATTAACTTGTGATATGGAAGACTGCTACAAGTGCACTAGAAAATAATGGTGAGGAAAGAAAAAAATCAGTGATTATGTGATTCCACAATCTTAAGAAAAATATGGGATGGGAAGCTTTAAGATGTCATGTAGAAAGAGATAGCAAAGCTGTAAATCAGTGAATTATGCTGACAGATGATAAGAAACACTCATATTTATATTTGATTCTTTGGGCATTATCTCATGCAATCTTCCCAGCAACCCTGAGAGGTGGAGTATGTAAGTATGGCTCAATAGAAGGCCAAATGTCCTAACAATTAAAGCTGAACAAAATGAAATGGGGTCCTTTGGGAAGTGGCATCTTCCCATCACAGTAGGCTTTTAAGCAAAGGCTGGATGACCCCCCTCTTGGGATTCAGTTGAATCCAATCTAGCCATCCTGTACTAATCAGCCACTTAGATTCCAGGTTAGATACAGATTGGATGGCATGGAGTCTGTTAAGTTCTGGTTCTACAGTTTAAGAAGTCCATTGGTCATAATTCTTCTTTACAACTTGACTATTGTGTAAATAAGTTTAATGCAAAGGTATTTTATAGAATCTATATCAGAGTCCATACTGTCTTGGGAGGGAGAGGGGAATGGAGGGGGAGAAAATTTGGAACTCAAAAACTTGTGGAACTGAGTGTTGTAAACTAAAAAAAGAAGAACATTAATAAACTGTTGAAAATTCAGAGGCAGACAACTAAGATGGTGAGGGGCCTGGAGTTCATGACAGAGAAGAATTGGTTGAAGTAAATTGGGTATGTTTAGACTAGAGAAAAAAGACTAAGGGAGGACTTGATTGCTTTCTTTAAGTATTTGAGGAGCTACAGAGAGGAAGGATTGGACTCACTTTGTTTGACCCCAGAGGGCACAATCAGGAGCAAAGAAGGAAATTTAGGCTTGATGTCAGGAAAAATCTTCCTAATCATGTGAGCTGTCTGTAGGAACGGGCTGCCTTGAGTGGTATAGCAGGTTCTCCCACCTTGGAGGCTGGAGAGCCATTTGTCAGCTATGTTACAATGGGGATTTCTTGGTGTATGAGTTGAACTAGGTGACTGCCTTAGTTTCTCCCAAACCTGAAATTCTGTGATCCCATGGTTTTGCCCAACTCTGAGATTTTCACTGTCTTCAGACGAGGAAGCTACATAGTAATGCAATGAGAGTAGTGCAATGGTTTCTCCAAAGTCACCAAGCTACCTGGTAACAGAGCTGGGGTTCAAATCCAGGTCCCCTGACATCAAATCTGGTGTTTCTCCACTATACTCTGCTGCTTGGGATCTGTAAGGCTACTTTCTACAAAGCTGTCAAGATATCCCTTTCCTATACCAATCCAGTCCCAGGCATCTTAATGGGAGATAGATGGTTCTAGGGACTTCTCAAACAGAAGGTACATTTTTGCTGCTGGTGAAATGCCTCCCAATGCAACTCAAGGTTCACAAGTTTTTCCTTTTTAGATAACCTTTTCTCTTGATTTATCTCTAGAATCCCTCATAATTACAACATATACTGGATTTAGAGTGAGGAGACTGCAATAGATTGCAATCCACATTGATTTGGAGGATGCATGTAATCAATGTACATGATACAACTCAGTAAAATCTGCCTCTGATGCCTCATCCTGGCATGGAGGTGACCCTGGCTTTGAAAGTCCTGCCAGCAGAGCTCAGACTCAAGCACTTCCCATCAAATGAGAAAGGTTACAAGTAGGTTCCTATGATAGCTGTCAGCCAACACGGATTAATTAAGCACTTGCTATATGCCAGGCACTGTGCTGAGAGGCTCGAGGGGGTAGCAAAAAAAAAGAGATGAAAACATAGTCCTTGTCCTCAAGAGTTGACATTTTAATGGACAAGACAACATAAAAAGAACTGTGTGCATACAAGACATATACGGAGTAAATGGAAGATAATCTCAGAAAGAAGACACTAGCCTTGAGGGTAATAGGAAAGGGCTCTTACGGAAGGTGGGATATGAGCTCCTTCTACCAATAAGAGTCAGCACCTTCTCTGCAAATTATAAATCTTAGACTGCTGTACTGATAGATTAAGTGACTGACTAGACCAGGTTTATAAAGCCAGTGTGTGTCAAAGGTGGGACTTGAACCCAGGTCTTCCTGGCTCCAAGGCTGGCTCAATATCCACTATACTACGGTGCTCTGCACACACATACACATGCAAACACACACAATCACATATATGTATGTATACGTGAGCATAGATATGCCTATATGTGTATACGTGCACAGTCATGTATATGCATGTTTATATCTGCCTACGCATATATACTTGTGTGTACATATATATGATACATTATATTTGCATAAATATGTAAACACAGACATAACACTCATTTCTGTTTATTTCATGTGTGCATATTGCCACAGCAGATATATGTATACATGTGTGTACACACATATGCACAAATACACCACTGACAAGTCTATATGTTTAGGTGTGTTAACAAGTTGGTGCATCTATGCATGCCCATATAAACATATGCTTGCATGTAAAACACATGTTTGTTTACAATGTAATTATTTGTATAGACACCTATTTGCATTCATGCAATCTATGTACTCTATGTATTCAGGCACATGCATGTGTATTGTGTGTATATATAATATGCATGTAGGTTGCACATATTCATATGTTATTTAATCATTATATATGTGTACATAATATATAAGATAAACTATGTTTGCCTCACCCTCCAATAGACTACAGCCTCCATGAGGTCCAGTACCTCATCTTTACCAAACATTAAATCTCACCAAATACCTATCAAAGTGCCCTATGCCACATAGGTGATTAATAAGAGGCACGTAATAAATGATTGGTAAGTGAATGCTAGATGCCCTTCAAGTCATGTTGTAGTAATTATTGTCAAAGCTTTACCAGTATTCATTAGAATTCACTATCAGGGAAAGAAATCCAAATGGGCCAGGTGCCTGATAGTCTTGTGATAGGAGAAATGACTAAATCCCCAGTTGAAGAGGAGGGAAATGCATCCAATACCTATTGGGTATCTTTAAGCTTATTTTAGTCAGTGATGAGGGGCTAGAAATGCAGGATTGCCTGCTCAAAACTCGAGAAGCACAGTCTGATGAGAACAAGCGTCCACAGGAGAGGCAGCATGGCATGAAGGAGAGGGCACCGGGCTTGGGTGAAGAACATCTGAGTTCAAATCCCACTTCAGGCACTTACTAGCCCCATTCCCCTAGACAAGACATTTAGCCTTGCTGTGCCTATATACATGAGTTTCCTCATTTGTAAAATGAGGGGGCTGTACTCAGTGGCTTCTAAGGTCCCTTCTGGATCTAAAAATCTGTGAGGTGCCGCAGTGCAATCATATAAGCACAGACTTAATTGGGACAATCTTAGGATGGAACTGTCTTTCCAAGGTGTAAAACTTGGGACCCACATAGAATGAATAGAAGAGATCTGTATATACATACATACATACATATGTACATACACACATGCATGTATATTTGTGGGTATGTATGTGTGTATGTTGTATGCATGTATGTATGTATGTATATCTAAATCAATACTGAGTTGACTGGTTGACTGAAAGGTAAAATAGGCAGCATAATGTAATGAAAAGAATACTAGATGTGGGTCATGAGATTCAAGTACAAATTCTTCCTCTGATTTTGACTGACTGTGACCACTGGCAAGCCACTTAGCTTCTCTTGCAACTGGTTTCCTTGTCTGTCAAATGGAGGTGATAAAACTTGTTCTTCATATCTCTTAGGGTTGTTATGAGGAAAATGCTTTGGAAGTCTTAGAGTGTTATTTAAATATGATTTATGATGATTATTATGTGTTCTCTAAAATCTCCATCCAACTTACTGGGTGTGTGACCCTGGGCAAGTCATTTAATTTCTGATTGTTTTAGTTTCCTTATCTAGATAATAATAGCATCTACTGCTCAGAGTTATTTTGAGGATCAAATAGGATAATAATTGTAAATAAGGTACTTAGCACAGTGCCTGGCACATAGTAAGTATCATGTAAATGTTAGCTTTTCTTATAATACTTAAAGGTTTATATAGAGAGGTTCCACCATCTGGAGAAAGAGACTTTAGGGACCATACAGAGAAGAGTTCTTTTTAGCAGGAGTAGGGAGTCAGGGAGCAGGGAAGGACCCTGGTAAACTTTCCCAGCCTTTGGTCTGGTGAGGTAACAGAAGGACCAAACTAAGGGGATAAAGGAAGAAATTCCCAGCCTTTATTTTAGACTCCAGTCCCTAGAGTTAGAGAAGCAAAAGATGAAAAACAAGTGGCCACCTTGGCAAGGCAATTGGTAGCGATGGAAAAGGAACCAAGCTGACATTAAAGTCAGGATTAGACTGAAGAAATTTTGTCAAGGGGGGGGAGGGAAAGGAGCATAGGCCAAATGTCCTGCAGTTGTAATGGAGGAGTGGTGATAAATTATTAAAACCTTTGTAAGGTGTGAGCTGGAAACCTCTTTCTTCTGTTATTGTCTATCTCCAGGCTGAACTTTATGGGTCCACGCATCGCTTCATAATGAATCCTCTTTAAATCATCTTAAGAAGTTAGTGCACCCTCACTGGGGAACATAGTAGGTGTATATATATATGTATGTGTGGGAGGAGTATTTGAATAGGAAATCCCCAAGGTATTCCTGAAGCAAGCACTTGGGCTTTAGGGAATTCTGAAAATTAGTTGGAAAAATATATCATAAAATCTGAAAGAGAACCTGGTAAAATATATCTGGTCTTGTTGGTGAGGAAAAATACTACTACTAACTCTAACCCTTACTACTACCACTAGTACTACTACTACTACTACTACTACCACCACCTGCATCGTCACCACCACTACTACCACTACCACACTTTACTACTACTTCTACTACTACTACTACTACCACTACTACTGCTGCTGCTGCTGCTGCTGCTACCACCACTATGATAACTGGCTTTTATACAATTCTTTCTTGTAACCTGCACTAGCTATTCAACTCTCTCCTTTTCCTGGGGCACAGCTTTGCAGAAATCTGGAGCCATATACAGAGGAGGAAGAAAGACAGACACTGTGATAGAGAGGGCATGCAGGAAACAAGAGAATGGTCATACTTAAAATGAAGGAAGTGATGTAGGATGTAGTAAGCACTGGGTTTTTGGAAGGACAGACATGAAGGAGTGACAAAGAAGATGAGATGGCCTTTGGAAAGGAGGAAACGTGCTTCTGTCCTGGTAATCACTGTCTTATGATAAGACTTTGATTATGAGGTTATACTCTAGAGAAGGAACAAGCTGATGAATCCATTCATGAATATACACACAGGACTATAGCTATGGCAGAGAAGAAGGGTAGATAGTAGATGGATCTGGGATCACTCAAGGTTGAAGAACAAATATGTGATCCGGATCCATGGAGGACTCCACATTACCCTCAGGGAGGTATGAGTCTAAGCACCTGACCTCTATTCTTTAAACTCTTGCACTTCCTTTGAGCTTATCTAAAGACAATAGGTAGATTTGAATCTATGCCCTGAACTGTGCTCCTCAATGTCTATTTGGCTTGCCTATAGACCAAAACATGGCTAGACTACCTGGAAGTGGCAAGAACTGCAGGCATCTAGCCTATGTATTAATATAATTGGGATATTTTTCCCTTTTGCTTTTCTGGTTATGAGCAAAGGACAGTATATGCTTATGTGGTTGACTCTGTTATGCCATCCTGGGGGATGATTGAATTCCATTCACAAAGAGTAGAAGAGGACAGAGTCTTTCCCTCCTCTCCCCAGCTCTCACCATGAGTATGGACATAAGCTATGAGCTGAATAAGTTATATTTTCACATAAATAAAAACCCTAGACTAAGGAGACCAGAACTGTTACTCACAAGGGGGGAAGGATAGGCCCAGTGTGTAGAGGTAGTTAGTTCTCTGGTGACCACAGAGAGCTTGGTGTTTCCCCAGGGCACCCTCTAGTATTGAGTGGAGCATATGACCACAAGGGTAAGTACTGAACAGCAGGCAGCTTTCCCTTATCAACCCATAGGGTCAGGAATCTAAGCAGTAATACTCCTGGTGGTTAAATCTATAAAGTGCTTTAAGATTTATTGATATTATGTTACTACTAATAATTAAAGACAGGTTATATATTTTTTAAATATAACCTTGTTTAAGGTTTACAAAATACTTTAATACATTGTTTTGCAACAACTCTATGAGGCAAACAGCGTAAATATTTTCATCCCCATTTGGCAGATGAGATAACTAAGGGTCAGAAAGATCAAGTCAAAAGTGACCTGTGTACAACCACCCAGCTATAAATATCTAATGGTGGAGTCACAGGTGGCTTGTTGCAATACACAGGACCCTTGGGCACTATTTGCCTCCTCTACTGGCTTTGCTTCCTTGTCTGCATTGTCTTATTCCTTTGGGATCTTCCCTACCTCTGTAGCTGGCCTGGATCCCTGATACTTCCCTTTCATCACCTCCTCACTCCATCCTACTGTTTGCATCTTGCCGGCTCAGGCTGTCTCTAGGGCGTACAATCCCTGATATAATCGGTACCATCACAGCGCTGAATTACCTTGTTTCCCTGTTGTTTGTCAGTGGGAAAGGGATTTATGATGGGGATGAATTCTTCTTTGTGCTGTTCATCTCTCCCCCTCCTTCCCACCCCATGCACCTACTCCTTGTATTGCTCTTTCTGTCTCCATCTATCAGCTTCCTGGAGTCTATGTATCATCCTCCCGGTCTGGCCTGCTCCATTTCCCACCTCCACCAACCTCTCGCTTTGTTTGTCTTTCTTCCTCACTCACTTCCTCCAAGACAAACATGGATGACGGGTACTAAGAGGATGTTCTTACAGTGCTCTTTGGCAGGGGAAAGAGGGAGGCTATTTAGGAGCGAGATGTGAAGATGATTCTCATTTATGTTTCTCAGGAGCTGAAATATGGCTGCAAAGAGCTCCAGGAACTGAGCCCATCCTTTCCTCCCTGCAGAATTAAGCCATCTTTTTCCTAGTCACCGCCTGCCACCCTTGCTGAAAGGTTAATCTGTTCCCCTTCCCAACTAGTGCATTTATCATATGGAAGTGGTCTGTTGTGGAAAATATTGATCAAAAGCCTGCCTGTTTCTTTGCTGGGTTGAAATTGAGAGTTGCAGTCAATCAATTGCTCAACACTTGGTGCAGTTATAGAGGAGACCCAGAGGCTCTGTATGTGCAAGGGTGATATCATAAGTGTAATTTTGGGGTCTTATCTTTCATTCATAGTCATGGGGCTCTGGGTTTGAGCCTCATTCTTCTCCCCAAACTCCCTCCTCAATACATACCTCAGCCCCAATATCATTGCTTTGTTATGGTAATTGGCGCTGGCTTGAAGACCGAGGCTTGTAGATATATTAAATATACCCCCAGATTAAAAGTACCCAGAGGGAGCTTTGGGGAATTCTGTGTATGAAGATGACTGTTTCTGTATTGCTAAGGCGTAGCTAAGGGTAGGCCAATGACAGAATAAGAGAATGGCAGAACCAGAAGGGTCCTCAACCCCAATGTCATTGCTGCATTGTGGTAATTGGCGCTGGCTTGAAGACTGAGACTTGTAGATATATTAAATATTGTGGTTGTTGTGGTTGTTGTTGGCTCTTCACTGATGAGGAGGACCAATGGCATCATGAGGGTGATGTCTTGATTTGCGAATGAACTGGATTTAAGTGAGGTAGAGCTGCACAAAGTCGTCAGCCTCACTCTCTCTTCCAGCGTCATTGAAGTCCAGTGGCGGAAAAAGGTCAAGATGGCTAGTTATGGCCCAGCATGTAGAGGACAATGACAGAACTGTAAAATGTTAGATTTGGAAGGGACCTCAAAGCATAGAACAGGGGTGAGGAAGGCCACATGTGGCCCTCTAGGTCCTCAAGTGCAGTCCTTTGACTGAATCCAAACTTCCGAGAATCCAAACTTCCGCTTGATAAAAGGATTTGTTCTGTAAAACTTGGACTTGATGAAAAAGCTGCACCCAAGGTCCTGAAAGGCCATACGTGGCCTTGAAGCAACAGGTTCCCCACCCCTGGCATAGAACATAGACTGTTAGAGAAGGAAGAGGTCTTAGAACATAGAGAAGAGAATGCTAGCTTTGGAAGGGCACCTTGGAACATAATCAAAGAAAATGTTACAGTGGAAAATGGCTCTAGAAAAGTAAATTGAAGAGTTAGACCTCTGATCACAGAGCATAGAATGTCAGAACAAGAAGGTATCTTACAACATAAGAATTAGAATGTTCAAGCAGGAATGGACCTTAGAATGTAAACAGTAGAATGTCAGAGACAGAATGGACCTGTGAGGATATTGAATTTAAGATCTTCATTTTTACAAATGAGATTGTGACTTTTCCAATGTCATATGATGTTAGTGACAAAGATTGACCTAGAAGCTTGGTTTGCTAGCTTCCTGGCCAAGTGCTTTATCTGGGTTAAACCAAATCTAGGGTTTTTTTTTTCTTTTTTTATTCCAAAGTAGAAATATGAGGAATGTCCTCATTCACTAGTAGGCAACAACATATTTTTTGAGCACCCACTGTATGCAGCATCCTGACAATTTACTCAAAATTTCTTTGCTTCAATCATATTAATGATTCACATTTTTAGCCCTTTATGACCATAAAATATTTTACATACATTATGCCATTTGGTCCTTAACTAATACCATCCCCATCTTGCAGATAAAAAAACTGAGTGTCAGAGAAGTTGACTATCATGGCTTTATGGAAGTAGTTCCAGACTTTAAGCCATTACATCTTGCCTAGGCCTGTGTAAGTCACCTAGGGCTGGGGATATGCATGGTACTTAACATCCTGGTAAAGGTAACACTTTATTGGGTAAACATCTTCTGGACCAGGCTGTTCATAAATAAAAATGGTCTTCCATGGAAGCTTCAAATGCTTTAGCATTCTACTGTACTTGTATCCGTGTTACATATTTACAGTACATCAAAATAAGATGAGTGTGGCATTGAATTGAAAACTATGGTAATCACTAAAGGCAGTATATATAGTATGGCACTTTCAGATGACTTGGTCAATGATTACCAAACCCATAATACTTTACTCTTCATACTGATATAACTTTTTTAGTGTATTCTTTTGCTATTCAGTCAATATATTATTTTATTTTGAGTGTTTGGAGATATGTTTTTGCCGTATAAGATATGAATGTTTTGTATAAATTATAAAAACACACAATCATAATATATTTGAAAGGGTCACTGTCCTTCAGGGTTCAACAGAATGCCCTTTGAAACCCCATAAGAAGAAATGCTTCCATCTATGGCTTTGTAAGGAGACCCTGAAATTCTCCTCCCCTTGTACAAATCTTTGCAGGACTCCTTTCTCTAGGTTTAAGTCAGTGGTCTACAATATGAGCATTGGAAAATCAAAGAAAATAACTATTAATGATATTATATATTTCCTTATAATAGTTGTACCTCAAATTGAGCATATATATTTTTAAAAGCATGTACAACATGTGAATAAAGGCAGTAATTAGTATATGCTTTCTAGCCCCAGAAGCTTCATTTAGCATAATGAATTCAATTATCTTCAATTGCCATCCCTACTAGGCCATGTCTCATTCACCCTTCTATAACATATGTTAGGAAGGTTTTCCTAACAATAAACCTAAATTTTCTTCTTTGTGATCTCTCTCCATGCTCCTAGTTTCTCTATAGGACCAATCAGAACAAGTCTAATTGTAGGTATCTATCTATAAAAATTATTTATGTATTATGTATTTCTAGATTTTATATATATATATATTTTTTTTTCCATGTGATAACATTGCAGAAACTTGAAAATATGGTTCCAAAATGTAGGCAACTACCTACTCCCTCCATTAATCATGTCTTCTCTATTTTAAACATTCTCTTTTCCTTCAATTGATCTTCACATGACATGAACTCAAGGCCTTTCACCATCCTGCTTGTCTTCATCCAGGTAATCTTCATTTTATCAATGTTGAATGTATTATGCAGAATTGGATCTATTACTCTAGATATGTTCCTTTGAAGGCAGATTGCTGGGGTTCTATCAACTCTGTAGTTCTAGACACTATGCCTTTGTTAATATAGTGGTTTGGATAGAGTACCGGTCCTGGACTCAGGAGGACCTGAGTTCAAATCCAGCCTCAGACACTTACTAGCTCTGTGACCCTAGGCAAGTCACTTAACCCTGATTGGCTCCAAAACAAAACAAAAAAAAACCCAAACAATACAGTGAAGTTGACAGTAGTATTCTTGCCTGCTGTATCACATTAATGGCTCATTAGGGCTGTAGCACAACGAAACCCCTTGATCTTTTTTTCAGTCAAACTTTCAAAATCTAAGACTATTCTCGGCTTTGCTATAATTCTCTATTGCAAATCCTTATGTGAAATGTTTACTTCCCTCAGTAACCAATTCTTTCTGTTTGGTAAGAATCAGATCCAGTATAGAATTTTTCCTGATCATTTTCTCCACCTTTTGAAGGCTAAAATTATTGTCAGACTCTTGGCAGAAAGAGTGAAAGAATTCTGTACAGATATCTGTCTCCATCTGAAGCCTCTCATCACTACAATATCATATACCTCTGTGTCAGACTCAGGATTTCTTCCCTGAACTCTTCATCTATTTCCTCTTTCTGTCCAAGAGGTCTATAATATACTTCAATAGGACTATCATTTCTGCATCATCTCTTCACATCCTATTTCCTAAGAAGATAATAATTGCTTGTGTGTGTGTGTGTGTGTGTGTGTGTGTGTGTGTTGTGTGTATTCCTTCAAGATTTTCAAAGTACATTCACTACAAGTTAGTAATAACTCCATCAGATAGAGGTGTAATTGAGGCTGAGTGATATTTCCAAAGTATCCTCCCCAGTAAGCATAAGAGAAGACATTGATCTTAGGCCTCCTGGTTTTAGTCCCAGCACTTGCTACCCACACTGTGTACTCTATTCTTGGTTTGGACTGGAAAAACCCTTCATACTGATGCTTTTAGAAATTTCTCTTCCATTGAAGAGCATTCTTGAGTCTCTTAGGATTCTCTAGGTAGGAAAGTTCCCTTCTCAGCTATTTCTTACAATAACCCTACCTCTGGCTGCATTACATCAGAACTTTCCCAGGCATTGCAAAGTGGCAGCAGCATGCTGTATTGGAAGACACACTAGACATGGTGTAAGAAGACCCAGGTCTGAATCCAAGGTGTGACCTTGGGCAAGTCATATCCAATCTCTGAGAATCAATTTTTCCATGTCTAAATGGGAATAATCTAGCTATCTCAAATTATTGCTGTGGGGAAAGTACTTAATAAACCTTAATGATCTATGGAATTTGGAGTTAACAGGATAATGGGTTGGGGTCATAGTCAGGATTAAAAAAAATCAAATTCAACCATTAAACATTTACTAGGCATCTCTCATGTGTATCCTCCTATACTAGGTCCTGGGGCTATAAATGCAGAAATAAACCAGTCCCTACTCACCAAGGCACCTGCCTTGCATAGGCAAGTGGAGTGAGTGTGTTATTCAGAGCCCAGATATCTGGGTTTGGACCTCTGCTCTTTCCCTTAGTAGTTGCGTGACTTTTATGGGTGGCAAACCACCCTCTCCGAGTTTCAGCTTTCTCATCTATAAAATTCGAGGGTTGAATTAGATCCCTAAGATCCCTAGATGTGATCTAATAATCCAGAGGGGTAAACATAAGATAATTTTAGGCAGGAGAAATGACTAACAATTTAGAAAAGTAGTAGGAAATTAGGAACCATATCTCATAGGAGGAGGGGTATGAGCTGAACCAAGAAAGAAGCTAAGTATTCTAAGTCAGGAACAGAGAGATCTATTCTAGGTTTAGGAGACTGTACCAAGACACAGAGACAGGAGAGAACAGGCTGAGTAGGCCAGCTTAGCTGTAGCATATAGTATATAATGGGCATATTATAAAATAAAGGTAGGTGAGAGACATACTATAGAGCATTGAAGTCAAACTCACATAGAAACATGGGCTATTGAACCTTACAAAGATCCCTGCAGGCCACACGCTGACTCAGAAAACCACAGATCAACATTATCTATGCTCTTTTGCATTTTATTTATTTTATTAAATATTTCCCAATTACATATTAATGTAGTTCAGACCTCACTCAGAAGGGTTTGTCTCCAGCAACGTGTTTGACAACTTTACTGAAGAAGGTTTTAAATGCCAAGCTGAGGAATTTATATTTATGTGAGAGGCAATAAAGAACCTTTGTGAAGGGGAAAGATAGAGCTGTGTCTTAGGAATATGATTTGGCAGCCACATAGAGGGTGTACTGTAAAGAGGGGAGATAATCAAGAGGTTAGTGGAATAGTTCAGGTGGAGAAGTAATGAAGACCCAAATCAGGGAAGTGGTTGTGAAAATGGAGAAACTAGACAGGACGTGAGATGTCACATATGTGGAATCAACAACTGGCTGGATTGACTATGGAGTGGTGAGGAAAGATGAAGAGCCAGGGATGAAACCTGAAGTCACAAAACTGAGTGACTAGAAAGATGACAGTGCCCTCCAAAAGACACGTGAGTTGGGAGGAGAGGGAAACTGAGGGGGAAAGATAATTATATATGATGAGAGAATATCCAAGTAGAAATGTCCAGCAGGAAGTTGGCAATATGAGGCTAGACTTTAAGCAAGAGCTTAGAGATGGGTACATAGATTCAGGAACCATCTGCAGAGAGATGATAACCAAAAAATATCTTGGCAAGCTAAAGGGTTGGGCTAAATCTAATTACATGAAATTTAATAGGATAAATATAAGGGAGGGAGATATGACCGGACCCATAATTTCATCGATATAGGAAACTCTTGCCACAAGTGCAGGTTGGCAGCGTCTTCTCCACAACTTACAGTCTCAGAGGGTAGCCTAGAGCATTGAGCTGTTAAGTAATCATCATCATCATCATCATCGATTGCTCAGCTGTCTTTCATTCTCATCTGACTCTTCATGTCCCCGTTTGGGGTTTTCTTGGCAAAGATACTGGAGTGATTTGTCATTTATTTCTCCAGATCATTTCACAAATGAGGAAATTGAGGTAAACAGGATTAAGTGGCTTGTCCAGGGTCACATAGCTAGTAAGTGCCTGAGGCTAGATTTTTTTTGTAAATTTTTTATTCATCTTAAACTTAAATACAAAATGCGAGAAGGAAAAAAAGAACATTTCCACATACCGAGTGGAACGTAAGAAAGGATTCAATATAAAATAATAAATTTCCATTTTAAGAAAACCTATGTAGTAAATGCTACACATTGTTTTCAAAGCTACCCAGTTTTTCTTTGCTTCCTTCTAAGTTTTCTTTTATTCTCTACTGTGTACTTTTTACCTGTTTTTCTCCCCTCCCTAAGACCAGATTACAACTCAGGAAGATGAGTCTTCCTGACTCTAGGCCCACCACTGTGCCACCTAGCTGCCTTAATAACAATAGATAATAGCTAGTATTTACATAGTGCTTTAAGGATTACAAAGTGCTTTACACATTTTATCCTCATAACAACCCTGGGATGTAGGTGCTATTATTATCCCTGAGGCAGACAGCAATTAAGGCAGACAGCAATTAAGCATCTTGCCCAGGAGTACACAGTCAGTATCTGTCAAAGGCGGGACTGGAACCCAAGTCTTCCTCATTCCAAGACTACTATACCTCACGGTCATTAAGTTTTCAAAAATCAAGGCTGTATAACGATAAAGCACTAGACCTGGAGACAGGAAGACCTGGGTCCACATGCTGCCTCAGGCACTTGCTAGCTGTGTGTCACCTAAACTCTCCAAGCCTCAGCTCCCCACCCCTGTAAACTGAGGAGGTTAGATATGATTCCCTCCAAGGGCTCTCCCAGCTGGAAATCTGTGAAGATGAGAAGAAGTAGCTAGCAGTATGGCTGGGAAATGATGTGAGGCTTTTAGGGTACTGTGAGCTCACTATGAGTGTGATATGGTAGCCAGAAGAAAAGGTGATTTGGCCATGGACCACACGAAAAGATGGATAGAACTACACTTTAGGAGGGTGAAAATGCATCCAAGGGGAGGAGCCAGGACAAGGAGAAATGTTAAGTTC
Organism: Trichosurus vulpecula; assembly: GCF_011100635.1. Taxonomy (NCBI): domain Eukaryota; kingdom Metazoa; phylum Chordata; class Mammalia; order Diprotodontia; family Phalangeridae; genus Trichosurus; species Trichosurus vulpecula. Next base: position 80,637,873 of record NC_050581.1, read on the forward strand.
ACTCCATGTACAACAGAAGATTTGGATGAAGGTTTGGGGAATATTTTCACTATGAAAGAGAGGCTGGGCTGGGGCTGGGGGTGGAGGGACATGTGGGTATGATAGCAGTCTTTCAGTATTTGAGAGTAGGCATGTGAATGAGGGAGAGGCAACATGGCACAGAGGATAGAGGGCTATCCTCTGGGATACCTGCCTCTGACATGCACTGGCTGGGCAATCTGGGCAAGTTCCTTAACCTGTGCTCACTTAACAGTGCTCTAGGCCAAAGCGGCAGCTGGGTGGCACCATAGTGCACAGAGTGCTGGGCCTGGAGTCAGGAAGATCCATCTTCTTTAGTTCAAATCCGGCCTCAGTCACTTACTAGCTGTGTGGCCCTGGGCAAGTCACTTCACCCTGTTTGCCTCAGTTTCTTCATCTGTAAAAATGAGCTAGAGAAGGAAATGGCAAAACCACTCTAGTATCTTTGCAAAGAAAACCCCAAATGGGTCACAACACTCTTGAGCATGGCCAGTAGCAGATTAAAATATAATTCCTATCTGATTTTAATGTGTTGATATATTAATTAAATAAACCTATAAACATTTGTGGTTTTCTAAGCAAATATGTGGCCTATAAGGAGCCTTATGTATGGTTTAATGGGTCCCATTTCCATTTGAGTTTGATACCACTGCTCTAGGCAACTCTCCAAGGTTATGGTGCTAATCTGCACTGGTGGAGGGTGTTTCCTTATTTGGAACTTCCTCATTTCAATCAAATCACCTTGCCATCCCTATCCTATACTGAGATTAGACTTATTCTGCTTGGTCCCAGAAAGCAGAACCAATAACAATGGATAAAAGCTGGGGAGAGAGGGAGAGAGAGAGAGAGAGAGAGAGAGAGAGAGAGAGAGAGAGAGAGAAAGGACTGAGAGGACCTTTAAATCTAATGTAAGAAATAAATTCCTAATAACCATACCAAAGTTGAATGGGCTATCTCTGGAAGGAATGTGCTCCTTGTTACTGAAGGTCTTCAACATAAGCTAGATGACCACTCTAGGGGAAAGCTATAAAGGAGATTTTCGTTCATCTAGATGGCAGCAAGTCTGTGATTCTGTCTGTGATAAATATTATTGCCACAGGAAAGGTCCCTCTCATCTTTGGTGACTGGCCAGGGAAGCTGAGTTCGGCTTGGCCTGGTTTTCACTTTCTCTCTCCCCATCTTTCAACCAGCCTCTTCCCTGTCAGTGCAAACACAGACGTCGCTGTCCATATTGCTGAGAAGATGGATCTCATCTGTTCTAATAGCCTATTTTTTTTCCCCTTGCACCAAAGAGGCCAGGTGTCTGTAATCAGGCAAGCCCCCTGCAGAGGCTAAACTCTCAGTGTGTGCAAGGCAGTGATGCATTTCTCTGCTGTGCAGGGTACCAGACCTGCAGAATGTGGCTGGAATGTTAATATCGTGACGGACAAGGGAGAGCAATCTCCGGAGGGTCCAGTGAGCTCAAGATAACAAACTCCCCTTCCCTGGGAAATTTGCATGCTGGGAAGCAAGGGGTGGGGGGGAATAATAATTTTTGCTTTGCAAAAGAACCAATTGCCCATGAAATCAAATAAAGGTGAAATACATATTAAAATACTCTGGGCCTGCTAAAAATCAGTTAGAGGAAAAACCCGACTCTCCTAGTAATGTTGGTTTGTGCCGCTGAGATTTATAATCGCATTACATAGCTTGTAGCTGGGTAACAAAAAAATAAGTATGTGAGTTTAAAATGTGAATTTGCGATGGCTGCCTGAGGGTTCCCCCTATAATAATAGCTCACATTTCTACGGTGTTTTCTTCACAATGACCCTGTGAATTGGGTAGTTGCAAGAAATATATAATTATCCCCATTTTACAGAGGGAGAAACTAAGAGTCTGAGGGATTTGCCCATGGTGGCACAGCTCATAGCTGTCAGAGCAGGAATTCAATCCAAGTCCAGTCATCTGTGCACTGCATCATGCTGTCTCATCATGCTAAGAATGCTGTGATTACCTGCAGGATTTCCCAAAGTCACTTGAAGGCTGGGAAATCCTTTTTAAATGAGTTTTCTAATACTGTGACCAGAGACTAGGTCTATCCCCACAGACCAAAGTCCAGCTTCTATCTCAAGAATAGCTATTCGTCTTTCTTAGAAAGAAAGACTTTCCAAATACTCTAGCCATGTCTGTCATGGAATTGTCCATCATGGGACCATCTTCTCTAGTGATGAGACAGAAGGATATAAGCATTGATTAAGCACCCACTATGTGTCGGGCATTGTGCCAAAAGCTTTATAAATGCTATCTCATTTGACCTTCACAACTCTGCGAAGTAGGTGCTCTTCTACAGCTGAAGAAAGGTAAACAGACAAAGGTTAAAGAACTTGCTTGGGGTTATGTAGATAGTAAACGTCTGAAGAGGGATTTGAACTCACATCTTCCAAAGTTCAATTCTAGACCCAGAGCTCTATTCACTTCACCACCCAGTTGCTTCCATCATCATGGAGGATCAAGTATGTGTCTCTGAGGCCAAGTCTGACACATCTTCAACTCTCAGAACAACTTTTTGGATATGTTCTCTCCCTGACTGCTAAGCAATGAAAGACTTGGCTTTGATCTAGGCAATCAATCCATCAATAAATCAGCTCAAGATCTCTAGGGAAATACATAGACACACTATATGCTTTCCCATCTCACTACCTTCTCTTAAAGCACGGTATCCAGAATTACACACATATCACCAAGAAGACAAGTAAGAAAGATCTTCAACCCTTGGTATCAAACTCAAATAGAACCATTTGTCCTCTCTCCCATCTGCTGCACAATAATTTATATCAAGGGTTGGGTTTGTCTGTCCATGCACACCACCACTGAAGGCTGCTTTTAAGCTGTAATTCTTCCCTATTGAATTTAGGGAGGAGTTCTTGAGGCTCCTATGTGAAGATTATTCAGTTAAAGCTGAACTTCACTAGTCCTATGTTCCTTGCTAACAACTCAGCTACATCCAAGTTCCTCCATCCTCAGGCTTTTGTTCATAGATCCCAACAATAACTAGATTTCTCTAGAACCATGAATGGACAAGTTACTTCCTCAGCATTCTCCCTGCATTTAGGGAAACATTGTTTTCTTTATACCCCACCTTCCTACCTCCATCTAAGCTACCTATCTATAGAGGTAAGAACCAATATATTACATTTAAGATGTAATTACCCTAGCAGTGAAGAGGAACTCATAGTACCTTAGAAATGTATTAAAGTATGAGAGTGACTTTTTTTGGTCAGCAGATTGTCTAACTTCATTTATCAGTTTCCCCAGAGTTAACCTATTATTGAGGGAAAGAAAAATATCTTCCATTTTCTTAATTTTCTTATATATCTTTTCTTTCTGTACATGACATAGTCAAAGATCACTTGGAATCTAGGGCTGGGTTTGAATCTTGGCCTGGCCAATTCCTAACTTGGAATAACTCTAAGCAAGTCAGTTTCCTCATCCTCATAAAATAGACCTGAAAGTACTCCCACTACCTTTGAGAGCCTGTGTGTTGCAGGAGAAAGAACACTGGAACATGAATCAGAGAAGATAGATTTGATTACACTACTTAATAGGGATATAGAATTGAGTAAGACATTTTCACCTCTGGGTCTCAGTTTCCTCATATGGCAAATCAAGAGGGTTGGACTAGATATTCTATAAAGTTCCTTCCATTTCTATATATAAACCTTAAGATATATTATTAAATTTACAAAATGTAATGCCTTACATTTAAGCATTATTGTTAATTGAAAAAAAAATAAGAAAGACATATAAGGATACCAAGAAGGGTGGGGATGCTGTTGGAGCCATGCCCCACCCACAACCCCACATACATTTTTCTCTTCTTTTATGCTAACATTCTCTCCAACGAGTGTCTGTCTCCCTATATTGATTTTGTAGGCTCTGATGCCCCATACTTAACCTAGTTTAGTATGCATATGAAATTATGTAAAATTTTTCCACATTAGCCATATTCTAAAAACAAAAAAGCAAGAAGAAGAGAAAAAAATGCTTCACCCTGCATTCTGAGTCCCTCGGTAAAGGTGTTTAACATCTTTCATCACACGTTCTTTGAAATAGTGGTGGATCATTGTTTGGTCAGAGCTACTAAGTCTTTTATATTTGTTTATTTTTACAATACTGCTATTACTGTGGACATTATTCTCCTGATTCTGCCCACTTTGCATCAGTTCCTATAAGTCTTCCCAGGTTTTTGTAAAACCATCACCTTCATCATTTCTTACGGCATAATGATATTCCATCACATTCATATGCCAAAACTAGTTTAGCCATTCCCCAAATCATGGGTGTTCCCTCAGTTTCCAATTCTTTCCTGCCACCAAAAAGAGCTGCTATAAATATTTTTGTGCTAATGGTTCCTTTTTCCTTTGATCTCTTTAGGGTATAGACTTAGTGATGGTATTGCTGTGTCAAAGGATATGCATGGTTTTATAATATTTTGGGCATAGTTCCAAATTGTTCTCTAGAATGATTAGACTAGTTCACAGCTCCACCAAAGTCTGTTAGTGTATCTATTTTCCCATGCCCATTCCAGCAGTTCTTTCTTTTTCTGTCATTTTAGCCAATCTGATAGGTTTGAAATGGTACCTCAGAGGTATTTTAATATGCATTGATGATTTATAGCATTTTTCATATGAGTATTGATAACTTTGAGTTCTATCTCTGAAAACTGCCTGTTCATATTTTTTGACATTTATCAAGTGGGGAATGATTCTTATTTTTGTAAATTTGGTGTATACATACATACATACATATATATATATATATATATATATGTAATATGGGTTGGTACAAATATACACACATATGTGTATATATACATACATATACACATATGAAATGAGAGCTTTATCAAAGAAACTTGTTGTAAAATATCTCCTCCCAGTTTTCCTGCTTTCTTCCTAATTTTGGCTGCATTGGTCTTGTTTGTGCAAAACCTTTTTAATGTAATGTAATTAAAATTATGCATTTTACCTCCTGTGGACCTCTCTATCACTTGTTTGGTCATGAAGTCTTCCCCTATCTATAGGTAGGTCTAATACAATTTTTTTTTCCATGCTCCCTTAATTTGCTTATGACATCACATTCATTCTGAGCTTATTTTGGTATACTGTGTGAGATGTTGGTCTATGCCTATTTTCTGCCAGAATATATTTCAGTTTTGCCAGCAATTTTTGTCAAATAGTGAGTTCTTGCCCAATTTTCTGGGATCTTTGGGTTTATCAAATACTAGGTTATTGTTTTCACTTGTTTCTGTACAACATGTACCTAATCTTTTCCATTGATCAACCACTCTATTTCTTATCCAGGACCAAATTATTTTGGTGATTACTGTTTTCTAGTATAGTGTGAGATCTGGTACTGCTGGGCCCCCTTGCTTTACCTTTTTTTCATTGATTCCCTTGACATTCTTGTCTTTTTTTCCAGATTATTTTTTTTCATTTTTTTTCCATCTCTATGAAGTACTTTTTGTAGTTTGATTGGTATGGCACTGAATAAGTACATTAATTTAAGTGGTATTGTCATTTCATTACATTGCCTCAACCTACCCATAAGTAATTAATGTTTCTCCAATTATTTATATGTTTTTATTTGTATGAAAAATATTTTATAATTATGTTCATATAGTTGTTGTCTTAGCAGGTAGACTTTCAAGTATTTTATACCATCTGCAATTATTTTAAAGGGAATTTCTTTTTCTGTCTATTCCTAATAGGTTTTCTTGTAATCTACAAAACTGCTGTTGATCCTTATGGACTTATTTTATATCCAGCAACTTTGCAAAAAATATTAAATTTTTTGGCTAGTTCTTTTTAGTTGACTCTCCAGGGTTCTCTAACTACATCATCATATTGTCTACAAAGGAGGATGAAATTGTTTCCTTTTTGCCTATGCTTATTCCTTCAATTTCTTTTTCCTATTTCTTGTCTTATTACTATAGCTAGAATTTCTAGTATAATATTAAATAATGACAATGATAATGAACATCCTTGCTTCACCCCTGATCTTATGAGAAAGGCTTCTAGTTTATCCATATTACAAAAAATGCTTGCTCTTGGTTTGATATATACTACTTATCTTTTTAAAGAAAGGCTCCATTTATTCCTATGCTTTCTAGTGTTCTTTTTTAAAAATAGGAATAAGTGTTGCATTTTGTCAAAAGCTTTTTTTTCATCTCTTCATATGTCATATGATTTTTGTTGTTTTTGTTATTGATACAATCAATTATGCTTATAGTTTTCCTAATATTGAACCAGCCCTGCATTCCTGGTATAAATTCCACCTGGTTGTAGCATATGATCTTTGTGATATATTACTGTACCCTCCTTCCTAGTGTTTTATTTTAAGATTTTACATCAATATTCTTTAAGGCAAACAGTCTTTAGTTTTTTCTGTTTTTTTTGCTCTCCCTGGTTTAGGTATCAAAACCATATTTGTGTCATAAAAGATTTTGGTAGGACTCCTATACTTATTTTTCCTGACAGTTTATATAGTATTGCAATTAATTGTTCTTTAAATATTTGATAGAATTTGTTTATAAATCCATCTGGTGCTGTTCCCCTCCCCCTGCCCCCACCCAGGGAAGCACAATTATCACTTGTTCACTTTCTTTTTTCTTCAGTAGGTCTGTTTCCTCTTTTGTCAATCTGGGCAATTTATATATTTTTAAAATATTCATTCATTTAATTTAGATAGTGAGCATTATTGGTATATATTTGGGTAAAATAGCTCCTAATAATTGCTTTTATTTCATTTTCTTTGGTTTTACATTCATTCTTTTCATTTTTTAATACTGGTAATATTTTTTTCTTTTAAGTCAAATTAGCTAATAGTTTATCTGTTTTGTTGTTTCTTTTTTCAAAAAAAATATAGCTCCTAATGTCATTTATTAGTTCAATGAGTGTTTTTATACTTTCAATTTCATTTATTTTGATTTTGAGGCTTTCTATTTATATATAATTGAGGAGTTCTAAATTTGTTTTTTTTCTATTTTTTTAGTTGCATGCCGAATTCATTGATCTGTTCTTTTTCTCTTTCATTTATCTAAGCATGTAGAAATACAAAATTCTCCCATAAATATTTCTTTGCATCCTACAAATGTCTCATGATCATTGTCTCATTACTGATGAGATTAGCTGAAGCCTTTCTGGAGATGATAAGATTAACATTTGCCCCTCTGTCCTAGGCAAATGGGCTGGACAAAGGAATCAAAACTCTAAGCTACTACCCCTTGCCTCCACATCCCTGACTGCCTCATTGCCCTGCCCACAATGCATGTTTCCTCTATAAGAATCCCTAGTTTCTCCTGGCTAGGAGGCATCTCCCTGAAGCAGCCACCTCACTTAGGGGGCTGCCTCCCTTAAGAGGCTTCAACCTCCCTTAAGGAGAAACATGCTTGATGTGCTACCCAGAATAAATGCCTTTACTTGATTTGGAGACAGCCTGAGCAAATTCTAGATGACACCACAATACACACAGACCTTGTACCTCAACAGTTTGGTGCCCCACACTTCATGAATTATCATTATCTTCAACAAAATTATTGTTTCTATGATTTGTTCATTGCCCCACCCATTCTTTACAATTAGATCATTTGGTTTCCAATTAATTTTTAATCTATGCTACAAAGGCCTTTTATTGAATGCAATTTTTATTGCATTATGATTTGGAAAAGGTGTTAATATTTCTGCTTTTCTGCATTTGATTGTGAAGTTTTCATACCTTAATCCAGGGCTGTCCAAACTTAGGTTATCTTATGGCTGCATTAAAATAAAATAATTATTCGAGGGCCACACCCAGAATAAAAAATACAGTACACTAATAGAAAGTGGGGTAACACATGTCATCAATATGATAGGCAAAGGTGCGATACGTGAAAGCAAACACAGAACAACAAAGTTACAACACAACAGTATAAAGGTAGGTTCATATTGACTAGTCTGCATAGTACAGATGGAATGCATCCCACAGATCTATTGAAAATCCTGTGCAATATGTTCTGTTTGTAATACTGCTTAAAAACACCAAAGAAAGTTAATATCGATGAGATTATTTATTACTGATGGAATTAAAAAATCTAATATGCATTCCATGTAAATTATTATTTTATTTTTTCACTAGTAAAAATTAAAACCCAGAGGCGGGCTGCATAAAATCACAATGTGAGCCACATGTGGCTCGCGGGCCAAATTTCAGACAGCTCAGCACTAATAATACATGGCCAATTTTTGTAAAAGTGCTTTGCGCAGCTGAGAAAAATGTATCTTCCTTCCTATTCCTATTCAATATTTTTAGAGGCCTATTACACCTAACTTTTCTGAATTTTCTTTAACTCCATATCTTCTTTCTTGTTTATTTTATGACTATATTTATCTAGGTCTGAGAGAGATAAATTGAGGTTCCCTACTAGTATAGTTTTATTGTCTATTTCTTCATGTAACTCATTTTACTTTAAGAATTTGGATGCTATGCCATTTGGTGCATCTACATTCATTGTTGATGCTAATTCATTATCTATGCTACCTTAATTCTTTTTCTAACACAAATTAATTGAACTCTCCTATATTACCTGAGTAATATTGCGACTGGTCTCTAGAGTAGAAATTGTTGATTTTGGTGTTGTGCTGGTTCCTCAGAATCTCCAGTTGTCCCAAAAAGGCGGTGTAACATTTTAAAAGTATTCATCTGAATTTCCTTTAATGTTAAATAAAACTATAAATCATCTGTGATGTGCTTCTTTTCAGGTAAGTGTCAGAGAAGGACCAGCAGACAAGAGGGTATCCAAACAGACAAATGCTTGAGAATTTCTTTTTTTTTTTTTTGAAGGGAGGAAGGCAGGGCAATTGGCTTTAAGTGACTTGCCCAAGGTCACACAGCTAGTAAGTGTGGCAAGTGTCTGAGGCCGGATTTGAACTTAGGTCCTCCTGACACCAGGGCTGGTGCTGTACTCATTGTGCCATCTAGCTGCCCCGAGAATTTCTTTCTGAAGCTATTATACTATAATTCTGTCCCATAGTAGGGTATGAGACAATCATGGGCTATTGAGATTTTAAATAACTTGGCTAGATGTCTAAATAGCTTTGGTAAATTTGATTTGTTTATTTTTCCAAATGTATTTTATTATTTTCAATTGATTTCTATGAAGTATGCTTTTGATAACTTGATTGGTATAGCATTAAAACTGTAAATTAACATTGTATTGTCATTTTTATTATATTGACATGACTCATTCAGGTGCATTAAATATTCCTCCAGCTCTTGAAGTTGTTCTTTATTTCTTAAGTGGAGCCACTTGACTAAGCCGTTAAAACCACAACACTTGGGGCAGCTAGGTGGCACAGTGAGTAGAGCACTGGCCCTGGAGTCAGGAGGACTTAAGCTCAAATCTGGCCTCAGACACTTGACATACTTACTAGCTGTGTGACCCTGGGTAAGTCACTTAACCCCAATTGCTCTGCTAAAAACTAAAAAAACAAAAACAAAAAAAAGCCCACAACACTCTGGCCTTCATTGAATGGCCAATAATAGCCCCAACCCAAGCCTTTGTGGTTCATTATGAGTGTGCATAGTAATTACTTTCTGTTCTAGCCATAAATTACTGATGGTCTTCCCCTACCAGACTGATATCGTTGTGATGGTCAATTAGGAAATCTTTTGTCTCAGTTCTTACCTAGACCTTAGTCATTGAATGGACATGATCTCAGATAAAATGAGACTTGGGAAAGAAATTAATTTCAAAAGGCCAGGGTCACTCACTGAATCCTGGGCCTTCACCAGTCATCTTGACTTTTGTCTTGTCACTGGATTTCTATTACTCTGGAGGAGAGAGTGAGGATGACCACTTTGCACAACTCTGCCTCACTTCACTCTCAATTTTAAGACATTGACCTTATGATGTCATTGGTCCTCTTCAAGAATGGAGGATGAAAAATGACAAGAAAAATTTTGTAATTGAATCTATATAAGAATTTTGTATGCTTTGGTAAATTGATCTCTAAATGTTTCATGTATTTTGTAGTTATTTCAAATAGTATTTCCTTTTCTAATTTGCCTCTTTGATTTTTTTTAATAATTATATGGAAATGCAATTGATTTTTTTATTTTTATTTTTATTTTTTTTCTTGATCATCTTTTTTATTTTTTCTCCTGGTATATTTTCTCTTCTCTAGTTTTTCTTTTTTTCTTTTTTTTAATATTTTTTTATTTTTAGTTTACCATACATGGTTCTACATAATTTTGAGTTCCAGATTTTCTCCCCTCCCTCCCCCCTCCCTCCCCAAGACAGCATGGAATCTCATATAACTACCATGTATAACTTCGCATTGAATGAATTTATACACTAGTCAAGTTGTGGAGAAGAATTATGACCAATGGAATGAATCATGAGAAAGAAGAAACAGAACCAAAAAAAAAAAAAACCCAAAAACAAAAACAAAAGAGAAGAAAAAAGGTGAGCATGTAGTGTGCCTTAATCTGCATTCAAACTTCACAGTTCTTTCTCTGGATGAAGATAGCATTCTCCATCGTGAGTCCCCTGGAGTTGTCCTTGCACCTTGCATTGCTGAGAAGAGCAAAGTCTGTCAGGGTTGGTCCTCATGGAATCCATATATCTGTGGTTGTGTACAATGTTCTCCTGGCTCTGCTCCGCTCACTCAGCATTATGTCGTGTAGGTTTTTCCAGGTTGTTACAAAGTCCATATCATCCGCATTTGTTATGGCACAATAGTATTTCATTACCTTCATATAACACAGCTTGTTCAGCCATTCCCCAATTGATGGGCATCCCTTTGATTTCCAGTTCTTGGCTACCACAAATAGAGCCACTATAAATATCTTTGCATATATGGGTCTCTTTCCCTCTTGTGTGATTTCTTTGGGATACAACCCTAGAAGTGGTATTGATGGGTCAAAGGGTATGAACATTCCTATGGCTCTTTGGGCGTAGTTCCAAATTACTCTCCAAAATGACTGGATCATCTCACAACTCCACCAGCAATGTAACAATGTTCCAGTTTTCCCACATCCTCTCCAGCATTTATCATCCTCCTGCTTTGTTATTTTAGCCAATCTTACAGGAGAGATGTGGTACCTCAGAGTTGTTTTGATTTGCATTTCTCTAATCAGTAGTGATCCAGAGCATTTTTTCATATGCCTATGGATAGCTTTAATTTCTTCCTCTTAAAACTACCTGTTCATATCCTTTGACCATTTCTCAGTTGGGGAATGGCTTGTATTCCTATATATTTAGCTCAGATCCCTGTATATTTTAGAAATGAGGCCTTTATCAGAGATACTAGTTGCAAAGATTTTCTCCCAATTTTCTGCTTCCCTCCTAATTTTTGTTGCATTGGCTTTTCTTTTGTACAAAAATATTTCAATTTAACATAATCAAAATTATCCATTTTGCATTTTGTAATGCTCTCTATCTCTTGTTGGGTCATGAATTCTTTTCTTTTCCATAAATCTGATAAGTAAACTATTCCCTGCTCTCCCAAATTACTTATAATATCAGCTTTTACTCCTAGATCATGAACCCATTTTGACTTTATTCTGTTATATGGTGTAAGATATTGGTCTATGCCCAGTTTCTGCCCTACCATTTTCCGATTTTCCCAGCAGTTTTTGTGAAATAGTGAATTCTTAGCCCAGAAGCTGGCCTCTTTGTGTTTATCAAAGAGTAGATTGCTATAGTTGTTGACTTCTCCATCTTGTGTACCTATCCTATTCCACTGATCCACACCCCTGTTTCTTAGCCAGTACCAGGTAGTTTTGATGACTGCTGCTCTGTAGTACAGTTTAATATCTGGTATGGCTAGGCCACCTTCTCTAGCATTTCTTTTCATTAATACCCTAGATATTCTAGACCTCTTGTTTTTCCAGATGAATTTTGTTATTATTTTGTCCAGCTCAGTAAAATAATTTTTTGGTAGTTTGATTGGTATGGCACTGAATAGATAGATTAATTTAGGTAAAATTGTCATTTTTTTTATATTAGCTCGGCCTAACCATGAGCAACTGATATTTTTCCATTTATTTAGATCTGCCTTTATTCACATGAAAAGTGTGTCATAGTTATGTTTATATAGGCCCTGGGTTTGTCTTGGCAAATAGACTCCCAAATATTTTATAGTGTCTACAGTAACTTTGAATGGAATTTCTCTTTCTATCTCTTGCTGTTGGGCTTTGTCAGTAATGTATAGGAATGCTGAGGATTTATGTGGGTTTATTTCATATCCTGCAACTTGGCTAAAGTTGTTTATTATTTCAAGTAGTTTTTTACTTGATTCTCTAGAATTCTCTAAATAAATCATCATATCATCTGCAAAAAGTGATAGTTTAGTTTCTTCTTTTCCTATTCTAATTCCTTCAATTTCTTTTTCTTCTCTTATTGCTACAGCTAACGTTTCTAGTATCAAATTGAATAATGGGGGTGATAATGGACATCCTTGTTTCACCCCTGATCTTATTGGGAATGCATCTAGCTTATCCCCATTACAAATAATGCTTGTTGATGGATTTAGGTAGATGCTATTTATAATTTTAAGGGAGGTTCCACTTATTCCTATGCTTTCTAGTGTTTTTAATAGGAATGTGTGTTGTACTTTGTCAAAGGCTTTTTCTGCGTCTATTGAGATGATCATATGGTTTCTGCTAGTTTTGTTGTTGATATGGTCAATTATGCTAATAGTTTTCCTAATATTGAACCAGCCTTGCATTCCTGGAATAAATCCTACCTGGTCATAGTGTATTATTCTCGTGATGAGTTGCTGCAATCTTTTTGCTAATATTTTATTTAAAATTTTTGCATCAATATTCATTAGAGAAATTGGTCTATAATTTTCTTTCTCTGTTTTGACTCTACCTGGTTTGGGTATTAGTACCATATTTGTGTCATAAAAAGAATTTGGTAGGACTCCTTCTTCACCTATTTTTCCAAATAGTCTACAAAGTATTGGAATTAGTTGTTCTTTAAATGTTTGATAGAATTCACATGCAAAACCATCTGGCCCTGGAGATTTTTTCCTAGGGAGTTCATTGATGGCATGCTCAATTTCTTTTTCTGATATGGGGTTATTAAGAAATTTCACTTCCTGCTCTGTTAGCCTGGGCAGTTTATGTTTTTGTAGATATTCATCCATATCTCTAAGGTTGTCACATTTATGGGCATACAGTTGGGCAAAATAATTCCTAATTATTGTTTTGATTTCCTCTTCATTAGAGGTGAACTCACCCTTTTCATTTTTGATACTGGTAATTTGATTTTCTTCTTTCTTTTTTTTAATCAAATTGGCCAAAGATTTATCAATTTTATTGTTTTTTTCATAAAACCAGCTCTTCGTTTTATTTATTAATTCAATAGTTTTCTTGGTTTCAATTTTATTAATCTTTCCTTTGATTTTCAGTATTTCTAATTTGGTATTTAATTGGGGGTTTTCAATTTGCTCTTTTTCTAGCTTTTTCAGCTGTATGCCCAGATCATTGATCTCTTTTTTCCCTATTTTATTCATGTAAGCATTTAGGGATATAAAACTTCCCCTAAGAACTGCTTTTGCTGCATCCCATAAGTTTTGGTATGTTGTTTCATTATTGTCATTCTCTTGAATGAAGTTATTGATTGTTTCTCTGATATGTTCTTTGGCCCACTCATTCTTTAGAATTAGATTATTTAGTTTCCAATTAGTTTTTAGCTTATTTTTCCATGGTTCTTTATTAAAAATGATTCTTATTGCATCATGATCTGGAAAGGATGCCTCGACTACTTCTGCCTTTCTGCACTGGATTGTGAGGTTTTTATGCCCTAGTACATGGTCAATTTTTGAGTATGTGCCATGTACCAAATGCAATTGATTTTTGAGAGTTTATTCTGCAGCTTTCCTGAAGGTCCAGTTAGTATATTTGCTGATTCCCTAGATTTCCTAACTTAGCCATCATGTCATTAGCAAATAGAAATAATTTTATCCCCTTTTTACCTATCTTTGTGTCTTTAATTTCTTTCTCATTTAAGTACTATTGCTAGTATTTCCAGAAGTATATCAAATAAGAATGGAGAAAGGGGCCATCCTTCCTTTTATCCTGTCTGTATTAATTGGGAAACCTCCAATGTACCCCCATTTTAAATAACACTAGAAATTGTGTTTTTAAAATTTGACAGTATTCTCCTTTGAATTCACCAGGACCAGGAATTGTTTTTCTTTAGTAGTTTCTTTACAACTAATTCTATTTCTTTTTCTGAGATTAGATTATTCAAAATCTCTATTTAGTCTTCTGTTAGTGTGGGTATTTTACGTTTTTAGGTATTCCTCTATTTCTTTCCTGTTCTCAATTTTGGTAACATATAATTATTTGATGTAGATTCTAATAGTTTCTTTTACTTTCTTCAGGTTTGTCAAGATTCATCTGGTTTGCATTTTAATTAGTTGATTTGGAATTCTGCTTCCATTTTTAAATCAAGTTCGCTAAAGGCATCACTTTTACTTTTCTTTTCAAAAAACCATCTTTCCATTTTATCATCATTTCTATAGGGTTTTTTGCTTGCTTTCAGATTATCTATTCCCCCTCTAATTTTTAATATCTCTTCTTTTGTGCTTATTTAGCGTTGTTTATTTGTTGGCTTTCCAATTTTTTTAAATGCATAGCCAGTTCGTTTATCTTTTCTACTTTGTTAATTTAGTGTGTTTGTAATGATATAATTTCCCCCTAGGGACTCATTTAGCTATATCCCCCCAAATTTGGTATGTTGCTCTTTATTATCATTTTCTTTCACATAATTATTAATTGTTTTTATGCAGTATTTTGATCTTTAATCCATTCATTATTTAAAATTTGTTTGTTAAGATTCATTTGGATCTGTCTTTTGTTTACACTTCATGAACTGAATACAATTTTATTGCATTATTTTCCACAAAATGTTTATTATTTCTATTTTTTTACATTTATTTTCAATATTCCTCTGCCCCAATGCATTTTCAATTTTTGTAAAAGTTCCATATATTGATGAGAAATTTGGATATTCTTTATCTGTCCCACTTGGGAGATGTTATAAGCTATTCTATATTTTCTCTCTTTTTTTTTCCATTAAACTTGTCCAAAACTGAGAGAAGTACATTAGACTCTCCTGCCAAGATTGTATTAATGCCTAGGTTTTTGTGTAATTCAACTAAGTTTTCCTTTATGCATTTAGATGCTGAGACATTTGGAGCACATAGTTTCATTGCTTATCTCTTTTTATGTTGTGAATTTTTGTTTCGATTTTATTTGAAAGAATGATTTCAATGCTTGGTTTTTGGATTGATCTGATGCATAGTGAATTTTGTACCAGCCCCTCATTTTTGTTCTTTTTATATCTTTATTTCTAGGTATGTTTCTTGTAAGAAACAGATTGTGGGGTTGTGTTTTCTTATCCAATCTGTCAATCTTTTTTTTTTCATTTTTATTGGATTATTTAAACAACTTCCACTTAAAGTTATAAGAGGTAGGTTTATATTGTCCTTCATTTGTCTCAAATATTGTTTTATCTTTCTGATTTGGGATTTTTCTCTTATTTCCCTCCTTTACCTGTAAAAATATTACTTTGTCTCTTTTTTAAATTTTTGCCTAGTCTACTTTAAGGCAACTCCATTCTCACTGACTTTTCCCCCTCACCCTTAACTGCTCACCCATTTGTTTTGCTTAACTAATTACTTCTTTCTTTCCTTTCTTTTACCAAGCTGCCTAAATTTTCTTCTTTTTTTCCTCTCTCTCAGTTAAGTAGTCAAGTAAAATACCCCTTTCTTCCCTCAGCTGGATGCCAGTCTTCCCCCATCTAAATGCTTTGTAGATTCCACCCTGCCCCCCCCCACACACACACATTGACATCCAGCCCCAGTTCCTCCTGTTCTTCAGTTCTGATTATTAACTTAGGATCACCCTTTCATGTTGTCCTTCATTGGGCTATTACCTCAGTAAGGTTCTTGGCATTTGATACCGTGGAGACAATTAAAATTACTTTATCTCTTGTGCTTAATTTCTAGTTTGAAGAGTCTTGATAAGTCATAAGGATCTTGAAACTGTCTAGTCTTCTATCTAGTTAGTGATTTATACACTTATTTATAAAAGTATGTGTTGTAGCCTCCTCATCAGTTGACTATATTCTCCTTTAAAGGGAAAAGATAAATGGTTATTCCAGTGAACCTAGGAGGCAATGTGGAGGGGACATGGTGTATTGGAAAAAGCAATGGATTTGGGATCAGAAGAATACTAAAATAAAAAAAAATCTTCTGGGTTTTAGTTCCTATTCTGCTGTATTTGACTACTTGGGCTAGCCAATTCTCTCTAAGCCTCGTTTTCCACATGCATACAATACAAATTACATTATCTTTGTAGTCCTTTCATGCTCTAACATACGATGTCTTGGGTATTCCTTGATCCAGTTTTGTGAAACCTATAGGTTCCTTTAAAATATAGCTTAGGGCCCACCTTTTGCACAAAATCCTGTTTCATTGGTTGCTAGGGCTCTCTTTTTTTTTGAAATTACTTTCTTATTTTGTACTTATTTATAAAAGTATGTGTTGTAGTCTCCTCACCAGTTGACTATATTGTCCTTGAAGGCACGGATTATTTTTTTTGTATCCTCTAGTGTTTAGCACAGTGTCTTCCATGTTGGAAGTAAAGCATTTAATAACTTTCTGTGAACTAATCACAAAATAACAATAGCTAGCCTTTATATATGCTTTAAGGCTTGAAAAGTACTTTACAAATATTATCTCATTTGATGCTGAATTGAGTATTTGAAGATGCTGAGACTCCAGGATTTCAGATACATAAAGAGTAAGGAGGAATACTTGGTTGTTGGTAGAATGAGACTGAGTTCAATACGCAGAGTCCAGAGGGACCAAAAAAAAAATCGCATCACCTCAGGCAGACAGCTGGAGCTCTTCCAGGAAGTAAATGTTTCTTGATTGCAGATTAAATGATTTCTCTGGAGAGACTGTCTAATAATGAAGCCTTGAGAAGTACATAGGACAAGCCATTCAGTCCTTTTTCTTACCCAATTTCCCGTGGCAAGTCACAGAATCATAGAATTTCTGAAACAGAAGGGAGGGACGTTCAAAGTCATCTAGCCCAACCACTCTGTGAAGCAAGCATTCCCTGAAGGCTAGTCTCTGAGTCAAGGGGACAAATTCAGGCTGGAGGACAGAAAAAGAAACCTCTTATAGAAGCCACAAAGGTGGGAGACTATCAGAGTAGACCTTAGAATGTATCTCATGCAACACCTTTCCTTATTTTACCTAGAAGGAAACTGAAACCCAGAGAGGAAAGTGGCTTACCTTAGATCAGACAAATCTTAAATAGCAATGCCAACATTTGAATCTGACCTTGAATCAGTGACATTGAATCCAGAGCTCTTCCATTTATACTAGAGAGTGTTATGATGCTTCCTTGTCACTAAAGATGTTCAAGCAGAATTCGAATGAACTCTAGGGGATATTGCATAAAAGGCTCATGATCTTTGTAGGGTCCACATGGCATAACTGTTGGGGCCTTTTCCAGTTCTGAGGATTAAGGATGCTTCCCTATAACTTCAGTGACCCAGCTGTTTCTCAGGGAGTATTTTATGGTGGAAGAGAAATGTATTTCAGCTATGGGGAACAATCCGAGCAAACGTGCAGAGGTAGGAAAGTACAGAATAAGTATGGAGATTAGCTAAGAGTCTCCTTTGGCAGAAAAATGGTATATGATGGAAAATAATATGAAATTAAGCTGAAAAGACAAGTTGGAGCCAAATTTTGGAGGGTCTTAAATACCAGGGTAAGGAATTTATATTTTATGTTATGAGTAACAGAGAGCCACTCAAATAAATGCCATGGTCCAATCTGTGCATTATTTTGACAGCTGTTCAGGGAATTGTTTGGAGAGAAGAGAGAGTAAGCAGGAAAGCCAGTTGGGAGGCTATTAAAATAGTCCAGGAGGGAGATAGTGAGGACCTGAATTAGGATGATAGCAGTAAATGGAAAAGGAACAGGTGTAAGCTACATTCAGAAGTAATGTCTTCAAAGATATAGTCTGGAACTAGTACCTACCCTGTGACAATTATTTTCTATTTATCCTGCACACATAGCTTGCTATATATATATATATGTATATATATATATATATATATATATATATATATATATATATATATATCGGTTTGCATGCCCATTAGATTGTAAGCTCCTTGAGGGTATGGACTGTCTTGCCTCTTTTTGTATCCTTAGCACTTAGCACAGTGCCTGACACATAGTAGGTGCTTAATAAATGTTTACAGGAAGTAGAATCAATGTGTCTTGACAACTGGTTGAGTGTGGAAGGAGGCAGGGAGGTATTGGGAAGATCAAAGTTGACTCTGAGATTTCAAACTTGATCACCATGAGCAGCACATTTGGGGAGCAGTGCAAAACTGTGCCCCAAGTACTAGAGTTCTCTCTTTTTATGTCTTCCTTACAGTGTCTTCCATGTAGATTGTTCCTATATGTCTCGATAGGTCCAGAGACATTTGCTGCTTGTCAGAGCAGACAGGCTGCACTAGAATAGAGAGATTGGCTGTCCATAGGCACTGAGATAAAAGCAGAGGTAGTAGAAGCAGGGACTAAAAATGTGACAGGGGGAATAGGAAAGATAGGATATGTTTGAGAGGTTGTCAGGGTGGAACAATAGGCAGCATAGAGTAGTGGAAAGAGGGATCCTGATTACACATCAGGAAACCTGGGCTCGAGTCTTGGCTTGGGACACCATTTAGTTGCATGACCCTGGGCAAGTCACCTCCCTCATCTGCTCAGTCTGGAGCTCCATGTTCTTTTGAGACACATGAAGACAAATGTAGTACGCAATCTCTAAATCCCCTTCCAGGTCTAAATTCTTGATTCTGTTATCCATGTCTCACAAACCATGAATCCAGTGTATTGCATATGTATCTCTTCCATAGGATTGGGTGGTAGAGGGCTTGGTACCTGAAATTTGAAACTGCCTGGAAGTTGAACTCCATGGCCTCATGGAGGTCCCATCCAGACTTTTATGTTTCTGCTTTCCATTGTTTCCTGAAGAAAACCATTACACAGTTTAATATATACTTGCAATAAAAGAATGTCTTTCTAAGAACCCTAAAGGCATCTGTTTAATTCCTTCAGAATTTTCCTAATTAGAGCCTTTTGTTGCATCCTAACAATTGATTGCTGATAATGATGTTTACACCCATCTACATCCGTGTAGATGGTTTCCAAAGAGGCACGACATCCTTTACTCAGATTGTGCACGTTTGTATAAGGACAGGATGCTTGCCAGACTTTTAATCTTTTCCCCATCAATATCCCTTCCAGGTTGAGGATATGTCTCCAATATAGTAACTCTTTACACAGAATTTCAGCTGTATTTCCAACGATATACAGGATTTCTTTAATAGGATGCCCCACTATGTCCATAATAATAGAACTTTAATTTCCACCTAAACCTGCTACTTTGGATTTCACTATTTATTTTTATGATAGTACCAGTCATCATGCCCCCATGTTCAAAACCCTGGAATTGTATTAGATTCTTCCCTTTCCTTTGCTCCTCATATCCAACAATTGACCAAATCTCATTGATTCCATCTCTCAAATATATCACTTCTATCACCTTCTATTTATTCCCACTGCTACCACTCTACCAGTGACTGTCACAATAGCTTCCCTAGAATTCTTTGTGGGTGCTCCTCCCCCATCCACCTAATCTTTTCTTCATGTCTCTGGCAAAACAAACTTTCTCACAGATATCAGATCTAGTCAGGTCACTCCTCTACTCAAAAATTGCATTGTCTGCCTATTGCCTAACAAGTTCAAATTAATTTGCCAATATCAAAGTCTTCCATAAGCTTGTTCCACTCTCACTTAAAGTCATATTTCATATAATTACCTTTCATGCACTCTATACTTCAAATGCTCTGAGTTTCTATGTCTAGAATTCCTTTTCTCCCCCAATTGCATTCCTTTTTAAACTTGGAATTCCTTCTCAAATGCCACCACCTTTTCAAAGCCTTCCTTGGTTTTTTCTCCCGCTCTCTCATAATGACTTGTCTGATAATCTACATAATACTTTGTTTTACACCTTTTTAATGCATTCATCATGTGGTATTATGTGTATTATGGCTATCTATATTGGTCTTATTTCCTCATTCTGGGCAGTAATCAATTGCTGGACAATTAACCAATGAGATAGCAAATGTAAAAGGCTTTGCAAACCTTCAAGTGCTATATAAACATTCATTATTATTTCTTTTTTACAGGACTATTAGATCTTTGGATGAAGGGAAGAAGTTTTATCTTATTACCATATATGTATTTTGTACATGCGTGCCTGTCATTTCATCTTACACAATGTAAAGGCGAGGAACTATTTAATTTTTGTCTCCTAGTGCCTAGTGCCTAGCATAGTGTCTGACACATAATAGGCATTTAATAAATGCTTGTTGATTTATTGCTATCTAAATGTTGCATCTTCCCCAGAACATGGGAGAGTGCTTTGTACACAATAGGTTCTTGATAAATATTTGTTATTGAAGAAAGTCTGATGTGATATCTGGCTGTGTTAGATCATTCCACAGCACATACAGATGAAACTGAAAGGAGAATAATAAAGTGATACAAAAAAGAATAGATTTTCTTGCTTTTTTTGTTTTGAGGTGTTAATATGGGAAGCAGTGGGAAAAGTATAAATGACTCTAGTGCCTCCAGACCGGATGTGCTATGTAGTATGAGGGAAAGGATATGTCATTAAAGTTGATGAAGTTCTGAAGAACTGCTATAGGTGAAACATTTTTAAGGCACTGAAAAATTGATTTTCATGATTTTCAAGGGGAGTGAGATACCAAAAGAATTGCAGGATCAAGGATATTTACAAAGAAAATATGGAAAAGATATCAACAACTATTGACAATTATACCTATTTTTTATCTCTATAAATGGTCTATGCATTAATAAGAGGTATCCTTGATGAAAATATCAGGAGCAAATAGTAAGAATCTTATGCTACAAATTTTCCCCACCCTACTACATCTTTACATATATACAATTAAATACAAATTGTGCTACGTTTATCGTTTCTTCATAAAAATTATTTTGTAGAGCAAAATTCAGTCTGTTAGTATCTCCCATAAATTTAATAAGGTCATTTAAAGTTCTTCAATGGAAGAAATCTCAGAGATTTTTTAAAATGAACTTCTAGTTATCTACATGAAAGTGTTAAATGGAGCAATATATACTCAATAAGTAAGTCCTACACAGCCTCTATAATGAAGAAAGGCCTTTATATATCATGACCTCTAAATGTTTCTGTATGCAGATACCATCCTCCTAATTGAATCAAATCCCAGAATATTGCATAGCCTCTTTCTTCAAGGAGCATATGAGCATAGGAATTATTTTAGTAACACACACACATCAAGTGGATTACAGACCACAGGAAACAAGCATTTATTAAGTATTTGCTATATGTAAAGCATGTGCTAAGTGGTGGGGATTAAATAAAAAAGTGGTGAGGATAATGATAGTCCCTGTTCTCAAGGAATGTACCTTTTAAGGGGGGAAGACAACAAATAAAAAGAAGCAAAAAAGCTGGGATTGGGGGAAGAGAAAGTACCCAGGAAGACACATGGAGGACATGGTTGCAAAGTCAATAGAGTCCGAAGCACATCCAGAAGGGGAATGAAGCATAGCCAGCTGGTGATATTCCCCAAAATAGAGTCCCAGATAGGAATTCACCAGTGGGAGAAGAGGGGGTGACACAGCATAAGGGTATTCCAGGATGAGAAGGCTCCAGCCACTGAAGAAAGATTTTATATTATTCAGACTACATCATGCAGTTTGGTTGGCTAGCTGGTGAGCTGGTCTATCAATACATGTATCTTACACAACTACCCCATAGATGGACAAGAATTGAATAAGATGAAGAGCATGGCTGGAATACTTTTGGGAAATAATGCAGTGCTTTTAATCACTCTGCAGGGCTCCCTGACCCAAAAACCCACCTTTCAAACTCTAATATTGCCTTAGTTACACTATATAGCTACCAATCATGGAATACTACAATGTGAAGAATCAGAATTGTGGGAATCAGAGGAAATAGAGACATGTTTGGGAGGTGTAAGTATTATCCATTTGCATTTATGAAGTGATGTAAAAGATATCATTAAAGATATATTTATGAAGAATGTAAAAAAGCATGAGAAGATGTATATGAACGAATGCAAATTAAAGTAAGCAGAATAAGAAAAAATAATATATACAGTAATTGAAACAGTATAAATGGAAAGAACAAAAATAACAAAATAAAAAAAACCTGAATGCTGAGTAATCGTAATGACTGAGGTTGATTCTTAAGAAGAGATTAAAAAAGTTTAATTCTCTACTGTCTTAGTAGAGGTTTCTCACTATGAGCGAAGAATATCATACATTCTGTCAGATTCAGGTTAGTTTTGCTGAGCCGCTTTTTTTCCTCTCTTATTCTTTGTTATTGAGGATGGCTCTCTGGGGAGGGGATGGAAGAGACACATATGAATGGGATGGAAAAGAAAAGTTATGAAGAAATTGTTGAAAGGCATTTATGATTTGAAAGAGGAAGTGGGCTGGTCATGTAACAAGAGAAAAGGATGACAAATGGACAGCACAAGTATTACACTGGTATAAAGTATTAAAAAGATCTAGAAGAAAGCTTCCTGATCAATGACTATATTCTCTCTGAAGATTTAAGGAAGAATATGGATAATGATTACATAGGTGAAAAGGAATGAATGGGTTTTGACCCTTATAATAGGAAGAAGTATCCAACACAATGAGGGCAGGTAGGTGGTGCAATGGATAGAGTTCTGAGCGTGGAGTCAGGAAGATCTGAGTTCAAATCCAATCTCAGACATTTACTAGCAGTGTGACCCTGGGCAAGTCACTTAATCCTGTTTGCTTCACTTTCCTCATCTGCAAAAATGAGCTGGAGAAGGAAACGGCAAACCACTCTATTATCTTTGCCGAGAAAACCCCAAATTGGGTCATGAAGAGTCAGACATGACTGAAACAACTGAACAACAACAACCCCCACAATGAAGAGAGCACAGATTCATGAAAACATCAAAATATTGAAATAAGTTCTTCTAACTAAGCTCTCTCTCCAGGTATGGAAAAGACTTCATCAGATCCCTAATTTAGGCAGGTCCTCCTTTCTCTGCAGCCTAATACAGCCTGGTATCTAGGTATGAGCTACTATCTCTAGGCTGTTACTCTTTAGGGACAGGATACACTATCATCCACTCCCTTCTAACTTTGGGCAAGCTACTCAGCAGTGGCATCTCTCACTTGCATCACTCAACTAGTTACTAATTACCCTAACAAAGAATAAATCGGAGAATCACAGAATCTCATAGTTGCCAAGACCCTCAGAGGCCAAGTAGGCTAACTAGTATTGAAATAAGGATCTCTATAATATCCATACAAATCATCACTCAGACTTTCCCTAAAGAACTCTACTGAAGGTGAACTAACTGTCCCCTCTTTTTGTGGTTGTTCAGTCATTTTTCCAATCTTGTCTGAACCCATTTAGGATTTTCTTGGCAAAAGTGGTTTACCATTCCCTTCTCCAGTTCATTTTGCAGATGAAGAACTAAGGCAAACAGAGTTAAATAACTTGCCCAGAGTCACCCAGCTAATAAATGACTGAAGCTAGATTTGAACTCAGGCTAATGAGTTTTTCTGATTCCAAGCTCTATCCACTATGCTAGTATGCTACCCAGCTATCCCTGTCTCCTCTCCCTGCTCCAGTCCATTCCACTTTTATATGACTCATTTTTAGGAAGCTTCTATCTACCTATCTATCTATCTATCTATCTATCTATCTATCTATATATACACATATATACATATATATATACATGTAATCAAACCTATTTTTTCCTTTTTGAAATTTCCACCTATTTTCCTTATTTCTGCCTTCTTTCACATGACAGCACATCAGTACTTAAAAGACATCAGTAACATCCCTCTCCCCACTCTGAGGCTTCTCCAGGCTAAACATCCAGATTTTCTTCAAGTTTTCCTCATATTAAATCATATCAAGTCCCTTCGCCACCCTAATTATCCTCCTCTGCACACTCTCTAGCTTGTCATCTTCTTTTCTAAAATGTGATGGTCAGAACTGAATACAGAACTCTTGATAAAGTCTGGTCAAAACAGAAAAGAGACTTCAACATAGGATATATGGTGAGAATCTAAACCGGTTATGTAAAATTAGCCTTTGAAGAAAAATGTTTATGTCTGTGTTGAAAATACAATGAGATTTGATGGCAGCATGGCATCATGTGTAGAGAGATGACCTTGGAGTCAAGATGCCCTGATTTCTAACACATACTCTTTGGGTATCCCTGGGGAAGCCCCTTAATGTCTTGGTGTCTCAGGGACCTCCAAGATTACAAGTTCCAGAGCAACTGCTAAGCTGTATATCAAACAGAAATAGAAAAAATAGAAATAGAAAGAGTTTTCTGAAAGAGGAGCTCCCTGTATGAATGAAATCATAAATCTGTTCCAAAAAATATAAATATTAAGGTGAAGAATTTAAATGCTTACTTTTTAATCAACTAAACATAAACCATGACAGAGAACTGCAAACATTTGGGTAGATGATATGCTGGAGGGATGATACAAAATGAAATGTAATTGATTTTTTTAATCATTAGTTAACTTTGTGTCTTTCAAGCTTCTTATCTTAGATTGTTAAGGAAGGAGTTGCCTTTAAGCTCAGTATTAATCCTTTACCCTCTCTTAACTCTCTTCTGCACCAGCCTCTGCCCAAGAACAAATCAACTGAGAAGGATTCAATGTTTGGCCTCACCCAATTCAGTAAAGCTCAGTTGGTTATCTCACTTCTATTACTCTTTCAATAATTCAATGCAAAGAGCATTCATTTTTGCAGATATATTTTTATTGACATCTTTTATGTCTAAATCTAGATTTCTCCTATATCCCTCCCACTCCCCTTTGCAGGAAGTGATTCTTCATAATAAAAAAAAATTAAAAAGAAAGAAGAGGAAGAAAAAATCAGGAAAACCGAGTAATACATCCTAAAAATTAACATTTTGATATAGACTCCAAACTCCACAAAGGAAGGAAGCATCTTTTGACATCTTTTCTTTGAAGGCAGGCTTGTTCTTTATAATTTTGCAACATACAGTTGTGATTATTTTGTAGTAGTTGTCCTTTCCCCTTACATCATTGTGCTCATTATCTATATTGTTTTCTTGGCTCTGCTTACTTCACTTTGCATCAGTTCATCTCAATCTTCCCATGCTTGCCTGTATTCACCATGTCTAGCAATTAAGTAATATCTATTGCATTCATGGACCATGATGGCAACAAACATTTAAGGGCCTCCTATACAAAAGACCTTCAGAGCTACCAAGATGATCTAATTTACACATAAACTTTGCCTTAAAAGGTTCTGTCAAGACTACAAGTCTTCAAGGAAAAGCTGGGTGATGACTTGTAGATATATTGTGAAGGGATACTTTCTCAGGCACAAGTTGTCCTAGATGACCATTGAGGTTCAATCCAATTATAAGATTTCTTTTAAGTCTATTAAGAGATCACCATATATATAAATATATATATGTAGGTAGGTAGGTATATGTATATATACATATATGCAGAAGCACATGTATGTATACATATATGTATATACACACATGTATATATGTGTGCATACATATACACATATACATATACATACACACATATATAGTGTATATATCACAATTCAACACCATAATTATTCAAATGTAAATAAGATTATAAGCAGAGATTGGCAAGAATATTTATAGTTAAAGATATTATAGAACATTTAATGGGGGACATAGCTCCTGAGTTTGGCTTTTAAGGACAGGAAGGATTTGGCGATGTTGCAAGTGAAAACCAAGGGAAATCATTCAAGTCAGGCAAGAAAACTTATGCAAGTGTACAGATGGGGGTAGGGGGAGAGGTTAGAATGAGATGAAGTATATTGAGTAGCTCAATTTAGACGGAACATAAAAATTCTGCATGAGAAGTCCTATGAAATGAAGTTTTTAAGGCAGGCTGGAATCAGATTATGTAGGATCTTGAATGTAAGAAATTTACAGTCTATCCTGTGGGCAATGAGGAGCCACAGATAGTTTCTGAGCTAGGTAGTAATATGATCTGTGTATTAGGAAGATGCATTCAGCACCTCTATAAAGAAGCAACAGCAGAAGAAAGAGATAAGTACGTGGGAAAAGCCACAAGAGGTTTATTCCAATATCTGGGTCAGGTAGAAATGAAGACTTGAGTCAGCATGGTGGGAGTAGGGGTGGCAAGCAGCAGGGGAGATGTTTTGCACATATTACTAAGACACAATCAACAGAACATGGCAAATGATTTTATTTAGGACCTAAGAGTTGATGATGGATAAGTAGATAGATAAATAAATAGATAGCTAGATGATAGGTAGATAGATAGATAGATGGTAGATAAATATATAGACGATAGACAGATAGACACATAGCTAGATATAGATAGATAGAAGATAAATAAATAGATGATAGACACAGATAGATAGATAGATAGATAGATAGATAGATAGATAGATATTTAGATGATAGATAGATAGATAGATGATAGACAGGTAGATAGATAGGTAGATGATAGATAGAAAGAACATTTTAAAGTGCTACTATGACTGGTGCCAGGCATTATTTTAAATGCTGTGAATAAAAATGTAAGCAAAAAGAAAGACTTTTTTTTATTTTCAAGGAATTTACTCTCTGTTGGAGGGAGAGAAGATAACACATAAAGAAAGCTGAAAAACAAGGAGGTAGGGCTGGAGGTGGGGAGGTGCTCGGGAGAAGTAATCTGGGGAGTTATGGACCGAGTTGGGCTTGAAGTGGGTGGGGGGGAGTGTAAAAGATGAATCCAAGGTTTTAAGCTTGGGTGACTGGGAAGACAGTGGTGCTGTTTAGAGAAACAGGGAAGTTAGCAGGAGGGACAAGTTGGGAAGAAAGATGGTTTCAGTGTGGACATTCAAGTGGAGACATCATCATTGATACTATATGATTAGAAACATGGAAACAGGGACCCCAAAGGAGTGATTGTAGAGGAAAAGAGAAGAGGGACAAAGACAGAACTTTTGGTGACATCCTTAGGAGGAGGACAAACAAGAGAAGAAATAAAGGAGGAAAAGTCAAAGAGAGAAGAGATAAAAAGGAGATGGCAGTGTCATGGAACCTTAGTGAGGACAGAGTATCTAGAAGGAGGCAGTCTCAGGATAGAAAGACTACTGGACTTAGAGTCATGATATCTGGGTTAGGATCTCTACTTTTACACTTACTGTGTGACCTTGAACAATTCGCAAACCTCCCTGAGTTTCTGTTTCTGACACTGGAAAATGGGAATAATGATATTATTCCTCCATATCTCACAAAGAGTTGAAAGTTCTTTGTAAACTTTAAAAGATTATAGAAATGTGAGCTCTTACTAAAAATGGAGACTTCAGAGGTATCCAATACTATATAAAGGTCAAGGAGGATGAGGACTGAGAAAACATCTTTGGATTTAACAATTGGTGACCTTGGGAAAAAGCAGTTTTAGTAAAGTACGTGACTGATGGAGGAAGCCAGATTGTCTGGTGTTGGGGAGTGACTCTGAGGCAAGGTTAGGGAGGATACAGTCTAGCTTTAAAGGAAAGAAGAGATATGGGCCTGCCAGGATCAAAAGAAAGGCAGTGTTTGTTTATTTGTTTGTTGGATTGGTTAGACCTGTGCCTATTTTTAGGTAGAGGAAAAGGAGGCTGCTGGTGGGGGTGCATTGAAATAGAGAAAATGAAGATGAAAAATAGGAGGAAGGATCCATGGAAAGTCAATATGGAATAATGGAAAATGGGCCAGGGGACAGGGGAGACCTGGGTTCAAATACTGTCTCTGATACTCATTGGCTCTAAATCTATGAACCTGAATCATTTTCAGCCCATGAGAGTATTACGGACCCACAGCCTCCTAGACAGAGAGAGGCCTGAAGGATCCGTGCAGCTAAGGTAACTCACACAGTTCAGAATATGATATCGCTATTCTTTGTTTTGTGGAAATATGCAGTTTCTGGCATCGGGAATCAACTTCAGAGGGGCAAGTCCTGTTTCTACATTCTCTGAGCCACTCATGAGCTCTGGGGAGCCTTTCCTGGTCTAGATATATCCTTGGGGCCACGGGAGTCAGCCAAGAGCTCAGTCAAAATCTCACAGACACTACAGACATCCATCTAGGAGGAGAAATGACTCCAAGCTCAGCCGCCTAGCACATTAGCAATAATCGATCCATCAACCAGTATATATTAAGTGTCCGATATGGGTCAGATTCTGTCCTCGTCTCTGGAGATGCAGCCACAATGAATGAAACCAAATTTATTCACAGGGAGCTCCCATTCAGACAGGACAGAGACACCACTGTTAGAGAGGTCATTTCTGAAACAACTGTGGCCTCACACTTCTCCTGGTCAATATAACCACCCCAGGCTCTGCAGAGCTCGCCTAAATTAACTAATGCTGCAGTCCCCTTCTTATTCGGCCTCTGCGTGCATACATACATAGAGCTATGTGTGTATGCATAAACACATATGTGCTTATCTGCTTACGCATTTATATACATATATACACACATACATGTATTTATACACATATACTATATATAGTATTTGTATAGTCATTTAACTATTTTTATTTCTTGGTATGGGCACTAGGTGGCGCAGCAGGTAAGAGCACCAGGCTTGGGGTCAGGATCATCTTGGTGAGTTCAAATCCGGCCTTAGATACTTACTATCTGTGTGATCCTGGGCAAGTCACTTAACCCTGTTGCCTCAGTTTCCTCATCAGTAAAATGAGCTGAAGAAGGAAATGGTAAACCACTCCAGTATCTTTGCCAAAAAAAAAATCTCAAAAAACAAAAAATAAACCCAAAAGTGGTCATGAAGAGTTGGACATGACTGAAGAAGGACCCAGCAAAATTTGTTAGTATTTATTATCTTTATATGTGATATATATGTATATATATATATATATATATATATGTAGTGTATATGTGTATATGCATATGTAAAATGACATATACGTAAGTATGTATATATGTCATTTTATATGTAATTATACATAGTTTTATATTTGTAAGGATAAACATATTTATATATTTGTGTATGTATATATTAATATTTAAATACCAGGCATCTTGAAAGGGAGGTTCCCTCCAACTGAAGGGATCAGAAAAGGCTTCTGTATTAGGAGGGCAGAGTTTATAATCTCAAAGAGGATCATAAACATGTCTGAAAGGTTCGGAACCGCCGGATATAAGAAACTCTCAAAGTAGAAGGCAGAAGAATCAAAACATTTATTTAGGCTCCACAGTAACCAACCCATGAACCAGCAACCCCATTTTGATATATTGATCAAAAGCTTCCAGGCCCAATAAGTACGCCTTGAAAGAGTAACCAGGAGGCTACAGAGAAGCATGATTGCGTAAAGCAAGATCATGCTTCCCCCTCGATGGTAATAAGATTACCCACTGGCCTGAAGTCTTTGTTCAGCTTCCTCCCGTAGGTCAGCTCCGCTACTGGCAGCTCCTGCTTCAGCTGTGGCTGTAACTGTAACTGTCGCTGTAACAGTAGCTGTAACTGTCGCTGTAACTGTCGCTGTAACTGTCTCTGGCTCCAACCGGAAAAGGAAAGAGAGAATCTTCAAGCTGTCCTCTCCCCTCTTATAGAGTTTTTGACATCATCAAGCACCGCCTGAACGACCAGGGCCGATTGGTTCTTGACTTGGCCCCTCCCCCTAACGTAGCCGTTAACACCTCCCCTCAGCCAGCCCCATGACTCATCACACAGGAAGTTCTGGTCCTGCCCCGGAAGAGCAAGCCCCAGCGTCCAGGGAAGCTCAATGAGGTAAGCTGAGTCATTCAAAGAAAACAAAGGCCATTCTGGCTACAGCTTCTCACAGAAGTACTTGAGGAGCATCTGGAAGGAAGAGAGGTTTTCTGTGGGGCAGAGGTGAGAAAGGCCTACATCCCAGGGAATGGGGATAGGGTTAGTGACGAGTCCCAGCAATGCGAGATGGAATGTCACGTGTGAAGAGCCAAGGGATGGCCAAGTTGGCTAGTTGCGCTGGGCGGGGGGCTGGGGGGGAGAGGGAGATAGAGACAGGAACAGACACAGAGAGATAGAAACAGAGAAAGACAGGCAGACAGAGACAGAGAGCAAAGGGGAAGAGAAGAGACAGAGACAGAGAGAGAGACAGGGGCAGAGAGAGACAGAGACATAGAGACAAAGAGCAAGGGGGAAGAGAGACAAAGAGTGAAAGAGAGAAACAGAGAGACAGAGACAGAGACAGAGAAAGAGACAGAGACAGAGAACAAGAGGGGGAAAAGAGAGAGACATAGAAAGACAGAGAGCAAGGCGGGGGAGAGAGATAGAGAGAGAGAGAGAGGTAATTGAGACTGAAAAGATAGGTTGGAGGATAAGGTTGTGAAGGACTTTAACAGCTGAAAAGAGGAGTTAATATTTTATTCTAGAGGCAATGGAAAGCCACAGGAGTCTCAATTGAGGAGGGGAGTGACATAGCCGGATCAGTACTTCATTGCACGTGGCGAGTGCTTTGTAAACGTAAAAGTCTGTATGTTGATCCATATTAGTTGTAGTGCTCTATCTAAGAACATCTTGGGCAGCTCTCCAACAGGAAGATGAAGCACAAAAGAGAGCATAAGCCCTGACAAATCAGGATGAAAGTCTGGAAAGGTAAAGGGCAGGCCCTAACTTATTCCATGGTACTCTACAGACTAGCTCAGGGCTGCTGTTGAATTTGTCTGCCAAGACTGCTGGTGTGAGATGGCTTAGATCATACCAGAGGCTTATAAAACTGCAACTAGGCTTGTGTAGATGATCACTCACACACACACACACACACACACACACACACACACACACACACACACACTCAAATCCAGGGGCAGCGGTGGGGGGGGGGGTGGATTCTACTGCCTGATCATTGTCATGGAGATAGTATCTTCAGTCAGCTCCAGAAGCCATTTGTCTTTACATTGAACTTGGCTGTTCCCTGCTTTCACTTGATAGACTGGCAAGACCGTTAGATTCTGAGCCAGAATACTTGGGTTGGAACCCCGTCTCTGTCACTTACTATCTTTATGACTTTGGGCAAAATCTCTTCCTTTCTCTGGGCCTTGGTCCCCTCATTTGTAAAATCAAGAGATAGATTAAATGAGCCCTAAGGTCCCTTTTAGCTTTAAAAACCCTGTGAGCCTATGAATCAGAGCTAGTTCATGAAAATTAAGTAGAACATCGATGGTGGGTAGTATGAATGAGGCAGAATGAGAGGGCAGAATTTCTGAGTTTTTACTATACTTCACAACTCACTGCTCAAAATCTTAGAGTTACAGGAACGTAAAGGATGGCTCACTCCAAGAATACTCACAGCCTTCATAGTATCATAGATAAAGAGCTGAAAAGGACCTTAAAGGTCAATCTTTTCCTTTTACAGATGAGGAAACTGAGGCCAAGGAGGTTCTGTGATGTGCCCCAGGTCACCCAGGATGTAAGCTGCAGCATCCTGGAACTCAGGTCAAAAAAGAAGGCCTATGCTTCTGGGAAATTCAAAGCTATGTGCCAATTCCAAGCATGGGATGTCTTCTGGGTATGCATAATCCCTTGTCTTTACTCAGTGAAGCAATGGGACTGGTAAATTGCGTGAGCTCAAAGGAAGATGTACAAGGGAAAGATGAATAGATTTGGAGTTAGAGGCTACGGCTTCAAAAACCCTCCTCTGACGCCTACTATATGAGTGATGACCTCTCTGAGCATCAATTTCTTCATCTATAAGAAGAGGAGGTTAGATGGTGTTTCAACAATCCAGCTAGCAGCTTCTGTGGGGGTGTAAGATCCACCAACAACCAGCACCCAGAAAGCTGCCAACACAGGTCCTTTTGATCTGCTTTACTTAAGGAAAGCAACGTTAAGGAGTTAACAATCTTACTTTCATCCAGCATACAAATATCATTTGCTTAGTTCAGGGGAAAAAAACAGCACCCTGAATTACAGACCAAATACAATTCAACATCTGGGTGTGCAGCCGGGGAGCTCATTATAAAGGCTGGCCCAGAGTCACACACCACTCCTGCTGTAGCTCGGAGCTCAGAGTGAGAATGCTAACCTCTGTGCTTTTTATCCTGTTCAGGGCCCCTGAAGGGCCCCAACCTCACCCAGGCTGGGCGTGTGGAAAAGTTCCCCACCCCCAATACCACATCAGATACAAATCAATGGCTCCCAATTGTCTCAGTGCTGAGAAATACAAAAACAAACCATTTTATCTGCCCCATTCAACCAAAGGCCAGAATCATTAAAGGTCAACAGCAAAAAGTCCCACCTTAATTACTATTACAGATGGACAAGGAGGCTGCTGGGATTCCTTCCAATCTTTAAACCTAGGGTCCAGTAGGCATTAGTCATTAGCCATTACCACCAGGGTCTAAGGGCTATATCAGCTCCTGAGCTCAGGTGTGCCAAAGGTATTAAAGCACCTGGGCTTCTGGGACCTTGCAGAGGGTCAACTCAGAGGGGAGAAGACAAGTCCTTGTTCTCTTTAGGATGTGCCTAATGTTAATACTGCCTGTTCTGGGGAATCCAAACACCTGTCTGGATTTGCTTATTTTTTTAATGTTTCGTTTGCCCAAATTAAATTCCTTGCTACCTCTTCCAAATGAGTATAACCCCAGGCCCTCATGTGTGGAATGACCAGTTGTGGGAGGTAGTATCTTTGCCCCTTCATGGATGCCATCATGCTCAGTCATCACAGAACCCTGAAGGATGGCAGTCTCAATCAACTGCTTCTTCCCCTGTTCTATGGTGGGCAAAGTCCAAGCCCCTGCTTCCATTTTGTTTATGGTTTAGTCAGGGAGACTATAGCAGCAATCACACTGGCATATCCAGGATCTCAGGTCTGCTTTTCTAGGAAAGACTGCTCAAAAAGGGATTAACAATACTACTTTTCATTACATTTACTACTTCAGCACTCTGAATGTTAGAGAAAGTACAAGCAGAGAAAATATAGAGAAAATACAACCAGAGAAATTAGCATAAAGACCATCAGACAGGGCTCTCAACTGCTTGAACCAAAGCAATATTGCTATACACTTTACACACACCCCTGGACCAAGAGAGTCTTTACATCTGAGCAGTAAGGGAGTTCTGAACATATGGCTACTCAGAGTCTCCACCAGGGAATCGAACAGTCCTTCTCATAAGCAAACCCCCGAAGCAAAAGCTCACCTCTCAGAATATATACTTCTTTGGCTAATAGGCTCAGAGCCAGAAGGCATCACAACTCTTGTGACTCAGGGCCTATTTAGCTTATTACCCAAAGGTGTGAAAGCCTTCCTACAAGCAAGCCTCCCCTAAGCGAGCTCCTTCCCCAATGGACTCTGTGACTCAGGATGTATCACAACTGTGAGCTGGGCCAGAGCTCAAAGCAGGTCACATAGGCTATTAATGAATGGGGAAAATCTTCATATCCCATTAACATTACAGGGACACAGAGGCAAAAAAAAAAAAACCAACCTCAGAACCCTTACTACTGATACCTTTCTCCGTATTCTCAACCTTATGCATTACAGAGCTTTTGTTAACAAACCCCCTTTTGTTCTTGATCTTTCATCTCATTTTTAATCTGATTTGTTGTGATCACCCTCTCCAGCACTAGACACTTCTCCCTTCCTGTCCCCTGATACACTGGACCTGGAGAAAGTGAAGTCCTGTTCCTTGTTCCTCATTCACACTTCCAGATTCATCTCCATGCCTTGGCAGAGGGTCAACAGATCATAGATTTAGAGCTGCAAGGGACTCTTGAGTCCGCTTAGTCCAACCCTACTCCTTTTACAAATGAGGGGCTGAGGCCAAGAGAGGTTAAGTGACTTGCCCAGGATCGCCTAGTCAGTAATTGCCCAAATCAAGATTTAAACCCAAATTTTCCTGCCTCTAAGTTTAGCACTGCCACCCACTGTCATCTGTATTTCCCCTCAGGCTGTCCCACCTCCCCCCACCTCCCCTTACCTCCCCCCACACCCCCTTTCCCCACCCCTATCTGGTCTGCACTCCCTTCTCATCTCCAGCTCTTAGAATCGCTGTTTTCCTTCAAAACTCAGCCCAAATGCTACTGTCTATATGAAGCCTTTCTTAATCTCCCAAATTGATGATGCCTTCCCTCAAATTACCTTCTATTGGATCTTTATCTATATACTTAATATATGTGTATATATTGTCTCCTAGATGGAATGAAGTGATTTGGAGTTAAGGATAATTTCATTTTTGCTTTTTTATCCACCATACCCACCACAGTACTGGACACAGAAGAAGCTCTCAATAAATGCTTTTTGGTTGGTAGATTCATTTTCCATTATTATTTAGTAACTAATCATGTCTTGAAGTTCATTGCATATATCTATGTCATTTTGTCCAGATCCTTGCTAAATCTTATGTTAGCCTCCAAGTCATTGTCATTCTCCCTCATTTCTCAAGAAGCTCAGTATGTGACTCACAGTCTTCACCTCAACTCTGGTCCCTACCCTCAGAGGGTAGTTTAAAATACATGATGACATCCCTGAAACAGTCTTGTCTCCCAGTTCATCAGTCTCTTCAACTCTCTAAATCCACATGTTCCCTTGGACTCAGCCATCAACAGGGATGGTCGCATCTTAGATTTCCCCATTATGCACAACCTTCACTCTGTTTTCAAACTTTGAAATCTCTGTCTCTGTCTCACTCTTTCTCTGTCTCTATTTCCTTCTCGATCTGTCTCTGTCTCTTTCTCTGTCTCTCTCTCTCTGTTTCTCTCTCTGTTTCTCTCTCTCTCTCTCTCTCTCTCTCTCTCTCTCTCTCTCTCTCTCTCTCTCTGTCTCTCTCTCTCTCTCTCTCTTTCTCCCCCCTGTCCCCTCATACATTCCCTCTCCCCACTTCTCATCTTCAATCTCATATTAGCTACTGACTTCTCCTCTGCTGCCAACCAGCCTGCCCAAGTTTCCCTTGCTCTTAAAAAAAGAACAAAAAATAAACACAAAAATAAAGCCTTGTTTGACCCTGATTTCTTCCCCTGCTTTCATTCTATTTTATTCTTCTTTAACTTTTGGTGCTATTGAATGCCCTGTTTTCCTAGATGCTCTTTCCTTTCATGGCTTTTGTGTTCTTGTTCTCTCTTGGTTCTTTTTCTTCCTGTTTGACAACCCCTTCTCAGTCTCCTTTGCTGGGAACATCATCCATCTCCCAGTCAGAAAGCATAAGTGTCCCCTAGGTCTTTCACATAGGCTGTTTACCAAGCCTGGAATGCTCTCACTCCTCATCTCTACCTCTACCTTAAAGGCTCAGATCACTTTCCTCCTCCTGAGTGTTCATATCAACTCTTTCTCCTCAAATTAGCTGAAACCTACTTAACTGTGTATGAATTATATTCCCCCAGTAGAACAAAGTTCTTTGAAGACAGAAACTCTCTTGTCTTTTGTTTTTCTGTCCCCAGTGCCTTGAACACAGTAGACACTGAATAATGATGTTGAATTGATTTGAAATGGAAGGATCATTGTTCTAAAATTCATATTACCTGTGTTCTCTTCCCAGACTTGCCACTCACTAGCTAATCACTTCTCCCATTCACCTCTCTATCCCAGGGCCTCAGTTTCTTCATCTCTGAAGTGGGGATAATATTTGCTTGTCTGACTCACAAGATTGTGCTGAGGATAGATAAGATAAAGAAGGTGAAAATTCCTGTTAATCAGAAAATGCTATAGAAATACTAAAGACAATTATTACTCTTCCTACTGTTACAGTGTTAATTACACAAAATAATCCTTAAGGTCCATTCTGTAGATATCATACCTCTCCCCACCACTGCTACCTCTGTCCCAGCCCTTGAACAAGACCAAAAATTGAAACACATCATTTTCTAGGACACTGAAGTTTAAAAATAACTGTCTTCACAACTACCCTGTGAGACAGTATTATTTTAATCTGTCCCATTTTATAGATAAGGAAACTAAAGGCCAGAGAGGTAGAATTATTTGTTCAGTGTCACCGAGCTAGTACCAGAAGTAGTATTAGAACCCAGGTCTCCTGATCCCAAATCCTGGCATCTTTCCCCTGTACCATAGCACACTCCCTGGGAGAAGCTCACCTATACGCAAATAATTCCTCATGTTCTCTGCATCCCGAATATTGATTATGAAAATCACTCATGACAATTTGTAAGAAAGCTGGTATTCTGGGGGGAAAAATCCCTCTCTTTAAGATATTTTCAATTTGAATCAAATTTAATGATGCACTTGAAAAGGCCATTTTGCTATTCACATGCCATTCCCACGTGCCATCCTTGCAGTAGCAAGAAGGGATTATGTGAAAGACTGTTCTTTTCATCATGCTGGGGTGTTGACTGCTGTAATCTCATTCCAAACTATTGGCCCTATCAAAGGGGCATTTTTAATCAAGCTGGGCTGGCCCCAGCTTCCCACCATCTCCAACTGTCTCACAGGTTGGCCTCGTTCCTTGGAGGTTAGGATGTGACCTTGTTCAGAAACTTTTGTTCTTTTTCCTTCTGGATGACTATATTATTTACTCGTGGGTGTTGTTTCTGCATCTGTGTGTGTATATTTGTGCACTTATATGTATGTACGCATATATATATACATATATAAATAGATTTATTTGCAATTGCTATTTTTTTATTTCTATGGAAATTTAATAACTCTGAGTCATATTTAACTCACTCCTCTCTCTCAGCTCCTATTGCCAATCATTTATCAAGTTCTACCAATTCTACCCCCATAAGGCTTCTTAAATTCTTTCAACTGCCACTGGCACCATTTTTTTTTCATCTGGACCACTATAAAAACCTCCAAAGTGGGCTCCTTGCCTTCAGTCCCTCTCCTTTCTTTTTTTAAATTTTTTTATTTTTATTTTTTTGGAGAGGGAATTGGGCAAGGCAATTGGGATTAAGTGACTTGCCCAAGGTCACATACCTAGTAAGTATCAAGTGTCTGAGGCTGAGTCCCTCTCCTTTCTAATCATGCTGCCAAGATAGTCTTTCCCATATGCAAGTCTGATGTGTCACTCCCTGCTCAAATTGGGAGGAGGGGAAGAGGGGAGAAGGGGAGAGAGTAGAGAAAAGGGAATAAGTATTCCTATATTACCTACTATGTTTGAGGCGCTGTGCTAAGCACTTTATAAATATCATCTCATTTGATCCTCCCAACAACCCTAAGAGGTTATTATCCCCATTTTATACCTGAGGAGACTGAGGCAAAGAGAGATTGAGTGACTTGACCAGGGTCACACAGTTAGTAAGTGTCTGAAGCCATATTTAAACTCAGGTTTTTCTGACTTCAGACCCAGAACTATCTCTATTGTGCTACCTAGGTGCCTCATGGTTCCCTGGAGCTGATAGGATAAAATCAGAACTCCTGAAAAGGACATTTCAAGGGCCTCCAAAATCTGGCTCCAACTTTCCTTTCTAGGCTTATTTCATATTTCACACATAGCCTTCCATCCAAGCAAAATAAGATAATTAGTTCCTCAACTTCATCCTGCTGTCTCCACCTTCATGCAGGTCACAAGCACCCCAATGCTGGAAGGAACTTCTTTCTCATTTCTCCCTATTGAAGTATGAACCCTCTGTCAAGGCTCAATCAATCAATCAATGCACTTTTATTAAGTTCCTTCTATGTGCCAAGTACTGGGCTAAGTGCTGGGAATACAAAAAGAGGCAAAAAAAAAAAAAAACCCAAACAGTCCTGCCCTCAAGGAGCTTAAAATCTAATGGAAGAGACAATAGGCAAACAAATATAAACAAAGCAAGCTATATACAGGAAAAATAGGAAATGATTAAAAGAAGGAAAACTGCTCAGGCCAGGCGCCACCTCTCCCACGAAGCCTTCCTTGACCCCTTAATCTCCAAATTTTCTTATAACTTTTTGTCTGGGTCTCTCCTTTTCATCTATCACACTAGATGGGGAAGAGAGTGTCATTTATTAAGTACCAAGGTTCTAGGCAGTACTGCTAGGTGGTGCAGTGGATAGAGCACAGAGCTTGGAGTTACTTAAGAGACTCATCTTCTTGAGTTTGAATCTGGCCTCACACATTTACTAGCTGTGTGACCCTGGATGAGTCTAATGTAGTCAGTTTAATATGCTAATCCTGTTTGCCTCAGTTTCCTCATCTGTAAAATGAGCTGGAGAAGGAAATGGCAAGTCACTCCAAAACCCCCGAATGTGGTCAATGACTGAAACAACTGAACAACAGCAAAAAATGCCAGGCACTGTGTGCTTTACAAATGCCACATCATTTAATCCTAACAACAGCCCTGGGAAGTCTGCTCTACTATTATCCCCATTTTGCAGACAAGGAAAATGAGGCAAACAGAGAGATAAAGTGACTTGCCCAGGGTCAGGTAGCTACTAAGTGTCCAAGACAGATTTGAACTATTGGTCCAGTGTTCTATCCACTGTATCACTTTGTTGCGTCTATAGTTTTCATTCCTTGATTACATGCGTGTCATCTGCCCCACTGACACATTACAAGCACCTTAAAAGTTCACTTTGTCTTTTTGCTTTCACCTTCATT
Source organism: Trichosurus vulpecula (assembly GCF_011100635.1). Classification (NCBI taxonomy): domain Eukaryota; kingdom Metazoa; phylum Chordata; class Mammalia; order Diprotodontia; family Phalangeridae; genus Trichosurus; species Trichosurus vulpecula. The sequence continues at coordinate 80,676,605 of NC_050581.1, forward strand.
AGATCATGAGCTCCCTGAGGGCAGGAGCTCTTTGTAACCCTAGTGCTTAGCACAGTGCCTGCAAAATAAGTAGCACTTAGTATATGTTTAGTGACTGAAAGATTGCAACACCTAACACATTGTCTTGCATAATAATGCTTAATTTTTTTCTTGAATTAAATAATAATAGGGGCTGAACATGAGCTATGGTCTGAAAGGAGCTGCACCGATTCTAGGGACATCCTGTTCCTTACACCAGCATGAAGTGAAAAGCAGTAACACTGTTTTTAAGCACAAGTATGCTAGAAAGAGTTTTTATTATTTTAAGATTATTCTAAAATCCAAGCATTTGTAGCTCAAAGAAATATCTAAACTGACATATTTTTCTCCCTCCCCCGCCCCCATGCCCTTGAACATCTCTCTGCCCCAAGACAATTTGAGATAGCATTTATAGGGATCTCGAACAAAGGAAATGGCATAATATGTGAAAATACAATTTGGGTTTAACTTTCTACTTCATCAAATAGAAGAATAGTGTCTACTCAGTTCCTTCCTTGAACACTCCCTTAATGGAATGAATGGGTTTTCTCCCTGTGATCAATATCTCAATTCTCTCTGAATAGAGGAGGGAGGGTCAGAGCACAATTTCTTCCTCTTATTCAGTTTCTCCAGAAATAATAAGAAATAAACATGTCTCTAGCTTTAAAAGAGTTTTAATATGCTTTTAAATTATGTACTACTAGCATCCATTTGTTCATTCATCCATTCAAGCATTTCTGAATTGTCTCCTTCTGTTCCAGGCACTGTACTAGGCACTAGGGATACAGGGGGAAAAGAAACAAACAAAAAACTAAACAGTTTCTGCTTTCAAAATGCTGAATTTCTTTTGGGGGACAGGACAGGAAGAGACATCTCCATTTATAAGGCCATGAACCTAGTGCGGGCCCTGATCATTTGTTGCCTATACTATTGTAATAACTTCCTATTTGGTCTCCCTATCCTCAGTCATTCCACTCTTTACTACATCCTCCGCAGGCACTTAGTCAATATTCATAAAGCACTATTTTGAATATGTCACTCCCCTGCTCAAGGACCTTCCATGGCTCCCATTTGCTTCTGGGATAATCTAAAAACCCCTCCGTTTCCCAACAGAGGACACAGACTTGAATGTGGTTCCAGAGCTAAACCACACACAAAGGAATGATCCATTTTCCAGGAAACATTGAAGCCCATGTTAAAAAATAAAAGAAAGTTTTGCTTTTACTTCCCAATTTCTCTCTTCTTCCTAGATCTGAGACTGCTTATTTGGATTAGTCAGGCAGGCAGTCAGCAAGCATTTATTAAGCACCTACTATGCAAGCACTGTGCCAAGCTTTAGGGATACAAAGAATGGCAAAAGGCAGCCTCTGCCCTAAGACGGGGTGGGAGGGTTGCAAAATACAAGTGACTACAATTAAGCTCTATAGAATATTAGGAGGCAAGGCATTCCCCAGTCCCACTGCCTGGAACCACAGTCAAGTGTATCTCCTCTCTTGGGAGTCATTGTACCTTATGTGAAAGGTAAGTGAATTTTCAGTGTTGAAAGTTCCTAGGGTGGGAACTCCATGAATCAATGCAGATCACAATCTAGTTGTATCTGGGATACAAGACCTAAAGATGTACCTGAGATATAGAGTACCCAGGATCGCCTAGTTTCCTATTTGAACCCAGCTCTTACTGATTCTAAGACCAGCACTCAGTCTGCTCTCCACACTGCCTCTTCTCATCACCAGAACAAACCAACCAAACCCTGTGATGTATTACTTGGGAACCTCATCTCAGTAACTGGCCAAGAGACAGATACTCCAGAGTGCAGAGGAAGACATAAGGGGCCCTCTCCTAAAAGTCAGATTTAATTTTTTAGAGTCATTAGATCACATAGCATTGGAGCTGGGAGTCACTTTAGAACACAGAGCACAGAATGTCATAGCAGGAAGGTGGCTTAGAAGATAGAACAGCAACTGAAGCAGACATCAGAACACAAAATATCCAATTTGTTTTGCTTTGTTTTCTTTTAATTTGGAGAGACCTTCAAACATGGAACATGGAATATTAGCACCTAGAACACAAAGTTTTAGAACCTTGTTCTAACAATCTACCAGGCAATCTACCAACCTGTCAGTCAATCTACATCATGTATACAAACAAGAAAAAATGTACAGAATTAAATATGGTAGCGTCTGTAGAGAGATCCAGACAAAATACTCTAAGAAAATTTTAGAAGGGGAGGGTTCACTTTGAGCTGGTTCGAACAGAGGAGGTTTTAAATGGTCTCATGGTCATATCTCCATTTAATGACAGAGAGGGGACCCAAATCCTGTTTTACAGACTCCAAGGTCAAGATAGATAATGGATATGAAAGGTATAGACACATGAGGACATTGAAACCCTGGGAAAGAAGATAAAAACCCTATGTTGTATGATAAAATAGAGCCACTTGAATGCTCTCCTCAAAAAAAAATCCACCATATCCTAAAGGGCCAAATTTACTCACAGGGAGCAGCTTATGCAACAGGATGATCTGACTTGTTCATGGTGAACAGTTAATACATCATGTACAGAGTAGGCGGTTTCTGGCCACATTTCTGGTGCCCTCGTCTGCAATTCCTGCCATCCTCAAATACTTTTCTCCCCAAATTACTCTGCCTCCCCCCTCCTCTCCTCAGGCACTGGAGAGAGATCTGCTGTGTGTGCAGATCACTGCCCTGGCTAGGCACGCCTTGTCTCCGCAGGCCTCCCTCACTGTCACCCCGAGCTATTCAAGAACTGCTCTTGGTTGTGAGAAAGGCAGATTCTCTGATGGGCATCCTGCTCTTCTCCAGCCCTGAGAATGTATGACTTTGAATAAGAAATCTCAGCAGGAACAGCAGGTCTTCTCAGTGAAGGACAATTTTCAGCTAAGTATATCCTATTTAAGGCACTAAAAACTGCAGTCAGGCAAATGCAGAGGGAGATATATATGTATATATATATACATATATATATATATGCATGTGTGTGTATATATGTATGTATAAATGTATGTGTGTATGCATGTATTACATATATATATGTATGTATGTATATAGACAGAGACAGACAGATGGATAGATAGATAGATAGATAGATAGATGATATGAAAACTAGCCACTGCAAGAGTTTCTCTAAATAGCTCACCAGCTGATGGACTTTCCTTCCACAGGCCATTCTTGTACCTACAGGGGTGGGGGCAGGGGCGGGGAGGAGGAAGATGAGGGTCCCAAAGGGCTTAGCCAGTTTGATTTATCCCATAGATTTTCTTTAGGCATCAGTTTGATACTTGGCATTATAAGGTTAATTTTAGATGATTAACTCCTCCATATTGGGATATTTGATTTAGTTTGCCTTTCAAACACTTTCTACCCATTGATTTTCAATAGTGTGCTTTTAGCAACACAGCCAAAAGCCATTTCAGTGAGGGCTGGCTGAGCAGAAAATAGTCACCAAATGTGGAGAAGCTCCAGAACCACCTCAGTGGTATCAACTGGGTCTCCAGACATCTCCTCTCTTATACACTATGCTAGGGTATCTAATACAGACCCCAAATATCTGCAATGGTGTAGTGAAAAGACGACTGGACATGGAGTCAAGGGATCAAGTGCCTGTTTTGATGCTAAATTGATATATGATTATGAGACCACTTAAAGCCTCCCCTGTTCTATCCAGCTAAAAGTGAGATCTCCCCTTTTCAAACTTTCCTAGGGTAATTCATCTGGATCTCTCCATAGCCTCCATCATATTTAAATCCTGTGTATTTCCCTTATTTGCACACATGATGTGTCCAGTCTGGTAGATTATAAACTCCCTGAGGGAAGATACTATGTCATTTTTTTAATCTTTGTTGTCAGCACCAAGGAGTGAAATTTGAATTTAGTGAGTACTTGATAAACATTTATTTACAACTTAGTTGAATTTGTCCTTATTTCCTATGTTAGCAATCTGTCAGAGGTAGAGAAATTAAGCTGGAGATGTACACAAGAGACAAGATTCAGGGGTGTCACTCGCACCTTATCTAAGGAATCACAAAACCTTAGTATTCAAGTTAACACAACCTTCAGTGCTGGTGGACACTGATCAGACTCTCTCTTCCCTTCCACTTTCATTAACCATCTTCGTATGATTTACAGTGTCTTACGTTTGAAAGTGGTTCAAGAAGTTCAGTCCATCTGAATAGGTCGACTTAGTGGTGTTTCTCCAGAGTCAAGCGGAAAGAAACATACAAGTCCCTCTGAGACCGTGCAATGGGCTTCTTCAGGAGATAGTTGGCCTTCTCTCACTTGTGGTTTTCAAACAAAGGCTGTGTGCCCATTTGGGAGGATTTTTTTCAGGTATGAGTTGACAAATGACACAAGTCAGTTATAATTCTAAAATTCATTGATTTGCACCTGAGCTCAATCTCCCATCACTGTAGAAATGCCAGGAATGGGCATATTTGTGAAAGCTTTGGCCAGGTGAGCCAGAGGTGGTAAAGTAAATATCTCAGAGACCAGACAGAGACTAGGTCAACCAATATATCAACAAGCATTTTTAAGTGGCTACTGCCTGCCAAGAACTACACCAGGTGCTGAGTATTGAGTAAACAAATGGGGAAGTGAGACACTCAAAGAGTATACATTCTACTAGAGTAGATGTTCTTAACTTCTGGTGTATGAAGATTTGAAAAAAATTGGTAACGATTTCATTTCTTTCGTAATCCAATATATTTGACTTTATGCATTTAAAATTATTCTATGTCCTTTAGGATAAGATATAGATTCCACTGTCATGTAATTCCCTTCATAATTCAGCTCCAAATTATTACTCCACATTTACTACACATTAGTCCCACCCACACACTACGCTCTAGCCAAGTTAACCTCCTAAAAGCCTCTGCTCTCCCAGATGTGTAAACTAGGCCCTCCCTGAAGTTAGCCCCATCTTGTGCCCCACCTTAGTTGCCAATCCACACCCACTAAGGTTTTACACCTAATTGGGGTTTGGCCCTGGGGCTTAGCACCTAGTAAGACTCAATCAAAGACACTGAATTAATCAAAGGAAACAAAGGCCAAACTCTTCAAAGGCACTTGTTGAACTAAGTGCTAGGGAGCCCATTTTGATTACCAACACAATGGGTTTTGGCCAGAAGCACACCATATGAAACACTCTAGTACCCAGGGACATAAAGAGAACAAGACCATACACTGAAGCAAGATAGGGTCCCAGATCCATACTAGGGAGCATAGATCTTAGGCAGGATGCAGAAACAGGTACCATCTGGCAGCCTATCATATCCAGGGTGGATCAAAGAGGCAACCTGAAGGTAAAGAGTGGTGCTCCAGGGTAGGGGGTGATAGTGGGTCTAGTCTGTGTACTGAATGAGGAACAAATTCAAAAGCAAAGAGTAGTTGTATGTCTCTGGCCCTAAGAGACCCTGGTTCTAGTTTGAACCTATAGTAGAATAACAAAGATAGAAATCCCAACCAAAGTGGAACTTGCAGTTCTGTCACTTTGAGCTTACAGGATTTCTCAGCCAGATAACAGAAGCTGAGTCCAGAAACAGTCAATTGGAATATTCAACCAGTGAAATGCCTACAGGAATGTGGCTCAGATCCAGACCTGAATCAGGAACTTGATGACCTTCCTTCCTGGTCTGAGGTCATCAAGTTCCTGAGACATGAAATAAGTAAATTAATGTAAATAGAATTGTCAATTTTATTAAATTGGCTCATCCTACCCATGAACAATTAACATTTTCCAATTGTTTAAATCTGACTTTGTGTGAGAAGTTCTCTGTAATTGTGTTCATATAGTACTTGGGTTGGTCTTGGCAGGTAGGGTCCCAAGTATTTTATATTGACTACAGTTATTTTAAATGGAATTTCTCTAACTTTTGCTGCTAGACTTTGTTGGTAATATATAGAAATGCCAATGATTTATGTGAGTTTATTTTATATTCTTCAACTTTCCTAAAGTTGTTAATTATTTCAACTAGTTTTTCAGTTGATTCCCTAAAAAATTCCAAGTGTGCCATCATATTATCTGCAAAGAGTGACAGTTTTGTTTCCTCATTGCCTGTTTTCATTGCTAGTTTCTTTTTCTTTTCTTATTGCTATAGCTAACATTTTTTTGTCCCAATATTGAATAATAGTGGTAACAATGGGCACCCTTGCTTCACCCTGCTTCCAGCTTATCCCCATTATAGATAATGCTTCCTGATGGTGTTAGATAGATATTATTTATCATTTTAAGGAAAACTCCATTTATTCCTATTCTCTCTAGTGTTTTTAATAGGAATGAGTGCCATATTTTGTCAAAAGCTTTTTCAGCATTTATTGAGGTAATAATATGATTTCTGTAGCTTTTGTTATTGATATACTCAACTATGCTGATAGTTTTCCTAATATTGAAATGGCCCTGCATTCCTGGCATAAATCTCGTCTACTTACAGCCATCTAGTGTATGACCTTTGTGATATATCACTGTAATCTCCTTGTTAGCATGTTATTTAAATTTTTTGCATCAATATTCATTAGGGAAATTGGTCTATAGTTTTCTTTCTCTATTTACACTCTTCCTGGTATCAGCATCATATTTGTGTCATAAAAATAATTTGGTAGAACTTCTTCTTTGCCTATTTTTCCAAATAGTTTATATAGTATTAAGATTAATTGTTCCTTAAATGTTTAGTAGAATTCACTTGTGAACCCACCTGGCCCTGGGGATATTTTCTTATAGATCTCATTGATGGCTTGTCCAATTAATTTTTCTAAGATGGGGCTATTTAAGTATTCTATTTTTTCTTCTGTTAATCTGGGCAATTTATATTTTTGTAAATATTCATCTGTTTCATTTAGATTGTCAGACTTATTGGTATATAATTGCTTTAATTTCCCCTTAATTGGTGGTGAATTTACGCTTTTCATTTTTGATCTTCTTTCTTTTATTTTTAATCAAATTAAATAATGTTTTATCTATTTTATCAGTTTTTTTTCATAAGACCAGTTTCTAGTTTTGTTTTCATATAACAATAGTTTTCTTACTTTCAATTTTATTAATATCACCTTTCATTTTCAAAATTTTATTGGGGATTTTTTTATTTGTCTTTTTTCTAGGTTTTTTTTAGTTGCATTCCCAATTCATTGATCTGCAATTTCTTTATTTTATTCATGTAAACATTCAGAGATATAAATTTTCTGCTAAGTACTGCTTTGGCTGCATCCCATAAATTTTATCTCATCACATCCCATAAATGTTGTCTCATTGTTGTCATTCTCTTTAATGTAATTATTGATTGTTTCGATTATTTGGTTTTTGACCCATTGATTCTTGGGATTTGATTACTTAGGTTCCAATAAATTTTAAATTTATCTTTCCACTGCCCTTTATCTACTGTAATTTTTATTGCATTATGATCTGAAAAGGATGCATTTAATATTTTTGCTTTTCTACATTTGGGTTTGAGGATTTTATACACTGATACATGGTCAGTTTTTGTTTAGGTCTCACATACCCCTGAGAAAAAAAGGTATGTTCCTTTTTATTCCCATCCAATTCCCAGAGGTCTATTGCATCAAACTTTTCTTAAAACTCTTCATTTCCTTACCATCTTTCTTGTTAATTTTTTGGTTAGATTTCTCTAATTCAGAGAGGGGCAAGTTGAGGTTTCCCACCGTTATGGTTTTACACTCTATTTCCTCTTGTAATTCATTTAACACCTCTTAAAAGTTGCAATGTTATACTATTTGGTGCATATATTAGTACTGATATTACTTCATTGTCTGTGATACCTTTTAGCGAATATAATTTCCCTGCTTATCTCTTTTAATTAGATCTATTTTTGTTTTTGCTTTGTCTAAGGATCATTATTGCTACACCTATTTTTTTTCACTTCAGCTGAAGTAAAATAGATTCTGCTCTAGCCCCTTATTTTTACTTTGTGTGTCTCTGTGCATCAAATGTGTTTCTTGTAAACAGCATATTGCTTTGAGCCCATTCTGTTATTTGATTCTGTTGTATGAATGACTTCGCATTCACATTTACAATCATGATAACTATGTATTTCCCTCCACCTTATTTTGCTCTTTTTATTCTTCTCTTTCTCTCTTACCTTTCCACCTGTCCCTCCTAAGAGTTTTACTTCTGACCACAGCCACTTCCCATCCACCCTCCCCTCAATCAGCCCCACCCCCTTCTCTTATCTTTATCCCTTTTTACTTCCTTATAGAGTAAAACAGATTTCTATACCCAACTGGTATGTATGTTATTACCTCTTTGAGGCAATTCTGATGAAAGTAAGATTCAAGCATTGCCTGCCAGCCCCACATAGCTCTTTTGTGACTCTTTCATGTGAGGTAACTAACCCCATTCCATGCCTCCCTTCCACCTTCTCCCAGTGCAATCTTCCTTTTCATCTCTTTTGTTTTTGTTTTTTTTTGGATTTCATTCCATCATACTCAACTCACACCTATACCCTCCATCTATGCATACTCCTTCTAATTACCCTGAAGTGATGAAATTCTTGTGTTACAAATATCATCTTGCCATGTAAGAATATGAACAGTTTAACCTTATTCAATCTCTTATGTTTTCTCTTTTCTGTTTACCTTTTTAGGCTTTTCTTGAGTCTTATATTTGAAGTTCAAAAATTTTATTCAGCTTTGGTCTTTTTATCAGGAATGCTTGAAAGACCTCTATTTCATTAAATATTCATTTTCCCCCTGAAGGATTTTTACTCAGTTTTGCTGGGTAGGCGATTCTTCATTGTAATCCTAGCTCCTGTGCCTTCCAGAATATCACCTTCCAAACCCTTTGGTTCTAGAAGCTGCTAAAACCTGTATAACCCTGTCTATGGCCCCACAATATTTGAACTGTTTCTTTCTGGCTGCTTGCAGTATTTCCTCCTTGACCTGGGAGCTCTGAAATTTGGCTACCATATTTCTGGGAGTTTTCATTTCAGGATCTATTTCTGGTGATCATTGCCCTCTGGTTCTAGGATATCAGGGCAATTTTCCTTTATTATTTCTTGAAATATTATATCCAGGGGGCGGAGCCAAGATGGCCGCATGAAGGCAGCCTCTTACCGGAGCTCTCTCACAAGGTCTGTCAGATTCCCATAAAAAAGTGAATTTGAGCAGATTTGAGAGAGTCAGAAACCGCGAGCAGTCTGCGTGGGGCAAATTTCCGAGCCGGGAGAGTTTGAAAGGCCGGAGGAACGAACCTGCAGGCTCGGAGAGTGCTCGGTGTGCGGAGCTGCTCCAGACCAAGGCGGAAGCGGCTGGCCGGGAAATCCACGTGGGAGACGGGCTGGGAGAAAGCTGGGCGCCCGAAACCGGCAGAGATCCCCAGGCCTCCCAACACAGGACGGCAGTATCTGGGAGCGACGAGAGGCAGCGCAACGCCACCAGCCTCGAAAACACCCAGCCCTCACGCTTGCAAAACCCAGGAACTCGGCTTCTTGAACTTCCGGAAGACTCAATGGCCAGGTAACTGGCTCTAACCCCTCCCCCCCTCACCCAGAGATTTACTCGGGAAAAAAAAAGAGAACTGAAACAGAGGAGAGAGTAGCGGGGCTTCACAGGACAAATACTAGAAGCTCATTAGTCCCAGAGGGGAAGAGTCAGCAGGGGGCCAAGCCAGGAGCCCAGACGTAATCTTGCTCCCCCAGGGGAAGCGCCAGTCATCAGCTCAAACAACAAACAGCTGAGACCATTGCTGAAAAGCAAGTGCTGGAGAGCACCCACAGGGAGTGAGACGCCAGGGAGCCAGACCCCTCCCCCACACCTCAGGAAACTGAAGGTTATAATTCTAGACTCACAACCCCCAGAATAAGAAAGCTGGGACAGAAAGCCCTGAGATCCACAGATAGAAATTCGTTGTAAAGCCAGCAAAAGGCAAACCAACATGAAGAAGAACACAAAAAAACCGAGGACAATAGATTCTTTTTATGGAGACAGGCAGGATCAAAATATCGACATAGAAGAAGATAGCAATGACACGGTAGATACATCAGATACCTCAAAAGCTAATATGATCTGGTCTCCAGCCCAAAAAGCACTGCTGGAAGAGCTAAAAGAGGATTTTAAAAACCAAATTAGGGAGGTAAAAGAAAACATGGAAAAAATGGAAAAGTCCCTAAAGAATAAGATTGGCGAAATGGCTATGGAGATTCAGAATCTAGAGAGAGAAAAGGACACCCTGAGAGGTGAAATCAACCAATTGAAAATGGAGGCTCAAAAGCAAAATGTAAACACTAACTCATTTAAAATTAGACTTGAGCAAGTAGAAGCTAATGAATCTATGAGGCATCAAGAAGTAATAAAACAAAACGTAAAGAATGAAAAAATAGAAAAAAATGTGAAATATCTGATTGGCAAAACTACTGACCTGGAAAATAGATCCAGGAGAGACAATTTGAGAGTTATTGGTCTACCGGAAATCCACGATGAAAAAAGGAGCCTTGACAGTATCTTCGAAGAAATTATCAAAGACAACTGCCCAGAGGTCCTAGAACCAGAGGGCAAAATAGTCATTGAAAGAATTCACCGATCACCCCCTGAAAGAGATCCCAAACTGAAAACACCAAGAAATATTATAGCCAAATTTCAGAGCTATAAACTCAAGGAGAAAATACTGCAAGCAGCCAAAAAGAAGCAATTCAAATATCGTGGAACTACAGTCAGGATCACGCAGGATCTCTCAGCTTCCACATTAAAAGACAGGAGAAATTGGAATATGATATTCCGAAGGGCAAAGGAGCTGGGACTACAACCAAGGATCAACTACCCAGCAAAACTAAGCATAATTTTCCAGGCAAGGCGATGGACATTCAATGAAATAGGGGAATTCCAGACCTTCCTGATGAAAAGGCCAGAACTCAATGGAAAATTTGATCTCCAAATACAAACCTCAAGAGAGACATAAAAAGGTAACCAGGGGGAAAAACCCTTAACCAATAAGCTTAGGTTGTTTACATCTTTATGTGGGATTATATCATCTTATGTATGTTTTTTATGTATATATATATATATATATATAGACGTATATATATATATATATATATATATATATATACTTATACATATATAAGTCATTCTTGTGAATGGTACAACTATTGTGACAAATGAAAGGGATATACATAGGTTGTGAATGCCTGTATAAATTAACTGATGTAAAGATATAAAATATAAATAAGAGATATAAAGGGAGGGCTATGAGGGAAGTGGTAAGGAGGTTGTAGAAAAGGGTAAATTACACCAAAGGAAGTGGCAAAAAAACATATTATAGTAGAGGGAAAGAAGGGAGGGAGAAGAGCAGTATTTGAGCTTTACTGTCATCTGATCTAGTTCAAGAAGGGAATAACATACTCTGATAAGTTTAGAAATCTAACTTGTCCTACGGGAAGTGGGAGGGAAAGGGGGGAAAAAGGGAGGGGGGAGGGCAGAAGGAAGAGGAGAAGTAGCAAGTGGGTAACGGTAAGATAAGGGAGGGGAATAAAGAGGGAGGGTTAACTGAGGAAAGCGGCGGTCAAAAGCAAAACTTTGTTGGGGAGGAGAAGGGGAAAGGGAGAAATAAAAGCATAAACAGGGGGAATTAAGATGGAGAAAAAGACACAGATAGAAATCATAACCCTGAACGTGCAGGGGATGAATATTCTCACAAAACAGAAGCAGATAGCAGAATGGATTAAAAACCATAATCCTACAATATGCTGTTTACAAGAAACGCATCTGAAACAGGGGGATACACATAGGGTTAAGGTAAAAGGCTGGAGTAAAATATATTGTGCCTCAGCTAAAGTAAAAAAAGCAGGTGTAGCAATCCTAATCTCAGACAAAGCAAAAGTAAAGATAGATCTAATTAAAAGAGATAAGGAAGGACATTATATCCTGCTAAAAGGCACCATAAACAATGAAGCAATATCATTGCTTAACATATATGCACCAAGTGGTAAGGCATACAAATTCTTAGAGGAGAGGTTAAGGGAGTTACAGGAAGAAATAGACAGCAAAACTATAATATTGGGAGACCTCAACCTCCCCCTTTCTGAACTTGATAAATCTAACCTCAAAATAAATAAGAAAAAAGTTAAGGAGGTAAACAGAATTTTAGAAAAGGCACATATGATAGACCTCTGGAGAAAACTGAATGGGGATAAAAAGGAATATACTTTCTTCTCAAAAGTACATGGCACATACTCAAAAATTGACCATGTACTAGGGCATAAAAACCTCACAATCCAGTGCAGAAAAGCAGAAGTAGTCAATGCATCCTTTTCAGATCATGATGCAATAAGAATCATTTTTAATAAAGTACCATGGAAAAATAAGCAAAAAACTAATTGGAAACTAAATAATTTAATTCTAAAGAGTGAGTGGGCCAAAGATCAAATCAGAGAAACAATTAATAATTTCATTCAAGAGAATGACAATAATGAAACAACATACCAAAACTTATGGGATGCAGCAAAAGCAGTTCTTAGGGGAAGTTTTATATCTCTAAATGCCTACATGAATAAAATAGCGAAAGAGGAGATCAATGATCTGGGCAGACAGCTGAAAAAGCTAGAAAAAGAGCAAATTGAAAACCCCCAATTAAATACAAAATTAGAAATACTGAAAATCAAAGGAGAGATTAATAAAATTGAAACCAAGAAAACTATTGAATTAATAAATAAAACAAAGAGCTGGTTTTATGAAAAAACCAATAAAATTGACAAACCTTTGGCCAATTTGATTAAAAAAAAGAAAGAAGAAAATCAAATTACCAGTATCAAAAATGAAAAGGGTGAGGTCACCTCTAATGAAGAGGAAATCAAAACAATAATTAGGAATTATTTTGCCCAACTGTATGCCCATAAATGTGACAACCTTAGAGATATGGATGAATATCTACAAAAACATAAACTGCCCAGACTAACAGAGAAGGAAGTGAAATTTCTTAATGACCCCATATCAGAAAAAGAAATTGAGCAGGCCATCAACGAACTCCCTAGGAAAAAATCTCCAGGGCCAGATGGTTTTACATGTGAATTCTATCAAACATTTAAAGAACAACTAATTCCAATACTTTGTAGACTATTTGGGAAAATAGGTGAAGAAGGAGTCCTACCAAATTCTTTTTATGACACAAATATGGTACTAATACCCAAACCAGGTAGAGTTAAAACAGAGAAAGAAAATTATAGACCAATTTCTCTAATGAATATTGATGCAAAAATTTTAAATAAAATATTAGCAAAAAGATTGCAGCAACTCATTACGAGAATAATACACCATGACCAGGTAGGATTTATTCCAGGAATGCAAGGCTGGTTCAATATTAGGAAAACTATTAGCATAATTGACCATATCAACAACAAAACTAGCAGAAATCATATGATCATCTCAATAGACGCAGAAAAAGCCTTTGACAAAGTACAACACCCATTCCTATTAAAAACACTAGAAAGCATAGGAATAAGGGGAACCTTCCTCAAAATTATAAATAGCATCTACCTAAAACCATCAACAAGCATTATTTGTAATGGGGATAAACTAGATGCATTCCCAATAAGATCAGGGGTGAAACAAGGATGTCCATTATCACCCCTATTATTCAATTTGGTTCTAGAAACATTAGCTGTAGCAATAAGAGAAGAAAAAGAAATTGAAGGAATTAGAATAGGAAAAGAAGAAACTAAATTATCACTGTTTGCAGATGATATGATGATTTATCTAGAGAATCCTAGAGAATCAAGTAAAAAACTACTTGAAATAATAAACAACTTTAGCAAAGTTGCAGGATATAAAATAAACCCACATAAATCCTCAGCATTCCTATACATTACTGACAAAGCCCAACAGCAAGAGATAGAAAGAGAAATTCCATTCAAAGTTACTGAAGGCACTATAAAATATTTGGGAGTCTATTTGCCAAGGCAAACCCAGGGCCTATATGAACATAACTATGAAACACTTTTCACGCGAATAAAATCAGATCTAAATAAATGGAGAAATATCACTTGCTCATGGTTAGGCCGAGCTAATATAATAAAAATGACAATTCTACCTAAATTAATCTATCTATTCAGTGCCATACCAATCGAACTACCAAAAAATTTTTTTACCGAGCTGGACAAAATAATAACAAAATTCATTTGGAAAAACAAGAGGTCTAGAGTATCTAGGATATTAATGAAAAGACATGCTAGAGATGGTGGTTTAGCCACACCAGATATTAAACTGTACTACACAGCAGCAGTCATCAAAACTGCCTGGTACTGGTTAAGAAACAGGGGTGTGGATCAGTGGAATAGGATAGGTACACAAGTAGGTGAAATCAACAAGTTTAGCAATCTACTCTTTGATAAACCCAAAGAAGCCATTTTCTGGGCTAATAATTCACTATTTCACAAAAACTGTTGGGAAAATTGGAAAATGGTAGGGCAAAAACTGGGCATAGACCAATATCTTACACCATATACCAAAATAAAGTCAAAATGGGTTCATGATTTAGGAGTAAAAGTTGATACTCTAAATAATTTGGGAAAGCAAGGAATAGTTTACTTATCAGATTTGTGGAAAAGTAAAGAATTCATGACCCAACAAGAGATAGAGAGCATTACAAAATGCAAAATGGATAATTTTGATTATGTCAAATTGAAATGTTTTTGTACAGAAAAAACCAATGCAACAAGAATTAGGAGGGAAGCAGAAAATTGGGAGAAAATCTTTGCAACTAGTACCTCTGATAAAGGCCTCATCTCTAAAATATACAGGGAGCTAAGCCAAATATATAGAAATACAAGCCATTCCCCAATTGAGAAATGGTCAAAGGATATGAACAGGCAGTTTTCAGAGGAAGAAATTAAAGCTATCTACAGGCATATGAAAAATGCTCTGGATCGCTGCTGATTAGAGAAATGCAAATCAAAACAACTCTTAGATACCACATCTCTCCTGTCAGATTGGCTAAAATAACAAATCAGGAGAATGATAAATGCTGGAAAGGATGTGGGGAAATTGGAACATTGTTGCATTGCTGGTGGAGTTGTGAGCTGATCCAGCCATTTTGGAGGGCGGTGTGGAACTATGCCCAAAGGGCTATAGAAATGTTCATACCCTTTGACCCAGCAATACCACTTCTCGGGTTGTATCCCAAAGAAATCATGCAAGCGGGAAAAGGACCCATATGTACAAGAATATTTATAGCAGCTCTCTTTGTGGTAGCCAAGAATTGGAAATCAAAGGGATGCCCATCAATTGGGGAATGGCTGAACAAGCTGTGGTATATGAAGGTGATGGAATACTATTGTGCCATAAGAAATGGGGATGATGCAGACTTCATAACAACCTGGAAAAACCTACACGACATAATGCTGAGTGAGCGGAGCAGAGCCAGGAGAACGTTCTGCACAGCCACAGATATGTGGATTCCGTGAGGACCAACCCTGACATACTGCGCTTCTTTCAGCAACCTAAAGGGGCAAGGACAATTCCAGGGGACTCATGATGGAGAATGCTATCTTCATTCAGAGAAAGAACTGCGAAGTTTGAATACAGACTGAGGCACACTACATGCTCGCCTTTTCTGCTTCTCTTTTGTTTTTGTTTTTGGGGGTTTTTTTTTTGTTTGTTTTGTTTTTTTTTTTGGTTCTGTTTCTTCTTTCTCATGATTCATTCCATTGGTCAAAATTCTTCTCCACGACTTGACTAGAGCATAAATTAATTCAATGCGAAGTTATACATGACAGTTATATGAGACTTCATGCCGTCTTGGGGAGGGAGGGGGGAGGGAGGGGAGATAAACTGTAACTCAAAACTATGTAGAACCATGTGTGGTAAACTAAAAATAAATAAAACACCTTTAAAAAAATGAAATATTATATCCAGGCTCTTTTTTCTTATTATGGATTTCATGTAGTCTGATAATTCTTAAATTATCCCTCCTGGATCTATTTGCTGGGTCAGTTGTTTTTCCAATGAGAAATTCTACATTTTCTTCTATTTTTTTTCTTTTCTATTCTTTTTTTTCTATTTTTTATCCTTTCTATTCTATTTATTTCTATTTTTTCTTTTGATTTTTTCATTGTTTTATCATTTCTTGATGTCTCATGGAGTCATTAGCTTCCACTTGCCCAATTCTAACAATTCTAATTTTTTTTGAATCAGCAGAAATACACAATTTATAAACAAAAGCCATTTCACAGAAACATTAAATGGAGGAAGATTATGAGAAGATGCATTTAATACTCAAGAGGCCTTACAAGGTGCCTTTAATAACCATAGAATTCTGACATAACAAAAAGAAATTGTCCCTAAATAAATACACAGTGCCTCAAAACACAATTATTTTAAATGTGCCTTACAATAAAGGTCTTTTTACCCAAAACATATTTTCTTGCTAAATAGTACCTTTAAGGAAAGGGAGAGAAGAGCAGAAAACACCAGTTACAAAGAGATAACTATACTTTTTGAGGCATTATTTTCTTCAGCGAGCTTTTGTACTTCCTTTCTCATTAGGGCAATTCAATTTTTTTAAGGAGTTGCTTTCTTTGGTGAATTTTTATATATCCTTTTCCATTTTTTTGGTTTGCTACCTTTATCAAGCTGTTGGCTCTTTATTCATGATCCTCTTACATTACTCTCATATCTTCTCCCTGATTTCCTTCTATTTCTCTTATATGCTTTTTAAAATCCTACTTGATCTCTTCCAAGAGTTATTTTTGGGTCTGAGACATATTTTAATTTTTCTTTGTGGTTTCGCATGTAGTTGTTTTGATAATTTTATCCTCTTCTAAGCTTGTGCCTTGATCCTTCTTGTCATCATAGTGACTTTCTATGGTCAGTGTTTTTTTTTTTTTGTTCATTTTTCTGCCTATTTTATAACTGTACTTTTATGTAAAAGTTAGGCTCTGCACAGTCTCATAATTTTTGTGTTGGGGCTTAGGGCCTTGTTGCTGGCTTGCACTGGGCCATGGGGCCTTAGCTACTGGCTTGCGCTGGAAGCGGGGGTCTCCCCATTTGCTTTTACTGAGGGTGGGATCTCTCTGTTGGCTTGCCCCAGGGGTAGGGTCTCACTGCTGGCCTGCTCTAGGGGTGGGACTTCACTGCTGGCCAGCATTGAACATGGGGCCTTGCTATGCTGCTGGTCTGCAAAGACTGCTAGCTTGCGTCATAACTCTGGTCCTGCTTCTTGTTCACACTGGGGTGGGCCCTTGCTGGTGGCTTGCCCCAGGGCTCAGGGCCTTGCTGCAGACCCCCTGAGGTAAGGCCTACCACTGCTGCTGGCTAAACATGCTCCCCTAGCATCCTAGTGAGACAGACCTGACCTTTCCTGCTGAGCCTCCAAGCTATCCTGGGCTGGTAAGCTGCTTTACCATTCCGAAGTTTTTTGTAAGATATTTTTGTAAGGTTGTTTGGAGGGGAGTTTGGAAGACTAAGAGCAGTGCCTGCATCACTCTGCCATCTTGGCAGTGGAAGTCCAAAGAGTTATTTTGTTTCATTTCTGTTGCTGTTCTTTTGCATTTCTTTTGTTATTAGTGATTTTGAGCACTCCTCCTTTCCCAGAGAGACCCTTCCATACCCTTTTTATCTCATCCCCATCAGCTTTGTCCAGAATCATGGCCCTTTAACAATTATCATCTCTTTTTAGAATCTTCAATCTTTTCTTCTCCAGTGATTTCAAGAATACAGTTATCATCCACCTTGAAAACAACCTTTGCTTGACCCTGCTACCTTCCCCAAAATGACTTGACATGAGCCTGTTGCTTCTGCTTCCTTTTCTTTGGTTCTGTTGTTAAGTTCTTATAATCCAGTCTTTACACCAGCTGGCCTAAATGGCACAGTGGCAAGGGTTCTGGGCATGGAGTCAGGAAGACCTGAATTCAAATCCAACCTTGGACACTTGGGTAAGCTATTTAAACTATGTTTCTTCTACTCTAAAATGGGGATCATAACAGCATCCCCCTCCCAGGGTTGTTGTGAAGATCAAATGAAAAAATATTTGGAAGTTACTTAGCACAGTGGCTGGCACATAGTAGGTGTCTTATACATGTTTGTTCCCTTTCCCTATTCAAATTGTTTTTTCTGAGGTCTTCGATAGACCCCTACTTGTTGAATCCAATGGCATTTCCCCATTCTTCATTTACCATGGTTTCTCTGTACCTCAGCCCCTCCCCTCCTTGAAACCTCTCCTTTCTTAGCACTATCCTATCCTGCAACTCCTCCTACCTCTCTGCTCTTTCTCTGTCTCCTTCACCAATTCTTCTTGGTCTTCTTCCCTTTCCCAGGTCATAAATTTGGACATTCTCCAAAGTTAAGCACCTACTTGTCTAATATTTTCTTCCAGTCCTTGAGAGAACACATCCATAATTGTGAATTCAAGCTATCACCGTTCTGGGGATCACTCTCAAATCCCTTTCTTCAGGCCTGAGTTTGCCCCAGATCCCCATTTTCAATTGTCGACATATGTCTCAATCTGGAAAACCAACCATCATTTTGAAACTTCACATGTGTGAAACTGAAATTGTAGGAACCACATTTTGTTTGTTTGTTTGTTTTAGGAGGGGGGAAGCAGGGCAGCTGGGGTTAAGTGACTTGCCCATGGTCCCACAGCTAGTAAGTGTGTCAAGTGTCTGAAGCTGAATTTGAACTCAGGTCCTCTTGACTCCAGGGCCGGTGTTCTACTCCCTGAGCCACCTAGTTGTCCCTAGAAACCATATTTTTACCCCAATCTTACTTCAACATGTATTTACTTTCCAAAAGCATACTTTCCCCCTCTGTCCCAGTGGTAGATGATCTATCTATCTAACTATCTATGCATATATATATATATATATATATATATATATATATATATATATATATATATATGTATATATATATATATATATACACACATATATTTCTGGTGTAATAACTTTCCTAATAATCAAATCCAGATTTTCTTGGTGGCCAAAGGGAAATGTCATCTTCCAGTTTCTTCCTCTGCTTAAAAAGACTCTGATTCCAAAGGACATTGCTGAGGCCTTGGCTATAATCAGAGGAATAGACATGAGGTTTGGTGAATGCAGACCCTGATACCTGAGTGACTCACAGGATAATTCTTCCAAGAGGCAGAAAGGAGGAAGCAGACCTCTGCATAGTCTTTCCAAAAGTAACCACTAAGAAGGCATAACAGAGTCTGGGGTCTAATGGACTTTCTTATTTATGTCTTTATACTGCCTTTATCTGTTTTTGTTCTCTCTCTTCACCTATCTTCAATTGTTTTTTTCTTATTTTACCATCTTTCCATCTCCCCTTCTTCTCCGTTCCCCCTCCTGTCTCTTTTTGCTGTTCCCTCCTTTTTCTTCTCTTCTTTTTTCCCCTCTCCCTTCCCTGCCCCCCTCCTTCCCTACCATCTCTGCTCCCTTCTATTCCTTTCTATTCTGGAAGGCATTGTCTATGTTCTTGATACAAGAAATCAAGAGAAGGAACAAAGAAAAGGCCATGGGATTGTAGATTCCGAATCCCTTAGGTGATTCAGGTCTCCCTTGCCTCCACCTCCCAGGTTCACTAGTCAATCGGAGATGTCCCTTCCACATGATAATGTCAATGAAGGAGACAGGTTAAAGACCAATAGAGGTCTTTTAGGGACTGAGGGGCTAGTTAAGCAGGGTACAACTGCCATAAGTAGGGAGTCCCAAATAGCTACATCTTAAAAGCCAATAATAGAAGGCTTCAGATTGCTGTTGTAGCAACTACTGCCTCAGATCTCTTCTGTGTTCTTCAGCCATTGCAGTCTATAGAGAACTCAGTATTTTATGCTGGCCTGTGACTCCTAAGAAGGTATCCTAAGTCATCACTTTAGGTTTTCTTTATAGAATGAAGGGTATTTTTTTTCAGCCCTATTCTGTGACCTTGTTTTGAAGTGGCCATCCCAGCTGCCTGACCATTCCTGGTTCCATGACTCATACGTGTGACTCTGACAAGGTGTATCTCTCAGCTAGTTCTACTGACTCCCTGACCTAAATGCAACAATTTCTCCCTGTCTCTCTTCTCCTGCTTCTCGTCTCAGTAAATCCCTGAGGAAATAATGGCCTTGGTCGATTTTACCCTTCACCAACTCTCTAGAGACTCTCAACTCAAATGACATATCAGAATCGAGATATTTCTACTTCTTCCTTCAGAGAAGAGAAACAGCATGATGAATTTCTCCTACCGAATTTTTCCCTTCCCCTTTTAGGATCTAGAATTTCTTCATGTACTAACTAGAAAGCAATGAGAAAGGGGTTGGGCCTAAGCACTCTGGGTTTGATTTGGTTTGGTTTTTTAAATTCCTGTTCCTATAAAGAAGAAAAAGACCAGCCCAGTGCAAGGTTATCTTTGCCATGGATAGAGCCTTTTTCCTCCAGAATAAACTTTTAAAATATCCCCCACTGACCTTTTGTAAAGCTGTAGATTCTCAGAGTCACAAGAGATCTCAGACATCATCCAGTCCAACCCATGCCTAGAAAATGGATCGTTTTTAACACATACTTTGATACAGAGCCTTTCAGTTTCCAGCTGAAAACTTGAAGTGATGGGGGCATTAAAGATCTTATGAAGATCTCATCCTATCATTAGATATCTCTAAGTGAGAGGAAGTGCCCTCCCCCCTCATGTTGAGCTAAAATCTACCTCCCTATAACTGCATCCATTATCCCAATTCTCTCCTCACCCTCAGGGCCAATCAAAATAAGTCATTTAAGCCACCCTTGGAAGTAAACATCTGGCTTGAAATCAGTATTCACGGGTTCTATTATTAGCTATATAATACTAGACAATCAATTTCACTTCTCTGAGCCTTCCTCATTTTTCAAATAATGATAATACATTAGCATTTTACTTTGTGAAAATTGCCATTTTATTTTATTATAACTATTCTTCTAATTAAACAATAAACAGTTTAAATGTAAAGTTTTACTTTGATATTTATTTGAGATTTTATTTGTTCCTTTGTTAAGGGCATTACTAAATAAAATTTTAAAAATAGAGAAAGGAAAAAAGTTACATGAAAACTTTATTATAATTTTTTAAAGAATAGCTATTGTACATAATAGATTTGCAGTTTCATGTGCAATCATATTTTTTATTCTACTATGCTATAGAAAGGCTTGTTTTGTTTCGTACTTTAAAAAGAAAATTAATCTTAAAAAGAAAACAAATATGAAACAAAAAAAGATTTGTGACATCTCTGAGACCAAGAATGCCTGGTGAGAGAAATCCCTCTATCAATACAGATGAGCACCTATTCTTCATAGACTTAGCTCTCCAGGGACTAATACAGCCATCCAGACAGTAAGTGTTAGTGGTGGAACTTGATCCCAGGTCTTCCTGACTCAGAGTTTATCTGTCATGATGGCCAGTGAGGTGGCACAGTGCTGGTCCTGGGGTCAGGAAGATGCAGCTTCCTGAGTTCAAATCTGGCTTCAGGCACTTATTAGCTATATGACCCTGGGCAAGTCACTTAACCCCATTTACCTCAGTTTCCTCATCTGTAAAATGACCTAGAGAAGGAAATGGCAAACCACTCTAGTGTCTTTGTCAAGAAAACCTCAAATGGGGTCATGAAGAGCCAGACATCACTGAAAAAAAATTAAATGCAGATAAGACTTGCATGACCTTCTCCCAAGGATTTTTGTGAGAGAAAAATATTTCCATAAACAAGATTAAAAGGAAGAAATATACTACCCCATAATCATCAACCAACATGTCTTTGAAGTAGCCTCTATAAAAGTAGGTGAATAGGTTTCCTTTTAAGGGGGCAGGGATTCCATTCTTAGGCTCACCATTGGTTTGGCTTTCTTACCTCCTGAGGCATAAAAGACCTAGCCTATGGGGAACTGGTTTCTAAGGTTTTAGCAGAATTCTCATTGCCCTGGAAGAATGCTTTTCTGACCAAGGTGACTAGGTACCACGGCAATGGCAGAGAAGCTTAGCCATTTTGTTTAAATCTCTAGCTTTTTTAACCTTAAAAATATTTTTCTTTGTGGTTAGCAAATAAATCAACAGTATTGATATAGAACCTACTAAGTGCCAGGCTTTGTACTAAATACTTTACAAATATCTCATTTCATCCTTACAACTACCCTGGGAGGTATTATCTTTTTTTTTACAGTGGAGGAAACTGAAGCAAATAGAAGTTAAGTGACTCATCCAAGGTCACATACCTAGTATCTTGTGGAAATTTTTTGGTCTCTGAGCACCCCATTGCATTCTAATTCAGAGCCTGGATCACTGCACCAGCTTGAGCTAGACCTGGCCCAGAATGATGTGTGTAGGCATACACTAAAATACAAAAACAAAAACCAAAAACCACTTCCAATCATATTAATATGAGCCGGTAGGGGGCTCCATAGAGTGCTGGGCTTGGAGCCAGGAAGACTCCTCTTCCTGACTTAAAATCTGGACTCTGACACTTACTGAGCTGTGTGACGCTGGGCAAGTCACTTAACCCTGTTTGCCTCAGTTTCCTCATCTGCAAAATGAACTAGAGAAGGAAATGGTAAACCACTGTAGCATCTTTGCCGAGAAAACTCCAAATGGGGTCACGAAGAGTTAGACATGACTGAACAATAAATCATAAGCCACCCGTAAGGTTTTACCCAACCAGTATGGCAAACATGACTCTGAACTGTCTAATTTAATAGTGCATTTTAGAGAGAGAAAAACATTAAAAACCCAAGAGAATTTCCAGGAAATCACTGACTCCTGTCCCATTAGAATGTGGGAAATGTGCAGGAAATCAATAGGAATCATAGTAATGGCCTTGGACTGACTAGGGAGGGTGTCTATCCTCCCAGAAACACACTGAACCATACAGGAAAAAACCATTATAGCTGAGCTACTAAGAATGGTACATAGCAAGTGAACCATGCTCAGATCTATGGTCAAAGCTGATTATGCAAAATTCATCCCTTCAAGGAGCATTTGGTCCAACAAAATAAGACCAAAAGCCAGCTTTTGCAGCAGTGTATCTTGAAGCAGCTAACCAATGTCCTCAGCTAAATTCCTAGAGATAAAACAAAAGATAATTTAAGAGGACCTAGCTTAGAATGTTTACTACCTATACAACCAAAATCAAGTGGTCACTACTCATAGCCTCAGTTTCTTTGTCTGTGAAATTGTGCGTATGAAGATAATACTTGAATCTCTCAGGGGTATTATCAGTCAGTCAACAAGCATTTATTAAGGGCTTACTATGTATTGGGCACTGTGCTAAGTATGGAGACTACAAAGAAAGGCAAAAACATTGCCCTTGCCTTTATGGAGCTCACATTTTAATGGAAGAGACCATATGAAAAAAATATATACATAAAAGTGACATTGCGCAAATGGAAGGTAATCTCATAGGGAATGCATTAGCATAAGGGGGTAAGGGTGGAGAATGAGAAAGGCTTCCTATATTTGAATCACATAAGCCAGGATGTAGAAGTAAAGAGTGAGCATTAGAGTCAGTGGACAACCAAGGGAAAGTGCTTTGTAAACCTCAAAATTCTTTATAAATCTCTTGTGATGATTCTCTCTCCCCAGTATGATCCTCTTCAGCTATGCACAGGGTCCAGCTATTATAACCTGTCATATAGATAGAAAAGGCTGAAGAAGAGGTGTAAAACAACTTGCCTGATGTAACCATGGAAGCAATGTAGTATGATGGGAAGAGAATCCAATAAGGAAACTAAGGAGGTGTTCATCAATCAAGGAACGGATGGACAAACTATGTCATATGAAATAATGGAATACTATTTTGTTATAAGAAATGAAGAAAGGAATGGCTTCAGAGAAAGCTGGGTAGATGTATACAGACAGATTCAGAGTGAAGTGAGAAGAACCAGGACCATTTGTATGATAACAACTATCTATTAGACATCTCAAATTGGATATCCCATTGTTATCTTAAACTCAACATGTCCAAAATCAAACCCAATATCTTTCACCCAAATCCCTCCCCTCTTTCTAACTTCCCTATTACTATGGATGACACTATCATTCATCCAGCAGCCTAGACTCACAACCTGGGCATTATTCTCAACTCCTCGCCACTCCCTGCCTACCATATCCAATCAATTGAAAGTCCTATCAATTCTATCTTCACATTATTTGACACTGTCATTACTCTAGTAATCACTTTGCAATGTAATTTTACAATAACTTTCTGGCTTGTGTTTCTGCCTCAAGTCTCTCCCCACTGTTGTCCATTAAAGTATTAAATTTATTTTCCTATAGCATATGTCTGACCATGTTCTGCCTCCCTCCACCTCCCTCTCAGTAAACCTCATTGGCTCCCTATCATCTACAGAAGCAAATAAAAAATGGCACTTGATGCCTTTCATCCCCTACTCTTCTCACCTTTTCATTCTTCTTACATCTTAGAGCCTCTTCCTCCCACCTACTTTGTGATCTGGAGCTACTTGGCCTCCTTGCTATTTCTTAACCAAGACACATTACTATCCCAGTCATTTTCACTGGATGTCCTCCATGTCCGAAATGCTGTCTCTCTTCATCTCTGCCTCCTGGCTTCCATCAAGTCCCAGCTAAAAAAAAACACTTTCTACAGAAAGCCCTTTCTAATCCCCTTCAATTTAGTTCAGTTCTCTCCTCCCTTGTTTGATTTTTTCAAATTTATCCTGTGTATAGTTTGTTTGTACTTAGTTGTTTGCCTCTTGTCTCCTCCATTAGATTTTGAGCTCCTTGAGGGCAGGGATTGTCTTTGTCTTTCTCTATATGACCAGATCTTAGCACAGAGCTTGACATATACTAGGCATTTAATAAATGCTTGTTGACTTGATATAAATGTAACAAAAATGTACAGACAAGCAGCTTGATCAATGCAACGACAAGCCGTGAGTCCAGGGTGCCCACCTCATTTCAGTAAAATGTTGAATTCAAGATGCAGAATGAGATGTGCAATTTTGGATGTGGCCAATGTAGAGATTTGTTTTGCCTGACTATGCACATTAGTTAAAAGTATTGTTTTTTTTCTTTATTGGGGGTATGAGAAAAAAAATTATGGATTAAGTGAAAAAATAATTAATTTTAAAAATAAGGAATTGGGAGACTTGGGTTTAGCTTTGGCTTTGCCTATAATAACCTGTGCAGCCTTAAGCAAGTCATTTTATCTCCCTTGATCCAATTTGGGTAAGAAAAAAAAACCAAAAACAAAACAAATGAATGACTCTTGCTCTGCCAACCTTGGTCACGGGGTCACTGTTAGGGCCAAAAGAGATAATGTCCATGAAAGTAACTATTAGGCACTATGTCAATGGAAGGGATCATTTTTATTCTTTCTTTAAGAGTTTAAGAGTAGTAGAATATGTGGTCTCCCTTGGTAACCTGTCTTTAACATGCTCTGAATGAAGCCCTTCAATCCCTGTCAAGGTAGAAAAGCCTTCCAGGCCTTCCTTACAGCTTTCTCGTTCTTCTGCACTTTGCCAGGACTGTTTCCAGAAGACCCCCTGAATCCTTCTCTGACAATCTTTATTTCTCTTCCAAAATCTAATACAAATGCATCTCCTGAAAGAGTAATAATAACTCATTTTTGTATAGTGTTTTCAAAGCACTTTACATATTTTAGAAAGGATGCCCCAAAAGTCTTAGTGCAATTTAAAGGTATTAAAAACATAAACGGCCCTAAGATTTTTGTGTATATATGTATATAGTGTGTATATATGTGTATATATAGTGTGTGTATATGTGCATATATACATATACATGTGTATATAAATACACTCTACATAGTATATACATATAATACCTAATGTACATTACATAGACATTTTATATTATTTTACATAAATATCTTATTATTCTATATATTTTATATATTATATACATGTATAGGTGTGTGTATATATATATGTGTTCTTCATTTGATCCTCGCAACAACCCTATAAGACAAATGTTATTATCTCCTTTTTATAGATGAAGAGCCTGAAGCCGAGACAAATTTAATGACTTGTCTTGAGCTCATGTGTTCCAACTCTAGTTACAGTACTCAATCCACTATACCACCTAGCTGCCAGAAAGCTTTCTTTTAATAAGTCTGACTCATTTTCTTTGTTCTTTGATTCTTTATTCTTTTATACCTTTGGTACCACATTTGAACTGTGTGAATCATTCTTCCATTTAGTAAATGTTCATAGAATCTTACCCCAGAAGGAGAAAGAGCCTTAAGGCATGAAGTGCTGAATTTTCCAATTGGAAAAACTCTGAGATATAAAATGTAGACCATTAGGACTGGAGGGGACCCTAGAATTAATGAAAAAGCATTTCTGAAACACTCTCTATGTGCTGGGAATTATACTAAGCACTGGAGGTACTAATACGAGAAAGCAATACAGTCCCTGGCCTTAAGGGGCTTATGTTCTAATGAAGGAAGACAAACAGGGGAACTACAAAAAGGCAAGCACACCCTGTGGCATGGTTTGGAATTGGACCATAGTGGCATGGAGGTCTAGTTGGTTTCGGTTTTTTTGTTTGTTTGTTTTAGTTTTCAACATTCCTTTTTATAAGATTTTGAGTTTCAAATTTTTCTCCCTCCCTCCCTTCCCTACCCCCTCCCCAAGACAGCAAGCAATCTGATATAGGCTATGCATGTACAATCATGTTAAATATATTAAACATTATAAAACATTAGTCATGTTTTAAAAAGGAATCTAACAAAAGGGAAAAACCACAAGAAAGAAAGAAAAAAAAAGGGAAAATTGTATGCTTCAATCTGCATTTTGACTGCATAGTTCTTTCTCTGGATATGGATGGCATTTTCCATTGTGAATCTTTTGGAGTTGTCTTAGATCATTGCATTGCTGAGAAGAGCTAAGTCTCTCAAAGTTGGTCAGCATATAATGTTGCTGTTATGTGCTGGTTATGCTCATTTCACTCAGCATCAGTTCATGTAAGTCTTTCCAGGTTTTTCTGAAATCCGCCTGCTCATCATTTTTCTTTGGTGGGAGGTTCTTTTTTATTTATTTTATTATTTGTTTAATATTTTTAGTTTTCAGCATTGATTTCCACAAGATTTTGAATTACCAAAAAAATATGGAATGCTTCACGAATTTGCCTGTCATCCTTGCACAGGGGCCATGCTAATCTTCTCTGTATCATTCCAATTTTAGTATATGTGCTGCCGAAGGAAGCACTGCTCATCATTTCTTATAGCACAATAGTATTCCATCACAATCTCATACTTGTTCAGTCATTCCCCAATCAATGGGCATCCCCTCCATTTCCAATTCTTTTTCACCACATAAAAGAACTTCTATAAATATTTTTGTAATATGTGGGTCCTTTTCTCTTTTTTATGATCTCTTTGGGATATATACCTAGTGGTGGTACTGATGGATCAAAGGGTATGCATAATTTTATAGCTCTTTGGGCATAGTTTCAAATTGCTCTCCAGAATGGTTGGATCAGTTCACAACTTCACCAACAATACAATAGCCGTCCGGTTTTCCCACATCTACTCTGGAGGCCTAGTTCTTATCAAGATAAAAGGTGAAAGCTTAGTTGTCAGAGTCACAGATTCCAGGGGCAGAGTGTGAGTTTCCTAGAGTGGGTAATGATGAGGATGTCCAGGGTACAGGGAGCATAGTTTGGAGAGGACTAAGAAGTGAATGAAGAATAGAAAACATGGGATGGCAGAGTTATAAGGGACTTTAGAGCAAAGTATTTGCTCTTTTGTTTGTTTTTTTTTTTATTATCCATAGATATCATCCTCTTCCAGTACTCTGGAATATACTGTAACGTGAATGCCTTATAATAAAAGTCTATGGTAGAGTGTCATTTGCCACTCAGTGTGTGACCCATCAAGCAAG
Source organism: Trichosurus vulpecula (assembly GCF_011100635.1). NCBI lineage: Eukaryota > Metazoa > Chordata > Mammalia > Diprotodontia > Phalangeridae > Trichosurus > Trichosurus vulpecula. The sequence goes on from NC_050581.1 coordinate 80,704,431, forward strand.
ATAGTGTGTGCCCCAAGACAAACTAACTTTGTTAATCTCGTAAGGATTTTTTTAAGTAATTACCACTGCTATATACTGGTAGGAACCCTGACCCCACCATTCTTTACCCCCTGGTTCCCTTAAACACCTTCCTCTACCCCCTCAATATCTCCAACTTAAAGGCAAATTTCATTTGAAAGATAAAATTGTCCTTAAGATCCAGCTGTTCTATAGAACAATTAGAGCATACTGATTAACAGTTGTCTTATTTCATTTCTTTCCTACTAAAAATCTACCTTGTGTCCAATGGAGCCTGAGGGCTCCCTAATCCTACCCTAACACAGACTCCTCCTGTGTCTATACTCTTCATGATCTTAATCCTATCTCAATATTTTTTAATGAGTCCTTGAAAAATTCTTATCTTACCCTAACATAAAATGCTAGAATTGGAGGAAACCTTAGATTAGATAGATGTGAATGGATGGATAGAGGGATGGATGGATGGATGGATGGATGGATGGATGGATGGATGGATCAAAGGATGGATAGATAGATGAATAGTTAGACAGTTGGCTAAACACATTTGTTAAAGTGCTTACTATGTTCCAGACACTGTGCTAAGGATAGAAATATAAGAAATCAAGGCAATCCCTGCCTTCAAGGAGCTTCCATTCTAATTGAGGTATGGAGGAAACAACACATAAAGGGAAAAAGAAGAGGCAAAGCTACAAAAATGGCAGCATGGTTTAGAGCTGGTAATTAGAAGCGAGTGAAGTGGACCAGGCTAGCCTGTGGGAGCCAAGGGAGTTCCTCAGCCAGCCCTCTGTTGAGGAGGTGGGGATAATGGTCTGAGTCAAGGAAGCATGGTCCAACATGTCCAACAACAGTATGTTGGAAAGTATGTAACAGAGAATGTTAGAGATGAAAGTGACTTCAAATCATAGGATAGCAACTGTGAGAGCTGGTAGTTCATTTCATCTATTCCCCTACTTTAGAGCCTTTTACTGTTACCTGTCGCCCACCAATTATTGTATATGCTCAGGCATTCAAGGTTGTTTAAGACCTACTCCAAACTTCCCTTTACAGACATGTTTCCCATATCTATATATCTCATACCCATATGTCTACATATACACACATAGATGAATATATACATATATGATATTTAGGGGCTATATACATATGGACATAATATTTAGAGAAGCAGAGGGTTCATAAAGCATGGCAAACTCAAGAGGAAGTGTATAGTGCATTATGTTAAAAAAATCCACTTGATTTCAAGTCAGAAGACCTTGGTTTTAGGTCTGAATTCTTATTGTGTGACTGCAAGAAGTCATTTTCTGCATCAGAGCATGATTCAAAGGGGTATTGTAAAGCTTACACGAAATAAAGAATGTTAAGCATTTGGTCATCCTGTAATGGACCCTGTAAATGCCAGCTCATCATTATTGGCATTATTAATGTTACTAATAATGAATAAATAAATACCGATTGATCAGAGGCCATTCAGCTATGAAAAATTTCAAGTTACGGAGAATGGGAAACAAGAAATGGCAGCTGAAGGGCTCTGATTAGGGGCCGTGGGTCAAAGAAGGAAACTGGGCCAAGTGGGAGACTGGGGAAAGCATTAACAGACTTCAAGAGTACTGTGTCTTTGTCTTTGGTTTTAGTGTGTGTGTGTGTGTGCGCGCGCGCGCGTGTGTGTGTGTGTGTGTGTGTGTGTGTGTGTGTGTGTGTGTGTGTGTGTGTAGGGTCCCTTTCCCAAAAGCAGAACTTAGATTGTCTTGCAGTGGTTAAAAATTTTATTACCCTACCATCCAACTGGTGATGAGCCACTCTGCCCTACTTCAGCTAGGACTCCAACCACATAAAGAGGCTTAAAAGTAACTGGAGAATTAACTAACCATGAAAACTGAGATTACATATACTGTGGTTAATTTCCTTTTTTGGAAATTACCCCTCGCATAGAATTCCCAGGGAATACTTGAAATGTAGATCCAGCTGAGAGCCTGGAAAACAAACACAAAAGGAAAGGCCTGGAGGAGAAAGATTAGATAAAGTATATCAGGCAGAATCCAGGAGTGTATGGAACTCTTGAGATCAAATTTGGATGCCTCTAGAGAGCATGGATTCAACTCCAAAACTCAGGGGTTAGGGAGAGCAGCACCATGGGGAAGAACTAAACAGCCTATGGGATAAACTAAGTTTAGCAAGCACATTAAGGTTTGCAAAGTGTTTACACATGTCTCAATTCTCATGACAATTCTGGGAGGTAAGAGCTAGTATTATTCCCATTTTATAGAAGAGGAAATTAAAACTGAGGTAAGTTAAGCGACTCAACCAGGGATATCCAGTTGAGAAGTGTCTCAGGTAAGATTTGAACCCTGTCTTTCTGACTCCTAGTCCAGCACTTGGTCCACTATGCCACCTCCCTGCCTATTAGTGGAATAAGGGCTGAACAAGGATGATCATAGATTTTGAGCTGGATAGGAATTTTACCTGCCATCTGACTCAAACTATTTATTTTACAGATGAGACATTTGGATGTAAATCTTGCTTCTAAGTGTACCAGCTATGTGACCATAGGTAAGTTATTTGATTAGTCTGAATCTGATTCCTCATCTGCAAAGGGGAAATGATAGGACCCACCTCACTAAACTGTTGAGAGACCAAAGAGATAAAGTTTGTAAAGCATTTTGTAAGCCTGTGAATGGGGGAGGGGAAGTTCTTTACCTGTCTTACATTGTGGAAATGCCAGACCTTTCAGTCTGGTGACACCTAGGAACTTCTCACAATAGTGTTCTTAAATGCATAAAATAAATTATACAGGATAACAAAGGAGATCAATAATATTGAATAGAGTCATCAAAATATTAAGTAATGTTTTAAAAATATAAAACACAAAGGATTACAAAGAAAATAAATCATATTAAAAACAGTTATCAAAATATATTTTAAAAAAATGCATGGACCCCAGGTTAAAACAAAACCCTGCTTTAAACTCTATGGGAATATAAACTATTATTAGATTTGGAACAAAAGATGAATTGTTCAACCTGGAAAGGAAACATAGAGGGGGGAGCAGCCTGTTAAGAGACTGATTAATGAGCAAAGCAAGATCAAATTAGTTTAAGTAATGAGACTGATCTGGGCTGACCCTCCCATCTAGGGAGAAAGTGAGCTGCTCACCATGTTGATTTTCAAATTTTGTTTTAGGCCCTTGTGCATGATGGAATATTGTGAGGGAATACTGGAAGAAGATAAGGTTGAAAAGGAGGTTGTAGCTAGGCCACAGAGGGCCTTGAATCTCAGCTAAAGATTTTGGACTGAATTGGTAGGTAGTAGGAGCTAGTAAATTCTTTTCATCAGGGCAACAATATACCTGTATATTATTATGCTCCAAGGTTTTGTCATTGTATTAAAGTAGTTTTTGTACACTAAACGACTAACGGAACACAAACGTGTCTCTCTGAAGGGAGGGGAAGAGAATAAGCTTTGTTCCGGGTCAGCTGTCTGCCAGGCACTGGGCTAAGCCCTTAACAAATATTATCTTATCCGAGTCACACAACAACTCTGCTCAGTATAGTAGTTCAGGATAAAAGGAACAACACTTGTCCATTGAAGGGGCAAGAAGAGAAATGCGTCTATCCATCCATCTCTATCTATCTAT